>NC_134090.1:136811684-137529838 GCF_000715075.1 Nicotiana tabacum | reverse complement strand
GTGATGTGACTTTCGTAATTTTTCGAGAAGTGGGCCCGGGGCTCGGGTTTTGCAAATTTCGTGATTTTCGATATTTTTCGAGTCTTTTCGATTGGGTTATATTCCCTTAGCCTATTGTAATATATTCCTTGTGGTTTTGGCAAGATTCGACGCGCGAGGAGGTCGATTCGAAAGGAAAGGGCATCGCGGAGTAGACTTTTGGCCATCTTGAGGTGAGTAATAGATGTAAATGTTGTTCTGAGGGTTTGAAACCCCGGACTTTCACATCGTAATGCTATATTGAGGCGTGACACGCACTCCATGGCGAGTGCGGGGTCGGATACTATTGGGGATTGTGACTTGGTCCATCCCGTGTGATGTTTATACTATACTGGTGATTGATACACACTTTATTGATATTACTGGGCTTGATGCCATGTTTGGGGCCTTGTGCCGATTTGTAAAATCCTTCGAGGATTGATATTATTGCTTAGCATGATTTGCATATCATTTAATTTCAGTCCAAGGTTTTAAATGTTGTTTTGCAAACTCAGCCATAATTCTAAGTGTTGAAAACTTAAATGATATTTTTAAATGTATTCCGGGCTGGGAACTTCTGTTTTGTAAATGCCCAAGGGGCTTATTATATTATTTTCTGGACTGATTATAAAGTGACTTGAAACAGTGGTAACAATGACACTGTGTGATATACTTGAAACAGTGGTAACAATGATACTGTGTGATATACTTGAAATAGTGGTAACAATGACACTGGATGATATACTTGAACAGTGGTAACAATGGCACTGTATGATATAAATTGGTCAGGTAATAATGGCTGACTAGTCAGGTAACAATGACTGACCAAGATATTGCACTTGGGCTGTAGGAGCCCCTCCGGAGTCTGTACACACCCCAGTGAGCGCCGTTGACGATAAATAAATATGGATGGCTCGGGCTGCACGCCGCAGTGGGTACTGGAATGTACCATCATATGCATTGCATTGCATTCATGTATTTGTATTTATACTGGTGTTTAGCTGCTCAGTTCCATATGTTGCTGTATATTCGGGTTGTAGCTTACTTTGTGTATTTACTGGATTTTCTTATCTTCGGACTGTAGTTACTTTTATTACTCACTAGGTCGGAGTACTCACTTTACTCCCTGCACCTTGTGTGCAGATCCAGAGCAGTCTCAGGCTCAGTAGATCCAGTTGATCAGCAGATCCAGCCTTTGGGAGTATCGAGGTAGCTGCACGGCGTTCGCAGCCATTGATCTTCTCCCTCCTATCCTATCTCTTTATTTCCGTATTATCGGACTTTGGATATACCGTGTATTAGGATGATATTCTGTATTCTAGAGGCTCAGATTCGTGACACCGGGTCCTAGTGAGATTATATTGTGTATTTTGTTAAAATCTTCAGTACTTTAATCTTGCTTAATTGATATTTCTTTCCGCTATTTTTGATAAATTGGGTTAAGTGTTGAATAATGGTCGGGCTTGCCTAGTAGTGTGCTGGGCGCCATTACAACTGGGATTTGGGTCGCGACAAAAATCATCCTTGGGACTCGCTCTGTTTAAATCTCGATAGTCAACACACACCCTGACTTTCCTATCTTTCTTTGGAACCGGTACGATGTTGGCTAATCATGTTGGGTACTCACCTACCTTGAGGACTTAGGTTTTGATCTGCTTAGTGACTTCTTCCTTGAATTTTAGGCTCATATCTGGTTTGAACTTTCTGAGTTTCTGCTTCACCGGCAGACACATTTGATTGGTAGGAAACTTATGAGCCACTATGGATGTGCTCAAGCCGGTCTTGTCATCGTATGACCATGCAAAAATATCCTCATATTCTTTCAGGAAACGAGTATATTCTTCTTTTCTGACGATGATAGGTGAATGCTTATGCGAGTCTCTTTGATGGTTTTAGACTCCCAAATTGATTACCTTGGTTTCGTCCAGGTTGGACTTAGGTTTGTTCTAAAAAAATTCAACTTCTCTGATAACTTCCTCATGTATTTCATCCTCTTCTTCTAAGTCACTATCCTTATATTGCGTTGTCTCATTACATGTCACATTCGTTGGTTCATCAAGGTAAGAAATAGTAATGTTGTAGAGGGAAAATGTAAAAGATAATAATAAATACTAAATAACAATGTATTAATTAAATTTTGAAAATACCCAAAACAGGTATGGCTCGATGACTCGAGCAATTATTTCGAAACAAAATGTGTCTTTAAAACAAAATACTGGAAATATCTTAAATGCCTAAAATGGCTATTAAAAACAGGTCAGGCTAATTGCCAAGCTACCCAAGAATTCGATGTGCCCGAGATGGTACGACAGTCCAATTATAGAGAAAAACTCCCTTCTCCACGGTCTGAATGGTAAGGCCTTCTTCTTCCTCCTCCTCAACTATCATATTGCAATCCATATCCTCGTCTTCTAGAAACAAGTTCCTTAGCCCAGCCAAAGCTTCCTCCTCTGCAGATCCCCATATTGTGTCAGCCTGGTGAAAGGTCTGACTCAGATGCGGCACCGGCTGCTCGAGAGGGTAATAGGGACCATGCCATGGAGGCGACCAATCATCATATTCTTGCCATGTATACTGATATCTAAGCCCGAAAGTTGTGCCATGACGTTTCAACTATATCGATTTGGTAATGCCCTGGAGTTTCTTCCCAAGCCCTTTGTCGGGTTCATACTCAGACCATGCCAGTATATTTTCTGTTTTGCTACTCCACCACTTATCTTTCTCAATTGTGTTGACACGCTCAATGCAGTGATAAGTTTCTCCACCCAGCTTTCTTCTATTCTCAACAACCGGGATTGTTTGACTGGTGTAAATGGGATTGCTTCCATCTCCGTAAATGATTACCTCCTGATGGTTCCATTCGAACTTCACGGCTTGGTGTAACGTAGAAGCCACAGCTCCAACGGCATGTATCCAAGGTCGTCCTAGTAAATGATTGTACGTAGCAGATATATCTAATACTTGATACTCAATATCAAACCAAGTCGGACCCATCTGTAAACAAAGGTTAATTTCCCTAATTATGGCCCTTTGAGACCCGTCAAATGCCTTTACATTCATACTCCCTGCTCGTATCTCATGGAAATCTTTACCTAACCTTTTCAGAGTAGTCAATGGACAAATATTGAGGCTTGAACCCCCATCTATTAAGACTCTGGTGATGAATTTGTCCTCAAACTGTATTGTGATGTGTAGTGCCTTGTTGTGACTTAATCTTTCAGGTGGTAGTTCATCTTCGTGGAAGGTGATCTTGTGACTTTCCAATACTTGCCCTACCATATTGGCCATCTCTCCACTGGTGATGTTGTTGGGCACATAAGCTTCATTCAACACCTTCATCATAGCATTCCTATGCGCCTCAGTTTTGCAGCAGCAACAGGATGGATATCTGGGCGGGAGTCTTGTTCAGATGATCAACGATATAGTATTCTCTTGTATATACTTTCCTCCAAAGATCATCTGGACCAATTTCAATGATGGGTTGTTTGGTAGCAGCTTCCTTGCTTGTTCCTCCCAAATTTTTGGGTGTATAGATTCTTCCAGTTCTGGTCATCCCCTGTGTGGCACCAGATTCTTCCATCTTTGGTTTTCCCTTTCTCCTAGCTTCGGCAACGTAATCCCAGGGTATGGCGTTGGACTTGAAAGGAGGTGTGGGTGCTACCATCACAGTGAAGGGTGTGGATACTTCTACTTCAAATGGAGCTTGTGTAGTCGCAAGGGCTGTTACTTCAATTTCAAACGGGACTGATGCGGCTACTTCAACTTCGACTGGTGGATGTATATGTACCACAATAGGAGTTAGTGTGACTGCAGGTTTAGTGTCATCACCTTCTCGAATAAGCCCAATCAACCCCTTAGGATCCCATTCTTCATCATTTCTATCACATTTACTCATTCACCCCTATGATCTGGGAGGGGATTGTTGTGGATATTTGGTGCGGCTTCCTTTGCTTGTATAACTTTGGTATCAATCAAGGTTTGAATCTTGTCTTTTAGAGTGCGGCATTCATCAATGGTATGTCGTTTCATGCCAGAATGGTACACACATGTTTTGTTTGGGTTGACCCATTGGGGGGAGTTTTCCATGACAACAGCTGGAATAAGGGTAACATATCCGGAAACCTTCAATCTTTCGTATAGTTGATTGATGGGCTCAGCAATAGGTGTGTATTGTTTGGGCGGCCTGCGATCAAGATTGGGTCTGGGGTTTTGATAGTTTTGACGTGTTGGAGGTGAATGGTAAGAGGCTGGCTGGGTGTTATAAATGTGATAAGCGGTAGCGGGTTGAGAATATCTAGGAGGTGAAGGTTGGTATGTGGGTGGAGATGTTTGGCATGTGAGTGGAGATTTTGGACCTTGGGCCATCATTACTGCCCCTACTTCTTTCTTCTTTGATATACCCCCTGACTGTAATGCTTTGTTCGTGGCCTACAATGCTTCGAAATTAGTCACCATCCCACTCTTGATCCCTTCTTCAATCCTTTCCCCGAGTTTGATGATGTCGGAGAACTTGTGATTTTCGATGACCATTAACCTTTCATAGTATTGTGCATCCTGGACCCTGACAAAGAATTTGTTCATCTGCTCTTCCTCTAGTATCGGCCTGACTTTTGTAGCTTTTGAGCTCCATCGAGTAGCATACTCGCGAAAAGTCTCCATTGGTTTCTTCTTGAGATTCTGTATGTAGAAGACATCCGGTGCATTCTTTGTGTTAAACCTGAATCGATCCATGAAGTCCGACGCCATGCTTACCCAATTGACCCATTTCTTGGGATTTTGACTTATGCACCAAGATAGGGCATCTCCAGTGAGACTCCTCATGAACAACTTCATGCGAATCCTTTCATCTTTCCCAACTCCCATGAGCTTATCACAGTATGTTCTCAAATGTACCTTTGGGTCGCCCATTCCGTCAAACATCTCGAACTTAGGAGGTTTGTAACTCTCTTATAGTTCCACATCTGCTGAATGCACAGATCCTCATAATTTAGACCTTCAATTCCTTTGCCTTCTTCAACACTCTAGACTCAGCTTGTGAGCTTCTTGAGCTCCTCTGCCATGTTCTTAATGAGCAGGTCCTTCTCGGCATATTCTGGAGTGTATGAGATTAGCTGAGTAGAGTGAGGTAAGGTTTCCACGTATATGGGATTATTTTGGTGGGTATCAGGGGTTGGACTGTAGTGGTGATCATTAGTTGAATTTTGCGGATCAGGGATAGGTTGTGGGATATTCTGAGGAGTATGGTAAGTGGTTTGTGGGTATTGAGTAGGAGGATGTTGGTGTTAAGGGGGAGTGTGTATTGGTGGAGGATTAGGATTTTGGGGAGGTGTTGCGTATTGATGGGGTACAGAAGGATTTTGTAGACGTTGGTTTGCTGTGTTTTGAGGGGTTGCTGGGTTTTGAGCATTTTGCTAGTTAATGTCTGGGACGTTTAGGGTGAGGGAGAGGTTTGCCAAGTTGCGGACCTGCTCAACTTCCCCTTGCAATTCTAGTATTTTTGTTCCAATCGTAGGACCAACTCATTCTGGGCCGGAGTGCTCCGACCATCTGAAGTTTCAACATTTTCCACGTGTGCAGCATTTTCTTTCCGGATACCACTCATATCATCCACTTAGCTTTTCCCTTGCTTTTCGGATTACTTGAAAGAGGAAGAGGTGGAGGGCCTCTGGATCTGGTGTGATATGCTGACGATGCCAGTATGTGTGAACCAACCTTAGGGGATGAGAATAATCAAAATAAAGAAAAAGGCAAAAAGTTAAACAAGTGAGTAAGGATTCTGAAAAGCATATCAATATTTAAACACGTATTGCAGGAATGTAAATTCACGTACTAATTTGGGTAACCTCGTTGTGCCTGAGGTAGACCTAGCGACAAGTAGATTTGGAGAGATTTAATGCTGATAAATACCTTATTTCATTAATGTAGTAAATAAGACAAACCTAAAAACGATGATAAAAAACGTGTTACTAATGACATCTGCCTTATTACATTCGAATTCCAAAATGACTCAAAACAGATAAACATAATCTACTTGGTCCCAGAGGGACCTTCCCCATATTTGAACCTCTTGATCCGTCGATCAGATTTTCTAGGTCATGCATGTCCAGCAGCAGGTACGCCCTTGCTAGGTGTCCTCCCTCATTGCCCTTTGCATACTGACAGTCTACGACCCTTTTCCTCATCTTCCCTTCCAGTTCCATTAGACCCTGCTCCAAATATTCCAACCTTTTTGTCGACCTTGTAGCCATTTCCTTCCACTCGTTAATTGACTCTATATCTAACTTGTGTTGTTCCAAATGCTTGGCTTCGGACTCAAGGACTCTTTTACGCAACCTCTCATACTTCACTTGTGCTTCAGAAACCTCATCTATGACTCTGTTTCCTTGACCAATCCCAGGCTCGACTACTCCTACTATGTTATCTTCAAACCATGATGGGTAGAAATACACATGACCGGCGTGATATCGATCTGGCTCGATGTATCCTTTTCCACGATAATCTTCAAAAGCCACATGTGCTGGGCCTCACATTTGTATGGAATGGTGTCATCCTGAAAATCTACTCGGTAATGACTCATTTTGGAGACTCATGATATGGCTTGCTTTCTACCAGCTTGTCTCATGACCCTGATAGGAACATAGGGATGTATTCCCCTTAACCCAATCAACACCAAGTGCAAAACATCCCGGGATCTAAGATAAATTCATTAGTAGGGAACCACTCGAACATCCAGTGAACCTGGTCCTCAGTCATATTGCTGAAAAATTGTGCCCATTCTGTAGCATTCTTTGGTTGTGCAAATCTGTCTAGGATAAAGGTCATTCTTTTAGGATGGTGAAAATCTATGTGATCGTTCCATGGTCTCCGTGGAAACTCTTGGTGGTATTGACTCCTCTGAATATGTTCTAACAACCAAATCTGTAGTAGAAAGTTGCAACCCTCAAAATGTTTGAACCATTTCTTGCAACGATCTAGGTCCTGGTATATGTCTGCTACAATCATTGGAACAATAGTATAGGTTTGTCCCTCAATTCCCTCCATTAAAGTTTTGGTTACCATGGCCAATCTGGTGTGAATTCTGTACCCTTGGCTTGGAAACACTATCATACCCAGTAAGCAGACGATGAATACAAAAACCCTACGATGAGTCCAACCCAGGGAAGTGATGGAGAATTCATCATGAAAGATTTGGTAAGATTTGTTGTGTCCATATCGTTCATAGAGGAAGTCGAAGGGTATGTAGGACTTCTTCATGCACTCCAAATCATCATTTTTTCTCAGACCCATCATCTTCAGAAATCTCCTAGTAGTGCGGTTTTCTGGTACTAGTAAATCGGGACTATCCCATGGTAATCCAGCGAATCCTCCTATTTCCTCCAAAAGAGGAGTCATTTCTATATTGCCAAAACGGAATACAACTTTTTCTCCGTCCCAGAACATAGTAGCAATCTCGATCAGCATGTTATTTGGTTGGATATCCAATAAGGAAGGTAATTTCCAAGAACCCTTTTCACGTGATTTTTGTCGCTTTGTGAAAGGTTTTCCCACCAATCTAACAATAATGGTGGTATACTTCGGACCAAGCCAGACCTGGGAGCTTCGTGCCTCATTTTCTGCAAAAATAAATAGAGTTAGACCCTTTCCCCCTCCGGATTCGACTACTTACACATTAACGATTAACATGTTGGCATTTATCTCTCCAAATAATGCACATATCATGGTTGCACCCATTGGGATTATGGAAATCCAGGTGGACTTTGGACAAGGCTTTCTTAGAGGGTTATTATGCAAACAACATATTAACCCAGGTTAGGTTTGATCATGATGCAAGTACAGTTATTATTAGAGTAAGGTTTTTATAAAAGTCTAGACTGGTACCCTCAAGTGGACATCTTGAGAGGGAAAGGCATGGAGTCGTCGACTGCACCGCTGATCGACTAGTTTTACCGCAAATAAGCCTTTCCAAATTTAAAGGATGATTTTAGGAAGATCGCGGACACTCATCAAGCGCCGCTATAGTATTAGTACGCACAAGTGGAATATGATATTGAGCATGAAATTATGCAAAAGAAAATAACATGTTCCCAAGTATTTGCACGATGAATAATGATAAAATGCGTATTTAATAACTATAAAGACATTTAAGAAAGAAAAACAAGGAGACAAGTTAGTTTCCACGGTAAAAAGTGATAAACATGGAAGAGAAATCATAAATGAATGAAGACATGCAAATAAATTCACATAGAGTAGGAAAGGGAGGGGGTGTGCAAGTATTAACGGAATAATAAAGACATGCTTAAAGACTAATTCACAAACAGGTTCGTTATGGTAAGAGCCTAATGATATCCCCAGCAGATTCGTCATACTGTGGCGCCCCCTTTTTCTCGCAAAATTGGGTTTCGACATTTATGGGACAACTCTTTTCTGAGAGGGTAGGGAATTGAAATTGAAAGAGTCGCCATATAACGGATTAAGGTGTATTAGGGCACCTAGAGTAGATAACTCATATAACCAGTTTACATCACCAGAGATCAGGTAAGGGCTCGAAATTACCTCGAGGGGAAGGTGTTAGGCACCCCTCGAGGTCCATAATGGTAGGTCCCGGTCGAACTTGATTTAAGCGAATTAGTCTAAAGGGAGAGAAAACAATTTGGACAAATACAATATTCAATTTATATTAAACAGGGTATAGGGGATGGTCCTAGGTTTTTTAGCCTATAGAATCATTCCATGCAATACTTTGTAACTCCCTCAAGTCGGGGTGTTACTCATAGCATTAGTGCACGGACTATCATCTCCTTACTACCCAATTACTATCTTTAAGTTGTTACTTAAGCGTTCTAGTAGTTTCTAGCTCGTTCCTTATGCGTGCACTATCCATCTCTTACCTATGGCCCTGGAGGTATTAGGACCTCTATTTGGGATAGTTCTAGACCAACCTATATTACTTAAAAATGTGAAATCTATGCGACAAACAAAGCAAGTAGGACTTTCAAATAAAGAACAAGTATGAACTCACATTGACCTCCACACATAGGCAACAAAAGCACGCAATTAAATCAGCAAACTTTATTAACTTTGCAATCCTATAGGCAGGACATCTACGTGAGAAAAACAGAGTATAAAGGCAGTTTTATTAAGGCCAGTATTAAGACCTATTTGTTTGCCTACTAGTTTGATTCAGCATGAATCTAGGCACTCCATGCAGTAATATGTCACAACTTAGACCCAGAATCATTGTTAAGGCCTACAGATATGTTGCCTAAATAATTGACAATAGCGATTGAAGTTAGAATCGATTAACAGAATCCTATAGGCATGATTTCTACGAGCTTATTAATTACAGACATATAAACATGGTTTTGGGTGTAATAATAATTTTAACTCGTAAAAATATAGATTTTTATTTCCTATAGGCATGCTTTCTAATTGCTGAATTGACTTAAGTCCTATAGGCATGATATCTATTAATTTAAACCCTATAGGCATGATTTCTAGGTTTGACATTGATTTAAATCTTATAGGCATGATATCTATTAACTGTGTATGGGCAAAAATTAAACAAATTGCCAGGAAGGACAGTTAATTCAAATAACAAGATCCTATAGGCATGATTGCTAATGTACATTGATTGAAAACATGTATAGACCCTATGAGCAGGATTTCTAATGTACAGAATTGAACGAAAGTCCTATAAGCAAGATCTCTAGTATGCAAATATAAAATACAGAATCAAGATGATCATGAAAGTCCTATAGGCAGGAGTTCTAAACACAGCATAGTACTCACAAAATTTAATTACCTTACTTAAATCATATAGGCAGAGTTTCTACCTAATTTAACAAAAGATATATGAAACACCCCCTCCAACTTCACTAAATATCCCCAAATATGTTATTACATAGTTATTACAGACCAGAATAGATGAATGAATTAAATAATGGTAATAACTACACTATAGGGAGCCTTCATAGGCCCAAATAAACCTGGGAACCAGGCCTTCCCACATAACAGCCTTGAAGCATAACAGTGATCCATCCACAACACATTAAAACCAGGCTTCCAGTGTGTCAAAGTTTCCAAAGAGCCTCAGGGACCCCGGGCAATGCTCACACCAGAACCACATATTCAAAAAAGAGTTCATAAAAGATTGAAAAACCAGCCCCCCAGTGTGTTAGAGTTCACATGAGTCTCAAGGACCCTAGGCAGTGCTCACATGGGGGTGGTTGAGAACCTAAGAGACTAAGATTAGGGGTTTTGAAAATCAGTACATAAGAAGGAATAAAGGGCAGGTTTTAAAATAGTTCAATTTTAGAAGAAGAAAAGTTCAGAACATAGAGTTGCAGGCAGAACTGCTCCAGGAAACAAACAAGGTTCATGTTCAGCAGATAGTTCAAACAGGTTGAAATCTAATTAAGCTAATACCCATGCTAGTATTTAAAATAGTCATAGTTTAATCACATCAATACTTAGGCAGAAATATTTGAGTTAAACAAACAAGACATGTGAATTAAGTAACAAGCTAATTGATTACATGTTTATACTGTGCAAAGTTCAGAACAGGTAGAGGATTAACAAGTAATACATGAAACAAGTTAAACCTTAGGCCAAATCATGAAAAAGATTCATATTGTTCAAAATAATTAGTCTTAAGTTAACAGTGTTACTAAATGAGATCACATAATCATGTGAAGGATAGAATCATGCTGAGAATTGAAATATGCTAGTCAAGCAAGGCATAGAGAATGAAATTGCAAAGGTTCGGGCATACCAGTTAAGTGAGAAAGCAAGTAAGTATACCACATCAATGAGGTTCCAGAATAATTTTGGCCTTGGCTTTCAGCCGGCAAAAATCAAGAGATACTTAGCACAGAAATCAGAGCAAGAACTGATGAAGAGGTTCACGAAGATAGAATTCAACCATGTTCCTAGGGTAATTGGGTTAAGCTAGATCCAAAATTGGGTTTTTAGGGGCTAGATTTTAAATACCCAATTAGATACGTAAATAATTTATAAAAATAATTATTAAATAATAAAAATATCATTTGTGCATGAAAATAATTTAAAATAATTATTTAACATATAAAAAGCCATTTTATGTAAATAATGTATATGCATATATATGGGCTATTATTGCAAAATGTGCAATTCTGGCCTAAAAATGCAAATATAATTATAAAAAATGCAATTAAAATATTTAAGCACTACATAGGCATAAATGATGAATTTAAATGATTAAATCATCAGAAAAATAATATGATGAATAATTATTGGATATTTGTATGATAAAAAATGCAAAAATAAATGGATTTAAAGCCTTTAAAATTATAGCAAAATTATAAAAATACTTGGGCGTGTTTGTAAATCTAATAATAATGTATGTGAACTATTTTGAAGATATATATGAATATTTAAATATATGAGGAAAAAATTGAATATCAACAGTTGATACTGTAGCACGTGAGTTGTCCGTGCAGATTATAGCGCTTGGGCTGAAGGAGCCCCTCCGGAGTCTGTACATACCCCTAGTAAGCGCAGGTACCTACTGATTGCAAGTGCCGAGTGTGAGTGCTGAGTAACTGGGAGGACTAAGTCACTGTGAGGACTGAGTGGTTGTGAGGACTAAGTGATTGGGAGGACTGAGTGCATTGATGCATCGAGAGTATGCATATGGTTTTATCACTGCATGGTATTACAGTTGGCATGCATACATTGACATGTAGACATAGAGATGTATTTTCCTCATGCCATTTGAAAATGAAATATTTACCTGTTGAAAGCCTTTAGGGAAAATTATAGTTTTCAGACTTACTCAAATTTTTGGCGATTATGGTAAAATATTTGGTTTTCACTGATATACTTGAAAAACAAGCCTATTTTATGGAACTATAAACGAGCTGATTATTTATCTCTGAGTTGCTTCTTTTATTACTTTCATTATGTTGTTATGAACTTTGTTGGCTATTGGTGTTGGATTCCGACCCTTGTTCCAGCTCGTCAATACTTTCAACCTAAGGTTAGGCTTGTTACTTATTGAGTACATGAGGTCGGTTGTACTCATACTATACTTCTGCACCTTGCATGCAGACGTTGACTGATGATGTTGTTGTGGTCGATGGGGCTGGACTTGAAAACGTACATGCGTTCCGGTTATTGCTGTCTCTTGTTCATGGTAGCCTTAGATTCATAAGAACTCTATTTATGTACTTTTTGGAAAGATGATGTATTTATTTATACCTGCTTTGTTAATTTTACTCTTAGAAGCTCATGATTTGTACTACCAGTCCTTGAAAAATATATAAGTTTAAGATATTTTCTTTTCTTTATTGTTTTATTAAATTCTATTGAAATTGGATATAGGGTAATTGGCTTACCTAGCGGGTTTGGGTTAGGTGCCATCAGGACTAGTTTGGGTCGTGACAGATGGGTATCAGAGCTCTAGGTTCATAGGTTCTACAAGTCATGAGCAAGTATCTAGTAGAGTCTTGCGGATCGGTATGATGACATCCATACCTATCTTTGAGAGGCTACAGGACATTTAGGATATACTTCTCATCTTTCCTTCCTTATCGTGCGGCATTGATTCAGCTTGAAACGTAACTCTTTGAATTCCTTCCATGCCTTTGTATGCGCATGTGACAAAAGCACCATGAGACGGGGCTTTTCTCCCAAACATCTCCTTCTGCACGAGTGGCTAGCGGTCGGTATCAGCTCTACATCGCCGACTTGTGATTCCATGGATGGGGTGCGAGATGTAAGTTTGGTGTGCAGATGGTGGGCCGGTCTGGAGGACTTAAGGCCAGATAGTGATTGTAGCTTGAGCACAGGGATTTCAGTTATGTGGGCATGTGCTTTTGGACTTATAAGTCTGGTAGTGTCTTATCATTGGAATTTGTGGCTCGATGAGTGGTTGGATGGCTATGTGACCAGTATGATGTGATTGCGGGATGTGTTCAGATAGATTGAATGCGATGAGAAGAGTTTGCTTGTGATGTACAAAGGACTATTGGGTGTTTGATTTCTGTCTTAATGTGACGTATAGTCTCGATTTATGAGTATGTTGAAGGATCTTTCATGTCGTTTAACTGTGGAGTGAATTAAATTCCCATGTCTTATTGATGAGTTCAGAATCAGGAAGATTAAGCGATGGCGTAGTAGTTGTGGCTGTGGAAGGGTATAGAGAGATGTCAGTTTGAGGCAAAGTAAGTGGGTTATCTCCTGCGGGGTGTCCTTAGGTTGCGTGATTCCTATGTTATTTTTGTAGAGAGTTCTCCTTTACTAGTGAATTATATGTGTTGCAATTCGAGTTTAGACTGCTTGTAGAAGTTGGCTTAATTGTCACGAGGAGGAATGCGAGATTTACAAATGAATGGAGGTATTAGATGGTTTGTGTTACATGAGCTTATGAAGGATTTAGTTGAATCTCACTGTGGTATTATGGCAATAATGAGGTATGGTTATTGTAAGTTATTAGATGCTTTGTTCCATCGCTTTGATCCAAGTGGGGAAGTCTGCTATTGACGGGTTATTTGTACATTTATATGTTGTATTGGTTTCGGTTTGAGGTGTACTTGTGAATTAGTTATGACTTGTAGAGGCTAAGATCGAGGATGACTCGAGTAAAGGAATTTCTGGATATAGATTGTATTACACTCTATGGGTATATAGAAAACATGGAATGATTGAGTGGTTATTCGTGAAGAATGTAGTGTGCATGGAGTAGGAATTCGCTCGGTTGCTTATAAGTGTGGATTACTCTCTTGGGTGTTGTTGTGCTAATGGGGCATAGGTCGTTTGGTCCGTTTGGTCGATTTAATTGATATTTGAGAAGAGTTGGAGACACTCGAGAATAGTTCTAATGGATTCAAGATTTATATGTAGCAATTGGGAATTTTCAGGATTTGTATATGGCTAGATATTGAGATTTACATTGGATGGTATCGAGACTCGCGGTATTTCTATATCATTGTGGATTATAGACTTCAGTATCAATGAGGTGAAGGAAAGCAGTTTTAGGTTCACATAAGGTCTCTTCAGAGTGGGTGTATCGGTTGTGGTGACTTGGGGTGCTTAAGAGGATATACATCAACTTATGAGCCTTCGGACAATGTGGTTTCATGTTTGGGTCTTAGGTGGTGAGTTTTGGTTGAGGATCATGGTATTATGGTGAGGATGAGTATCAACTTGAAGGTAATTCGGAAGGAACTCGTAGTAATAGGGCAGCTTGATAGTAGGTTGGATTAGCGAAGTAATAGACATAATCAGTTCTTTGGATACTTATGATGTGGCGAGTAGCTACATGTGTTTTGTGGAAATTCTCTTAGGTTTTGGCAACCTACATGGCTTGGTTGAGTTAGAGAGATTTGGTTTTGATAGCTTGGTTATGTGCAAATGGGCTTCAAAGAGTTCTCGATGATTTCAATCACGTTTCGAGGTGAATATTTCCTACTGGTGTGAGGAACATGTTACAAATTGGGATTTTCTCCTGGATGAGATTTAATGAAAGGTTTATAACTGATTGAGTATGTAGTTTGTTGTGACTCGGAGTGGATTATGAGATTTTCGTACTTTTCATGTGATGGAATGATAGATGCAGTGTGTTGTGTAGGATTGAGATTTGCATGTGTAAGGTCACGATTCAGTCTTGAAGGGAAGGTTATGAATTCTTAGGCAGCATGGACGGTTTTAGATGACTAAGTGAATGATATTACTATTTGATATTGCTTCAGGAGAGTGTATATTTCAGAAGGTGCACTGTGTTTTGATTTATGGATACTTCATTGGTATGGTGGTACTCGTCTAGTCGATCGACTGCTGATATTCATATTTTTACGATGTGGCACAGAAGAATTAGAGAAGTATTCCTCGTGAGATGATCGTGTATGAGAGATGTGTTAAATATTTAGGCGGTGGAGATAGGATCAGATATGGTGATTCGTGTGTTCTATGGATTTAGAGACTGAGAGTTCTCAAGAGCAGACTGTTTCGTGGTTTTGGACTGTGGAAATGTGGCCGAAGCTA
This sequence comes from Nicotiana tabacum, assembly GCF_000715075.1. Lineage (NCBI taxonomy): Eukaryota > Viridiplantae > Streptophyta > Magnoliopsida > Solanales > Solanaceae > Nicotiana > Nicotiana tabacum. The sequence goes on along the minus strand of NC_134090.1, from coordinate 137,514,799 downwards.
GTCACAGGTGGTATGTGTTGTGGTTAGGTCATTGTGGGCGTTCAGAGGGTTATTTATCTAATTGTGGATGACTAGAGTCGATTTGGGGCCCATTGGTAGGCCCAATTATGATGGGTATTCTACACCGGGTCGGATTGGTTGGCTCCTTACTGTTATGGTTGAGGGATGTGGCATTCGGTTGTTGTTGAGCTTATTTGTGTTCTGAAATAATATGTGAGTTATTGTTCCATGCTACGAGGAGTTGTGATTCGATGGTTATATGCACACATGGTGCGGTTCTATTTGGCATTATAGCGGAAATTAAGCGAGATGGGTATTTGAGCGATACATGATTGATTGCGCAGTGGTTATGTTCTTTCGACTTTTGTATGGCATTGTGTAATTTGCTTCTCCGTGGTTATAGTAATGCACTTTGGTTACTCGATGTCAAATTTCACGTGGTTATTGATTTTGAGCAAGGTGGCTCGAAGTATATAATATGGACCAGAGTTTGGATGGGGTCACGCATTGCAGCGGAGTTATGTTGAGGTATGAACCTTTGTGTTAGAGTCCTGTGATGGTTCTATGGTGTGTGATGAATTTTCAGCATTTTGTTGTGGTGGTACTTGTTAAGCTTGTGGGACAGTTCTCTCGTTTGAGTTATTTTTTTCCATGATTCAGTACACTTGGAATGTTGCTTATTGGTGCACGGATTCTAGGGGTTATGGATTTAGATTGTACTAATATGGCATGTCACTATAGTGGTCATGTTGATGAGATGAGTTCATTGGACCTAGAATGGATACTGTCAGATTTGATTACAACATGTTTGGAAGGATAATATTGTAACTCGCCTTAGAAATTTGCTATTGTCTTGTCGAAGGAGAGGGAGCTCCATGACTTGTTGATCTGAATAATAGTTATGAGTTCCGCATGTTTCTTTCATCATCGGTAGTGTACAAAGGTTTTAGAAGGAGGTTCTGTTTGATAAGAGGTTTATTACTGGTATTGGGATATTTTGAGCAGCTACTGTGATTAGAAATTATCGTTATGAGTATTTGAGTTATGCGGTATATCATGTGATTACATCTTGGGTTATGGTGAAGGTTTGATACAACTTGTTCAGACTTATACTGTGTGTAGATGCGAGATTCTAATCTTATAGAAATTCCGGATGTTGAAAATTGAATTCTAAGTCTTATGGGCTAAGGTTGAAGTAATGATCTTTAGTTATGTTATGTTGTCGGGCCTATATAGAATAGGGTGATGTGGGATCACCACCGGGTATGTGCATGGTAAGGTTACACGACAGTTTGATAGCTTTTGGAATAACTCTTGGCACGTTCGAGGACAAAAATATGTTTAAGTGGGGGGGGGGGGATGTAATGACCCGACCGGTCGTTTTGAGCATTTCCATCCTGTTTAATTATTTGAAGTCTTGAGTAGCATCGTTCAATGTATTATGACTTATGTGAATCGTCGGTTTTGGTTTTCATGTTATTCGAGATTGATTTGAAAGAATGATTCTCAACTAGGAAGCTTTTAAACTGGAAGAGTTGACCACCTCATATTGGAGTTTTGCTGGTTCCATTAGCTCCGTTGGGTAATTTTGGACTTAGGAGCATGTCTGAATTATGATTCGGAGGTCCGTAGTTGAATTTGGCCTGAAATGGCGAAAGTTGGATTTTTAGAAAAGTTTGATCGGGAGTGAACTTTTTGATACCATATTTGGATTGTGGTTATGGGAGTTGAAATAGCTTTGTTATGTCATTTCATACTTGTGTGCAAAATTTGGGTTCATTCCGGATTGGTTTGCTATGTTTCGGCATGAGTTATGAAAGTTTAAAGTTCATCAAGTTTGAATTGAGGTGCGATTCGTTGTTTCGATGTTGTAATATGTGATTTGAGCCTCGAGTAGGTCCGTGTTGTGTTTCTGGACTTGTTGGTATGCTCGGACGGGGTCCCGAGGGGCTCGGGTGTGTTTCGGATTGATTTCAAACTATTTTTCCCTCATTTTCATTGTTGGTTCTGCAGAATTCTGGGCTTCTGGTTTCCTTAATTGCAAATCGCGAAGAAGGAATCGCAATCGCGTAGTGTTGGTTTCGGGCTAGAAGAAGTTGTTCTTCGTGTTCGCGAGTCCTTAGACGCGTTCGCATAGCTTGCTACAGATTGTACTTCGCGTTCGCGCTAGCATCCACGCGTTCGCGTTGTGTATTTTGGGCTGAGCTGGGCAGAGGTTATGTCTCTGCGTGTTCTCAATGTTGTTCCACAATCGCGTAGCTTTGAGAGCCTTGTGTACCGCGTTTGCGAGGCAATTGCTGTGGTCGCGTAGTGTATTTTGGGGAGGCTGTTGTGTTTGTTGTTCGCGTTAGCAGAGCCTTGTCCGTGTTAGCATAGAGTCTTTTGGTAGCAGCGCATTTTGTTCATCGCGAACATGATGGATTTTCTGCGTTCGCATAAAAGGAGTGCCTGGGCAGATTATAAAGTATTCTATTTCGAGAGTTTCGGCCATTTTTATATTTTTGGAGCTGTGGAGTTGGATTGAGGCAATTCTTGAAGCAATTTTCACCATATGAATTGGGGTAAGTGTTCTCTACTCGGTTTTGGTTATATTTCGTGAATCTATCTTTGTTTTTGGTAATTAGATTGTGAATTTTAAAGAGGAAATTGAGCATTTTGGCCTAAAGTTTCATAATATGATTTTTTTGAGTTTTGAACATAGATTTGGAGTCAGAATTGAGTGAAACTAGTATGGTTGAACTTGTAATTGAATGGGTTGTCGGATTTTGTGAGCTTTAAGGGGTTCCGAGACACGGGTTCGGGTGTGACTTTTGGCCGATTTTGGATTTTGATTAAGGATTCGATCTTTATCATTTGGAATTATTTCCTTAGGCTTTATTTTGAGTTACTTTTGACTAGTTTCGAGCTGTTTGGAGGTCAGTACGTGCAGAATGACATTCTTGGAGCATCCCTTGGCTTGGTCGGTATTGGAATTTGCTTGTTCGAGGTAAGTAACACTTCTAAACTTATAGCTGAGGGTATGAAACCCCGAATTACGCATTATGTGATTGGTATTGAGGTGACGCACATGCTAGGTGACGGGCGTGTGGGCGTGCAACATGTGATTTGTGACTTTGTTATTTCTGTGGTACTATGTAGTTGCCGGATCTTACTTGTAACCATGAAATTTCTACATACTTGAGCTATTGAGCTGTAATCCATGCTAGAATCCATGACTATGCTACATGCTTATCCTGTTGGGACCCACCGAGCTCATTTATGCTGTTGAGCTATCTGCTTTCATTGCATTACATACTCAGTCATACGCATTTACATGCATATCATATCTCAGTCTCTATTACTATTTATTGTTACATCACATCATTATTTTTGGGCTGATATTTCATGACATTGAGAGTCCGAGAGACTGGAGAGATTGATGACTGAGTGAGGCCGAGTGCCTGATTGTGAAGATATTGATACTATGTGATTGGGAGGACTGAGTGCATTGATGCACCGAGAATATGCATATGATTTTTTCACTGCATGGTATTACAGTTGGCATGTATATATTGACATGTAGGCATAGAAATGTATTTTCCTCATGCCATTTGAAAATAAAACATTTACCTGTTGAAAGCCTCTGGGAAAAATTGTAGTTTTCAAACATACTCTCATTTTTGGCGATTACGGTAAAAGATTTGGGTTTCACTGATATACTTGAAAAACAAGCCTATTTTCTGGAACTATGAACGAGTTGAGTATTTTATTTCTGATTTACTTCTTCTATTACTTTCATTATGTTGTTATGAACTTTGTTGGCTATTGGTGTTGGATTCCGACCCTTGTTCCAGCTCGTCACTACTTTCAACCTAAGGTTAGGCTTGTTACTTATTGAGTACATGGGGTCGGTTGTACTCATACTACACTTCTACACCTTGCATACAGATGTTGACTGATGATGTTGCTGTGTTCGATGGGGGCTGGACTTGAAGATGTACCTGCGTTCCGGTTGTAGCTGCTTCTTGTTCATAGTAGTCTTAGATTCATAAGAACTCTATTTATGTACTTTTCGGATAGATGATATATTTATTTCATACCTGCTTTTTTAATTCTACTCTTAAAAGCTCATAATTTGTACTACCAGTCCTTGAAAAATGTATAAGATTAAGACATTTTCTTTCCTTTATTGTTTCATTAAATTCTATTGAAATTGGATAGAGGGTAATTGGCTTACCTAGCGGGTTTGGGTTAGGTGCCATCACGATTAGTTGGAATTTGGGTCGTGACACATACTTTGGCACGCCGGGCATTTTAAATCGCTTCGGGATTAATTCTGGTGCCGAGCTTGGTTTGTACGACAACTGAGTATACTTCTTTGAGTCCGGTCCTTTCAGCACCGGTGGTGTCTATAACCTATTCAAAGCTCCATACAACTTCATCTTCTTTTTTTTTTGTTCTTATTACTGTTGTGCCCAAAGGCTTTGCTGCCAGAATCATTATTTCTGTTATTTCGTCTTCATATCAAGGCTAAGTATTATATATTTCTTGCATTATCTTATTACTTTAGGATCAAATTAATTCACTTGTCTCTAAATCACATACAAATTCATTAATTCAATTGTACCGTTTTATGGGTAAATAGTGTCTCTATCTCATTTGGATAACTGAATTGTTTTTTCACCATAATAAGTCAATAGTTGTGGACACTCCCAAATAATTTTTCGTGCCTTTCATTGGGTAAGAATTATTGCTCGCAAGCTGTACAGCTGTTGTAGCTTCATGCTCATTAGTTAATGAGTCAGGGGTTGTTTGTTTTTGAGATTTTATTGATACAATAGCTGGAACCTCCGACGAGATTTGTGTTGATTAGGACTACACGAGAATACGAGATGAAAAGCTATTATAGAGATAAATTAATCTTTCTCTCACCATATGAATTAGCAATAAAAAAATTTCAATAAAAAAATAATAATGCACGAACTAGTAATATATAAATTATAATATATAATTTAAATGTAGAGATTATTTATTCGTATCGAACTTTTGGTTTATTATAATAGAAATTATTATAATGTAGATCTTTGGAATATAATTTTATTATTTACGATATTGTCACAAAGTTGTGACCAAAAGCATAATTTGTAATATAAAATTCATTAACACCCATACATATGTGTCTAAATATATAAAGAAGTTTACACATCCTGAAAAAAATCAGTCTTGTACTTTTGAGTTGTTAGCTTGATCACTTATTATATTTATCACTTTTTAGCGGATGATTTATGTTTGATCTTTTCAGATCGCCTGACTTGGATTGATGGCGCATCGTAGCTGCTTGTTTGGAGTTCAACTATCTAAGGCTTCAATTTTTAAGTCGATCTAATCTATTCTCCCATATATCCATTTACTTAATTTTAAAATGCACGAGCGCGTTACTTGATACGAGATGAATGGTAAGCCTAGAAAATATAGAAGTTCAAGGAAACATAAAATAAGTGAAAATGTATATAGACCGATTTCTATCTTAAAATACTATTCAAAAATAGCAATTGACTAAACTTTTTATAAAAACTGCGTCATTTAATAAAATAAGACGGTCTTTGAAAAATAATTTAGTAGAATTATAAACTAACTTGAAAGATCTAAAGAACTTGAAAGAACGAAAAGCGAAAAGGAATATACAACCAAGCGTCGAACTAGAGCAGACGATGAAGGATAATATTTTTTTTGCTTTGTTGTTTATAGACTGATCATCTTCTCCTTTATCCAATAGGAGACAAAGAGAAAGCATAAAAATACTTTTGGCTTTTAAGTTTTTAAAACTTTTAGAGCTTTAATAAACAAGCTGATTTTTATAATTTTTTGGTAGTAAATTTAGGACTTATTAAGTAATTTCAATTTTAATTTGGAGAGATTTTCTGGGTTTAAGTCACAAGCAAAAACTCGCCCATCGCCTAGGCTTATGCCCTGAGAAATGAGTCTTATGCCTCACGAGACTTTTGCCTCTAGATCGCCCCAGTGTATTTTTACTACGCCGCGCCCCGAGCTCGTTCTAAAAATACCTTTTAAAATAATGATTAAAGTTTTCTTAAAATGGTCTCTCGTAGACTCGTACCTATGGTGGAGTAAGTGACGTACTAACCAGCTTTAGAGATTTTTTCTTATAACGATGCATAAACACTCCAATTCTATAGAATTCGTCTTATATATCACGTGGAAATATAATTTTTTTCCTACACATCGCATGCAAATATAATTTCTTGTCAGTTATCTATTTCAATGCATTGATCCTTTTAAAATCTTTTGTCCACACTCCATTGATAGAATTATACTGACAATAAGTTAATTTTTTAATTTTAGATAAAATTTATTAGTGGCTCACAAGTTTCTTCATTAAGGTTTCTCATTCAATTAATTAAGGAGTATTTCGAAATAATGGAGAAGCGTCATGTCATTTATTTTATATGAACATTGAAATAGGTGATTGCATACGATTTTTTCAAATAATATTTTTATAATAGCATTTTTCATTTTATTAGTTAGGGTTCAAGCATAATTTAGAGTAGTTGAGAAATAGTTAAATAATTTTTTCGTATTAGAACAAAAAGATGATTGACTTTTTCCCCTTTTGTATGAGAGCTTGAAAACTTGTCATTATTCTCTTTAGTTAGTAAATGTTATTTTTTATCCTTTACCAAAGCTTTGACGTAACTTACCCATAAACTTTTAAGGCGTATGAAATTTTATATTTTAACTTTTTAAGAAAAACGAGCGATTACAGCCTCGTTTGTCCATAATTATTTTTCAAAGGATAGTGTTTGTCCATGAAATTTTGCAAGTTTTTGAAATTTTTTCAAAAATGAGTTTTTCAATTTTTTTCTCACACAAAATTGTAATATTTTTTCAAGTGATAATGTCCAAACATAATTTCAAATTCTAAATACTATTTTTCAATTTAACTTCAAATATTTTTTTTAAAATATAATTTTTATGTCCAAACGCCTACTAACCCATTTGGCCATAGATTTTGCCAAAATATATTTGTTTTTTTTTTGCAAATACATGTTTGACAATAGATTTTATCTACATTTTGGTAAATTCCCAAAACACAAACCCAAATCCTAAAACTAGCTTAAGAGCCAGTTTTGGCGCAAAATATCACTATTGTATTTTTTAAAAATTGCTCCAAACTTTTGTATTTTATAAAAGAGCCCACAATTTATTATTTTGTAACAATGCTGTTTCGTCTTCTCGGTTATCTGATAGTGTATTATGTAATTCATCATAAAAATGATAATTTTGTACCAAATTTATATATGTTCAGGATTATGGTTTGCGATAATATAATAGATGTTATTGATAAAGGTACTGTTGGGTATTTGTGATAGTTTTTAGAACTTGTGAGTATAAGTTATGTTTTATGTTTTTTTTAAAAAAAGTGAAATATGTTTTGAAAATTTATACCCAAACACATTTTCATCTTCAAATCAAACTTTACCCAAATCAAATTTTTCAAAACAAATTTGAGAATCGATGACCAGACGCGGCCGAAAGAACCCACGTTAAAAACATCTTGGAAGCATTTGTACCGAATTTGTCTCGTTGAGCTAGATTACACGTGTGTCATATTTGAGAAACTTTGAAGACTGTTAATGCTACATCTTATATTTTAGGGACCATTTTGAATGAAGTTCCAAAAATAAGAGGCTAATTTGGGGTCTCCCTTTGTAGTATTATTTATATTTTTCCAGTAGTGTACGGATTGGGAGTCTTTTATATATCTTCCTCCTCACGAAAAGCTTTCTTAGATTTACTTCTAGGGCTTTGTTGTTACTTCTTCACAACTCCAGTTTGATCATTTTCGTGTATAGCTTAAGATGGAAAATACCGATGTTGACCAGCCCCACTCCATGGGCACAACTATTATCGGCGTTACTTACAACGGCGGCGTTGTACTCGGTGCCGACTCTCGCACCAGCACCGGTAACAGAAATTATCAACTCCTTATAAAGTTGAAGGGGTTAATTTTACTTTAATCTTGTCAGACATCGATTCATTTGTTTTTTTGTTAATTATATCTGGAAAATTTCAGGAATGTATGTGGCGAATAGGGCTTCTGATAAGATCACTCAGCTGACTGATAATGTCTACGTTTGCCGCTCCGGATCAGTATGATGCTTTCCATATTCCCTTTATGCATTTTATATTCATCCATATTTGAGCTTAGAATGCTAGCATTTTATTTTGTTTGGGGATTTCTCTAAAACAGAAACTGTCCTGAAGCTGATATGGCGTTGTCGGTTCCTTTCTCCTTTGCCATCTGGATGTTTTATCATTCGGTTTAAAACTCAGTATATGGATATTGTACGTGGTGAAATTCTACAAAAACAACAACTATGCCTCACCTCCAAACAAGTTGGGCTCCTCGCTGTTCACGTTGCCCCATTTAAATCATCTTATGCCAATATTATGCTAATGCTAATAAAAAGTATTAGAAGTTTTGTATAGTTTCTAAGCAGATAAATCTTTGAAAGGTTATAGCACTTCGAGAGAGTTTAAGGCCTAAAGTAAAAGTGCTAGCTTTTAAAACTTACTCTGGACTAATATGTATCGCCTATATAGTTCTTTTCTTCCATTGTGCGCTATCATGATGAATCCTCACATGATGAAATTATGAAGTTCAAAAACATGGGATTTGTGGTTATGGGCTAAATTTTTTGGCAATAATGACATTGAAACCCTGCTAAATAACAGCTAAATGGCATGCTTATCTAGTATAGGATGGTTGACAAATAGTACATAGTGATATCAAATCTATTTATCATGTGATCATACTTAATTTAGAATAAGTTGGATAAAGCGGATTCACAAAGTTAATGGGTAATCATGTTTTATGCGACTATGACCTTGGATGTCTTTATGATTTAATGCGAAATCATTTCTAGTTCGTGGTACCTTTTAGGAGTTTTGATGAAACCCCATTTTTTATATTTCTCCTTTCCATTTGACAAGGAGATTGTTTTTAAATATTGACAACTACACCAGGATGATTTCATGTTGCACTCTCTTATCTCTCTTGGTGGGTTGAGGCATAGGAGGTGGGGAAGCGTATAAATGTCGTTTAAAAAAAGAGTTGAATGTAACTTGAAACAAGTATTGAACTTTAAGAAATGAGACTAAATCCTGCACTAAGGCTTCATTTGCAACTTTAGTCTGTAGTTGTTTTTTTTGTTTTTTTTGGGGGGGGGGGGGGGTAATTCAAGTAATTTTCATTATAAATACACCAAATTTGTGTTAAAAGAATATATGAACAGGGCTAATGACAACCACCTTCATATAACATATCATCCAATCTGTGAATACAAGTGAAGATTCTCTCTTTACACCAAAAGTACTAATGAACAAAAGGATTTTAATACTTTTTCTTTTTTTATAACGGTGGTATCTGGGTCAATTTACGCGCACCTCGACGAATTCACTGGTTATCTGCTGCTTCCCACTAGGACACGTATCTCGTAACGCAGTCCATCAAGGGTTAGATAGATGCGAAGAAATAACCACTAAGGGATTTATTGAACCTAAAACCTCATGGTTCTCCACCCAATTTCATTGACCACCAGACTACACCCTTAGGCGCCAACAGGAATACTTGTTCTCAGTATTATAGAATAGTCTCAGATTTTTCTATTCCAAATAAGCCAAAAGAAACACAATAATGATGTTCTCCCGGCTACTGTCCTCTCCTTGCCTGTCTTTTCTGGTCTCCAACTTGAGATTGCTTCATCCGCTGTCTCGGTGAAATACATGAAATGTTGGACATAGCGAAACCACAATCCATATCTGTGAGGTAAAGCTATAATGAAGCACGAGGTGGCTTTTGTCCTCACTGTGCTTCTTACATACGCAACTCATAACAATTTGTTCTTTTCCTAAGATTATCTGCCACTAGAACTGAATCTTGTGCTACCACCAATTGTAAAAGGTTTTATTTTCTTGGTGCCTTGTTACCTTCTTCAACCTCTATCTAATAGCTCCATATAAAAATGTTTACCTAGAGTATTTGTCGGCCATAACTTTTACCTAATTAAAAAAAGAAGAAGAATTTTTCGGCCTTAATCCCCTTCATATCATCTTGTCACCCCATCTGCCCCTATTAAGTAGATTTCACTAAGGCACTCCTCAACCTTGTCCCATTCCCAAGTCTTAGATAATCCACTGCCCTAGCCTCCCTTATCTTTCTCTACTGTCAGTAGCTAAGTCCACATAAGCTTTTGACCTGCTATTCATTTCTAATTTCAGTATGGCACTAAGCATTCATCCATTTTATGTCTGTCCATTATATTGGCCACACCCTGAAGTGTTGTTGATGATCTTTTCTTTCATCAAGTAAGGTAAGCTTTCACTAAATCAATCACCCGGAGGATGTAATTGATTACAAAAAAAGTCAAGTATTCTGATAAGCAATTGATGCTCTAATTAGCATGTCTCTCATCACATACTCTATTGAATCATCGAGGATGAAGAAAGCATAAGAATATGTGGCCATCTACGGACCAGAGCTTCTATTCCTTTGTCCACGATTACCATTTGGTTGACATAGAACTCCATTACCAACAGCATTAGCTTACACATAAAAATAAAACGTGAACTTGATGGTCTAGAGATAAATTTGAACAGTTGTAAGGTACTGAGAACTAAAAGTACCTTGATGGTTGAAAATAAATCCTAGAAAGTGGAATTCTCTATGGCTTATATACAATGTTGCTTTTGTAGGCAGCAGATTCCCAAATTGTTTCAGACTATGTTCGTTACTTCCTACACCAACACACGTAAGCTTCTTCCCTCACTTATAATCTATATTCCATCTTTTAATGATTCAAGTGCCTACATTGTGGATCCCTGCCTTGTACCAAAAACTTGCACCCCCCCTCCCCAAAGGGCCCCTATCCGCCCGAGACTTATTTTTATGGTATCAGCTTTGTTCTTTTCTTTTGGCAAGCTGCAATTTTTAACTGTTAGCTTCTTCATAGCTATCTTCTTTATTGTAAAATTGTTTCTCCTTTTTGTGTATATTTCTTTGATGTTTGAATCACATCCTCTATAACTAGGGCCATGAATTAGCTGTCTTCTTTGTATATCTATATATTTGGCAGGAGGTAATGTAATACTCTCTCTGTTTCAATTTATGTGAACCTATTTGGCTGGGCACATAGTTTAAGAAAAGAGAGAAGACTTTTGGACTTGTGTAAAATGAGGCACATATATTTTGTATGGCTATAAATCATTGTATGAAGGCAAATTATTTCCAAATAAGAAAAGGGGTAATTCTTTTTGGCACGGAGTAAAAAGGAAATAGGTTCACATAAATTGAAAGGGAGAGAATAGTATGATTGCACTGTTTGCCCCTTACTATGTGAAGTTATTTTTCCGAGCTTCTAGTCTTGAGACTTCTTGTGAATGCAGGATACAGCTAGGCCAGCCGGCTACTGTCAAGGTTGCGGCGAACCTTACTAGGTTATTGTCCTATAACAACAAGGTTTGCTCTCTAACCAGTATACTTTTTAAATTGTTAAGTACTGGTAACTTTGCCAATCACCAAGTGTTTTTTTCTTAGTTGGGATTTGAATTCTGATCTCCAAAGTTTACACCTACTTCATTGGCCACTAAGCTACATACATCATACATAATATATGACCTGGGTTATAATATATGATGTCAACAACAACAACCACCCAGTATAATCCCACTTAGTGGGGTCTGGGGAGGGTAGTGTGTACGCAGACCTTACCCCTACCCTGAGGTAGAGAGGCTGTTTCCAAATAGACCCCCGACATCCTTCCCTCCAAGAACTTCCCACCTTGCTCTTGGGGAGACTCGAACTCACAACCTCTTGGTTGGAAGTGGAGGTTGCTTACCATCAGAGCAACCCCTCTTGGTTATAATATATGATCTATTTTTTATATTTATGTGATTCATTGCTCTGTACATTCAGGATAGGCTTCAAACAGGTATGATTATTGGTGGTTGGGACAAATATGAAGGAGGCAAAATATATGGGATCCCTCTTGGAGGCACAGTCTTGGAGCAGCCTTTTGCTATTGGAGGTTTGCTCTGAATCTGTTCTTAGTCATACATACTTTCCAGAAACACTTGGCTATTGAAGGTTCTTTTCAGTTCACCCCTTTTTCTGTAACTATTTAAGCAGACTCTTTAGATAGCCCCATTTGGCCAAAAAAAAATTGATTTTTCCAAGACTCCGTTAATACAAAGAGCTGAAAACTTAAAAGCACAGCAAGACTCAGCAGAAGTTAGATGATGGAAATAGTAAGAGACAACTAGATACTCCATGCCATATATCTCATTGCAGAGTTTAAGAAACATAAACAAATAAAGTACTTTGTTTTTGTTGCTGCACATAAATGGCTGCGCGGGTGTATGAAAGAGAGATGGAAGGAGAGAGGGGGAGAGGGAGACTGAGAGGAACGTCTATCACTATGCAAGGGAGATGGGGAGCTGCATTGTTGAATAGAAGAAGAATAGGAAAATTAGATGATACCAGAGCACAGGTGTGATAGTAACATATGTTTGTTTTCAACAGGTTTCGGTTTATCATCCTCATTACCTGTAGTCTGGTTCAGTGAAACTCATGTATCTTTTTGAATGAGAGTGCAGAATACCTCGAGATTGCTCCGTTAGTGGAGGATTTTCCTAGTTTAAAACCCAGAAATATGCTCCTCCCCCCTTTTCTTGAATGGTTATGAGGATGATAACTAATGAAAATGGAAAAGAATTCTTTGGAACCAAAAAAAAGGGTTCACCAGAACTAGACATGAACTAAAAGGTTCACGGATTTGGTTTTTGATAGCCTTAACATGTGATGGAATAGTTAATTATTCTATAAGTATGATGGAATAGGCATGTTATCCTTACATTTTGGTGCTCTAATGGAATTAAGATATCATATGGCAAATTTTGGTTGTTATATATGACCATAACAAAATTTTTTATCACATTATAAAGGTGGGGGGAGCAACTGACAGCACCAGGTGATAGGGTAAGAACAATGGATAGGATGAAAGAATGCAATGCCACGAAAGAGAAAAACCCGCTTGCTAGGAAGTTAAAAAGCTGATTTAACACCCTAGTGTCATGTTTGAAATATGTTTTAACACCCCCGTGTCATGCTAAATATGTTTAGAATATTGCACAAAATAAACCAGGTTTTTTTTTTTTTTTGGGGGGGGGGGGGGGGAGCAACTGACAGCACCAGGTGTGGGTTAGAAACAATGGATAGGATGAAAGAATGCAATGCCATGAAAGAGAAAAACCCGCCTGCTAGGAAGATAAAAAGCTGATTTAACACCCCAGTGTCATGTTTGAAATATGTTTTAACACCCCCGTGTCATGTTTGAAAGATGTTTAGAATATTGCCCTTGGTGTTGCTCAGTGTTTTGGATAGCGTGCGGCGACAAATAGCAACGAGGGCCCGCTTCACTGAGGCGAGAGGCGCGTAGCGAAGCGCTCGCCTTTTTGATGCGAAGGGACAATTTATACAAAAACATAAAATATATATATATATAACTAAAAACTCAATAACAATAATATATTAATAAATATATCAATTCAAAAAAAAAAAAAACAGAGCCTAAAAAGACACTCTTCTGCCTCTGCTGCTTGCTCCAAACAGAGCCAAAAAAAATAAGAGAAGAAGAAAGAAAGAGCCTCTGCTCTGCTGGTCGAAAAACAGAGCACAAAAAATAAAGACAAGAAGAAGAAAAAGGAAGAAAGAAGAAAAAGAAAAAAGGAAAAGAAGAAGACAACAATGGTTGAAGTCGAACTGTCGAAGAAAAGACAGCAATGGTTACTGTCGCTGAAATAGAAGAAGAAGAAAGTAGAAGAAGAAAGGAGAAGAAGAAGAAAAGAAAAGAAAGAAACATACCTGGGTTACTGTCGCTGGCTGAAGATGAATCCCAAGCCCTAATTTTTCTGTTGCTGAGAAAAGGTCGCTGAAGGAGAAGAAGTGAAAAACCCAAGCCCTAATGTTTTAAAGTGTTTGCGCCTTTTTCTTTCTTTTTTTTTTTCAAATAGCGACGTCACAGCTCGCCTCTCGCTACACAGGCAGAGGCGCTCGCCTTTTACAATCGCAACGCAACAGAGCCAAAATAGCGCAGGCTGCTCGCATCGCCTCGCCTCACGCTATTAGCGCTGAGGCGAGCGCTATTTATAACACTGGTGTTGCTTAATGAAGTATATTGGGAGCTGAACTTAACCGCTGATAATTGGGTTAATTTATTAGTTTCCCTGTGCAAGATGCTCCAAGTGCTACCAGTTGGCTGAGCAATTTTCTGTTCATTGACTGTTACTTTCAGGATCTGGCTCTTCTTATTTGTATGGTTTCTTTGACCAAGCATGGAAAGAAGGAATGACTCAAGAAGAAGCTGAGGTTAGTTGCCTGCAGTTTGTAGTTACAACCTGTCTAATTTGTACGACAGTGTTGGACCATCAAGATGCCATCATCTTCACAGCTATGTGTTTATCTTCATCCGTCATGCTTTTAGTCTATAATGCAGAGATGTCTTTTGAAAAAATAAGCGTATTTTTGCTAGTTCTAGATGAAACTTTTTAAATATAGTAGCAAAGTTCTTATTAATTTGGGACACAAAGCTTTCAAACCAATGGAAGGGGTAGAGAAATACTTTTGGTAGTAAGAGAGGCTGAGCAGTGTGATTCACATACATCGACACTAAAACCAACCACCATGATCCGTTGTATGCATAATAAGAGCTTGAACTTGCATCTTGCCTATGAGCTCTATTTACTTAGTAAGGTAGAGTGTAGTTTTCTGAAATTCTCCTTGAGGGGATAGCTTTTCAACTGGGCATAATAGACTATTGCTATGTGGACATGTTGATGCTCTGATCAATCATCTGTATTGGTATTGCCTCACTATTCACTGATCTGCTTTAATGATAATTCTGAAGATTTTAGTTGGATGAAGATTTAATTTTGTTTCACCTTTTCTGTAGAAACTGGTGGTCACTGCAGTATCTCTTGCCATTGCACGAGATGGTGCTAGTGGTGGAGTTGTCCGGACTGTAACTGTGAGTTAATTAATCTGCTTTATGCTTATTCAAATGCTATAATATGCTTCAATGAAATTTTATTTGCCTAATTGAGGCTCTAGTAGAAAATTATTTAAGTTAAAATAAACTAATGTCTTCGTTTATAAAGAAATTGAATAAACCGAAGTCTTGCCTCCCCACCTTTTCTTTTAGTCAATCCAAAAGGAACCCTTGATATACCTGTAGGCATTAGTAGTTGTAGCATCAACTCCATGAAACTACTCTTCTTAATGATGGTGATATTGAGAGCCACAAGGTAGGTCCCGATTTACCTACATGTTAGCACATTTCAACTGTGTCCAAGATCCCTTCGATATGCACATTATGTTTATTTAGGCCTTATAATTTTGTAGTTTGGACCAATTCTAAGATTCTAAGAAACTAGTGCTTTATTTTGTTATGTTATGAATATGATTACTTCTGCTGTAGGTTTTTAAGTATCTTCTATCCTATATGTTTTCACAGACCCCACTTGTGGGATTACAGTGGGTATGTTGTTCTATCCTATACGTGTTGTTTTTGTGCTGTATTGCTCTTTTGCCACTCCAGCATAAAGCTTTTGTAGGATGATCGAGTCGGACCAATTCTTTTACTGGCTACTATTTTTTGCTTTGGAACACTTTAAACAATATCTTCATCTTATCGAAAGAGGTCCTCATGTTTTCAGTTGTCTCGTTATGTAAGCATGTTTTTGAACAATTTTGATTACCAGATTAACAAAGATGGAGCCACAAGAAAGTTCTATCCAGGTGATTCCCTCCAACTTTGGCATGAAGAATTAGAGCCTGTGAACTCACTGCTGGATGTTGTGTCTGCATCAAGTCCTGATCCAATGGTCAGTTGAAACAAGAGTATGCCCCTACTGACATGTTTGAGGCTGTAGAATTTTATTAACTGCTGCTGGTGTACAAGTACTCCCTCGCATGTTCTGGATCATTGTTTTTTCCCTTCCTTTTGTCCTGCTGCAACTTTTTAAATCATTTATGTTGACATAGTTCTGACTGTTTCTGGTCCTGTGATTTCCCATTTGCTTTAAAATAGGTATTTCGTCCACATTAAGGCGGAAACTCTGAAACTTCTCATGTTTGCTTGATTTGTTTAAAAGAAGTGGTTGGAAAATAAGCTCCATGATTATCAGCTAAGTTAGATGGAAAGGAGGATAAAGAAACAATGCTCTTCCTCTATGCGATTTACCTTCCAAGTCAAACGAACAAATGAATGTGTCAAGAAACGACTGGTATGGAGCTGGTTAACCGGGGGTTCTTGTTTGGACATTGCATCTGCTTCAAATATTATTTGCAACTCAATATTCGTTTTATAATTTGGTCCAATTTTTTAAGTTTCAACTTGAAATAGGAAACTAGAAGTTACAAAACTTGTTTGAGTAGTATTTCTAGTCAAATGAAGATTTTCGCTTGCAAAGCTTTGATTTTTTTCAAGTGAAATTCGTGTTAAAACGTAACTTAAATTTCCAAGTGCTTTATTTCAACTTCCAACTTTGAATAGTGTTTTTACTTTTTACGTCAACCAAATATTGTCCAAATGCCTAATATATCCAGCTCAACCCGTACCATATCTGTGGAATATGCCAATTGAGAATGTAGCATGTTTGATCCAAGTTAGCTATAGTGATTCTTCCTTGTTGCTTAAGTTAAAGGAAGCAGACTTAGCTGCGTTTTCCTTGAACCACAACATGTAACTCGAAATTGTGGAACTGCTTACTTTACCAATTAATAGGGAATGTACGAAAGACATGTAACTGCTGTTACTACGTGTGGAACAACCAAGAGAATGAACCTCTAGGTAGATACAAAATTAAATATGTGAAGTAATATTACGTTATGTTACTTTGAACTTTATGTAACATGTTCATACCTTTTTCGTCTTCAGCTGTTATTTTAAGCATATTTCTAACAAATAGCTATTGAATTACAACTTCAGACTTTCTTCTCTTCATCTTTGTAGAAGGTTAATAAGGTGAGGCAAGATGGAACGTGGAGCACTAATCTTTTATTATTTTTAAAGATTTACATTATTACTATTTTGATCATAGAAAAGTGAGGCATGATAGGAATGTCACGCGTAATGATTTAGTTGGATGAATGATAAAAATAAGAGTAATAATAACTGTGAGACTGCATAATTGCTTTGATCATTATTATTGTTAGTACTATTACTTTTACTTAATACCCAAACCAAAAGCAGGAAAAATGATTGTAAGGATGTTAATCTTCTATTTAAATATATTCCTTCTAATCACCGGCTTGATTTGTTTCTGCTTTTTCTTTTATGTAAATTTAAACAGTAGAGTAGATTATAAAAACTCCCAGTTCATCATATCCTTAATCATGCCACTGTTTAGCAATCCAAAACCAAAATAAGATTTAAGGTGTCAAATACATTACTGTAGAAAATTGGTATTAGGAAAAAAACCATTCGTTTCGTTTTTCGTTCCTAGTTTCTTTTTTTCATTTAAATCCATGAATAAATTGTTGAACATGAAAAGTTATTTAGAGTTCTCCAATTTCTTTTTTCTTTTTGGAATTGCACTGTACCTGCCATGTTAGGAAAAAAATTATTTGATGTCCTTCTTAATAGTTTTAGAGTTGATAATCTTATTAATTATGTTGATAATTCATACCCATTCTTGTAGTTTAATTCTCTAAATAATGGAGTAGGAAAAGGTCCCTTCGGGGACATCCGATAAAAGAGCAGGAAAAGTAAATTATGAGGTTTTTTCTCATTCATTGCGACCGACTTTCTTATGTTTATCAAGTAAAGAATAAAATGTTAAATAAAATTCATATTAACACCTTTATAGAGAAGTTGCTTATATAGGACTTTTTTTAAAAATAAGAAAATTTCACTACAAGATGTTACGCGATTTCATAGAATCTTATACATTCCAATTTTGTGGTTTTATGGCTCCTTGTTTCTTGTTTACAAGTTTTTCGTTAAATACAATTTTTATAAAAAATTTATACAATATATCTTTTGTATATTTTGGATTGTACAAAAATTTTATATACAAAATTTGGATTGTATATATTTTGTAAACAAAATTTGTTTATACCGGGTAATTAACTAAACATGGACATTAAAGGTAATAAAGTTTCAAATAGTGTATAAGAATGAAAAAAATCCTAAGTTTTACAGCCATTAATATTAGTAACTTAAATAATGCTAACAAAAGCCCAAACTAAAATCAAATCAATATTAATGCTAACAAAAGACATTCAATCCAATACGATGAACAACAATGTATTGAATATTTATTTTTTGTTTTGCAATGGTTTAGATAAAAATGCATAACCTATTTATTTTTTCTTTAGTGTTTAGTCATGTAATTAATACTCCCTTATTACTTATTAGTCTACTTATAGAATGACTTAGATTTATAGATTATGGCTTTTTAATTAACAATATTTATATTATATAATTATTGTCTTTATTGTTGAATATTTTAGGATAATGCTATGACACATCTCATATTTTGTATTATTTTTTTTGAAAAATACCTTATATAGTTGTATCTTACTAGGATTAAAGAAATATTTTGAGCACAAGTTATATGTTTTGTGCTGCGAAGATTTTACCGGAAAAAAACCGAAAAAATCCGAATAATCCGAAAACCCGAGAAAAACTGAGATTGAAAAATTCGAGTTTTATTGATTTTGTTTGCTCTTTAGATTTAATAACCCGATATAATTGGTTTGATTTGGTAATTGCAAAACCCGAACCAACCCGACCTGCTCCAGTTTACCATCTCATCTTCCATAATTTAATTCTCAATATTGAGTTCTGTATCATTGGTTGTCGATATTTTTCTTGAATTCAAGGGTAAAACATCTATTTATAAATTTGTTTTAATGCAAATCAAATTATCGTTTCTTATCTTTAAGAATTGTTTTTTTTGGAAAAATGTAAATTTAATATGCACAAATTTGCAACTTATTAAATTTCTGATTGATTTCTCTGTGTCTAAATATTTTACCTCCAGTACAAATTTTTTTTATGAATTTTTAGTCAAGTCAACCCTTAACATATATGGTAGACAATGATATTGATATTTAGCGGTGGAGCCTATAATTAACAGATCGTATTTTTCTGATCCCTATTGATTATTAAGGACCACATATAAACTTTTAGGGATTATTTTTCCGCCGTTAATTGCTACTATTTTTCTTGCTGTGGACTACAATGCCTTTAAGCTTAGCTCAATACCAAAAATCAGAGGAGAGGGAATTGAAAGGACATCACCTGAAACTTCGGCTTATTATTCGTTTGGGCCAAATAGTGGTTCCAAATACTAGATTCTTTCTTACTGTAAAGTCACTTTTAAAAGAAAGTAGAGCTTTTTTGAATTATGAACCTCAATGACCTATTATTTTCCAAGAAAAGCTATCACAAAACACACTTTGGACAAGAATTTCTCTTTTCAAACTAGGCAACCCCATGTTATTGACAATTCTGATTCGATGAGAATATTGGGATATTATCACCATATTCCACACCCGTCTAAAACTATTATATATATATGTGGTGTCACATTCCATATGATCCATCAACCACCATATACATTAATGGCGGAGGAATCATATGGATCTAATATTTTTGACACCAAATATAAATATGTATATGAAGAATTTTTAATGATTTAACAAATATTAAATTATGAGCCCATAATTTTAGTCATAATTTAAATAGTGCATTTGATTCAGTAGTAAGAACCTAAGAAATTATTCGGTGTAGAAGTAAGTTATCCACACATTAATAATGTAAGAATAGTTTATGTGATAATTAATAATGAATGAATTATTAGGCTGATTACTAGTGAATGTATATTATGCGATGATTAGTAATAAAGAGATTTTTATACATGAATTAATTAGTCTATAAGGGCACTTTGCCTTTAAATAGTTGTATACAGGTAAAATCGGGGTTAATGAGCACCCCGATTTTTTGGTGGGGCAAACAAAACAAGGACATAACTACAAAAAATCAGAATCGAAGCTAGGAACCTCTCGTACTAAGGCCCGAGCAAAACGCTACCAACAGAGTCATCGAGACCACGCCCATCGGATCCGGTTCGAGCTCCAAGACCTTGGAAAACATTACCAAACATCTGCACACGACTAACAAAGGGCCGTGATATCCGTGCCCAACCGGATATCACGGCGTATATCTCGGCCCGTATCGGTAGTAGATCAGTGATTAATGAAAAAGAAGATTTTTACCTTTCTTATAATTGTACTAGGGATGAAACTCTCCTACTATATAAAGGGGTAATTTTTATTCAAGAGACACTGTAAAACGGATATCAAGGCAATATAAACTTGTTTTCTCTGCTTCTAAGTTATTCAAAGTTCTTATTTTTGCTCATAGTTTTTCATAAATATTTGGCTCCGAATCGAGGGCAGAACAATCACTAAGCTCAGATTCGAACTCGGACTTAACATCACGACTGGTTTGGTTATTCAATTGTCTTTAATTCGCTTATCTAACGTTATTGATCATTTGTATTGAACTAATCTAATATCCTTAAAATCGCGTATAAATTCACTTATTATCCGTTTTTAAGGGTAAACAGTTTAGCGCCCACCGTGGGGCTAAGGATAATAGTGGTGGTTTGATACAGATTTCTTTAACACACTCTATTTTACGCTTGTTCTTTAAGATTTTAATTTCAGGTCAACATAAAAATGTCAAACTCTTAGTTTACTCACTTGAACATTGATGTTGAGACTGGCCATCATGGCGAAAATAACAATATGGGGCCTAGCAACGAGGCGCCCCATGTTGATCCCAACGGAGTCCCAGTTGATGCCAACTAGCATGTGGCCATCGATGCCAAACTGCCGACCGACCCTGATAACACCATTCATTGAAGAGCCCGACCGACGGCTTGAGGTATGCCTGAAGGAGAAGGAGACATGATTAATCTCCAGGTGATCTTTGAAATGTTACAGGTACAGCAGGCGGCGATAGCACAACTGCAAAATCAAAGCCGTGCCCCAAGTAGAGTTGAGCCCAAACCATCCCAGAAAATACCCGAAGTAATGAGCATGTCATAGAAAGGCGGGTAAAGCTGAGCTTGGGACCAACCCTGAGATAATAAAAATGCTTGAGGAACTGACAAAGCGGGTGGAATCAGGGGAGAAGAAGATTGAGGCCGCTGACAAAAAAGTGGAGACCTATAACTCCAGGGTCGATCAAATCCCAGGAGAGCCTCCGATATTGAAAGGCATGGACTTCAAGAAATTTGTCCAAAAACCTTTTCCTCCGAGCGCGGTACCGAAGCCAATACCGAAGAGTTTCTTATGCTCAATATTCCAAAGTATAACGGAACCACATATCCAAATGAGCAAGTTAACTCCTACATGTGTGCCATCAAAGGGAACAACTTGGAAGATGAAACAATCGAGTCGGTTTTGCTGAAGAAGTTCGGGGAAACCCTGTCAAAAAGAGCAATGATATGGTATCACAACTTACCCCCAAATTCTATTGATTCGTTTGCTATGCTTGCAAAGGCTTTTGTGAAAGCGCATGTCGGGGCCATCAAGGTCGAGACCAGAAAATTGGATCTTTTCAAGGTAAAACAAAGAGGCAACGAAATGCTCAGGGAGTTCGTATCGAGGTTTCAAATGGAACAGATGGACTTGCCTCCGGTTGCGGATGATTGGTCCTTCAGGCGTTCACTCAAGGAATTAACTCCCGAAGCTCCTTGGAGTCGTAGTAGTTAAAACAAAATTTGGTAGAGTACCCGGCAGTAGCTTAGGCCGACGTCCACAACAGGTACCAATCAAAAATCATAGTCAAAGACGATCAGCTCGAGGCACTTTCTGGGTCTGTTTATCCCATTGGAACCAGTGAAAGGTCTAGGAAAGTCGTCGATCATGAGTCGAGACTAAGTAGAGATTGGTACCAACAGTATAATGGAGATCGAATGGGTAACAGATCTAGGTGTCACCTTATGAGGAACGAGAAGAGGAGCGATCGAGGTCACAGTAATCGGGGACAGATGAGCAAAAACGATTTTGATAAGCCACTCGGGGCCAGGGAGGCACCAAGGTTATCGGAGTATAACTTCAGTGTCGATGCTACCAACATCGTATCTGCCATTGGGCACATCAAGAATGCCAAGTATCCTCGACCATTACAACACGACCCTACCTAGAGAGACCCTAACTTGATGTGTAAGTACCATGGCACTCATGGCCACAGGACCGAGGACTGCCGACAATTAATAGAATAACTGGCCCGATTATTCAATAACGGGCATCTCTAGGAATTTCTAAGCGATCGAGCCAATAATCACTTCCAGAACAGGGACTCCAACAAACAAACCGAACAAGAAGAACCTCAACATGTCATCAACATAATCATTG
Source organism: Nicotiana tabacum (assembly GCF_000715075.1). NCBI lineage: Eukaryota > Viridiplantae > Streptophyta > Magnoliopsida > Solanales > Solanaceae > Nicotiana > Nicotiana tabacum. The sequence continues at coordinate 137,492,307 of NC_134090.1, read as the reverse complement.
AAGGGGTCGATGTCCCCCAATGACCAATGATAAAGCGCATTAAAGTGTCCATCACAAGGGAAAACCGAACCCGGGATTATATCCTGAAGGGAACTAATTCGTTCAATGATGAGATGTCAAAGGCATCGTACAACCGCATAATGATGTGCTGGTGATAGCTATACTTATAAATAAATCTCGAGTTAAGCGTGTGTTGATTGATCTAGGTTGCTCAGCCAACATCATTAGATCGAAGGTCGTGGAGCAGTTGGGTTTACAAGACCAAATAGTGCCAGCAGTCCGAGTTATTGAACGGATTTAACATGGCATGCAAAACCACTAAAGGGGAGATAACCCTATCGGTGAACACTATCGGGACCATCCAGGAAATAAAGTTCTATGTGATTGAAGGGGATATGAGATATAACACTCTATTCGGAAGACCATGGGTTCACAACATGAGGGTGGTGCCTTCAACCTTGCATCAAGCATTGAAGTTCCCTACACCGGGAGGAATCAAGATGGTGTACGGAGAGCATCCAGATGCAAAAGAGATGTTCGCAGTCGATGAAGTACTCTCGGTACCCGCCGTTACGACATTAAAAAGCGCGGAGCCAACCAGAAAGACTGAAGTTAAATAGCAATCACAGATGCCGGTCCGATCAGATCGGAGGGACGAAGGGTTGATGAGAAAGATGATTACGGAATTCCAAGATCATTCATCGCTCCTGATGATACCGATGCCACCAAATCGACGGTCTAGGAGCCAGAGCAAGTTGTATTAATCGAACACCCACTGGATTGAAAGGTATACCTAGGCACGGGGTTAACCCCCGAGCTCAGGGAAGAGCTCATTAGTTTCATTAAAGCTAACATATCTTGTTTCGACTGGTCCCATCTTGATATGACAGGGATCTCGCTGGAGATGGTTACTTATAAGCTGAGTTTGGATCCGAAGTCCCACCCGATTAAACAGAAGAGAAGGCCTCAGTCTGAAGTCAAGCATGCATTCATCATAGACGAGGTATCTAAACTCCTTAAAATAGGTTCCAATCGGGAAATTAAATACCCGGACTAGTTAGCTAACGTAGTGGTAGTGCCTAAAAAGGAAATAAATTAGAATGTGCGTAGGTTACAAAGACTTGAACAAGGCATGCTCTAAGGACTCTTTTTATTTACCTAACATCGATCGCATGATCGGTGCGACAGCCAGGCACGAGACACTCAGCTTTCTCGATGCCTATTCTGGGTACAACCAAATTCGGATGGATCCGAGCGATCAATAAAAGACTTCTTTTATCACTAAATTTGGCACCTATTGTTATAATGTTATGCCTTTCGGGTTAAAAAATGTCGGAGCCACTTATCAACGCCTAGTAAACCGGATGTTCGAAGAATAGATAGGAAAATCAATTTGAGGTTTATATTGATGACATGTTAGTAAAGTCCCTACTAGTAGAGGACCATTTGGAACATTTGTCGGAAACCTTCGACATATTAAATAGCTACAATATGAAGTTGAACCCCAAAAAATGCACATTCGGGGTTGGATCCAAAAAATTCCTCAGGTTCATGGTGTCCAACCGAGGGATCGAGATCAATCCTGATAAAATCAAAGCTATAAAAGACATCACCGTGGTGGATAGTGTCAAGGTCATTTAGAGGATAACCGGGCGTATAGCTACCCTGGGCTGGTTCATATCGAGGTCCTCAGACAAAAGCCATCAGTTCTTCTCACTATAGAAGAATAATAACTTTTCTTAGACCCTGGAGTGCCAACAAGCTTTGGAAAACTCAAACGATACCTTTTGAGTCCACCCCTGCTCCATACTCCGAAGGCGGATGAGCAATTGTACCTTTACTTGGCGGTATCCGAAGTGGTGGTAAGTGGAGTCTTGGTTCGGGAAAAGGAAGGTACGCAATTTCCTCTTTACTATGTTAGTAGAACTCTAGGCAAGGCCGAAACAATGTATCCTCACCTGGAAAAATTGGCGCTCGCTTTGCTCGCGCCTCTATAAAGTTAAAACCATACTTTTAATGTTACCACTTATATGTCATAACCTTTAACCCACTGAGTAACATCATGCACAAACTCGAGCTCTCGGGCCGGTTGGCCAAATGGGTAGTCGAAATTAGTGGGTACGATATCGAGTATCATCCCCAAATTGCATCAAATCACCAATTTTGGCTAACTTCGTAGCCGACTTTACACCGACCTTAATACCTAAAGTCGAAAGGGAACTATTGTTAACCTTGGAGATTACCTTGGGAGTTTGGACCCTCTTTAGGGACGGTGCTTCGAACGCAAAGGGGTCTGGGCTCGGCATCGAGCTAAAGCCACCTATATGTAACGTAGTTAGGCAATCTATTAGAACTATGAAATTGACTAACAACGAGGCCATGATTGCAGGTAACGCTGCATCAATTCAAGTAATGGACCCTATAACACGTTCCTCGAGATCAAAATAGTGAGGCCGATGCTCTCGCTAACTTGAAGTCATCGGTTGATAATGATGAATTTAGTTCGAGAACAGTCGTACAACTCATGAAGTCGGTGGTAGAAGAAGGCCATGCCAAAGTGAACTCGACAAGTTTAACTTGGGATTGGAGGAACAAATACACAGATTATTTGAAGACTGGGAAGTTTCCCTCAGATCCTAATGAATCGAGAGCTTTACGCACGAAAGCGGCCAGGTTTGGCCTGTTCGAAGGGACTTGGTTCAGAAGAACATTCGACGGCCCACTCTCCATATGCTTGGGGCTTAGAGATATTGAATATGTCTTGAAAGAAGTTCACGAAGGCAATTGTGGAAACCATTCGAAGGTGGAATCTTTGGTTCGAAAATTAATCAGACCTGGCTATTACTGATCGAAATGGAGAAAGATGTAAAGGACTTTGTACGAAGATGCGATGGCTATCAGAGACACGCATCGATGATCCATCAACCCGGAGAGCTACTCCATTCGGTCTTGTCCCCATGGCCGTTCATGAAATAGGCAATGGACATCGTCGGTCCCCTGCTGTAGGCACCTCGTAAGTCTCAATTCATACTATTTATGACTGATTATTTTTTCTAAATAGGTCGAAGATTAAGTGTTCGATAAAGTTCGACAAAAAGAAGTCATTGACTTCGTTTAGGATCATACAATATGCCGGTTCGGGATATCGACCGAGATTGTGTATGATAATGGGAAACAATTCATCGACATCAAGATAAACAAGTTTTTCAAAGACCCCACAATATTAAAAAGATACTATCAACACCCTATCACCCTAGTGGGAACGGACAGGCAGAATTTACAAACAAGATCATACTCCAAAACCTAAAAAAGAGGTTGACCGATGCCAAAGGAAAATGGAAGAAATTCTGCCCGAAGTCTTGTGGGCATACCGTTCAACTTCTAAGTCTAGTACTAGGGCCACCCCATTTTTATTGGTTTACAGTGTCGAACATTAATACCAGTCGAAGTGGGAGAACAGAGCATCAGTTTTTGATATGCAACCGAAGAACCGAATGGTGAGGCCATGATCACGAACCTGGAACTATTGGATGAAAGGTGTGAGTCCGCCCTAGCCCGGTTGACCGCCTAGAAATAGTGGATAGGAAGATATTACAACCAAAGAGCCAACTCTCTAACACTTCAAGATCAGGAACTTGGTGTAAACGAATGTAACATTGCACACCCGGAACCCGAACGAGGGGAAGCTTGGACCAAATTGGGAAGGATCATATCGAATCATCGAGATTACCAGCAAAGGCTCGTACAAACTCGAAGTAGGAAACAGTGTATAATTACCAAACAACTGAAACATGATGTACTTAAAGCGGTACTACTACTAAGGTATGATCTCATTTACTTTTTTAATAATACTATGAATCGGACTAACATTTGCAGGCAATGACCCTGGGAGAATGTGACTATTAGGTCTGAAAGCACGTGTTGCACTCTTTTTTCCTTGAACTAATTTTGTCCCAAATGGGTTTTTCGGCAAGGTTTTTAACGAGGCAACAGTAAATCGTGCTAACCTAGATTTGAAGGACGATCTTAAACCGGAGTCAATGGGCACATCAACAGCATCCGAGCCCTCTCAAGATCGGCCTTGAATACTAGGGGCCATCACCCTCGGGTTAAGGTTCTTAGCAAGGAAAGAAGGAAACTTTGTACTTGAATAGCTTAGGCTCGGTGGTTAGGATTTATTGTAAGGGCCAAACGGTCAAATGAAACGTGCCCATATAGTCCACCTTAGCCATGATACAAGCTTTTACACGCTTTTGATCATGTACTTTACGCACAGAAATAAAAGAAAGTTTCCACCTTGTTATTATACATCTTTTGCATCTTAAAACATATATCCTAAGGGCTCATGGGCCACCCTTATTCGGGGACTATCGAGCCCAAAGGCTACCCTTATTCGGGGACTATCAAGCCCAAAGGCTACCCCTATTCGGGGACTATTGAGCCCACAGGATACCCCTATTCAGTGACTATTGTCCGAAAAGGTTCGGGCAACCAAATCTCAGAGGCACAAAACCTATCAAGTAGTGCCTAAATACAAAAGGCTACGACCACTATAAAAATTAGCTTGGAGATGTCCGAAGCTCGTAATCAGAACATAAGGCCTTTATAAAATTCAAAACATGCTAAAAGATTATCCTCGGCAAAAGCATCATCTAAAATCACTTAAGTAACTTGGAAAAACTTCCGGTCATGCCGAATTTTTAAAGTCCCGAGCAAATAAAGTTGCATCGAAGTCAGGCTCTATTCGGACCTCTGAAAAACAAATGACTTATTATAATTACATTTGATTATATGATAAGGCATTAGAAATATTTACAAGAATAGAAATTATGAAAAGATGCTAAAAAGGTAGAGACTCAAAATTGCCAGAAAGGGAAATTTTAAATATTTCGGAATTTATTTACAAAGGCCCAAAAAAAAACGGCCTCAAAATAAAAAAAAATACACTAGACAAAAAAAATAAAAAATTCTAAGGCTTTCATGCCTGGTCTTCACCAGGGCTCGACTCGTCGCCAGAAACGTTTGAGCCTTTGGATCCCTAAAAACCCTCGGAGCCTCTCAAAAAGTTTCTTCTCCTCGACCTCAAGCTTTATTGCTTCCTCAATCTCGGCCGATAGGTCGAAGCCTCGGGTGTGAATCTTTTTTAGGGTCTCCCTTCGAGACAACCGCCTCATACATTCAACCTTTGTCTTTAGGCGGGTCTCGGTAGCCTCAACATCCGCCTTGTACTGAGCCACCATCTCTTCGGCATCGACGAAGGTTGTGTCTAACTTGGACTTTATTGCTTTGTATTCTCAACCTAGGGAATCCTGCTCTGCGACAACCGAGCTCAGTTGTGCTCGAAGATTGTCATTCAGTTGGGACTGCTTGTCAGCTTTCTCCTTCGCCACCCAAAGTTAGACCTCTACCGATGCCAAAATTGCCTGTGCGGTTTCCTTCTACGAAGCTAGCAGGTCCATTTTGCTTTTTTACCCATCAACCATGGCCATGATCTCGTTCCTCTCAACTTGGAGTTGGTCAATCTGATTGATCTTTTGCTAGACCTACGAGGTTTTGTCATTAGACTCTACGACTAGTTTCTCATTTTTAACTTCAAAAACCTTTATCTTTTCGACCAGGTCATCATACTCACACCTCAGGGTCAAAGCTTCCCTCTGATCCCTATCCAGCTCAACCTGAAGGTCCTTGATGACCCCGTCTTATTGCTCACTGAGGATCATATCTTTCTTTCGAGCTAGCTCCTTAAACTCAAACTCGAGCTGGGTGATTTCGGAGCAGAACCTTAGGAAGCTCTCATGGTGAAATACCAAGACCTGCAAAGTAACAAAACAGTGAGAGGTATTGAAACCTAAGTGGAATCCACAAAGGAGTATCAATGCCTTACCCGATTCAGCTCCTACTAAGCCTCGTTGAAGAGACTCGATGCTCCCACCTCATTCATCTTTGCCTGGTCCTCTTCGGTCACCAGACATCGAAGGTGACTGGCTATACCAAATGGAGCAGATAAAATCCGAGCATCCTTCGGGATTGTAAGAATGACTATTCTTTTGCGACTAGGGTCTACACTTGAAGTAGGAAACTGCTTCACCAGTTTTGGGCTCGAGCTCGGCCTAGTTTCCAAAGGCACGTCCTTCTTTGGGACCTCCAAGTCACCTAGCCTGGTAAAGTCATCCAAATTGGACATGTCCACGCCATCAAAGAAGGAACAGAGGGGGTAATCTGTTCCTTGTGCTCCTTCACTTGATTTCTCTTTGCCCGTTTGGGCCTCGTCGATCATACAATCAGTGTAGAAGGGCATCTCAACAATGTCAATCACACAGGCAACCTCCTTCAAGGTAGGAGCAGTTTCTTGAGAGGTCTCAATCTCCATCTCGACTTTGGATTCTCAGATTGAGAGGGGATCGAACTCATGGCTATTCTCCTCGGTTTCCGCCTGTTCCGCGGGAGGGGTCAATTCGTGGGCAACAAAAACATCATCTTCCCCCGACTCGTCCTTGATCTGGAGAAGCGGGTCGGAATCCGGCACCCAGGAGCTGGTACCCTCTTTTTTGACTTCAGCTCGGGACTCGGGGAACACGTAGATTTTCTTTTCCCCTTCTTCTTTTCCCCCGTAGCAGCCCCAGGCTATCTCATAATGGAGGGATCTATGGACAAGGACACATCCTCATCCCCTTCCAAAGGCCTAAGTTTGGTGGTCTTAGGCAAACCTATAAAAGAAAGAAGAAAGGTCATTATGATGTGAGTTAAGAGCACGATAATAGCTATTCAAGGGATAACCTTACCATGAGAACGGGCCTCCCATCGACCCTTCAAAAGCTTGCGCCATGAGCGCTCGAAGTATGATATTAGCTTGCAGATGCCTTCGATCCACTCCATGAACCGGGGGACCGCATTTGGAACTGGGGAAACAACTGCACAACCACAAATACGAATGATGAGAAATTAAATGAAGAGAAATTGACACTTAAGAAAAAGGCTGCACTTACGAGATGCATTCGTATTTGTCAACACTCGAAAAGGGGGCCTTGTTGGTCCGACGAATGAGCTTGATTAATCCCCTCTGAAAATTTGGGGATTGTATAGACGGAGCAGGTGGTTGAGGATGAACCGACGAGACTCTGTGTTATTCACAAAATAACGGAGAAGGATCATGATCCTCCAAAGAGACGAGTGGATTTACCCAAGATACACATCGTATCTTTTACAAAAGTACAAAACAACTGGGTCTACTGGACCTAGTGTGAAGGGGTAAGTGTAAACACTTAAATGCCCATCCACGTGGGTAGTAATAACATCCTCAGGACCGGGGACCACTATGTCCTTGCCTTTCCATTTACAGTCATCTCGGACCATAGGAATGACATATTCAGTAATGGAGCATATATACCTCGATGCTCCTTCACGCCAGTCCTATTTGGATGAGGGTTTCTCGACTTTGAAGTCGTCTTCGATTGTGAAATCCCCAGGTATAAATATTTTCATGGGAGGCTCAGGGGAAGAAGCCTCAGAGGCTGATGCCTCGAGGGTAGCCACCTCAGGAGCAGTCGCTTCAGGAACAGCCGCCTCAGAAGCAGCCACTTCGGTATTCGTGGCCGGGTGGGAAGATGAAGAGGGAGTTGTTGAGGAACTGATTTAGAAGATTTAGCCATTGCTATCTGATAAAGCTGGAAAATTTGAAGAAAGAGTATGAAGGTTTGAAGGAATAATTTTGAAGGTTGAATAGCAGAGAATGAAGATGTGAAGAAAATCTTGGTAAGAACCTAAGAACTATTACAAGATTTGAAGATCAAAGAGGAAGATATGAAGGTTTGAAGGAAGTTGGTGATAACTAGGAAATTCAAAGGTGGAAACTTGATCGAAAAGTGAAAAAAGAGCAAAGGGTAGAAGCTTTTATAGCGAAAGTACGCGGCGCTTCTCATTCGAAGGCAACCAGCCGATGGTTGACACGTGTTCGAAGTCAGAACGACACGACTGATGGGACGTTTTGACTTCTTCATCGTTTCAGTTGTAACGTACGGAGGAAGGAACCAAAGAACATCTATCGCTTCTCATCGTTTCGACAAACCTACTCTTTGAGAAATGAGAGGACTATCTGTATACGGGTAAAATCGGAGTTAATGAGCACCTCGATTTCCCGGTGAGGCAAACAAAGGAAGGACATAACTATAAGGAATCGAAATTAAAGTTAGGAACCTCTCGTACTAAGGCCCGAACAAAGCGCCTACCACCGGAGCCATCGAGACCACGACCCCCAGATCCGGTTTGAATTCCAAGACCTTGGAAAGCATTACTAACTATTTGCATATGACTAACAATGGGCTATGATATCCGTGCCCAACCAAATATCATGGCATAGATCTCGATACGTATCGGTAGCAGATCACAAATTAACGAAAAAGAAGATTTTTACCTTTCTTAGGGATGGAAGTCTCCTACTATATAAAGGGGATGACTTTTATTCAAGAGACACTATAACACGCATATCAAGGCAATATAAACTTTTTTTCACTACTTCTAAGTTATTCAAAGTTCTTATTTTCGCTAATAATTTTTCATAAATATTTGGCTCCGAATCGAGGGTAGAACAATCACTAAGCTCAGATCCGAGCTCGGACTTAACATCACGACTGGTTTGGTTATTCATTTTATCTTTAATTCATTTATCTAATGTTATTGATCGCTTGTATTGAACTAATCTACTTATCCGTATAAATTAAATTGTTATCCGTTTTAAGGGTAAACAATAGTTTAATCCTACATTGTTAATACATATATTCTTATTTTATATTTTTATCACACACGTAAAATTATATATAAATTTTTACATAATTTAGTGCTAGTATTATCTGTCATTGTCAACCAACACTATATTATCTTTTGCTGATTTCTATGTTGAGATTAATTATTCATACCCCCAACCAAACACTGTGTTATCTCAATGGCGGATCCAGGATTTGATGGTTACATGTGCCACTCTGGGAAGGATGCACATTTATCGAAGCGGTGTCACACGATATTGCTTCGTCAATTTCTTTTACTAATGTATTGATACTGTGTGGAAGCAAATAAGTAGGATAAAATAAAACCAATTGACATAAATTATTTCTTGACGCATTGATTTATGTACTTGATTTTGCTTTAAGAGGTCAGAGTTTCAAACCTTAACTAGCATATCTTTTTTTGCAAATATTTGAGAGAATCTATGTGGTTAAAAATTGTGATAAAGTAGAAGTTAATTAAAGACTTTTTCTAACTTAAGACTCAACAAAACCAATAGACTAAAGCTATTTCTTGTCTAGAAGTATGATAACTAAAGTTACTATTCCGGTTCTTCTATAAATTTCCACAATGCTTATAAAATTTCTGTGTACGCCCCTGGTGACATTGCTTTTAATGCAAACCGACCATAATGAAGAGATTGAACTTGGATGTACATTTAGTCGGTTCGATACATTTTTGATTAATTCAGTTTGATTAGGTCTAATTTGAACTAATTTAATTCAATTTAAAAGATTGTTTTAAGCATAAATGAATATATTATCACAAAATCGAATAGGTTCTGTCCAATTCGGTCTAATTCTTTGGATTCAAATTCGATTAATATGATTAAAAAATATAAAGTAAAATAAAATTTTAAATTAGGAAATACACCACTTCAATCTACATATAGCCCGACTAATATTATGTCTTTGATGCATCACTCTAATTTCTAAAAGTAATAAAACTGCGTTAGATGGATAAAAAGAGAAAATGATTAAAATTACATTCAAATAATTTGAAGATCTAGAAAAAGAAAAAGAAAGAAAATATACAATTTAAATAAATAATAAAAAAGAGATTGTACAAATAAAGTGAATAACAAAGGTGAAGAAATTAAAACAATTTAAAAGGAGCATAAGCAAAAGAAAGGGAAGGCAAAAAAGATAAGAACAAAACAAATAACCAGGATGGCAACAGAGTCTCAATCCCGGGCATTATATGTGGAGTTTCAATGCTTTAACCATGTCACCGGCAATCATTTTGTGACCTGGGGTGTCACCCGTTATATGTTTTTTTTTTAGGAAAATACCAGTTCATATATACGATTTTACTCGAGCTATCGGGTGGCATGCCATCCCCAATTCCCTACATAGATCCGCCCCTATGTTATCTTATGCGAATTTTTATGTTGGGATTAGGTATGTCCAACCAAATGACCCCTAATGTTAAAATTCGTCAAATTTAAATTTTGAATCCACCTCTTATCCTTATGTGCCACATGTTATTGTTGACTAAAAGTGGTTTGGAATGCAGTGTTCAAAGAATAGAGAACGATTTAGTAGTATCCATCACCATGTTTAGGAAACTACTAGTTGAAGGGACAAAGAAACCCTAATTTAATTTCTGTAAGAGGATGGTAGGGTTTAAAGACACTATTGTCCCTTTCACATATCTATTTTATGTCCTAATCAGGAGAGGATACACTTAACCTATCAGAAAACCTTCAATATATATTTAGGGTACCCTACAAAAAGGAGGGGGGGGGGAGTTGTACTGTTGGTGGATAGATAAATGACACATACATTATTGGATTATGAATGATTTCTATCAATTGAGCTGGCTTGTAGGATCCATTCAAGAAAAAAGAACCATTAGACTTGGAAGTGTGTGTTATTGCATTTAATGCTGTTAGAACAAATGCCAGCATGTCCCATTCCTTTGTGTTTGATTTCTTTCATTGGATCTTACAAACAATAAGGGAGACTAGTGTTAAATTTATCAAATTTCTTGATTAATAATTTTTGAATCATTTATCATCTTAAGCTAACAAGTGTATGAGAACATTGATAACTTGAACTAGTTTGATGAATTTAATTAGTAAAGTTAATAATTTAGTAAATAGTATAGATATTCAGGTATTGTCTAATTTAGTAGTAACATTTTTATTAACCTAATTCCATGAAAAAGAAAATTGGAAAACTACTTTGTTAAGGCTAGATTAATTTCGTAGTTGCTTAACAAAAGAAGAAAAGAGACAAACACACTTATAGCATATTTAGCTAAGCTACAGAGAAGCCCTAATGAATTAAAGTTTAAAAGATTCAGGTTTAGACCTCCCTTGAGTGAAAACAGACGAACACATCCAAATCATATGCCTAGATATGCAAGCTATTGTTATCAATTTTTCCAAAACTCAATTAATTTCTTTTAAATTATAAGTAATACAAATAATGTGACCCCGCCCCCAATTGCTAGTAGTAGATATGGAATCTTCTTAATGGCTATGGTTTAGCAGTACTTTTATTCCACTTGTGTGGAGACATAAACCCTGCTTGGGGCAGACATGTCCTGAGGGGCGGTCCGACCAATTTTGTGACATAAAACCAAATTTTGTGAGGGGCCTTAATTTTTTAATTTTTTAATATTTATTTGAAATCTATTTTTTTAGCTTTTGTTAAATACAAAGTTATAAATAATTTTCTTACCAACAATAACTCATAATAAATATTTCTCAGTTGACAATATAACTAATCCATTTAACCTTTCCAGTGACATTATTGTTTTTAAGCAAGATTTTATCAATTTTAATTTTGAAAACTTCTTTCCGCTGAAGCAACGGTAACATGAGTTATTAACATTATTCCATAAGCAATTTAGGCATTTGGAAAAGAATTGAATCTTTTTATTTGATTAAGTGTATCAATTAAACTGTTATCTTCTAATTGTACTATTTTTCTTAATATTTTTAATTCAGAAAATAAATCTAAACTATCAATATCGAATTGACTATTATGCTTTAAGGAACATTCAAGATTAAGATTTTTTCAAATTTCCAACATCTAGCGATCTTAGTTTTTATGTAACGACCCGATCGGTCGTTTTGAGCCCTTGCGCGTCGTTCGACAGTTTAAGGCCATGAGCAACATCACTTCAGGTATTATGACTTGTGCGCATAGTCGGAATTTCATTTTGGGTAGTTCGGAGTTGATTTGGAAAGAGAATTCTCATTTCGGAAGCTCTAAGTTGAAAGAATTGACTAAGACTAAATTTCAGAGTAAACGACCTTGGAATCGGGATTCAAAGGTTCCAACAGGTTCGTATGATGATTTCGGACTTGGGTGTATGTCCGGATCGGGTTTTGGAAGACCCGGAAACGTTTTGGCGCTTATTGTGGAAGTTAGCATTTTGGAAGAAATTTCATAAGTTTGGGTTGAAGTGCATTTCAGTGTTATCGATGTTCGTTTGGGATTCTGAGTCTGGGAGTAGATCCGTATGGTGATTCTGGAGTTGGGAGCGCGATCAGAAGTGAATTCGGAGGTCCGTAGGTCATTTTGGAGTCATTTGACTAAAGATAGAAATTCTAAGTTTTTTTGAGAAGTTTGACTAAGAGTTGACTTTTTGATATCGGAGTCGGATTCCGATTCTGGAAGTTGGAGTAGGTATGTAATATCAAATATGACTTGTGTGCAAAATTTGAGGTCAATCGGATATGATTTGATAGGTTTCGGCATCGAATATAGAAGTATGAAATTCTAAAGTTCATAAAGCTTGGATTGGAGGTCGATTCGTGATTTTAGCGTTGTTTGATATGATTTGAGGCCTCGAGCAAGTCCGTAATGTGTTTTGGGACTAGTAGGTATGATTGGTTAGGGTCCCGGGGGCCTCGGGTGGATTACGGGTGGTTATCGGATCAAAAATGGAATTTTTGGAGGGCTGAAGTTGCTGGTTGCTGATATAACCGCACCTGCGAAATTTGGGCCGCAGGTGCGGAGCCGTAGAAGCGACCAGAAGAGCAGCAGATGCGGTTTTGGACAGAAGTGAAGAGACCGTAGATGCGGTTATGGAGTCGCAGAAGCGGGACCGCGCCTGCGGTGGACGAGGCCCAGAAGCGGAAAAAGGGAGCCCGGAGGAAACCGTAGAAGCGATAGAGTGGCTCGCACTTGCGGAACCGCAGAAGCGGTCAAGGGACCGCATGTGCGGAAATGCTGGAGGCGGAGAGGTTCTTTTAAATCGAGGGTTGGGTTCATTTCAACCCATTTCTTTTATTGGAACCGATTTTGGAGCAACTTTGAGGTGCCATTTTCATCACCAAGCATGAGGTAAGTAATTTGGCTAGTTTTTAGTTAAATATATGAGTATATACTGATTTGGACATGGAAATTGGTAGAAACTTGGGGTTTGAAGGAAAAACCTAGAAAATTGATATTCTTGGAATTTGACCATGATTTTGAGTATGAAATTGAGAGTAAATTATATATTTGAGTTCGTGAGGTTATGGGTAAAGTTTATCTTCGAAAAATTTCGGAATCCGAGCATGTGGGCCCGAGGGCAATTTTGTCAACTTTTCGATCGGGGTTAGGAATTGTTATAAATTGGACTATAATGAGTAATTGAACATATATTAATGGATTTGCATAATTATTGGCTAGTTTTGGAGCATTGTGCATCGATTCGAGTCTTCGGAAGAACGTGAAATGCCGGTTATGGATCTTCGGAGCGAGGTGAGTCTCCTTTCTAACCTTGGAAGAGGGAATTGTCCCCATAGGGAATATTTGGTTATGTGCTCCTATTTGTGGGGGCTACGTACGCACGAGGTGACGAGAGTATGTGCTAGCTACTAATATGTGTAAGTCCGGGTAGTCTTGGACCCAAAACATGCTACACTTGGAATATCTGTAATCTTATTGACAGTTGAACTACTTAAATCCTATCGAATTGGTAAATGAATTTCTAAAAGGCTTAAACTTCATTTTCTTGAATTGTTAAAAGAGGATCGGCTTTTATTTGGATAAATATTCCCCGACAAATTCTTAATTGGCTGTTTGAGCATGTATTTCTATGTGTACCTGCGTCGCATGTATGATTTGCGAGCAGCGTGATTGTTTATTTAAATTTGACCGCGTCGCATGTATGGTTCGCGAGCGGGGTAATAGATGCATCTATGGTTCGCACCGTTCGACCGTCGGCAGTGCTAATTTTACATTTATGTTGGATCGGGCCGTACGACCTCGGCATGATTTGCGCATGCTTGTATTGCTTGCCTTGAAACTTATTGAAGTTGTTGTTGCCTCTTCCTGGCTTAAGAATATAGGTAAAAACGATGAAAAGGAATTTGGATATTTCCTATAAAAGAGAGAATTGTTTACTTGCTTCAACCTATCGGATTATAACCATGTTTATAGAAATCCACGATTTAATTTATTATTGATATAACATTATTGGACCACTAGTAAGTGTCGAAGTCGACCTCTCGTCTCTACTTTTTCGAGATTAGACGGGATACTCATTGGGTACACGTTGTCTTTCGTACTCATTCTACAGTTCTGTGCATTTTTGTTGCACTAGCACATGCATCTCTAGTGGCCTAGTGGGCATAGATGCATGGTTGATACAGGGACTTAGGTGAGCTGCATTTTCTGAGACGACACGCAACCAGCAAGTCTCTTTCAGATTACTGTATTTATTTCCTGTCCAATATTGTATTCTTGACGGTTGTTGTATTGCATTATTTCTTAGAAATTGCTCATGCACTTGTGACACCGGATTTTGGGATGTCTTTGGGTTTATTCAGGAATTTTAAAAGTTGTTAAGTGTTTCATTATTTATTCAGAGGAGTTTACTATGTATTGTTTTAAACATATAAAAGAAGTGTTTTCGGAAATATTTAAACGAGAATTTAATTAAGTATTTTGGTTGGCTTGCCTGACAGCGGTGTCCGGCGCTATCACGACCCTTAGTGGATTTTGGGTCGTGACATTTTACTACTAAATAGAAAATCAAAAATATTTTCATATGTTTTGAATTGTTCAAATCTATTTTGAAGTGAAAAATAACCTTGTCTATTATGTATAAAAGTAACCAACTCTAAAGGACTCTTCGAAAGATTTTGAGATTTTAATATCAACATTGCACATCCACTTGTTACTTCCTATATATCACACGTTTTTTGCGAAATTCGGGATCGATATTCATTTCAAGTGCAATTTCCTTGGTAGAAATCATAGCAGTTGCAAATCCTTCTTCTCTATATTTGTTAAAGAAAGAAATCAAACTTTTTCACTTTACAGAACTCTTTTTTAAACTTATACATAATATATTATGTGTAATAAAAAATGAGCCCCCACAAATATAGGGTCTAAAGCGGTTGCTTTATTTTCTTTATGGAAGGGCCACCCTGCATGTCAAATGAAATATATGGAACCTTCAAATTCCCAAATACTAGTTGTTTAACATGACTGCTATTGGGAATTTGATTTCCCCTTTCCTATTCTGTCAATCTCCCCCTAAATTTGGTTGTTCTTTTTAGAAAGAGGAAACAATGATTATCTTTAGACCCAAGTTAATATTGGCATGTCATTTTGGTTCTCCAATTTCTGCTTTGTGTACGACCATTGACTAAAGTGCTACTCCTTCCATCTCAAATTATCTATCGTATTTCTTTTTTACACGTTCTTTAATAAATATTAAATAAAAGTGATTTTGACTGTTTTACCCTTATTTATGTCTTAATATATATATATATATATATATATATATAATATCTCTTCATTTTATATTTACTCATAATTGAGGTATTTGTAGTCTTCAAAAATAATTAATATTAAGGGTAAAATAAGAAAAGGATAATTAATTTAGTCTTGAACTTTTACAATGACAAATAATTTGAGACAACTATTTTTAGAAGCTGTAACGATCCGACCTGTCGTTTTGAGAGTTAGAGCCCCGATCCCCTATTAACTACTTTTCCCATATCTTTTTATGATATTGTGACTTGCTGGGAGGTTTCATTTTGGTTTTTGGAGTATTTTTGGGACACTTAGTCCCTAAACGGAGGCTTAAGTCTTAGAATTTGGACCGTAGTCGGAACTGAATGAAGACGACTCCAGAATGGAGTTCCGTCGATTCCCTTAGCCCCGTCAGGTGATTTTGGGCTTAGGGGCATGTCCGGATTATGTTTTAGATGTCCGTAGCTCATTTAGGCTTGAAATGGCAAAATTCGAATTTTTAGAGATTTGGACCGGTAGTGAAATTTTTGATATTGGGGTCGGATTCCGATTCCGAAGGTTGGAATAGGTCCACAGTGTTGATTATGACTTGTGTGCAAAATTTGGGGTCAATCGGACGTGATTTGATAGGTTTCGACATCGGTTATAGAATTTTGAAGTTTCAAGTTCTTTAAGTTTGATTTGGAGGGTGATTCGTGATTTTAGCGTTGTTTGATGTGATTTGAGGGCTCAACTAATTTCGTATGGTGCTTTAGGATTGGTTGAGGTCCTAGGGGCCTCGAGTGTATTTTGGATACTCAACGGACTAGTTTTTGGACTTGAAAGATAGCAGATTTCTGGTATTTTTGTTGCAGACATTCCTTCATCGCGTTCGCGAGAGAGGTCTCGCGATCGTGTAGAGCATCTAGGAAAGGTAGCTGAGTTGTTCTTCGCGTTCGCGATATTGTTCTTGCGTTCGCGAAGATGTGGGACCTTAAGCCTACGCATTCGCGATATGGTCCTCGCATTCGCGTAGAGGAACAAAAAGATGGAGCTTCAGGCATTAAGCCTACGCGTTCGCGAAGAGGCTCTCGGGTTTGCATAAAGTCAGTCAGTGAAAGGTACGTGTTCGCGAGAGGTCCTTCGCGTTTGCGAAGGAAGAATTCTGGGTCAGTAAAAGATTGTTCATCGCGTTCGCGATGCCTCATTCGCGAAGAAGGATTCACTGAGCAGATATAAACTTTTCAAAAATGAGGATTAGCCATTTTTATCAAAACTTGAGTTTGGGAGCTCGGATTTGGACAAGAATTTGAGGGATTTTCAGAGATATCAATTGGGTAATGATTCTAAACTCGATTTTGGTTGTATCTCACTAATCTATCATTAATTTTATCATTTAATTTTAGGATTTGGAGTGAAAATTGGGAAAAATAGAAAGAAGTTCCTCAACTAAGATTTTGAGTTTTGACTTGGATTTTGACAATCGGATTTGGTTAATTTTTATACGAGTGAACTCGTGAGTGGATGGGTATTCATAATTTGCGACTTTTGCCCGATTTTGAGACGTGGGCCCGGGGAAGCTTTTTGGGCGATTTTCCAATTTCTTGCCTTAGCTTTGATTTCATTAGCTAGATTAGTTTCTTGTAGTTATATTTACGTTATGTAATTGGTTTTGGCTAGATTTGGGCTATTCGGAGTCGTATATTCGTGGAAAGAGCATTGTGAAGGATTGATTTGAGCTTGGTTTGAGGTAAGTGGCTTGCCTAACCTTGTGGAGGGTGGGGGTGGGGGGGGGGGGTGGGGGAACTCCCCTTAGGATTTGATATTGTTTTGATATGTGAGCCCCGTGTATGCGAGGTGACGAGTACGTACACGGTCTATTTGTTGTAAAACTCCGTTTTTCACTAAGTCATAACTTGTCCCTCCTTATTTGAACTACACTAGCATATGCAACTATCTTATTTAGTTTAGAATAGCATGCCTACGTGCTTTAACTGCCTATTTGAACTCTATGCAGCATGTTTAGTGAAATTACTTGCTTTCTTTGACTTGGAATTAGTCTAAACTATAGGTTTTCTTGCTGTAACTGTTATTTCTATTAGTTGAGCTGCATATTTACTTTTGGGACTACAGAACGGTATTCCGGGAGATCCCCATGTTCTGCATATTTACTTTGGGACTACGATTCCGGGAGATCCCCTGCACATTTACGTTTGGGACTACGAGACGGTATCTCGGGAGATCTCCTATTATTATCTCTGTATTCTAAGCTGTTGTCTTTCATTGATTCTATTCTTGTTAGATTTTCGTATTTATTTTTACTGCGATATTTCATTCTGTCATATTTCATTATATTTATACCAGTAGGTCCCTGACCTAATCTCGTCACTAGTCGACTGAGGTTAGGCTTGACACTTACTGTGTACCGTTGTGGTGTACTCATGTCCTTCCCTGGACATATTTTTCGTGTGCAGATCCAGGTACCGCTTATCACCCGCATTACTAGTGAGGCGAGACAACTGTAGAGACTTCAAGGTATATCTGCCGCGTCCACAGACCTCGGAGTCCCTATCTACTCCTCCCCATGTCAAACATTTCTTGTATTTTCTTCTTTTGTTAGACTCTGGAGTATAGAAGTACTGTTTCTTTCTGTAGCTTGTGACTTATGATATTCCAGGTTTTGGGAGAGTTTATGTACCCTTCGAGAGTGGTTATTGTATATGCCGAGCGGCATCTTAATGTCTTATTAAAAATTTACCTGTTAGTTGTTAGCTTTTATGTTTTCGTTTCATTTTTCCGCAAATGTTGGGCTTACCTAGTCATAGAGACTAGGTGTTGCCACGACGGTTCACAGAGGGAGAACTTGGGTCGTGATAGAAACCACAACAAATAATTTTAGATGGAAGAAGTATGTTCTTGGCTTTACTTAATGCGTATAACTAGGAAATTGGACCTTCCATATGTTTTTATTTTGGGTTTCCACGTGTCAGGTATCTGCATTTGGCCCGACTAAATTTGGATTAGCGCCGGAAAATCTCACATTAGGGGGTAAATTGCTCCCTAACAAAGGCAACTCCATACCCTGAGTTCGAAGCTGAAACCTCTGGTTAAGGATGAAGTAATACTTACCACTTCACCACAACCTTTGTTGGTGACCTTCCATATGTTGTACTCTCATACGATTGTTTTATACTCCCTACGGTTCAAAAAGAGTGTCCACTTAGCCATTTGCACATCCCTTAAAAAATGCTAACTCTTAATTAAATAAAAATATGTAATTTGACTAAACTATCTCCAATTAAATATGTATGGGGATTTGGTCAGTTAACACTTAATAAAGGCAAATCTAAAAAAATAATAAGGGTAATTTTTTTCTTGATTTGGTAAGTGGCTCTTTTGAACCAAGAAAAAAATACGGATACTTATTTTGAATAGAATGGATTATTTATTAATAATTAATCAATGCTATTTTTCTATTAATCAAATAACCACACCCCATCACCAAGAAGAAAAAAGAAAATCTTGAAAGACTCTTCCTCCGAAAGAAAGAAAAAAAGGAAGCTAAATATATCATATACATTAACCATATGCTTTAATTTACACGGCAGAAACTACTCGTATGACTTGCATGTGTTAAACATATAACCTTTAGGCAAAAATGAATTGACAACTTTGACAGGGAGTTTAATTTTTTGGGGTCGAACCCTATGTTAATATATTTGTGAAAAAACTAAGTATAAATATAATTATATAGTATAATAATTTCGAAAATAGCTGTGTTTAGATTCTGAAATCGCCACGGAAAATCAGAAAGTATTTAAAGTTTATGCACAGCTATGTCAAAATTTGTTGAGGACAATTCTTAAAGGGCATACTCATGCTAAAATGTAAAGCCAACAATCACGACAATTGGTGGTGTCGCTCCACTAATTCTTGCAATTATTAGAATATTAGAAAAGTTTCTTTTTTAGTTTTTTACTCGGTGTCCAATACTTTGAAGAAAAAAAAAATAAGAAAGGGAGAAACCGAGCTTTTCTGTTTTATTGGAAAAGAGAAGTTAATGCATCCAATCTATAAACAAATTGAGAGGGTATAAATTATTTCAGTAAATACATTAGACACTTGCATATTTGATAGGATTTCAACCTCTAATCTTAATTCTTGGTTGTAGGCTTTAGTCTTTGCTGGTTGAGTGTCATAGTAACCAATTTATTAAAATAAAACTGGAAAATTATCAATATTTCATTTGAGTTGGTCTTCAGAATCTATATTGAACAAGATACTACATTTTCACATTTTAATTTATTTAACGTATCATTAATCATTGATTAACTTTCGAACTCAAAATGCATGACATGGAGCAACCTAGTAAAAATAACGAATTAAGTGTTAATAGCAGCTACAATAAATTTATGCTATGAAGTTTAATCTTGTATTGTGATCTAGGGACAAGCTTGTTCACTTTGCTGCTTAACAATCCAACAAAATGATAGGGATAAATTGTACACTATTACCTATTTCAAGTCACTTAATTAATGTCCAACAGTTTGTTGAGGTGCTATTCTTAATCTAAATTTTGATTTGTATTCCCAACAAATATTGTGGTAGAGTGATAAGTATTTATTCGTTCTTAGAGGTCTCGAGTACGAGCCCTTAGTACGAAGTATCTTTGATAGGAAGAGCTTTACCCTCCAAAGCGAGACTTCACAGCACAAATATGTATTAATCGTCTAAAAGCGAGTGCCAGATACTGAATCAAAACCAAATAAATTTGAAAATAGTTGCGTTTGATTTTAATTTGTGACTTGATTTGTGTAGGTTAATTTTATTTTTAGTTATTTCTAATATATATTTCTTTTTAATATATGCATTTTTGTCCTCATACATTTTTCAAATTTTCTTGAGCCATTTACTGAGGAAATTCCAACAACAAAATAAACGATTTACCCTTCATTCATACTTGATGTTTAATAAAAACTCTAATCATTGAAGATAATGCCAGTAAATAGCACCTCACTAAAACCATGATTATTGAATGGAATATGATAGTTTCCTCCGGGAAGAATCAACATGTCGCAATGTGAAATTTATTTAAAAAAGAAAAAACGTAATTCGCTATCGGAAATTGATCTGCCGCTTATCTCATGCCATGCTTCTTCTTTCTCCGAATCGGTTCCTAGTGTCAGTCAATCAAGATTCGCCATCAAGAGAGGGAAGAGCCTTGACTTTAGGTTAGGCTGGTCTCTTCATTTATGCAATTCCCCCGTCCATCGATTGATCACGCGAGTACGCATCCGGTCAGCGCATAGCTAATGAAACAAGCGTTCATCCTGGATTCTCTTCCTCAACAAAAATGGCTATCAATTGATCCCTATCCATTAGGTCAAAGTCTCCACTTTTCAAGCCCCTCTACTAATTCCTTGGATCCCTACTTATATATTTTTAATATACTAATCTTAGGGTACGCACTTTGTGCGCGTACCTATAACATGAATATACAAGTTTAAAATTAATAAATATTATTAAATAATGTGTTTGAGTTATAAATAAATTTTTTAAAAAAGTGGCAATTCTTGAAAATAATTAATATTGATCATATTTAGCTAGATTAACAACGAAAAAATCCTGTCATAAAAATATTTTTAGACATATAATGCAAATACTAATAGGATAAAATTCTAAAATAAAATATTGATGGAAAACATAAATCCAATCAAACAACACATACATTTAATCAATTTTGACCAATTTATAGCTTCTTTCTTAGCGTCTCAAAAGAATGTCATAATCAATTTGAACACCAGTACATATAGCCCATACTAATTTATCAAAATGTTAAGTGGACAAACTCTAGTTGATCAATTTAATGTTCACTATAAGCTAAAATTAAAATATTAATACATTTAGTATAAGATAATTTAAATAATTTATTTCAACCTAATGATTATATCGAGCTTTTCAAGCACATTCTTTATTAGTTGGTATTAATAACATAAAAACCATCAAAAAGAGAAAATAATAATAATAGAGAATTGGTAATATCTTTTGAGAAATTTAATGAATTCAATAGCACCTCAATGCTTTCTTTCTCTCTTTCTCCAATTCTACAAATGCTAAGTACAAAATATTTATGATGAAAGATAAGGAATTAGTGGCTTCTTTATATAAGTATCGGCAAACTTCTTCTTCTAAATGGAAATAACATAATAAGTAGTTGATAATTGTACTTAATCAACAAAGAAATAAAAAAAAGTGTTCATGAAAATTTGAGAATGGGAGGAACGTAAAGAATAAATATGGTGGTTCCATGTCTTAGAAATTAAAGGGCACCTTACGATACAATTTTACTTTTCAGAAGAACTCCTAACCTAAATATCTTAAGGTTAGATTTTAACTCAAAGTCCTTAGACTTTAGTAGTTGTTCTAAATGAAACCTAAAATAATTAGAAAACATGTTGCGTGCACGAAATATAATTTAATAACAAAAAAGAAACGAGTCCTAAACTAAAAAGGAGTTCAAACTATTAAGTTGTAAAAGAACTTTACAAAATAATGTGTTTTGTTTTTGTTATATATTTTACAAATAAGGAAAGATTTAACACACAAATTTAGTTGATTTTGAAGTCTTAATTAAATGATTACTCCTAAATATTAGAAAAATAATTAAATTCCTATTTTGTCCATGTTTAACCAAAAAATGGGATTTCGGTCAAAGCTTTAATTTAGAAGAACTCGGGTTACTGATAATCAAAAGAATATATGAAAGAAAATAATTTGGCTAGCAATAAGATAATCAGAAGGAAAACAAGTAAATCGGTATATTCAGATAATATTTTGTGTCCCTACAATTGATCCGTTCTTTTCCTTTTATAGCTATTTTGGAGATATGCATTTTGCCTTTGTCATAATAAGGGCATTAAAGATATTAAATGCTACGTTACATAATCATTGCATTTAATACAGATTTTCTAACATTTTTAGTATTTAAGGCTCATTAAATACTGTATATGTACTCCCATGTAGTGTCAGATTCATTCCCCTTGATTTTTGGACTTAAATAAGTACGAGCGCTGAGTCTTTTGGATAACCGCTCGTGCCTCTTCCTTTGCCTCTGCTCGTATCTGTTGCAACTCGTGCCTCTTTGCCAGTTGTAACTCTTCGACCAGTCTATGCGTCATGACACGTCATCTTTACACCACTTTAATATGTAAACTCAATTTTTCCTAATACAGATAGTCCCCCACTTACCATTTATTCATCGATTGAATATTTGGGAAGTGGATTTCATTAAAATGAGGATTTTTGTCACCATTAATGTTATGGCAGAATCGATGCTTCAATTATCACTTCCATTTAATGCTCTTCACAGGTGTCACCTTTTCATTAGTTCTGTAGTTTTGCAGCACTTTTTAAGGCTTTTTCACGGCTTCACTATTCACGAAGCGTCAATTATCATTATTATGGTCCTTCCACCATTGCACCTTTTCCTTTGGCGGTTGCTTCCTTCTTTGTCTTTACCACATAAAGTTTTCTGAACATCTAATTTTCTCAAATCTCTGTCTGCTTCTTCATCGTATCATCATGTCTTCATCAAACCCTAACCCTAGAAGGGTTCCCATTATTGATACCTTTTCTAATGCCCCCAGTAGGAGCAGAAGAGGAAGTAGGCTCCGTAGTTTAGGATCTGCACGTGGTTCTTCTATTCCTTCACCTAGTTCTGGCCCTTCTTCTAGAACTAGAGGTTCTTTTT
Organism: Nicotiana tabacum; assembly: GCF_000715075.1. Taxonomy (NCBI): domain Eukaryota; kingdom Viridiplantae; phylum Streptophyta; class Magnoliopsida; order Solanales; family Solanaceae; genus Nicotiana; species Nicotiana tabacum. The sequence continues at coordinate 137,469,093 of NC_134090.1, read as the reverse complement.
CACAAAGATCTTCTAGGGGTAAAGAACCTTCTGAACCTCTTCGTGAGCCCTCAGTAGAAGAGATAGTTCCTACGGAACTGTCTTTTTATCATGACAGAGGGTCTCTTAGAAACCAAGTATCTTCTTTAGATCGTGCTGATATCTATCCCACTCAAATTACTGAAGGTTTGATTTCTATAGTTCGTAGAGACTGTCATTGGAGTCATGATTTTCCTATTATCATTCCCAATCCGAATCAAAGAATTACTTCCTACTTGACCGGATTTTCCTTTGTTTATACATACCCTTTCACTTTTGGATTTAAACTAGATATTGACCCTGTTATCCTTGAGTTCTGTCATTTCTTTGATATTTGCTTGGGTCAAATTCACCCAATAATATGGAGGGTTGTTGCCTGTTTGAGGCATTTGACCAACACAGCCAGTGTGCCTTTTACTTTCCCACATCTGATCCACCTTTACTCCCATAGACTCTTTCGCAATGGTATTTTTACACTAGTAGCCAGGAGTAAAAGAGTTTTGGTGAGTCATGAAGATGACAAAGACCGTGGCTGGTATGCTAGGTTTGTTGCTGCCCCCACTGTTGGTTTAGTGAGTGATGATAATGTTCCCTTCCCTGAGAAATGGAATTTTGCACGTAAGTTTTCTGACTTTCTCGTACCTTTTTCTTCAAGTTTGTTGATTTTTCTTCTAATTTTGCTTTTTTTTTTCAACAAGCATGGGAGTTGTGGAAGATGTTCCCAATTTCCGTGATTGGGTAGACAAGCTATTGAAGATTGCTCTAATGGATGGTAGATCTTGGAAGATCCTTTCCCAACGATTTGGTTGGAAAGTAAAGACTCAAGGTAAGAGCTTTTATTTTATTTTATCTTATATATATTTTTTATTTCTCTGAACTAATTTCAATCTTTTTTTCTATCAGGATTTTCTATTAGAGGAGTTACTGCGGAGGCGGTCGTGGCTTCTCGTATCTCTTTGGAAAAGGACCAAGAAATAATCTTGAATCCTTCATCGAAGAGAAAATCCGTCGATAAACAAGATTCTGAAGAAGAGGAAGACAGGGGCTCTTTGGTAACAAGGCCACGGGCTCGAAGACGCATCATTTTTGATGATGAAGAAGAAGCATCCCCCCGCCATTCTATTCCCCTTACCGAATCTGTTGAGGCTCCGGTAGTGATTCTTGACGATGATGTTGCTCCTGCTGCTGCTCATGACTCTGTTGAGCAGCTTTTTATCAGTGGGTTTGGTGGTGAAGGCTTAGGCCCAGTTTTGGATGAAGCACGTCTGGCTTCTTTTTCTACACCCGTGTCTGTGACTCCTTCTTTGCCAATCTCGGCTGTTTCTGTTCCTCCCCAGATTGTCTTTACTACTTCTATTGTTCCTACTTCTACTGCTCCTCCTTCAACAATTCCTTCCCCAATCATTCACCGTGCTGAAGTTGGCTCCTCAAGTAGGAGTGGTGCTATGAGGCAAGTGATCATTGAAGTCCCCACTGAGGGCAATCTCTTAAGGAAATCGGGTCAAGAAGATGTATGGCTAAATCCCTTAATTGGACCAATTGAAAGAGCCAAGCTAGATAGCCATAGCTCCTTGACTTTGATGAATGATATTGTGCACGCTTCTTTAAAGGTATTCCCCTTCTCTTTTTGCCTTTGCTATGCTTTAAAATTTTTCTATCTTTGAGATTCTCATTTCCCTTTCTTTTTTTTATAGGCCAATCTTATCGGCACAGAGATGATGAAAAGGGTTTCCTTGTCAGAGCAATTAGTGCGTGATTCTCAATTAGAGACGTGCAATTGGAAGGAACAGTATGAAATCATTCAGATTGATGTGGAGTACTAAGAAGAAAGTAAGAGTACCTTGGAGCAGCAGGTACGGGCCTTGACTTCAGAGTTGGCAGTTGAAAGGGCTTCCTCAAGTCAAGCGGATAAAGAAAAGGCTCGTCTTGAAACCTCTTTCTCCGAGCAGCTGTCCAAGGCAAGTGAAGAGATTAGAGAGTTGAAGGTTCTCTTGGGTGAGAAAGAGGCTTATGCTGGAGAGCTTGTGCAGAATTTGACTCAAGCACAAGAAGACCTCCGAGCTTCTTCTGATAAGGTTTGTGCCTTGGAAAGTTCTCATGCCTCTCTTCAAGCTTCTTACACTTCTGCCTTGGCTGAAAATGAGAAATTAAAAAATGAAATTGCTGACTGGGAAAGGGATTATGAAATCCTTAAGGATAAATCTGCCATTGAAGTGAGTTGGGCATTTTTGAATTCTCGCCGTGATACCCTAGTTGAAGCTAGCCAAGAGACTTTTAACTTGGAATCTGAGTTAGCTAAAATCAATGAAACTATTGAGAAGGCTCAGCAAACTCAAAATTTTCCTTCTCCCGTGGCCGAAGCTTCCGTGAATATTGATGTTGATACAGGTATCCCAACTCCTTCAAGCCCAATTGAGCCCGCTGCTGTAAACCAAGTCGAGCTCGCTGCTGTTGATGCACCTACTTCAGTTCTTACATCTTCTTAGTGATAAGTTTAAGTCATTAGAATTTCTTTCTGTTGTTTTGTTTTTTGGGAAAATTGTGGTAAAACCCTTAGTCTCATTTGAGGGTTTATTTTGGAAATTCAAGTCCCCGGACCTTTCATGGGGAAATTTGTTTAAACAATTCGCAGTTTATGACTAAGTCCGTACTTAATCTTAAGTTTTTTAATATTAAAAAGTTTTCTCGTTACTATCTTGAACTTCCGTTTAGTTTATTCTTGCCTGTATTTCTAAGGACTTATAGAATAATTTGCATTTTTATTCTTAAAAAATGCTTCTATTAACTTCATGAATGTTTGCATTAATCATGAATTTTATAAAAGATGACTCTTTTATATTCGACACTTAATGAAGAAGACGTCTCAACTTTATAATGGTGTTAACATATGATAAAAGAAATAGGAATACACATGTTTCTTTGAAATAACTTTGACAAGTTTTTATTTAAACTTTGTCTAGTTTTGAATAACACTTTACACGTATTTGAATTACATCTATAACTTTCTCGTAACTATTTTTCTTGTAACAAATTTTTTTAAAAAGAAAAATAAACACGAGGTTTTTATCTATAACCCGTTTCAGTACATAGCCTTTACCCTAACTATGGTAAGGTAATAAACACGAGGTTTTTATCTATAACTTGTTTCAATACATAGCCTTTACCCTAACTATGGTAAGGTTTTTCTTTGGTCTTAGCTCGTGACTTTGCTCTGCACTTGACTCATTCAATGTGTGTACTTTTCGGGGCTTGATCTTCTTTGTCTTCCTTATACACATGCCCGTGTATATTATGTAGTCCCCCAAGTATTTGAGCATTGAAGTATGAAGCCTCGATCACTTGATTGTTCCTCTCATTTGGTCCTTTCCCTGTAAAGGAAATACACACGGGACTCAGAGGTACGATTATAGATGAAGACTGCTTAACCCGTTTGAATTTCTATCAGAATAATTGTAACCCTAGGCCAGGAAGTTTAATTTATTCCACATGCCTTGCAGGTCGTGACTCATCATTTAGTACGTGTTAGCATTTTGCCTATCCTCTAAAATCATTAGTAAAATTTTAACAATTCAAAAATTAAATTTTAAAATATGGATACCTGAATTCTTCAGAAATAATATCTCTTCAGACGAACATCATTCCAATGTGACGGTAGTATCTTGCCATCTATTATTTCCAGCTCGTATGCTCCTTTACCTGCAATATCATGAATTCTATAGAGTCTTTCCCATGTTGGACTTAATTTCCTCGAGTTAGCCGCCTTCGTAGAATGAAAAACCTTTTTGAGCACGAAGTCCCCAATTTTGAAGAATCTGAGGCGTGCTTTTCGATTGTAGTATCGTTCTATGACCTGCTTCTGTGCTGCAATTCTTATTAGTGCACTTTCTCTTCTTCCTTCAAGTAAATCAAGATTTACACGCATTTCCTCATCATTAGATTCTTCTGTCGCCTATGTGAATCGTGTACTCGGCTCTCCTATCTCAATTGGAATTAAAGCTTCAGCTCCATAAACCAATGAAAATGGTGTTTCTCCTGTACTTGTTTTTGCTGTTGTGCGATATGCCCATAAAACATCAGGTAACACTTCTGGCCAATTACCTTTGGATTCCTCTAAACGCTTCTTTAAATTGTTGATAATGACTTTGTTTGTTGACTCAGCTTGCCCATTACCACCGGATGATAAGGTGTAGACGCAATCCTTTTAATCTGCCAACTTTGAAAGAATTCTATGATTTGAGTGCCTATAAATTGAGGTCCATTATCACATATGATCTCATTTGACCCACCGAATCGACATATGGTATTCCGCCAAATGAAATCTTTAACTTCCTTTTCTCGCACCTGTTTAAATGCTCCTGCCTCTACCCATTTAGTAAAATAATCAGTGAGTACGAGCAAGAATTTTAGCTGTCCTTTTGCTTGCGGTAGTGGACCCATGATATCCATCCCCCATTTCATAAATGGCCATGGTGTAATGACCGGATGCAATAACTCCGCGGGCCTGTGCATATTATTACCGTACCTTTGGCATTTGTCACATTTAGCCACGAAAGTTTTCGCTTCTTCTTCCATTTTGGGCCAATAATAACCTGCCCTAATTAAGGTTCTTTCCAATGACCTTCCTCCTACGTGATTCCCACAATTCCCCTCGCTTCTCTCATTACCTATTTCGTTTGAGAAGGTTCGAGGCATCTTGCTAAGGACCACCGAACATTTTTCGGTAAAGATTGCCTTTCTTTAAACAATACCGAGCAGCCTTTTCTCGAAGCGCATGAGCTTTTTTCTTATCTTCAGGGACGGTACCATCCTGCAAAAAAGCAACAATCTCGTTCCTCCAATCCCAAGTTAAGTTATTAAAATTTACCTCATTCTTATCGAGGTCGAGAACTGAATGAAACAAATGAATAACTGAAGCATTTTCATTATTTGCCACATCTGCCGCAGATGCAAGATTTGCTAGGGCGTCAGCTTCAACATTTTCATCCCTTGGTATTTGTGTTACTTTCCAGGTTTGAAATTGCTTTATCAAATCCCGTACCTTCTCTAAGTATTGTTGCATCCTTGCTTCCCTGTCCATATAAGTCCCCAGCGTTTGATTAACTACGAGTTGTGAATCACTTTTGATTATAATCTGATTTATGCCAAGTTCTCGTACCAGTTCTGAACCTACAATCACAACTTCATACTCTGCCTCATTATTATTTATAGAATGACATTTTATGGCTTATTGAATGGTTTTACCCGTAGGTGGTACCAAAATAATCCCTAAATCAGCACCCTTTACGTTAGATGAACCATCAGTAAACAAGGGCCAAGTTCCTGGGTTAGCTCCGTTGAACACCTGCAACCCTTTTTATGCTTCTAATTGCATCCCTTGGCTAAAATCAGCCACGAAATCAGATAACACTTGAGATTTTATAACAATTCTAAGTTGGTAGGTGATATCATATTCACTTAATTCTATAGCCCATTTAGCTAACCTACCTGACAATTCACGCTTATGTAATATATTGCGTAATGGATAAGCGGTTACTACAACAATAGGATGACATTGAAAATAATGCCTTAATTTTCTAGATGCCATGATTAATGCAAGTGCAAGCTTTTCCAATTTAGGGTACCGTGTTTCCGCATCTAACAAAGATTTGCTAACATAATAGATCGGAGATTGTTTACCTTGGTCTTCACGGACTAAAACAACACTTACCGCTACTTCTGAAACAGCAAGGTAGATGAGCAGTCTTTCCCCTGCCTTTGGTTTTGCGAGCAATGGTGGATTTGATAAGTATGTCTTCAAATTTTTGAGTGCCTGCTGACATTCCTCATTCCATTCAAAGTGATCTTGCTTTTTAAGAGCTGAAAAGAATTTAAAGCACTTTTCTGATGATTTAGAAATGAATCTTCCCAAGGCTGCAATTCTTCCTGTCAACCTCTGCACTTCTTTTTTGCTTGAAAGCATATCAGGAATTTCTTCAATGGCCTTAATCTATGCGGGATTCACTTCAATACCACGATTAGAAACAAGAAAACCCAAAAACTTTCCTGACGCGACACCAAATGCACATTTCTCCGGATTTAATTTCATATTAAATTTGTGCAAAATCTGAAATGTATCAGACAAGTGTGATATATGATCTCTCGAATGCTGAGTTTTAACGAGCATATCATCTATATAAACCTCCATGTTTTCCCCAGAAGTTCTTGAAACATTTTAGTAACCAGCCTTTGATATGTTGCACCAGCATTTTTGAGACCAAAAAGGCATTACTTTATAATAGTAAGTCCCCCTGTTTGTTATGAATGAAGTTTTTTCCTCATCTACCGGATCCATTTTGATCTGATTGTACCCTGAATATGCATCTAAAAAACTTAATAGTTCATGCCTTGCAGTAGCATCAATTAGCTGATCTATATGTGGTAGTAGAAAAGAATCTTTAGGACAAGCTTTATTAAGGTCTATGTGATCCATACAAACTCTCCACTTACCATTCTTCTTTGGAACTACCACAGTATTGACTAACCAATTAGGATACTTTACCTCGCGGATGGATCCAATCTTTAGCAATTTTTGAACCTCCTCTTGAATCACCTGATTCTTGTAAGTTCCTTGCTTTCTTTTCTTTTGTTTGACAGGAGGGTACGTTGGGTCTAGTCATTACCTCCGGTGGTATTCCTGTCATGTCAGAGTGGGAACAAGCAAAACAGTCCACGTTAGTTTTCAAAAATTCAATTAACTTACCTTTCATGCCTTGGATTAGATTGGCTCCTACGTAGACTTTCTTATCAGGCCATTGTGCAAATAATATCACAGACTCCAGTTCTTCAATTGTTGTTTTGATATTTTCATTTTCTTCTGGTTCTTGAATGGTATCAGGCCTTGAATCCACATCTGTCCGCCCTTGTTCAGTTGAGGTTTGTGCTGTGGTGCCCTCAACTATCTTCTGTGATTGCTATTTTTCTTCTTTTTTCGTACTTGAATCTGCTACAGAGCTGATGCTCCTGAATGTATGTTGATCCCCGCGGATTTGACATATTCCCCATGGTGATGGAAATTTAATAACTTGATGCAAGGTTGAAGGAACGACATCCATTTCATGGATCTATGGTCTCCCAAGGATCATAATGTAATCCATCTCCATATCTACTACTTGAAATTTTATATCTTTGACAACTCCTTCTGCGAATGGGGTGAGTGTTACCTCTCCTTTCATCACAACACTAGAATTGTCAAATCCAGATAAAGTATGCGCCTTTGGTATTAATTTATCCTCAGCTTGCATCTCACGTAATACTCTTAACAAAATAATGTTCACGAAACTACCTGGATCAATCAAAACTCGTTTCACATTAGTATCATGTACAATTAAAGATATTACCAGGCATCGTTATGAGGAGATAATACGCCATCCGCATCAGCATCATCAAATGTAATGTTGTCTTCCTCTAACACATGTCGCACCCGTTTCCCTTGGGTAATTGTGACTTTGGAAATTTTATTAGCTGCAATGTATGTTACGCCATTGATGTCTTCACCCCCGCTTATAACATTGACGGTCCTTTTGGGAGAAGGTGGTTTAGAGGGTTCCTACCTATTCTTCATGTAAGCTTGCTTACCTTTATCACTGAACAACTCGGTGAGATACCCTTGTTTTAATAAATGATCAACTTCACTTTGTTAAAATCTACAATCTGCTGTTTTATGACCATGATCATTTTGAAACTCACACCAATGATCAGGGTTGCGCCTGTTTGGATTCAATTTCATCTCTTTTGCCCACCGTACCTTGTCACCCATGCTTCTCAAAATAGCTACGAGCTCGGAAGTGCTCACATTGAAATTGTAACTGCCAAATCTTGCCTTCAAATTTCTATCATCATCTCGTGACTCATGGGGGTTTCGATCATTCCTAAATCTTGATGAAGAGCCTGACTCTCTATTCCTTGATCTGTGATCATACCTTTGATTGTCCTGTTTTGACCGTGAATCTTTTCCCGCAGGTCCCATGTATGGCTCGTACCTGTTTTTACTAGACCTTTTTTCGGTTTCCGCCCATCTCGAACTTACTTTTTCTTCTTTTTGGAATCGTGGAATAGTATTTTCTTCTATCCTTAGCTTCGTGCTATACCTGTTGTAAACGTCATTCCATGTTGTAGCTGGGAATTTACGAAGACTTTCCTCGAGTCGCCTCGTAGCTCCTAAGCTCTTTTCATTCAAATTACTTGTGAAAGCTATAGCTGCCTAATTATCAGGTACATGTGCTAATGTCATTCTTTCACGTTGGAATCTGTCCACGAACTCCCTATGTAATTCTGAGTCCCCTTGCTTGATCTTGAAAATATCTTCCATTCTTTTTTCGACTTTTTAAGCTCCCGAGTGTGCTTTGATGAAAGAATCTGCAAGCTCAGCAAAAGAATTTATAGAATTTTAGGGTAAAAGAGAATACCATGTTAATGTACCCTTGGTGAGTGTTTTTACGAATTTTTTGACTAATACTGATTCAATCTCCTGCTTGGTCAAGTCGTTGCCTTTTACGCCTATTATGAATGCAGTTGCATGGTCTCGTAGGTCTGTTGTTCCATCGTATTTTGGAATATCAAGCATTTTGAATTTCTTTGGAATTGGGAGGGGAGCAGCACTTGGCTTCCAGGGTTGTTGCGAATATTTATCCATATCTATCCCTTTGATTACGGGTGGCACCCCGGGTATTTGCTCTATGCGGTCACTTTGCTCCTTGAGTTGTTTCTGCAATGTTAGTACTAAATTTTGTAAATCAGAATTGACTAAGTTACATGGTTCTCCCTCCTATAATTCACTGGGGGTTCCACCACTACCTGAATTAACAAGTCCGGAACGAGGGTTCTCCAAAATGTTGTTGTTTGGAGTGGGTGTGGATGGTGCAGCAGGTAACTGGCTAGCAAAAGCCTCAAGAGCTTTACTGACATGTGCAACAATTAGTTTCTGCAAAGCTTCATCGATAGCTTCAACATTTTTAAATTGAGTGTTTCCATTTGTATGAGATCCATCAGGAGAGCCTTCACGAGACCGCCGAGGAGAGCCTCGTGGAGAAGGGACCGGGGTTTGATTACCCTGTGGATTTCCCTGAAGTTGTTGGTTTTCTTGGTTTCCTTGAATGTTGTCATTGTTGTTCGACATGGTTGATGCAACAAGGAAAGTTAAGCTAAAAAAAGATAGATTATCAGATTACCGGTAACAGAACCAATTTGTTTAACCAAAAAATGTGATTTCGGTCAAAGCTTTAATTTAGAAGAACTCGAGTTACTGATAATCAAAAGAATATATGAAAGAAAGTAATTTGGCTAGCAATAAGATAATCAGAAGGAAAACAAGTAAATCGGTATATTCAGATAATATTTTGTGTCTCTACAATTGATCCGTTCTCTCCCTTTTATAGCTATTTTGGAGATATGCGTTTTGCCTTTGTCATAATAAGGCCATTAAAGACATTAAATGCTACGTTACATAATCATTGTATTTAATACAAATTTTCCAACGTTTTTAGTATTTAAGGCTCATTAAATACTGTATTTGTACTCCCATGTAGTGTCAGATTCATTCCCCTTGATTCTTGGACTTAAATAAGTACGAGCGCTGAGATTTTTGGATAACTGCTCGTGCCTCTTCCTTTGCCTCTACTCGTATCTGTTGCAACTCGTGCCTCTTTGCCAGTTGTAACTCTTTGACCAGTCTATGCGTCATGACACGTCATCTTTGTGAGCACGTGATTTTTGCCCTATGAGAATTACTCCCAAAAAAAAATAAAAAAAATGGTTTGGTGTTGTTTGTGATTTATTTGTATTTTTGTCTATGCATGTTTATTTCTACTTTAATTAAGAAAAATACAAAAATATGTGTTGCATGCACATTTAAGATTTAATTGTGCACTTAGGAATGAATTCAACCATGTTTTGTTTTTAAGAGAAAGAAATCACAAAATAATGTATTTTCTGCATTTTTAGCATTTCATGTCCAAGTTATGTGATTTTTATTTGATTGCGTGTGTTAATTGTTATTAAAAAAGTTAATAAGTACTTTTATAAATTAATTTAGTTCTTTTTGTTAATTTAGAATTTTTAGAATTTTAGTTTTATTTTAAGAAAAAAAAAGAAGAAGAAAAAAGAAAAAAGAAGCAATGGAAATAAAAGAAGAAGAAAATCGGATTGGGCCTTTTCTTCAATTTTAAACCACAGGCCCAAAGAACCAAACCCCCACCGGGTCGACCCGACCCGGTCCGCCCCATAACCCAAACAAACACCCCCCCTTTTTCCATTTTTCATTTCCATTTTTTAACCCCTAAACCCTAAACACCCGACCCTTCTTCTCCTTCTCCAAACAAACCCTCCCATGTCTGCCTTCTCCTTCGTCTTTGTCCAAACGATCACCCCCCTGGCTGCCCCCTCCTTCTTCGTCTTCGTCGAAATGACCCCCCCTATGGCAGCCCTCCAGTCGCGAGCTACAGCCAGTCCGCCAAGGCTGCTGCTTCTTCTTCTTCGTTAGTCACTGCTCAACACACACACACAGTCCGTCTACCATCTCAAACAGCCCCACCCCTCCATTCCCGTCGACGAACCACCATAACCCAATGTCCAGCTCCACCATGACCATGTCCCTCTCCTAACCACCACGCCTGAGCTTCGTCTTCAACACCCTCACGACCAGCAGCTCCGTCACACGCACACACACAGTCCGTCGATGAACTACCAAGCCGGCGATGAAACCAACCAGCCTCACCATCGTTACCACCCCAGCTCCCCCACGACCTGAAATAGTCGTCTCCCAGGCCGTCTCCAAACACCAGCCATCCGAGGTCATGCTCAGTCATACGTCGAGGCAGTACGTCGAGGTTCCATTCGAGTCTGTGTCTGTTAGTAAAGCGTCGAAACAGTGTTGCGAACGAAGTTGTGTTTCATCGGAAGTTCAACTTTGTTCGACGTCGGATCGTTAGCATAAAGTTCAACCATAGTTCGTTCACGGATTTTTGTTGCTTTTTCTTTGGTTTCGTTTTAATATGTGGTTTCATTTTTGATAAAATTTTCGCATGATATTCCTACTGCATATTCATTGAAATTGTGTGTGTGTGTGTGTTTTGACGACTTTCCTACTGTTTTGAGTTCGATTGATGCTTAAGTTTAGTGATTGAAATCTACTCGCTTGTTCCATTAAGTTTGTTCTGATATGAATCTGACTCTATTGTTAATTCATGAACGTTGTCGATTAGGAGTTTGTTTGACGAGTTTGTTTATTCAGAGTTTGATTATTAATTGGATAATTGATTAGATGAATTGGTTATAGCTGATATGGTTTGTAATACAGATCAAAGGGGATGGGGGTAGAATGGTAATTTCAGTAGTTTCAGGGGGTAATATGGGAATGAGTCTTAAAAAATGATTAATTTGAGTGCTCCGTCCACTAAGCATTAATAATATTAAAATAATACCTAGTGGGGGACAAGACATATGATGGTGGAAATTAATACATTGTTTAGTACATAGTGGGGGGACAAGACATATGGTAGTGGGAAATAATGCATTGTTTAATATAGTGGGGGACAAAACATGCAGTAGTGGGGAATAAGGGAATTAAATAAAGAAAAGACATGTAGTAGTGGGGAACAAGTGAATTAAAAAGAGGACAAAATATATAGTAGTGGGGAACCAGGCATGCAAGTGTGGGGAGAATATTTTCGGATTAGTTTAAGTGTTTCAAGGCAGATAAAGTTAATGGAGTTTGGCTATAAATAAGGGGAGCAAAACACAAGAAGAGGGGCTAGTTTTTGGAGAAAGAAAATCAGTTCTCTTTCAGTCTTTTTTTCAGAGAGTCTAGGCTGTATTTTTAACATTTAAAAGTTCAGTAATTTGAGAGCAAGAAAAACAGGCTGGTTTTTAATCTAAAAGGTTCAGTGTTTGAGAGAGAAGAAACTAAAAAGTTAGTCTTTTCTTTTACTACTGAATATCAGAACTAGTACTGTTGCGGTTTCATCGGTGTTGCTGTGTGGTATTTCTGGGGTTTCAATTGGTTCTTCCTGAGTTTGCTATTGGTTATTGGCTACTGTTTTCATTGGGTTTGCTGGAACTCTACTGGTTCCTTCATTTTAATCTGTCACTGGGTTGTTCTGTCACTGCGTTGTTGTGTTATTACTATTGCTGACTGCTCCTTCATCTTCTTATATTTCTGTTATCCAGGTACATGTTCTACAACTCTCAAATTTAAAGGAAAGGAAGTAAAGAGTTGTTGGAATGGATTTCTAAAAATAACTATTTCTTTGTGTTTAATTTGATGTATAAGTAGTAGTTTACTTGATATTTCATAGTATGTATTGGAATGATTTTGAAATGCATAAACTGGACTGGTTGAATCTATTTCTACAAACATGAAATATCAATTGTAATTAATCTTAGTTGGTGATTACTAGTTATGAAATATACAGTATTTAATTCTTTTGTTCAGCAGTCGTGAAACAGTTTCAAATAGTTTTACATCACAAAACAGGTTCAAATAGTTTATGGAAATCAGCATGTTAGTAACTAATGTTAGTTCTCGAATGTTAGTGATTAATGTTAGCTTGATGTCAGTTTTAAGCATTGATGCATTTTTCAATAAATCGTTAAAAGAGCTCAAAAATGGCTTTATATTCCACATAGTTAACTCCAATAATCCAATTCATATAATAAAGCTAAAGTTGAACTGGTTCGAAATGGTAGCTGGTTTGTTAATATTTACAACGGCAGGCGGCGGATCTTAAGTTAGGTAGCAGGTTCAAACTAGAAGGTGTTTCCTTTTATTTGGACCCGGACTTGAACTTGAAGCTCGAACTTTTAATGCTAATTGATTAGGATTTTTCTTTATTCTTAGAGACCAATGAATAGAAAATCATAGTCGCTTTAAGATATCCTTGAATAAAAAAAATGAGATGAGCCTCGTCGAATAAAAAATATAAAATTACGGGGCCCTCAATAAATATTTGTTTTAAAATACTTAAATTTAGGGACGGGCCGTTTAGCCAATTCCACGGCCTTCCCCAAAAGATAACAACGTGCAAGTCACTTCCGGCGCTTTAAATTATTTACTTTCTTAAACTCGGGTGCACATTTATGTGACCCAAATCCAAATCTCAACGAAGTCAAAATGTATCGCTAATCACGGGTACATTGATTGTGACGTGGTTCGAGATGCATTTCTACGACGTTGCAAATTCCTTTTAAAAATAATGAAAGAGACGAGCCTCGACAAACAAAAATACACAAGCTGTGGGGCCCTCTATACGTGTTGGTAAAATTACTTAGACTTTGGGATGGGCCGTTTAGCAAAATTTCACGGCCCTACCCAAAATAATGATACGCTAGTCGCTTTAGGCGCGTATTTAATAATGTTATCTTCTTAAACTCGGGTGCACATTTATGTGACCCAAATCCAAATCTCAACAAAGTTAAAATGTGTCAATAACCACGGGTGCATTGATGTGACGAGGTTTGAGATGTATTTTTATGATGTTGCAATTCTCGGTAAAAAATAATAATAATAAAAGCGGTACGCAGTTAAAATCTGCACATAGATTCAACATGTATTAAAATCAGATAAATAAGCCGAATATGACAAGTTGAGCGACCGTGCTCGAACCACGGAACTCGGGAATGCCTAACACCTTCTCCCAGGTTAACAGAATTCCTTACTCGGATTTCTGGTTCGCGGACTGTAATACAGAGTTAATCCTTTCCTCGATTTGGGATTCAACCGGTGACTTGGGACACCATAAATATATCAAGTGGCGACTCTGAAATAAATAAACAAATCCAGTTTCGATTGTCCTTTAATTGGAAAAACTCCCTCTGCGCCCCTGCTGGCGTAGGTAAAAAGGAGGTGTGACAGCTCTGGCGACTCTGCTGGGGACGAGCCGAACCCAGAATCTCTGGTTCAGGGTTCAAGAGTTCGAGTTTAAAATAATTGTTATATTTGGCTTTGTTTATTATCTGGTTTTATTACATGTTTGGGCCTTATGTGCTAAATGTTGCGTTTTACTACTTTGATATTATCTGAACTGTATATATAAATTGCTACGAAATCCCTCTCTTCTTTCTCTTGAGGAGTGCACGTTGGTCGTGACTTCTTTATGTTAGCGTCATATCCCAAAATAGAACGAGGATTCGGAGGAGTTGCAAAACTGGATGATCTTTTGGTTACCAGTACACAGTTCCCATCCTCGGCTCGAGTTGTCCGCTCGGGTAAGCCAGGTCTAGAACAAACACCCAGGATAAACCTAGTATAACAAAACCCCATGCCGGATCCCTAGTAGGAACGCTTATTTGCATCATGTGCACTTGACTTAGGGGACTCAACACAGGAATTGGGTCCGTCTAGGACAAACGACCTGAAATGAAAAAGACCATCCTGCTGCATCCTGTTTGTTTTACGCATTTATTTGCTGCAAACTTGCATGCTGACCGGCTTTTGAAAATACTAGAATATTGGGGAAAAAAAGAAAGAAAATAAAATAGCAGTGTAGAGAGATAATTCTGAGTTACCGGCGAACTCTGCCAAAATTTTGTGAAAATGAAAAAAAAAATGTTTTTTGGTGTAATTTGTTTAAACAAGTCTTGTTGTCAGAATTAGTTTATTGTCGTGGCCCGAACTACGCCGGTTTGATTCTCACAGGGTGTGAGATACGTAGGCAACCTTCATCGGGTCTAACCTCCCCCTTTTGCAAAATTGGACAAAAAAAAAGAAAAAAAAATGTCAAAATTTTAATCTTTCGTCATAAATAAGTCGGGTGATTCCATTCTTGTAAAAATAGCCGAATGTCCCTGAAAAGACGCTGGAAGGCTGTTTTTGCGAAAATAACCATTTTTAATCATTTTCAAGGTTCTGTCCGGTTGGTAAAACACAGCCTTTAAATCTTCTTCGAAGTGCTGAAAGGCCGTATTGGCAAGACCGGAGTTTTATTTAAATGTGTGTCAATTTTAGTTTATTCTTTCTTTGAGTACGATGAGTGTTAATCACCCCAAACAAACATATAGAATGAGCCCGAGTCCATGTTTGCCGGTAACAGTTAGGAGCAAGATCCCTTTGGAGTTGCACTTGTGGTGGGAGGATTTGGAAAAGTCACAGCGAGATAAGATCAAACTACATCTAGGAGGTTTCACCAGTTTGTTGAACGTCAGACCCAGATGTGACATCATAAAAGCTTTGGTTACATTTTGGGACCCGACCCACAACGTATTCCACTTCTCGGATTTTGAACTCACCCCAACCTTAGATGAGGTAGCAGGTTATATAGACATTACTGAGGGGCTAAGGCACAAATATCTGATTGCTCCAAGAGCCATCAATTTGCACAAGCTCATGGATCTGCTGAAGATAAGCAAGGGAGTCCCGTACTCTGAGTTGGATAAAGGTTTTTCTACTCTGAAGTTCATATACCAGAGGTATGGGCATATAAGAGGGTTCGACGATCTGGAAAGCGGGGTTTGCAACAGAGGGAATCGGATAAAATGGGATGAACATAGGCGGTTCGCCTTCATGGTAGCATTCTTGGGAATTGTGGTGTTTCCTCGGAAAGACAGAAATATTGATTTGAAGGTGGCTGGAGTCGTCAAGGTCCTAATTACCAACAACAAAAGCATGCTTTCCCCTATGATAGTGTCCGAAGTATACTGAGCTCTCACAGCCTGTAAAGCCGGGGCAGATTTTTTCGAAGGATGCAATTTGTTATTGCAAATGTGGATGATCAAGCACTTGTGTCATCATCCTCAGTATACAAGCTATAGATCTACAAACGAAGGTTGCATTGAAGGATATAACACGAGGGTTTCAGGGCTCAAATTGCCAGAAGGGTCTGAAGACTGGGTATCTTGCCTTCGCGCCATCACTGCAGCACAAATAGGGTGGACATTGGGTTGGCTTCCTATGGAAGAAATTGTGTAATGTCCGCCACGGGTCCTTACTTCCTCTTAATGGGACTCCGAGGCATTCAACCTTATGTGCCTTACCGGGTGATGAGACAGTTAGGGAGGTGTCAGGTGGTACACCTAGATGAAGATCTCAGTGTTTATGCAATCGAGGTTAGCACCAACGGCCGATGCCATGAAGAAACCGTTCGTTCTATATGGAATGAATGCCAGTATTTAATGGTAAACACTCAAGTGCGCAACCCATCCAGAGGCCAAGTCTCATCTGCTTATATCGTCTGGTACAGGAAGAGAGACATTGTAAGAGATGAGCCGGAACGGCCAACCAAAAAACCTCACATTCAAGAGTTCGTTGAGGCGTGACAAGAACTGTGGGAATGGTTAGCCAAAGAGCGCCAATACCGGCCAAAGTAGGCAAGCTGAAACAATAGATCGAGGATCTGAAATTTGAGAACAAGGTGCAAGTTGCTACCGATGAAGGAGAGAAGAACAAGTTAGCCCAAGAAAATGAGGCTCTCAAGGTTCAGATCCGACAAATGAGGATGGATGCTGACAATCAGCAAAGGAGTCAGTCGGATGAAAGATTGATTAACGGACTAAAGAAGGAAATCATTGAGCGTCGGGATGACCAGAAGAAATCCGAGGGTGCCGTAGCACAGCTCCAGGCACAGTGGGCAAAAAGAACAAAAGAGCACACACAGTACTTGTAGCAGGTGAAGAAGGAATATGAAAAAACCATCGCCAAACTAAAAGGAAAAATGACCACCCTTGAGGACAAGGCAGCTAACAAGCTGAAGCTTATGAAATCGAAAGTGGACACTGTTACGATTTACTGGCTCGAATGGAAGATGAAATACGGCAATTGCAAAGGCATCATCTCCAGGATTCTCAGGTTTTGGGGAGCTGTAGTGATCAGATAAGGCGCCTGCTCATAGACAAAGGTCGAACCAGGAACAAGATTGGGACTATCTCCCATGCTATCGTTAGGAGATGCCGAATGTGTGAAGACATGACAGCACTACCTTCATCACAACAGTAATGATTTTCGTCAAGCGGACAATGTACGAACTGGAGCAACTTGAAAGGGATCTCGCACGTAAGCCCGCGGCAAGGCCGAACAATGCCTCGCGGCACCAACCTTTGGAGCTTTAATGTATTCATAGTTCGAGTCAGTGTTTTGTTTTTAGAGTCTGTTGTCTATCTGTATATTCTCTTTTGCATCAAAATGTGTCAGTAGTTTTTTAGTCCATAATTGGTTTTACTTCGGGTTTGTTCTCCTTTCCAAAAAATGTCTAGTTTGTATTATAATGTTTCAATAAAGAAAATGGAAAATTTCCAAAATTTGCTTTCGCATTTATGTGGTAGAACTACGCCCGGTCTGATTCATGCAGGGACATGATACGTAGACAATCCACATAAGATTCGACCACCATCAAAAAAGAAAAATATATAGAAAAGCGAAAAATTGAGAAAAAAAAGAAAAAAAGAGGGAAGGCGTTCAAAAGGAGCATAATTATAAGAAGTCGGAATGACGCACGTAACTGAAGCAAATGCATGATAGAAAGGGTTAACTGCCTAGTTGCATTGCATCCTCAATGTGTTTTTTTCCTATCTGTTAAAAACCCTAACGCTAACCGGTTGCTCTCATTTTTGTTCCTTTTCAATTTTTAGAAAGGTGGTTGATTGTGGTCCTGAAAGTAATGCTTCCCTGCAACATAAAGTAAAAAGACAATGGCAGAGAACAACAGAACTGAGTGGGTTGGTACCGATGCCCGAAAGCGGTTGGTTGAACAGGACTACGGGTTGGTAGAAGAGGTAAAAATGTTGAGACATCATGTGGCAGACATGTATCAGGCATGGATGACTGGGAAAGCACCACCCCCGCCACCGCCTAGCTTCTTGAACTCTGTCCTTACCCGAGCACCTAACACAATAACGGATGATCCCCCATACTCTCCATATCTACCCACTTATAACAGCTTTCCCAGCCACCCGAGTAGCTCCATCACTCGTCGTCCAACGATATTCTCCCAACACTACTCCCCTCCCCAATGCTACTTCTCTCCACAGGACTCCCAAAAACATGCTTCATTTCCCAGTACCCAGCTCCACAAAATGCCTATCCACCCTCACAAGCCTACCGAAAGCCCGCTGGATCAGGTTTCCGGCACAATCAAGCATTTAAGAATGAGAGGTTGCTGAATAAAGAAAAGGCTTTCACCCCTGTTGGAGGATCATATGCCAGTTTGTTCCAAAAGTTGAAGCAATTGGACATGCTGAAGCCGATTCATATAAAAATGCCAAACCCTCTGTCAAAGAAGTTTGATTTTTCTCGAAGGTGCGCATATTGCTCAGATGCCCCGGGGCATGACACAGAGAAGTGTTGGAAGCTGAAGAAAGCAATTCAGAAGCTTGTTGATGCAGGTGACATTGTCGTGCAAAATCCAGATGCAACAGACACTAGCCAAAGTCAATCGCCTATTCATAATGAGATGCATATGTTGAATATGACTTATTTTGAAAAGGAATATGAGGATTATTCTGAGATCCTCGGAGGTCCGCGCGCTGCAAAGTTGTCAATGCTATCAGAGGTTGCTCTTAAGAACGAGCCCGCAAAGGGAACCCAAAAGCAATTTGTTAAGAACAATGAGATGGAAGTTGGTGGAGATCCTAGTAATGTTGATGCCGAATTCAGTGGTTAAGATGCCAAGCTAGGCAATTGGAAAGACGCTCCTTTCTTGGTTGGTCAGGGAGGACTTTTGGTGGTTCATTTTGTTATCATTTCTGTTGTCCGGGTTATTTGCAGGGTTGTAATCCGGACATTGTCTTGTGTCAAACCCTCTTATCCTTCCATTTTTGTCATAGTGGTTTGTTTAGTGTGGTCTAAGTTTGTTTTAGGGTTTCTTCCAAGGTTGTACCCCAGTTGTTTTGCTTGTTTCGTTATACGAACCGTTTTACCACTTGTCTAATGCAAATTCCGGTCTTTTGTTACCTCCGATCATCTTCTTTGTTTAGTTCTTTTTATCCTTTTGTTTTCTTCTTGTTCAACGCCAATTCTAGTGACATAACATGCACACACAGTTTGGGCCTAATCTTAAGAGTTAATTATAAAGCTATTGGGGGATGATCGGGACACTTAAGGGAAATAGGAACAACTTGAGAAACTTTGAAGCTCGAGCCACGTGAAACTGGGGCAAGTAAAACATAAAGAAAAACCATAAAAGCAAGTTAGCCATATTGACAAGGGGGCTGTTCATGGTAACGAAAGTGAGAGTATTGCCCAGCGGTGCTTTAAAAATGACAAATGAAAAGGCGAATGTGTGGATATGGTTATCAAGTCCGGCACAATTAGATGTGGCGAATATTTAATTGTGTTGTTTGCGCTTGACATGTTTTGAAGATTGGAATGACGAAGGCATTTTATTCTACTATCTAAATACTTTATCCTTCGTTAACCCTTTTGAGCCTTATTGGTTTTCTTTCGTACCCCTCGTTCGGAATCAGTAGCAAAGACTAGAAAACACAAGCATGGAAGATAAAGAAAAAGAAAAAAAGAGGAAAAGAAAACAATAGAAACAACAAAACAACAAAACGACAAAGGAGAAAGGAGAAATGAGAAAGAGAAAGAAAAGAAAAAAAAATAATAAATAAGTGAAAAGGAAAACAAAAAGAGGAATTGGGAACTACGTCTGACCTGATTCCTCAAAGAGGATACGTAGGCGTTTCACGGCTCGGTCATAGTGTAACATAGTGTGCATAGTGTATCATAGTGTAACAAAAATAAAAAATCCCCAAGCAAGAAACTGGGGAAGAAGTTGTGTTTGATGTAAAGAAATCTGGTTCTGAACGTTGTAAATTTTGAACCCAAATTGATTCATTTTGAGTCGCTAATACCCTTTCTTTCTAGCCCTATCCAAAACCCCACGTTACGGTCCAAAGAAAGACCTTTTGACCAGTCTTCGAAAGATGCCAGGTCATGCAAATGGAAGTCGAGAATAACACTCTGATCCCCGATAGAAAAGTAATAAAATGAGAGAGTCTTATCGGTGAAAACCTTTACGGGCACCTTGAGGCGGCTATAAGTTGAGAGAAAAACCAAAATGAGAGAGGCTTGATAGTAAAAACCCTTCGGGCACTACAAGTCGAATAAAGATTGAGAATCATACAGGAAATCACCAGACGAAGATTGTGAAAGGCGATTAACGACGGAGGATAGGCCATGTGTGCATGTCATGGCCAATAGAGTTGGTATCTACATCTGATAGGTTTTACTTTGTAGTTTTCTTGTTAGGAGTCATTTCTTTCTTTTGCCTTTTACTCTGTTCCTTTTACCTTTGTCATTTCCTCTTCTTGAGTCTGAGAACAAGCGAGAAATGATTTCAAAATTTGCCATCAGCTTTCCAATTATGCAAGACGAGATCTGACTAGTACATCAAAATGGTATAAGTCAGGAAAGAACAAGCGCAATGAGCTGGTAATAGTCAACGTGCTTTGAGGTTCGCGAAAAATACCCTATATTGGTCCATATCAATTCAGGGGCAGTGCAACGAAAAGAGGGCCATGTGGATTGAACTGAGGGTATATTCGATGATGAGATTGACAAAAGGATGGACCAGTGTCAAGAAGGATATCCCCAGCAGAAATCGAGGGTTATAAGGCCAAGGACAGCAGAAAATCAAGAAAGAACAATGCGGAAAGCAATGGCCATAATTGGGAGATTCATAGGAGACTCAAAGGTTGGGGAAATGCCAGTTCACGGACAGTACCACAAAAGAAGATATTGGGTCTGCACCGGAAAAAGGTATTTCAGTAACACAAACGATGGAAGGAGTGGTTAATCAATGAACATGAAAGATCTTCAAGTGAAATCAGCTGTCATGAAAATACATGAGGTTTGTGAATAAGGAATCGTCAAGAAGGTCGGGAGGTATCAGCCAAGCTGCAAGATGGTCAGACAACGCATAGATGGGAAAATGGTTGATAGCATCCCCAACAGGAGTATCGCAACCAATGACCACGTTTAAAACTGACCAAATTTTCTTTGATTTCCAGTAGGGACAGGGAATGTTACAGACGACGGAAAGATGCGCCACAAGAAACATTGTCAAACTGGGGCAGAACAGAATGCCAATTTATTTTTCGAAGTTGTTGTTGAGGTCAGGAGCCTCGCCTGAAGAACGGAATGACGATTTATTTTTCGAAGTTGTTGTTGAAGTCTCGCCCGCCTGAAGAAAGGAATGGCGCTTTATTTTAGAAGTTGTTGTTGAGGTCAAGAGCTCCGCCTGAAGAACAGAATGGCGATTTATTTTTTGAAGTTGTTGTTGAGGTCAGGAGCCCCGCCTAAAGAACGGAATGACGATTTATTTTGCGAAGTTGTTGTTGAGAACGAAGCCCCCGTCTGAAGAACGGAATGACGATTTATTTTTCGAAGTTGTTGTTAAGGTCAGGAGCCCCGCCTGAAGAACGGAATGACGATTTATTTTTCGAAGTTGTTGTTGAGGTCACGAGCCCCCGTATGAAGAACGGAATGACGATTTATTTTTCGAAGTTGTTGTAGAAATCAGGAGCCCCGCCTAGAGAACGGAATGACGATTTATTTTTCGAAGTTATTGTTGAGGTCAGGAGCCCCGCCTGAAGAACGGAATGACAATTTATTTTTCAAAGTTGTTGTTGAGGTCAGGGGCCCCGCCTGAAGAACGGAATGACGATTTATTTTTCAAAGTTGTTATTGAAGTCTCGCCCGCCTGAAGAAAGGAATGGCGCTTTATTTTTGAAGTTGTTGTTGAGGTCAGGAGCCCCGCCTGAAGAACGGAATGGCGATTTATTTTTCGAAGTTGTTGTTGAAGTCAGGAGTCCCGCCTGAAGAACGGAATGTTGATTTATTTTGCGAAGTTGTTGTTGAGAACGGAGCCCTGTCAGAATAACGGAATGACAATTTATTTTTCGAAGTTGTTGTTGAGGTCAGGAGCCCCGCCTGAAGAACGGAATGACGATTTATTTTTCGAAGTTGTTGTTGAGGTCAGGAGCCCCCGTCTGAAGAACAGAATGACGATTTATTTTTCAAAGTTGTTGTTGAGATCAGGAGCCCCGCCTGAAGAACAGAATGACGATTTATTTTTCGAAGTTGTTGTTGAGGTCAGGAGCCCCGAATGACGATTTATTTTTCGAAGTTGTTGTTGAGGTCAGGAGCCCCGCCTGAAGAACGGAATGACGATTTATTTTTCGAAGTTGTTGTTGAGGTCAGGAGCCCCGCCTGAAGAACATAATGGCGATTTATTTTTCGAAGTTGTTATTGAGGTCAGAAGCCCCGCCTGAAGAACGGAATGGCGATTTATTTTTCGAAATTGTTGTTGAAGTCTTGCCCGCCTAAAGAAAGGAATGGAGCTTTATTTTCGAAGTTGTTGTTTAGGTCAGGAGCTCCGCCTGAAGAACAGAATGGCGATTTATTTTGCGACGTTGTTGTTGAGAACAGAGCCCCCGTCTGAAGAACGGAATGGCGATTTATTTTTCGAAGTTGTTGTTGAGGTTAGGAGCCCCGCCTGAAGAACGGAATGACGTTTTATTTTTCGAAGTTGTTGTTGAGGTCAGGAGCCCCGCCTGAAGAACGGAATGGCGATTTATTTTTCGAAGTTGTTGTTGAGGTCAGGAGCCCCGCCTGAAGAACGGAATGGCGATTTATTTTTCGAAGTTGTTGTTGAGGTCAGGAGCCCCACCTGAAGAATGGAATGGCGATTTATTTTTCGAAGTTGTTGTTGAGGTCAGGAGCCCCACCTGAAGAACGGAATGACGTTCTATTTTGCGAAGTTTTTGTTGAAGTCAGGAGCCCGCCTGAATAACGGAATGGCAATTTATTTTTCAAAGTTGTTGTTGAGGTTAGAAGGCCCCACCTGAAGAACAGAATGACGATTTATTTTTCGAAGTTGTTGTTGAGGTCAGGAGCCCCCCTGAAGAACTGAATGACGTTCTATTTTTCGAAGTTGTTGTTGAAGTCAGGAGCCCCGCCTGAAGAACAAAATGTCGTTCTATTTTTCGAAGTTGTTGTTGAGGTCAGGAGCCCGCCTGAAGAAAGGGTTAGCAATTTATTTTCAAGTTTTGAAGTAGGGAGCCCGCCCATATAACAGAGGAATACATTTTAGTCTTTACATTTCAAGTTTTGCAGTTGGGAGCCCGCCCATATAACAGAGGAATACATTGAAGTTTGAAGTCAATAAAGCGGAGTGTTACAACAAAAACCCCAGCAGAAATCAGAAGAAAGACCACAAGTCGAGCCAGAAGTAAAGAAATGACAGAGGTGTTATCTTTAAGGAGTTATATCGAAGTCAGGAGCCCGCTTGGAGAATAAAGGTGTTATATTCTAAGAAGTAATTGGTTTTGAAGTCAGTAAAGCAGAGGAATACAACCGAAATCCCCAGCGGGAAACAACAAAAATCCCCAGCAGAGGAAGGCAGTTCAAGATTCGATGGAAAAATAATGCGAAGCTCACGAGAAGGAAATAAATAGTTCAAATTCGGAGATCATAAGGAAGACCACAAGTCGAGCCAGAAAGAAAGAAACATCAGAGGAAACACCAGTCACCGAGACATCAAAGCAACAAGAGACACAAGAGCACGACTGAAGATCTAGATAAGATTTTGTAATTCATAGACTATAGTTTAGTCTAGCTTTTGTTTTCTTTCAGCATGGTGTAATAAGGAGGTCGGCATGCAGTAATAACAGCATGCAAAAACAGTAACATTGCACCATTGATTCCCTTCTAGACAGGGATATGTAGGAAACCTTTGAAGCAAAGGTTCGGTTAAATCTTTTCAAAAAATGCTTCACACGGAGTATTCCAACGGGCAAAAATTGCTCGTATCCGCTCACTTTATCTTTGCACGAAAACCTTTTGTGTTTTCGGACAAAGAGGGGCAGCTGTGAGCACGTGATTTTTTCCCTATGAGAATTACTCCAAAAAAAAATAAAAAAAAAACGGTTTGGTGTTGTTTGTGATTTATTTGTATTTTTGTCTGTGCATGTTTATTTCCACTTTAATTAAGAAAAATACAAAAATATGTGTTGCATGCACATTTAAGATTTAATAGTGCACTTAGAAATTAATTGAACTATATTTTGTTTTTAAGAGAAAGAAAATCACAAAATAATGTATTTTCTGCATTTTTAGCATTTCATGTCCAAGTTATGTGATTTTTATTTGATTATGTGTGTTAATTGTTATTAAAAAAGTTAATAAGTACTTTTATAAATTAATTTAGTTCTATTGGTTAATTTAGAATTTTTAGAATTTTAGTTTTATTTTAAGAAAAAAAAAGAAGAAGGAAAAAGAAAAAAGAAGCAATGAAAATAAAAGAAGAAGAAAATCGGATTGGGACTTTTCTTCAATTTTAAACCACAGGCCCAAAGAACCAAACCCCCACCGGGTCGACCCGACCCGGTCCGCCCCATAACCCAAACAAACACCCCCTTTCTTCCATTTTTCATTTCCATTTTTAACCCCTAAACCCTAAACACCCGCCCCCCCTTCTTCTCCTTCTCCAAACAAACCCTCTCATGGCTGCCTTCTCCTTCGTTTTCGTCCAAACGACCGCCCCCCTGGCTGCCCCCTCCTTCTTCGTCTTCGTCGAAATGACCACCCCCCCATGGTAGCCCTCCAGTCGCGAGCTCCAGCCAGTCCGCCATGGCCGCTGCTTCTTCTTATTCGTCAGTCACTGCTCAATACATACACACACAGTCTGTCGACCATCTCAAACAGCCCCACCCCTCCATTCCGATCGACGAACCACCATAACCCAACGTCCAGCTCCACCATGACCATGTCCCTCTCCAAACCACCACGCCTGAGCTTCGTCTTCAACACCCTCATGACCAGTGGCTCTGTCACACGCACATACACAGTCCGTCGATGAACCACCAAGCCGACAACGAAACCAACCAGCCTCACCATCGTTACCACCCCAGCTCCCCCACGACCTGAAACAGTTGTCTCCCAGTCCGTCTCCAAACACCAGCCATTCGAGGTCATGCTCAGTCATACGTCGAGGCAGTGAGGTTCCGTTCGAGTCCGTGTCTGTTAGTCAAGTGTCGAAACAGTGTTACGAACGAAGTTGTGTTTCATCGGAAGTTCAACATTGTTCGATGTCGGATCGTTAGCATAAAGGTCAGCCATAGTTCGTTCACGGATTTTTGTTGCTTTTTCTTTGGTTTGGTTTTAATATGTGGTTTCATTTTTGATAAAATTTTCGCATGATATTCCTACTACATATTCGTTGAAATTGTGTGTGTGTGCGTTTTGACGACTTTCCTAATATTTTGAGTTCGGTTGATGCTCAAGTTTAGTGATTGAAATCTACTCGCTTGTTCCGTTAAGTTTGTTCTGATATGAATCTGATTCTGTTGTTAATTCATGAACGTTGTCGATTAGGAGTTTGTTTGACGAGTTTGTTTATTCAGAGTTTGATTATTAATTGGATAATTGATTAGATGAATTGGTTATAGCTGATATAGTTTGTAATACAGATGAAAGGGGATGGGGTAGAATGGTAATTTCAGTAGTTTCAGGGGTAATATGGGAAATGAGTCTTAAAAAATAATTAATTTGAGTGATCCGTCCACTAAGCATTAATAATATTAAAATAATACCTAGTGGGGGACAATACATATGATGGTGGGAATTAATACATTGTTTAATACATAGTGGGGGGACAAGACATATGGTAGTGGGCAATAATGCATTATTTAATATAGTGGGGGACAAAACATTCAGTAGTGGGGAATAAGGGAATTAAATAAAGAAAAGACATGTAGTAGTGGGGAACAAGTGAATTAAAAAGAGGACAAAACATATAGTAGTGGGGAACCAGGCATGCAAGTGTGGGGAGAATATTTTTGGATTAATTTAAGTGTTTCAAGGCAGATAAAGTTAATGGAGTTTGACTATAAATAAGGGGAGCAAAACACAAGAAGAGGGGCTGGTTTTTGGAGAAAGAAAATCAGTTCTCTTTTAGTCTTTTTTTCAGAGAGTCTAGGCTGGATTTTTAACATTTAAAAGTTCAGTAATTTGAGAGTAAGAAAAACAGGCTGGTTTTTAATCTAAAAGGTTCAGTGTTTGTGAGCGAAGAAACTGAAAAGTTAGTCTTTTCTTTTACTGCTGAATACCAGAACTAGTAATGTTGCGGTTTCATCGGTGTTGTTGTGTGGTATTTCTGGGGTTTTCAATTAGTTCTTCCTGAGTTTGCTATTGGTTATTGGCTAATGTTTTCATTGAGTTTGCTGGAACTCTGCTGGTTCCTTCATTTTAATCTGTCACTGCGTTGCTGTACTGTTGCTGACTGCTCCTTCATCTACTTGTATTTCCGTTATCCAGGTACATGTTCTACAGCTCTCAAATTTAAAGGAAAAGAAGTAAAGAGTTGTTGGAATGGATTTCTGAAAATAACTATTTCTTTGTGTTTAATTTGATGTATAAGCAGTAGTTCACTTGATATTTCATAGTATGTATTGGAATGATTTTGAAATGCATAAATTGGACTGGTTGAATCTATTTCTACAAACATGGAATATCAATTGTAATTAATCTTAGTTGGTGATTACTAGTTATGAAATATACTGTATTTAATTCTTTTATTCAGTAGTCGTGAAACAATTTCAAATAGTTTTACGTCACAAAATAGGTTCAAATAGTTTATGGAAATCAGCATGTTAGTTTAATAGGTCTAATTCTGAAATCGCGAGTTCACTTGAGTAAATAACATCATTTTAAATAGCAATGTAAATAAGGTTATTAACTAATGTTAGTTCTCGAATGTTAGTGATTAATGTTAGCTTGATGTCAGTTTTAAGCATTGATGCATTTTTCAACAAATCATAAAAAGAGCTCAAAAATGGCTTTATATTCCACATAGTTAACTCCAATAATCCAATTCATATGATAAAGCTAAAGTTGAACTGGTTCGAAATGGTAGCTGGTTTGTTAATATTTACAATGGCAGGCGGCGGATCTTAAGTTAGGTAGCGGGTTCAAACTAGAAGGTGTTTCCTTTTGTTTGGACCCGGACTTGAACTTGAAGCTCGAACTTTTAATGCTAATTGATTAGGATTTTTCTTTATTCTTACAGACCAATGAATATAAAATCATAGTCGCTTTAGGATATCCTTGAATAAAAAAAAATGAGATGAGCCTCGCCGAATAAAAAATACAAAATTGCGGGGCCCTCAATAAATATTTGTTTTAAAATACTTAAACTTAGGGACGGGCCGTTTAGTCATTTCAACGGCCTTCCCCAAAAGATAACAACGTGCAAGTCACTTCCGGCGCTTTAAATTATTTACTTTCTTAAACTCGAGTGCACATTTATATTACCCAAATCCAAATCTCAACGAAGTCGAAATGTGTCGCTAATCACGGGTACATTGATTGTGACGTGGTCCGAGATGCATTTCTACGACGTTGCAAATTCCTTTTAAAAATAATGAAAGAGACGAGACTCGACAACCAAAAATACACAAGTTGCGGGGCCCTCTATACGTGTTGGTAAAATTACTTAGACTTTGGGATGGGCCGTTTAGCAAAATTTCACGGCCATACCCAAAATAATGATATGCTAGTCGCTTTAGGCGCGTATTTAATAATGTTATCTTCTTAAACTCGGGTGCACATTTATGTGACCCAAATCCAAATCTCAATAGAGTTGAAATGTGTCAATAACTACGGGTGCATTGATGTGACGAGGTTCGAGATGTATTTTCACGATGTTGCAATTCT
This sequence comes from Nicotiana tabacum, assembly GCF_000715075.1. Classification (NCBI taxonomy): domain Eukaryota; kingdom Viridiplantae; phylum Streptophyta; class Magnoliopsida; order Solanales; family Solanaceae; genus Nicotiana; species Nicotiana tabacum. Next base: position 137,441,396 of record NC_134090.1, on the reverse strand, counting down.
CGGTAAATAATAATAATAATAATAAAAGCGGTACGCAGTTAAAATCTGCACATAGATTCAACATGTATTAAAATCAGATAAATAAGCCGAATATGACAAGTTGAGCGACCGTGCTCGAACCACGGAACTCGGGAATGCCTAACACCTTCTCCCGGGTTAACAGAATTCCTTACTCGGATTTCTGGTTTGCGAACTGTAATACAGAGTCAATCCTTTCCTCGATTTGGGATTCAACCGGTGACTTGGGACACCATAAATCTCCCAAGTGGCGACTCTAAAATAAATAAACAAAACCCGTTTCGATTGTCCTTTAATTGGAAAAACTCCCTCTGCGCCCTTGCTGGCGTAGGTAAAAAGGAAGTGTGACAATCTTTACACCACTTTAATATGTAAACTCAATTTTTCCCAATACAGTCCAGTGTGAAACTTAATTTTTAAGGGTATAAAAGGCGAATAACATTTCGCTAAGAGCCTTTGTGCTTTTAATATGGTATTGAAGATATAGATATTAATATAGATAGATAGATTACTTATTGGAAATTTGTTTATTTTGGCGGATTCAAACGCACATGACAAAAAATAAAGAAATCATTTCTTAATGATCTGAGAATCATGAACAAATATGGCTATCCCGTGAGAATTCAGTTACATGATCACGACAAATAATTAAATAAATAAAATTAGGTTATTGTTATATGATGTGTTACGGTATGTTTTAATATAAGATTGCATCTTTGTGGACCAAAAGAAAAAGAAGATTGCATCTTTATAATGACTTTATTTTCTTCAAAAAAAATAAAAAAAATGTACCTAAACCATGTTCGTCAAATAATTCTTTTATAAAGAAATTATTTTTTTCTGTGAAATAATGTTTCTGCCAGGTCAATTTCCTACAGTTGCATGTGACTCTGGATTGGGGTACTAATTTATAATTTGTTTTGGTGTACCACAAATGTATTTCCAGCAATCAAGCATTTGAAATGAGACTCGTCAAAGAAAGATATAAATTTTACTTTTTAAGTTGATTTAAGAATTGAGATTAATAAAGTTTCTAACATTTTGAAATTTGAATTGTTATATTTTTATCAATTTACGTTGGTGTCACCATCCGGATTTCCACAACCTCGGGAGTCGTGATGGCGTCTACTCGTGAAAGTTAGGCAAGCCAACTATTAAGGTTCTACACGTTTAACATTAACCAAACCGATATAAGCTAAAATTAAAGTTAAACAGTTGATAAATGCAGAAGAGTTATAACATAATAAAATAAGCTAATACAAGTTTACCCATGAATCAGGTGTCACAATATCATGAACGTCTAAGATTTTTATTACAAAATACTGGTCTGAAAAGAAAAGTACAACTGTTCTCGGAAAAGGAAAGAGACAGTAGAAAAACTAATGCAGGGAAATGGGACTCTAGGCTCTGCGGACGCCAGCAGATCTACATTGGTCTCTCTGGACTGAAGGCAGCTACCTCAGCTACTCACTAGGTCCGGTACCGAAATCTGCACAAAAGAGTGCAGAGTGTAGTATCAGTACAACCGACCCCATGTACTAAGTAAGTGTCGAGCCTAACCTAGGCGAAGTAGTGACGAGGCTAGGACACGACTACCAAATAAACATGTGTAGTTAAATCATATACAGACAGAATCATAATAATATGAATCAACAGAATAAAGTGGGAAGGGGACATGCTGCGGGCAAAGATAGAATATAACAATAAACCAATAAAGAAGCATTAAATAACGAAGCATAATGAACATCATATTTAAAACAGCAAGATAATGCAACGGTAACACGTGCACGACATCACCCTTCGTGTTTTTACTCTCATCTTCACTATGTGAAACATCATAAATGGCACGGCATCATCCTTCGTGCATTACCTCACATAATCATGGCACGACATCACCATTCGTTCATTAACACTCATAATATCGGCACGGCATCACCCTTCGTGCTTTACACTCTCTCATAATTACATGCACGGCATCACCCTTCGTGCTTTACACTCTCTCATAATTACATGCACGACATCACCCTTCGTGCTTTACACTCTCTCACAATATCATGAACGGCATCACCCTTCGTGCTTTACACTCTTCCTCACCTAAACAATAGAAAGCAATATATCCCGGCAAGGGAAAATCAACAATATCAACAAAACATCCCGGCAAGGGATTCAACTACAACCAATCTCGTTTTAACAATTTCTTTACAAAATGAAACTTCAATTTGAATCAATACTCAACAATAGTCAATTACCAAGAAAACTGTCATAAGCTTTCTTCAACATTACTAAGCATCAAGTGAGCATGATTGGTACATGATAGGTTCACAAAATCATGATATAAGACTCACAGACATGCTTGACACCAACGTATAGATACTCGTCACCACACCTATACGTCGTACTCGGTACAAACACATAGCAAATATACCACAACTCCTATTCCCTCAAGTTAAGGTTAGGCCAAACACTTACCTCGAATCCACGTACCTAAATTAAGCCTCAACTACCACTTTACTTCTTGGGTCCACTTCCAATTCACGTGTATCTAGTCACAATTTACTTAATAACATTAATAATTGCTAAATAAACCAATTTCGATACATGTAAATAGATTTCCCATTATTTTCCCCAAAAAGTCAAAAATCGACCCGGGACCTGCTTGATCCAAACACGAAATTCGAACCAAAACCCGATTATCCATTCACCCTGAGCCCGGATATACAATTGGTTTTGGAATCCGACCTCAATTTGAGGTCTAAATCCTCAAATTTCGATATTTCTAAGTTCTGCCCAAAATTATAAATTCCACCATGAAAACCCTAGATTCTAGGATAAAATCTTGTAAAAAAAGTTTAAGGAGTGAAAGAAATGAGTTTAAAATCACTTACTAGTATTTTGGGGAAGAAAGAGTGTTCGAAAAATCACCTCTTATGTTTTAGGCTTTTGAAAAATAAAGAATGGCTGAAAAGTCTCGTTTATATAAACCCCTCTCAGATCCTCACCGCTGACCGCGGAACTCCACCGCGGACCGCAAAATTATGAGCGTGGCCGCGGACGTTTGACCTTGCCTACCACTGACCGAAAAAAATCCCACCGCAGCAGCGAAGACCCCAGCGCGCTCGCGAAGATTCACCGCGGACCGCGAAACTCACTTCAGAGACCTGCAACTTCACTGAACCTGCAACAGCTATCTTTGTAAGTCTAAATTCACTCCGTGGCCTATCCAAAACTCACCCGAGCCCTCGGGGCTCCAACCCAATTATGCATGCCAGTCTAAAAATATCATATGGACTTGCTCGTGCGATCAATCATCAAAATAACATCAACAACTATGAATTAAACCTCAAATTCATAAAATTATCCAAGAACATTGAAATTTCCATTTTCTCAACTATAGGTCCGTTTTATACCAAACCACTTCCGATTCTTACCAAATTGCGCAGATTCAACTTAATTATTATTTTAAACTTGTACGGGGCTCTGGAACCAAGATACGAGCCCTATATCATCAAGAGAATGCATCAATTCACTTCTAAAAGCCCTTATATTTTCCTGCAAACAGTTTTCTTTAAAAATTCTTTTCTCGGGCTTGAGACCTTGGAATTCAATTTTGGGCATACGCCCAAGTCCCACATTTTACTACGGACCCTACGGGACTGACAAATCATGGGTTCGTGTCTGTTTTCTAAGAATATTGAACAAAGTCAACTTTAAAGATTTTTTTAAAGGCCAAATTCATTATTCTTCTAAAATTTCACATAAAAGCTTTCCGAAAATGTGTCCGAACTGTGCACGCAATATAAGGTAAGGTAAAAAGAGGTTTTCAAGGCGTCAAAACGTAGTTTTTACTTCTAAAACAAGAGGTGACCTTTCGGGTCATCACATTCTCCACCTCTAAAACAATCGTTCGTCCTTGAATGGACATAGAAAAGTACCTGAGTTGGTGAAAAGATGAGAATAACGGCTCCGCATGTTGGACTCGAACTCCCAGGTCGCTGCCTCAACAGGCTAACCTCTCCACTGCACCTGAACTGAAGGGAAATTCTTCGATCTCAACTGACGAACCTGCCGGTCTAGAATGGCTACCAGCTCCTCCTCATAGGTCAAGTCCTTGTCCAACTGGACAATGCTGAAGTCTAACACGTGGGATGGATCGCGTGATACTTCTGAAGCATGGACACATAAAACACTGGGTGCACAGTTGATAAACTCGGTGACAATGCAAGTTTGTAAGCCACCTCTCCCACTCGATCAAGAATCTCAAAAGGACCAATGAATATAACGCTTTGCTTGCCCTTCTTCCCAAATCTCATCACGCCCTTCATGGGCAACACCCGAAACAACACTCGCTCTCCGACCATGAATGACACATCACGAACCTTGTAGTCGGCGTAACTCTTTTACCAAGACTGAGCTGTACGAAATCTATCCTAGATGATCTTAGCCTTATCCAAGGCATCCCGTACTAGATCCGTACCCAACAACCGAGCCTCTCCCGGCTCAAACCATCCAACCGGAGACCGACACTGCCTACCATATAATGCCTTATAGTTAGCCATTTGGATGCTCGATTGGTAACTGTTGTTATAGGTAAACTCCGCTAATGACAAGAACTGATCCTACGATTATGGTAGCTAGATCTCAAATCAATCTTCGAAAACACCTTGGCACCCTGAAGATGATCAAACAAATCTTCAATCCTCGGCAATGGATAATTATTCTTGATTGTAACCTTGTTCAACTGTCGATAATCTATGCATATCCTCATCGATACATCCTTCTTCTTAACAAACAACACCGGCGCACCCCAAGGCGAGACACTAGGTCTAATAAAGCCTTTATCAAACAGGTGTTGCAACTGTTCTTTCAATTCTTTCAACTCCGGCGGGGCCATACGATATGGCAAAATAGAAATGGGCTGAGTGCCCAGAGCTAAATCAATGCAAAAGTCAATATCCCTGTAGGGTGGCATCCCCAACAGGTCTGAAGGGAATACCTCAGGAAACTCACGAACAACGGGCACAGAATCCATAGAAGGAACCTCAACACCAGAATCACGAACATACTCCAAATAAGCCAAACAATCTTTTTCAACCATACATCGAGTCTTTATATAAGAAACAACCCTACTGACAGAATGGCTAAGAGTCCCTCTCTACTCCAATCGAGGAAAACCCGGCAAGATTAAGGTCACGGTCTTGGCATGGCAGTCCAATATAGCATGTTAAGGGGTGTGAGCACGTGATTTTTGCCTTATGAAAACTACTCCAAAATAAATCAAAAAATAAAATAAACTTCTTTTACTGTGTAATTCTTGAATTTACGTGGAGTTAAATATTTGTGTTATGTCCGTAAATGTTTACTTTGTCATAATAAATTGAAAATTAAAATAAAATACATGTTGCATGCATGTAGGATTTAATTATGTATTTAAAAGATAATTTAAACAAAATCACAAAAAATATGCAATAGTTCTATTTTAAATATTCCACTGTGTGATTGATGTTTTGTCTATGTGTTAAATAATTGTTATAGAATAATTAATATATTTTTTGTGAAGTTAAAATTGTTTTATAATTAAAATTAGAAATCTAAATTAGAAAAAAAATGAAAAAATGTATATATATATATATACAAAATCGGACCTGGATTAAAATCCAGGCCCAAATGAATTAATTCCCCCCCACAGCCCAATCCAGATGACCCTGTCCGGTCCAATTCAAAGCCAAAACCAAACGACGACGTTTGGTCACCTCCCATCAAGGGCCGTTGGATCAAATCCAACCAACGGTCAAGATCTCACCCCTTTTACCCGTAACCCGTAACCCGATCCAGTGACCCGACTCAGCCGACCCTGGCATTAAACCAAACGACATCGTTTGGTTTAATGAATTGATCCTGGCCCTTCATTCTACTTGATCTAACGGATAGTATCAATCCACCCCACCCTTATATAAGTCCCAAGCCCCTACCCCGGCCCCTAACTGAACACCCCCCCTCTCACTGTTCATCATCACCTTCCTCAGACCCCCCCTAACCCTAGCCGCCCTAGGATCCCACCGCCTGAAACCCGGCGGCATCAACGCCGCCGGTCACCAAAATAACACCCTAGAATCCCCTGAACATCCTCTACACAGATCTAACATTGGTTTCCTTCGAATCAGGCCCCAACTCTTCGAATCTTAAATCGAAGGTTGGCCTGAAAACCTTATCTTCTCCGATGACCTCCAAAATAACACCACAGTTTCTCCTAAATCCCCTCTCCAAGGATCTGTTAGTTGCATGGTTCGAATCATACTGGAACTACTCGAATCTTCATTTGAAGATTCGAGTACAACCTGACCTTATCCCAACCTACTTCAAACTCACACCAGTTACCCCCCTGACCTCCCTCGTGCCTAGAACATCTTTGGTTTCCCTCGAATCTAACCAGAAATGAGTAAATCCCAAATCAAACTTTCAAGAACCCTAAAAATACCAGACTTTTGGATTCTGTCCATATTGAATAAAGATTGAGGTTTAAATCGACCTTAGTCGAAGTATTTTCAGTGGAAAATACTTCGACTAAGGTCTGTTTGATTTCAAACAAATCTGAAGCCAAGTTGAGTTCGAGTCTGATTAAAATTCAGAGGTACTTTTCTATTTCTGTTTGTGTATTCTGTATGTATTTTCATTTGTTTTAATAACTTGTTAATTTTTCATATTTTGTTTTGATTAATTCTGTCATCTTTGTCTCATGCCCGTCTTATGATCAAAATATGAAATTATTTCTGTTGGTTGTGATTGTTTACAATGTGTGTAATCGACTCGATTAAGTTCGTCGATTAGTTATATTACAAATTTTCATTTCTGAAAATGCTGACTGAAACAGTCTGCTTCTATTGTTTTAGACTGATTATGGACAAATGTTGTAAATAGTCAACTGATTAATACTCGTCAATTAAATCATGTTTGTTTGTGAATCAGTGAATTCAAATGTATGCTGTATATGTTGTTTTCTGAACAGGGCATTGTCAGTATATTGACAATGCTCCTGTGTATGTTTGATCTTAGTTCAATTTGAAGATCAGTTTGAATTATTATGCTGAACTCAGTGTAATATTGTTGTAATGTCAAGTTTGAATTCAAGTTTACAAATGTTGATTGGATGTAATTGTGTTAGGGGGTTACATTCTTAGTCAGGATTCAGTCCAAACTTTAGGATTGGTTGTAGCTGTTGTAAATCAGATTAATAATCAGGCTTATACAGATTTTAAAATCTGTATTGTTAAGATGCTGAATTTAAGGCAGTAATACCAGTAGAAAACAGTAAATCTGGACATTTCTGGGATAAAACAAAGGGTAATGGGCTGCTTAAAATCAGGATAAGATCATTTAAAGTATTAAAAAGTAGTTTGTAATGGAACTTTCTGATTTTTAAAAGAAGAAAGGGGTCCAAGAAGCACTTAAAAGTATAGGACCAGCCCTGTATAAATACAGGAGCTGGACAACTTAATAAAAGAGGAGGGGAAGAGAGATTTGGAAAGAAAAAAATCTGATTTAGAAGTTTTCAGAGAAAGAGAGAAAATAGAGAGAGATACATTGAGAAAAATCAGAAATAGAAATCTGAAAAAGAGGAAGAAAACAGAAAAGAAACAAAAAAAAAAGAGAATACACACCTATACGCACAATCTGAAACAGATATAGAAACAGAAAAGAAAATCAGAAACATACTTTTCTTTGGATCTGTCCGGGTCTGTTTGTTTGATATTACTTGGATTAAATCTGAAAGTTTTCCCAAAAATCCTGTTACTGTGCATCTGGGCTCCTTGGATCCTATTCTTGTTCAGACTTGATGTGTTATCGGTACATTCTACTGATTTTGTTATTGCTGCTACTGCTGAAATTTACTCCTTCTACCTTCATTTTCAGGTACATGTCTTTTAAATTTTATGTTGGAAAGAGATTCAACATGACTAATCAATGAAATTCGAATTGTAATCCTGTTTTCCATTTGTCCAAGTTCATCAGTTTAAATTTCATTTTTTGTTTCATGTTAGTTAATTAGTAGTGAATTCAATTTGATAGCTATGAGTTAATTGTCTTACTTTGAAATTCGTATAAAGCTTTGTAATAATGTTAGCCCTTCATCTCATTAGTTTAGTCATGTTTGAATTGTCAAGGTAGGAAACATGACATAGAGATTGGCCATTAACTAGGCCTTGTGACATTGTTAGTTGAATAAAGAATAGCGCGAAAATGTCAAAACCATATTGCTAGTTTAATCTGATAATCTGATTTAGTTGTGGAAGGAATGATATAAGTTGTACGTTCTTATGTGGCATTATAACAGGTATCTATAGAACCATTAGTGGATTGTAAGTGATATGATATATCTTGTTACGAAGTTAAAACGTTATGAATGTTTACGACATACAGTTAGGTTGCATGTAAGGTAATTTTATTGAATTGGCTTGTATAATAATTCCTTTCCTATAAACTCGATGCCTATCTACCTTCATAAAATAAATTAACTAAATAATTAGGCCTATTAGATTAAAAGCAAGTATATGAGAATAAGATAGATATACAAATTGCAACACTTTATATCAATGACAATTAGAAATGGGATTTGCACTAATTAAATAATGAAAAATTGTTCAAAAATACTTCTTCCTTTCATAAATCATGTTTGTTAGTTTCATATATAATTCATCCTTTGGCATATATATGTTGTATTTGTTTGAATCATATATATATTTTTTTTAACTTGAATAGTTGGGCTGAATATAATTTATATCCGGAAATTATAATTGACGGTCTATATTTAATAAATTGTGAATTCTTTTAAAAGAATTCAAAGCTCCCTTAAAATGTGAATTTCTCAGGATTTTCATATAAAACGTGTAGATATAATAGACAATTTGTGAAAAATCCCTAATACCATTACAAGTATTTTGCGCAATTAGGGATGCGTTCGCGTACCCTGATTATATTTTTAAAAGCAAATTCGGATTATGCGTACGCGCAATTTCGAACGAATATTTAAGAAAAGGATTTTTTCCAAAGGCGTTAAAACAATTTCATAAAAAAACCGAGATGTGCGGTTCACTATTTAAGAAAAATAAATTTTCTTGATTCGACACAATTTCGAAAAAATGATTGTTTAATAAATATATTATCAAAAGTTATCGTGTACACGTACGCGTGACACAATTCCGCATCTTTAAATTTATAATACGAATATACGTACGCGTAATTCGATTCAAAGAAGGGTCCTTAATCACAATAAGTAAAAAGCGGTAATAAAATCATGCAATAAAAATGTATTTAGTAAAATCAAGATAATTAAGCCAATAATAAAAACAGTTAAGCGACCGTGCTAGAACCACGGAATTCGAAAATGCCTAACACCTTCTTCCGGATTAACAGAATTCCTTACTCAGGATTTTTGGTTCGCAGAATAATAAACAGAGTCATATCCTCCTCGATTCAGGGATTAAAATTGGTGACTTGGGACGCCTTAAAATTCCCAGGTGGCGACTCTGAAATAATTAAATAAATCCCGTTTCGACTGTCCTTTAATTGGAGAAAACTCCCTGCACCCTCGCGGGCGCGGTAAAAAGGAGGTGCGACAGCTCTGGCGACTCTGCTGTGGACAAAACCAATGTTATTGTAACCCAGAACCATTGGTTCAGGGTTTAAAGAATTCGAGCTTAAAATATCTGTGTTAATTGGCTTTATTTACTATATGATTTTCAACTGTTTATATGCTAATATGCTAAATGTTTTTTTTACCGCTTTAATATTATTTGAATTGTGAATATATACAACTGCTACGAAACCCCCTTCTTTCTGAGTCTTCTGAATTTATGGTGTACACGTGCGCGTGACCCACCTTTCTGTTAAAGTCATACCAAATAAGACGGAGTTGGGACAAGTAACTAGGCCGGGCAGACTTTCGTGCTCCCGGTACGTTGCCCCAGCTTCGGCTCAAACTGTCTGTTTGGGTAAGCCAGGTTTAGAACAATCAACCTAAGGTTTTACACTTAGAATAACTCAGCCATGTACCGGATCCCTAGTAGGAACGAATATTTGCATCATATGCATTTGGCCTTGGAGACTCAACACAGGGGTTGGGTCTGTCTAGGACAGGTGAACCCAAAATAAAAAGACCATCATGATGCATCTTACTTGTTACTTGTGCATTCATTTGCCTCGAACATGCTTGTTGACCAGCTTAAATAAAATCATGGTGAGAAGAAAGGAATAAAATGGGTTGTTTTAAAAATTTCGAAAAAAAAATAGTTTTAAATTTTGAAATAAAGGTATTTAATAAAAAAAAATTCGAAAATGATTTTTTTTTTAGTATAAATTTTCAAAATGAATTTTGACTTTATCAAAATTAAATTTCAGATACAAAATGAGCACCACACAAAGCCCCTCATCCACAAGTACGGAAGAATTTCTATGTCAGCTTCAAATGTGGTGGTATGATTTAGGCGAATACGGTCAAAAATGGGTCGTCAAGCATTTGGGAAATCTCACGGACATTATGAAAGTTAAACCCCGTGATGATCTGATTGCGGCGTTAGTAACTTTTTGGGATCCTGTTCACAATGTTTTTCGTTTCTCTGACTTCGAGCTTACTCCTACATTAGAGGAGATAGCTGGCTATGTTGGTTTTGACGGAAGTTTAAGAAATCAAAGCTTGATATTCACAAAGGCTCCTTCGGTACATCGATTCTTCGGTCTTCTGAACATCAGCAGTCAAATCAGGAAAAGCAATGTCATCAATGGATGTTGTTCCTTCAACTTTTTGTATTCAAGGTTCGGAAAGTCAGATGGGTTTGAAATTCATGAGAAAGGCCTTACTAATAAGCAAAACAAAGACACTTGGCAGATGCACCGTCGATTTGCTTTCATGGTGGATTTTCTAGGAGTCATGGTCTTCCCAAATAAAGAGCGAACAATTGATATTCGCACCGCAAAAGTTGTGCAAATCCTCACCACTAAAGAAAATCACACCCTTGTCCCCATCATTCTATTAGATATTTATCGGGCTTTGACTTTATGCAAATCAGGAGCAAAAGTCTTCGAAGGATGCAAAATTTTGTTGCAAATGTGGGTGATTGAACATCTCCAACAACAGCCCAAGATCATATAGTATGGGTCAAACAATGATAATTGCATCGAAAGCTATGAGGAAAGAACAAAAAATTATCAGGTTCCAGAAGGGATAGAAGCATGGGTATCTCATCTAAAGGCTTTAACGGCAAATCAAATTGAATGGACCCTAGGATGGCTCCCGATGAGGGAAGTAATACATATGTCAACCTCAAATAGTTATCTACTACTATTGGGATTAAGAAGCATTCAGCCGTATGCACCACTAAGAGTCCTAAGGCAACTAGGGAGATATCAAATAGTTCCTGATGATGAAGATTTGAGTATGCAAGTAATCGAATTACACCCAGAAGCCACTATTCCCGAAGCTCTACTTCAGCAGATGTGGAATGGGTGCCGATACTTGAAAAGTGATACTCAAGTCCTAGACGCTACAAAGGGTGAGATAAATCCTGGATATGCAAGGTGGTTCGAAAAACGGTCTCACGTGGATGATGTACCAGAACCTGAGCTAAAAAGGCCAACAAAAAGACCCCATGTTCAAAACTTCAATGATAAAATCCAAGAGCGGTTGATCTGGGGAGAAAAAGAAAAAGGGTACAAAGCAACTATCCATGCCCTAAAAGAAAATCTGAGAAGCCTCAGTTTGGAAAAAGATTTGCAAGCACAAGAAGCCGAAGGCGAGAAGAAAAGTCTAGCTTGTGAGAATGAAAGTCTTCATGTCCGATTCCAAAAAATGAAAAGAGTTTCTGAAACGCCAAAAAGAAGCTGGAAGGATAAAAAAACCATCGCCAATCTCTTTGAAAAAATGCAAGATTATGATTCCATTCTTGCGGAAAACGAAAGGGCATTGAGCAAAGCAAAAGAAAGGATCCAACAATTAAACGAAGAAGCCAGATCTAACAAGGAACGCCAAGATAGGCAATCCGAAAAAGACAAGGCACAATTCAAGAAGGAAAAAGACTATTGGACGCGATCAGAAGACCAGCTTCGTGCACAACTAGAAGAGGCGAGAAGATGCCACAGAGAACATCAACAAGCAGACCTCGACAGGGAAAGATCGCAAGCAAGATTAGAGCAGGCCAGACTCCGAGCTCTGTTAGAATCAGCTCTAGATCGTGAAAACCGTGTCAGAGATATAGCCACCACTCGTCAGCAGCAATTGTAAGACCAAGACCAACGTCTCCAAGGTTTCAGGGCACAAATCAACGACCTGCCAGTCTTCACATCTCAAAGTTATGTAAACTGCCAAGGAATGGATTATGAAAGGTTTACATAGCATGCGCCCACTTTTGCTCGTCATCTAGCAATGGAGTTGGAAAGGATGTATCGTATGCTGGGAGGCCATCCAGGTCAAGCCCCACATTGAGCAGATAATCCAATATTTGACAACAAAAGTGGAAAGTGGGGCATGTTGTGAGATGTTAAGAATTGTATCTTTTATTTTGATTTAAGTGTGTGTGTTTCAAGCCATTTTCTTAAAAGTTTTCAAATGTAATTCCATCTTTGTGTAATGAATAAAAGTGATTGCCTTTAGTCCGAACTACGCAAGGTCTGATTCATGTAAGGGCATGATACGTAGGCAATCTCTAAGATTCAACCACCACGATAAAAGATATATATAGTAAATAAAAGTGAATGACAATTTTCAATTTCAAGAAAGCTGGGACGACACAAGCAGCCGAGCAAATGCATAATAGAAAGGGATTATTTGTCTAGGAGCATTGCATCTCAACGTGTGATTATATATGTGTTAAACTCTCAAAACTAACAAGTTTGTTCATTTTCAGAATTCAAGCAGTTAGTTTCTCTAAAGAGTATACTGGCATATTATCACTATCACACAAGATCAAAAGGACCAATACCCGAAAGTATGTCTATCCCAGATGTTGACACAGGTATGGAACTAGAGGAGATGGATGTCGGGAAAATGAAAGAAGAGATGTTTAAGCTCAAGCAGCAAATGGCTGAGATGTACCAAGCCTGGTCTACAGGACAGCTACCCCCATCTTATCCAAATAACCCTGCTCCATCAATGACTCAAACTCAGGATAATATCACCACTGAATTATCCCCAAACTTCCCCATTTACCAGCACTACCGAGGCACCACCTCTCAGACACCGCAGTCTCCACCTCCGAAACCCATTCCATATTTTCCTCCACCTATGACTCCTGTTTTCATAGCACCTCCCCCTGCTACATTCCACAAATCTCCTAGTGAGACTACATTCCAGGCCCAGGACAACCAATATTACCCCCCGGAGCCCACCCTCAAAGCCTCCGAAATTCATTCAACCACTCCTCGTTTTGATCTCCCAACCGAAATTGACAAGCCAGCCAAAAATGCTGAGCAAGAAGAGATGTTAAGGAAGGTCAAGAGTCTAGAACAATCGTTCAGAGACATGCGAGGATTAGGTGGGCAAGTCAGTGTAGCCTACAAAGATTTGTGCTTGTTCCTAAACGTACAATTACCAGTTGGCTTCAAGATGCCCAAATTTGACTTATACAACGGGCACGGTGACCCAGTAGCCCACTTAAGGGGTTTCTGTAGCAAGATGCCAGGAGTTGGGGGAAAAGATGAATTATTAATGGCTTACTTCAGTCAAAGTCTAAGCGGATCAGCTTTGGAGTGGTATACATGCCAGGACCATGGGAGATGGTACACCTGGGATGACGTGGCACAAGCATTCGCATACCATTTCCAATACAATCTGGAAATCATCCCAGATCGATTATCTTTGACAAAATTTGAGAAGAAACATAATGAAAGTTTCAGAGAGTATGGTTTTCGGTGGAGAGAACAGGCAGCAAGAGTGGATCCTCCTATGAAGGAGAGCGAAATGGTAGACTACTTCCTCCAAGCCTTGGAACCGACTTACTATGCCCATTTGGTTTCAGCGGTTGGGAAATCATTCAACGAAGTAGTGAAGATGGGAGGTATGGTGGAAGAAGGCCTCAATACAAATAAAATCATGAGCTATTCAGCAATAAAGGCAACTACTCAAGCTATTCAAGGCGGGGTAGGAGGAATCGGAAGAAAGAAGAGGGAGGAAGCAGCCGTAGTTGATTCAGGAATTTGGTCGGGACCCAGAGGTTCACCGCTTTACTATAATCAACAACGACCTCGCCAATCAGCTTACCACCATGATTCATCCCAACACTACTATCACCCTCCAGAGCCTCATTTTTTCATTAACCATGCTCAAGCATACAATCAGCCACCTGTTCACACCAATTGGCGTGCTCCTGTCACACCAAATACTTACCCACGAGCCTATCCCGGACCAGGTTTCAGGCCTAGGCCAGCATTCAGGGGAGAAAGGGAACAGAAAAAGAAAACTTACACTCCATTGGGAGAGTCTTACACTAGTCTGTTCCACAGGCTGAGACAGCTAGACATGCTGAGACCAATACAATCCAAGCTACCCAATCCTCCTCCAAAGAATCTGGATTACACCATTAGCTGTGAATATTGCTCTGGTGCACCAGGCCATGATACGGAGAAATGCTGGCATTTGAAAAATGCAATACAAGAGCTGATTGATACTAATAAAATCGAGGTTCAAACCCCGAAGCCCCAAATATCAATAGAAATCCAATGCCAGCCCATCAAGAGGCTAATATGATAGAAATCATACAAGCTGATGGGGAGACAAAGAAGCCGTCACAAACTGTCATGATGATCAAATCTCATGAAACCAAGCCAGATAAGCAGTTAACAGAGGAGAAGCCGGTATCCAAGCAGAACAGAAATGGTAATGGACCATCTATGATAATCGAGGAGGAATCATCGAGAAAAGTTGCCGCAAAACAAGAAAAGCCGAAAGTGATAGTACCAGGGGTTGCTAACAAACCCATTATATTCGTGGAAGGGGCCCGTACAGATCGGGTTATTATTGCACCTGTAATTCAGCTGCCAGTCATCAACAACAAAGCCATCCCATGGAACTATGAACGGGTGACTGTAATGTACAAAGGCAAAGAAATCAAGGAAGAAGTGTGTGAGGTGCAAGGCTTGACACGTTCGGGAAGATGTTTTACTCCCGAAGAGTTGAGAAAAACTAAAAACAATCCAACGCCAACAAAGAGAGCTGTGACGGAAGAAGAGGCGGAGGAGTTTTTAAGAAAAATGAAACTCCATGATTATTCTGTTGTAGATCAATTAAAGAAGACCCCCGCTCAAATTTCATTGTTGTCATTACTGATCCATTCAGAGGAACACCGTCTGGCGTTGATGAAAATCCTGAATGAGGCTCATGTCCCTGAAAAGATCTCTGTAAATCATTTGGGAAAAATAGCCAACAGAATCTTTGAGACAAACAGAATTACATTTGCTGATGATGAATTACCTGTGGAAGGTACCGAGCACAACAGAGCTCTTTACCTCACCGTGAAATGTGAAAACTCCATAGTAACCCGGGTATTGGTTGACAATGGGTCAAGTGCAAACATATGCCCTCTCTCCACTTTAAACAAATTAAAAATTAAAGAGGAGAGGATCCAGAAGAATAGTATCTGCGTACGGGGGTTTGACGGTGGAAGCAGAGATTCATTTGGCGACATAGTGTTGGAACTAACAATAGGGCCAGTTGAATTCACAATGAAATTCCAAGTGTTGGACATAACTGTTTCTTACAACTTGTTGTTGGGTCGACCATGGATCCATGCTGCTAAAGCAGTCCCGTCAACACTACATCAGGCTGTCAAGTTTGAATGGGATCATCAAGAAATAGTCGTGCATGGAGAAGAAAGTTTAAATGCTCACAGCAGTACCATTGTACCGGTCGAGGGAATAGAAATTGACCAGGGACCATGGGTATACCAAGTGTCCGACACAGTGTCAGTAGAGAAAATTCCAGAGGGGAAATACCTTCCGAATCCAAAGATATCCTCTGCATCAGTCATGGTAGTTTATGAAATGTTAAAGAATGGCTTTATACCCGGCAAAGGTCTGGGCTTATCTCTGCAAGGAATTATACAACCAGTATCTCTCCCCGAGAACTGGGGAACATTCGGTTTGGGGTTCATACCCACTGCCAATGACGTGATAAGGGCTAGGAAGCTGAAACACCAAGCATCGGTTCTTCCAAAACCAGTCCCACATCTGTCAAAGTCTTTTGTTAAGACCGGTGCTAAAAATCGCCCGATAACAACAATTCCTAAATCCTGGATCAATCCTGAGGAGGAATTAATTGAAAGGTTCGAGAAATTGTTTAGTGATGTGAACATGTTGGAAAGCGGAGAAGGGTGTAGCAACGCAGAAGTTCAATTCGTTGGGCCAGAAACAAAGCTCAATAATTGGAAAGCCACTTCTCTCCCAATTCGAAAGGAGTCTTGGTAGTTTATTTTGATTTTCTTTCAGTTTGTTTGGGTTACTTCAGGGTTGTAATCCCAAAGCTTATCTTACAGTTTGTTTGAAGTGTGCAAACCTTGTTATCTTTCATCATCCAATAAAAAGCAGTTTCCTTTTTATTATCATTCCTAATAGCTTTCTTTTCTTTTTCTTCTTTCTTGTACAGTTCCTTTTACGCTGGCTCTAGTGATATGGCATGCATGAGGAATCCTTAGCCCAGTCTTAAAAATCAATCTGGTTCCGAAGTAATAATTCAAGAAATATATTGTGATTATGAATCAGAATATGATGAAGATGAGGTTTTTGAAGAGATTAGTAAAGAGTTAATTCACTTTGAGGAAAAAATCAAACCTAACTTGAGTGATACCGAGGACGTCAATATAGGGGACACGAGTAATGTCCGGGAAACTAAAATAAGTGTCCATCTCGAACCAAAGATCCGAGAGGAGTTAATTAAAGCACTCATAGAATTCAAAGATGTTTTTGCATGGTCGTATGACGACATGCCAGGCTTGAGCACTAATTTAGTGGTCCACAAATTGTCCACCGATCCAACGGTGCCTCCTGTCAAGCAGAGGCTGAGAAAATTCAAGCCTGATATGAGTGTGAGAATTAAGGAAGAAATCACCAAACAATTGGAAGCAAAGGTCATTCGAGTCACTCGATATCCTGTTTGGTTAGCTAATGTCGTTCCTGTGCCAAAGAAAGACGGCAAAATTAGAGTATGCGTCGACTATCGCAATCTCAACAAAGCAAGTCCAAAGGATAATTTCCCATTACCCAATATCCATATTTTGATCGACAATTGTGCCAAGCATGATATAGGGTCTTTCGTGGATTGTTATGCCGGGTATCATCAAATTCTAATGGATGAAGAAGATGCAGAAAAGACGGCATTCATCACACCATGGGGAACTTATTGCTACCGGGTAATGCCATTCGGTTTAAAGAACGCCGGAGCAACCTATATGAGAGCAATGACCATAGTGTTTCATGATATGATACACAAGGAGATTGAGGTATACGTGGATGATGTGATCATAAAATCAAAGCATCAGGCCGACCACGTTGGGGATTTGAGGAAGTTCTTCTTAAGACTTCGCAGGTACAACCTCAAGCTTAACCCTGCCAAGTGCGCATTTGGAGTTCCGTCTGGAAAATTGTTGGGATTCATAGTCAGTCGACGAGGCATCGAGCTAGACCCCTCAAAGATCAAAGCCATCCAAGAACTGCCACCTCCAAGAAATAAAACTGAAGTAATGAGTTTGTTGGGGAGGTTAAATTACATTAGCAGGTTTATTGCTCAGCTCACAACAACCTGTGAGCCAATTTTCAAATTGTTAAAAAAGGATGCTGCGGTCAAATGGACCGATGAGTGTCAAGAAGCGTTTGATAAAATAAAAGGGTACTTGTCAAACCCACCCGTGTTGGTCCCGCCAGAGCCAGGAAGACCTTTGATTCTTTACTTGACGGTTTTGGAAAATTCATTTGGTTGTGTATTGGGGCAACATGACCTCACTGGCAGAAAAGAACAGGCCATCTACTACCTTAGCAAGAAGTTCACAGCTTATGAGGTTAAGTATACTCATCTGGAAAAGACATGTTGCGCCCTAACATGGGTAGCTCAAAAATTGAAACACTATTTGTCATCCTACACTACTTACCTCATTTCTCGGTTGGATCCATTGAAATACATTTTTCAAAAGCCTATGCCAACAGGAAGACTTGCAAAGTGGCAGATATTGCTCACAGAGTTTGACATCATCTATGTAACTCGGACTGCAATGAAAGCCCAAGCACTGGCCGATCATTTGGCCGAAAACCCGATCGATGAGGAATATGAGCCGTTGAAAACTTATTTTCCTGATGAAGAAACAATGCATATCGACGATGTGGAGCGAATTGAAAAACCTGGCTGGAAACTTTTCTTTGATGGAGCCGCTAACATGAAAGGAGTCGGGATCGGAGCTGTAATCATTTCTGAAACAGGGCACCACTATCCTGTTACGGCTCAATTACGATTTTATTGCACCAATAATATGGCTGAATACGAAGCTTGCATTTTGGGGTTAAGGCTAGCCGCAGACATGGGTATCCGAGAAATCTTAGTCATGGGAGATTCGGATCTTTTGGTACATCAAATTCAAGGAGAATGGGAAACCCGAGACTTGAAGCTCATACCATACCGACAATGTCTACATGATCTTTGTCAGCGGTTTCAATCAGTGGAATTCCAACATATTCCAAGAATCCATAATGAGGTTGCCGATGCATTGGCTACCCTGGCATCAATGTTGCACCATCCGGACAAAGCTTATGTAGATCCAATACATATTCAAGTCCACGATCAACACGCTTATTGCAATATGGTTGAAGAAGAATTTGATGGTGAACCATGGTTCCACGACATCAAGGAGTATATCAGGATGGGGATATATCCCGCACAAGCCACAGGAGATCAAAAGAGGACCATTAGGCGATTGGCAAATGGATTCTTCTTAAGCGGAGGAGTTTTGTATAAAAGAACACCAGATCTTGGATTATTAAGATGCATAGATGTCAGACAAGCTACAACTGTCATGTCTGAAGTACATTCAGGAGTTTGCGGACCCCACATGAGTGGATATGTGTTGGCAAAGAAAATCCTCCGAGCTGGTTACTATTGGCTTACCATGGAGCGAGATTGTATCAGTTTTGTGCGCAAGTGTCATCAATGCCAAATACACGGAGATTTGATTCATTCTCCACCATCCGAGTTGCACACAATGTCGGCACCATGGCCCTTCGTTGCCTGGGGCATGGATGTGATTGGACCAATTGAGCCGGCAACATCCAGTGGGCACAAGTTCATTCTGGTAGCTATTGATTATTTTACCAAATGGGTTGAGGCCAAGACATTCAAATCAGTGACCAAGAAAGTTGTGGTCGATTTTGTACACTCAAATATCATATGTCGATTCGGAATCCCGAAGGTGATCATTACAGATAACGGTGCTAATCTTAACAACAACTTAATGAAGGAAGTATGTCAACAGTTTAAGATTACACATCGTAACTCTACCCCATATCGGCCCAAGGCGAATGGAGCAGTAGAAGCAGCCAACAAAAACATAAAGAAGATACTTCGGAAAATGATAGAAGGTTCAAAACAATGGCATGAAAAATTACCATTTGCATTATTGGGATACCGCACTACTGTTCGCACTTCAGTAGGAGCAACTCCTTATTTGTTGGTGTATGGCAATGAAGCAGTAATTCCTGCAGAAGTTGAGATTCCTTCCCTTCGGATCATAGCCGAAGCAAAGATTGATGATGATGAATGGGTCAAAACCCGTCTGGAACAGTTAAACTTGATTGATGAAAAACGATTGGCCGCAGTATGTCATGGTCAATTATATCAAAGAAGAATAGAAAGAGCATACAACAAAAAGGTGCGTCCCCGGAAGTTTGAAGTAGGTCAGCATGTGCTGAAACGTATTCTTCCACATCAGGTCGAGGCAAAAGGCAAATTTGCCCCGAATTGGCAAGGACCATTCATTGTGACCAGAGTATTATCAAATGGTGCACTATGTTTAAAAGATATTGAAGGTAAATGCATAGATATGGCGATCAATTCTGACGCGGTAAAGAGATATTATGCATAAAATTTTTGAATGTTTGTATTTAGCATTATTTCGAAGATTGAAAATGACAAAGGCAATTTATTCTGCTATCCAAACACTATACCCTTTGTTTTTCCCCTTTGAGCCATACTTGTTTCTTTCCTACCCCCTCTTAGAAGCAATAATATATATATATATATATATATATATATATATATAATCACTATCATGTTGGTGAACTACGTTTGACCTGATTCCTCAAAGAAGGATGCGTAGGCGCCTCACGGCTCGGTCATAGGGTGCACGACATACACCATGTGCACCAAAAAGAAACGTCAAGCGACCCCAATCAAGAAACTGGGGCAAGAATTGTATTAAAGAAAAAGATTCCAAGAGTTGTAATTCTAAACCCATGCCAAAGCTATTTAACTTTAATACCTTTTCCATTTCTAACCCCATACCAAAAAGACCTTTCGATCAATCTTAGAAAAATGCTGAGTCAAGCAAATGAAGATGGTTCATAACACTCGGGTACAAACAAGAAAAGAAAGTAAAAATGAGAGAGTCTTATAGGTGAAAACCCACACAGGCACCATAAGGCGACGGAAGTTGAGAGAAAAGTAAAATGAGAGAGTCTTATTGGTGAAAACCTTCGTGGGCACCATAAGGCGAAAAGGAAGTAAGAAATGAACAAATGAGGAAAGTTTATCGGTGAAAACTCTTTGAGACGTTGCAAGTCCAACAGGTCTGTGAAATGAAAAATGAAGTTGGGTTATGGAAATTTTGGCAAAAACAAAAATGAGACAATTGAAAGGAGATTGATTAAAAGACTGGGTTGATTAATCCGAAATGCATACCCTGATCATTGGCGCCAGTAACTCCAATCAGATAAGTTTTTATTCTTTTTCCAACAGTCATCCAAACTTGGATTTTTCTTTTCATTCTATAAATTGTCGAAATCAGCGTATTTCATTACTAATAATCTTACTTTTCTAAAAAGTTTTGAGATAAGTTTTATTCCAAACAAATAAGAAGGAATTTCAAGATATACTACCAAGATTCAAGGTTACAAAATACGGCCACGAAAGGTGGGAGATAAAAGATATGGGTGTAAGAAAGGTGAAATCGAAAGTGGGTCAGCAAAGTCAGAAAGGACATATGATTACAGTTAAAAGGTTTTGAAGGAAAACATACAGAGGGGAATCCTATAGTCAAGAATCAATTACAAGGACAAAACAGTCTTTTCAACCATTCCAAGGCAATAAAGAGAGACGAAGAGAAGCATCACCATCGGCAAGAATACCCCAGTCAACCACCCTGCTTTAAACTAACGAAGTTTTCTTTGAAAACAGGGGCAAATACAATATTTGTGTCAGGAAATACCTGGTAAAAGAATTAAAGAAGTCAGGCGTCCACCTGGAGAATGAGGATGAGAATTAAAGAAGTCAGGCGTCCACCTGGAGAATGAGGATGAGAATTGAAGAAGTCAGGCGTCCACCTGGAGAATGAGGATGAGAATTGAAGAAGTCAGGCGTCCACCTGGAGAATGAGGATGAGAATTGAAGAAGTCAGGCGTCCACCTGGAGAATGAGGATGAGAATTGAAGAAGTCAGGCGTCCACCTGGAGAATGAGGATGAGAATTGAAGAAGTCAGGCGTCCACCTGGAGAATGAGGATGAGAATTGAAGAAGTCAGGCGTCCACCTGGAGAATGAGGATGAGAATTGAAGAAGTCAGGCGTCCACCTGGAGAATGAGGATGAGAATTGAAGAAGTCAGGCGTCCACCTGGAGAATGAGGATGAGAATTAAAGAGGTCAGGCGTCCACCCGGAGAATGAGGATGAAGAAATTAAAAAGAAGTCAGGCGTCCACCTGGAGAATGAGGATGAAGAAGTTTAAAAGAAGTCAGGCGTCCACCTGGAGAACGAGGATGAAGAAGTTAAAAAGAAGTCAGGCGTCCACCTGGAGAACGAGGATGAAAAAGTTAAAAAGAAGTCAGGCGTCCACCTGGAGAACGAGGATGAAGAAGTTAAAAAGAAGTCAGGCGTCCACCTGGAGAATGAGGATGAAGAAAGAAAAGAAACAGCCAAGGCACCCACCTGGGGAACGAGGGAATACAATTGAAGTGTTGAAATCAAAAGCCCGCTCATATGATAAAGGAGCACACTTAGAATCAATAAAGCAGAGGAGTCCAACAAAATCCCCAGCAAGAAACAACAAGAGTCCCAAAAGAAAATACGGGACACAATAAAAGGAATACGGAATAAGTCAAATGCCCAAGAGTCACCAAGATATCAAGACAACAAGAAATGCAAGGGCATGATCTAGATAAGATTTTTTATAATTCATGTACCATAGTCTAGTTTAGCTTTTTTGTATTTCCTTTGAAGTAAGGTGTAATAAGGAGGTCAGCAAGTAGTAAAAACAGCACGAAGCAGCAGTAACATCACAGTCCCAAGGTAGTCCCAGCTACCCAAAACTTCCCGAACTACATTGACCTGATTCCTTTATAGCCAAGGATATGTAGGAAACCTTTGAAGCAAAGGTTCGGTCAAATCTTTCAAAAAAAAAAAATGCTTCCCACGGAGTATTCGAACAGGCAAAAAAAAAATCGCTCGTATCCGCTCACTTTATCTTTGCACGAAAACTCTTCGAGTTTCCGCACAAAGAGGGGCAGCTGTGAGCACGTGATTTTTGCCTTATGAAAACTACTCCAAAATAAATTAAAAAATAAAATAAACTACTTTTACTGTGTAATTCTTGAATTTGCGTGGAGTTAAATATTTGTGTTATGTCCGTAAATGTTTACTTTGTCATAATAAATTGAAAATTAAAATAAAATATATGTTGCATGCATATAGGATTTAATTATGTATTTAAAAGATAATTTAAACAAAATCACAAAAAATATGCAATAGTTCTATTTTAAATATTCCACTGTGTGATTGATGTTTTGTCTATGTGTTAAATAATTGTTATAGAATAATTAATATATTTTTTGTGAAGTTAAAATTGTTTTATAATTAAAATTAGAAATCTAAATTAGAAAAAAAATGAAAAAATGTATATATATATATATACAAAATCGGACCTGGATTAAAATCCAGGCCCAAATGAATTAATTCCCCCCCCCCCCCACAGCCCAATCCAGATGACCCTGTCCGGTCCAATTCAAAGCCAAAACCAAACGACGACGTTTGGTCACCTCCCATCAAGGGCCGTTGGATCAAATCCAACCAACGGTCAAGATCTCACCCCCTTTACCCGTAACCCGTAACCCGATCCAGTGACCCGACTCAGCCGACCCTGGCATTAAACCAAACGACATCGTTTGGTTTAATGAATTGATCTTGGCCCTTCATTCTACTTGATCTAACGGATAGTATCAATCCACCCCACCCCTATATAAGTCCCAAGCCCCTACCCCGGCCCCTAACTGAACACCCCCCCTCCTCTCACTGTTCATCATCTTCCTCAGACCCCCTAACCCTAGCCGCCCTAGGATCCCACCGCCTGAAACCCGGCGGCATCAACGCCGCCAGTCACCAAAATAACACCCTAGAATCCCCTGAACATCCTCTACACAGATCTAACATTAGTTTCCTTCGAATCAGGCCCCAACTCTTCGAATCTTAAATCGAAGGTTGGCCTGAAAACCTTATCTTCTCCGATGACCTCCAAAATAACACCACAGTTTCTCCTAAATCCCCTTACCAAGGATCTGTTAGTTGCATGGTTCGAATCATACTGGAACTACTCGAATCTTCATTTGAAGATTCGAGTACAACCTGACCTTATCCCAACCTACTTCAAACTCACACCAGTTACCCCCTGACCTCCCTCGTGCCTAGAACATATTTGGTTTCCCTCGAATCTAACCAGAAATGAGTAAATCCCAAATCGAACTTTCAAGAACCCTAAAAATACCAGACTTTTGGATTCTGTCCAGATTGAATAAAGATTGAGGTTTAATCGACCTTAGTCGAAGTATTTTCAGTGGAAAATACTTCGACTAAGGTCTGTTTGATTTCAAACAAATCCGAAGCCAAGTTGAGTTCGAGTCTGATTAAAATTCAGAGGTACTTTTCTATTTCTGTTTGTGTATTCTGTATGTATTTTCGTTTGTTTTAATAACTTGTTAATTTTTCATATTTTGTTTTGATTAATTCTGTCATCTTTGTCTCATGCCCGTCTTATGATCAAAATATGAAATTATTTCTGTTGGTTGTGATTGTTTACAATGTGTGTAATCGACTCGATTAAGTTCGTCGATTAGTTATATTACGAATTTTCATTTCTGAAAATGCTGACTGAAACAGTCTGCTTCTATTGTTTTAGACTGATTATGGACAAATGTTGTAAATAGTCAACTGATTAATACTCGTCAATTAAATCATGTTTGTTTGTGAATCAGTGAATTCAAATGTATGCTGTATATGTTGTTTTCTGAACAGGGCATTGTCAGTATATTGACAATGCTCCTGTGTATGTTTGATCTTAGTTCAATTTGAAGATCAGTTTGAATTATTATGCTGAACTCAGTGTAATATTGTTGTAATGTCAAGTTTGAATTCAAGTTTACAAATGTTGATTGGATGTAATTGTGTTAGGGGGTTACATTCTTAGTCAGGATTCAGTCCAAACTTTAGGATTGGTTGTAGCTGTTGTAAATCAGATTAATAATCAGGCTTATACAGATTTTAAAATCTGTATTGTTAAGATGCTGAATTTAAGGCAGTAATACCAGTAGAAAACAGTAAATCTGGACATTTCTGGGATAAAACAAAGGGTAATGGGCTGCTTAAAATCAGGATAAGATCATTTAAAGTATTAAGAAGTAGTTTGTAATGGAACTTTCTGATTTTTAAAAGAAGAAAGGGGTCCAAGAAGCACTTAAAAGTATAGGACCAGCCCTGTATAAATACAGGAGCTGGACAACCTAATAAAAGAGGAGGGGAAGAGAGATTTGGAAAGAAAAAAATCTGATTTAGAAGTTTTCAGAGAAAGAGAGAAAATAGAGAGAGATACATTGAGAAAAATCAGAAATAGAAATCTGAAAAAGAGGAAGAAAACAGAAAAGAAACAAAAAAAAATGAGAATACACACTTATACGCACAATCTGAAACAGATATAGAAACAGAAAAGAAAATCAGAAACATACTTTTCTTTGGATCTGTCCGGGTCTGTTTGTTTGATATTACTTGGATTAAATCTGAAAGTTTTCCCAAAAATCCTGTTACTGTGCATCTGGGCTCCTCGGATCCTATTCTTGTTCAGACTTGATGTGTTATCGGTACATTCTACTGATTTTGTTATTGCTGCTACTGCTGAAATTTACTCCTTCTACCTTCATTTTCAGGTACATGTCTTTTAAATTTTATGTTGGAAAGAGATTCAACATGACTAATCAATGAAGTTCGAATTGTAATCCTGTTTTCCATTTGTCCAAGTTCATCAGTTTAAATTTCATTTTTTGTTTCATGTTAGTTAATTAGTAGTGAATTCAATTTGATAGCTATGAGTTAATTGTCTTACTTTGAAATTCGTATAAAGCTTTGTAATAATGTTAGCCCTTCATCTCATTAGTTTAGTCATGTTTGAATTGTCAAGGTAGGAAACATGACATAGAGATTGGCCATTAACTAGGCCTTGTGACATTGTTAGTTGAATAAAGAATAGCGCGAAAATGTCAAAACCATATTGCTAGTTTATTCTGATAATCTGATTTAGTTGTGGAAGGAATGATATAAGTTGTACGTTCTTATGTGGCATTATAACAGGTATCTATAGAACCATTAGTGGATTGTAAGTGATATAATATAGCTTGTTACGATATTAAAAGGTTATGAATGTTTACGACATACAGTTAGGTTGCATGTAAGGTAATTTTATTGAATTGGCTTGTATAATAATTCCTTTCCTATAAACTCGATGCCTATCTACCTTCATAAAATAAATTAACTAAATAATTAGGCCTATTAGATTAAAAGCAAGTATATGAGAATAATATAGATATACAAATTGCAACACTTTATATCAATGACAATTAGAAATGGGATTTGCACTAATTAAATAATGAAAAATTGTTCAAAAATACTTCTTCCTTTCATAAATCATGTTTGTTAGTTTCATATATAATTCATCCTTTGGCATATATATGTTGTATTTGTTTGAATCATATTTTTTTTTTAACTTGAATAGTTGGGCTGAATATAATTTATATCCGGAAATTATAATTGACGGTCTATATTTAATAAATTGTTAATTCTTTTAAAAGAATTCAAAGCTCCCTTAAAATGTGAATTTCTCAGGATTTTCATATAAAACGTGTAGATATAATAGACAATTTGTGGAAAATCCCTAATACCATTACAAGTATTTTGCGCAATTAGGGATGCGTTCGCGTACCCTGATTATATTTTTAAAAGCAAATTCGGATTATGCGTACGCGCAATTTCGAACGAATATTTAAGAAAAGGATTTTTTCCAAAGGCGTTAAAACAATTTCATAAAAAAACCGAGATGTGCGGTTCACTATTTAAGAAAAACAAATTTTCTTGATTCGACACAATTTCGAAAAAATGATTGTTTAATAAATATTATCAAAAGTTATCGTGTACACGTACGCGTGACACAATTCCGCATCTTTAAATTTATAATACGAATATACGTACGCGTAATTCGATTCAAAGAAGGGTCCTTAATCACAATAAGTAAAAAGCGGTAATAAAATCATGCAATAAAAATGTATTTAGTAAAATCAAGATAATTAAGCCAATAATAAAACAGTTAAGCGACCGTGCTAGAACCATGAAATTCGGAAATGCCTAACACCTTCTTCCGGATTAACAGAATTCCTTACTCAGAATTTTTGGTTCGCAGAATAATAAACAGAGTCATATCCTCCTCGATTCAGGGATTAAAATTGGTGACTTGGGACGCCTTAAAATTCCCAGGTGGCGACTCTGAAATAATTAAATAAATCCCGTTTCGACTGTCCTTTAATTGGAGAAAACTCCCTGCACCCTCGCGGGCGCGGTAAAAAGGAGGTGCGACAGCTCTGGCGACTCTGCTGTGGACAAAACCAATGTTATTGTAACCCAGAACCATTGGTTCAGGGTTTAAAGAATTCGAGCTTAAAATATCTGTGTTAATTGGCTTTATTTACTATATGATTTTCAACTGTTTATATGCTAATATGCTAAATGTTTTTTTTTTACCGCTTTAATATTATTTGAAAATAAGATGAAACATAGGAATATGTAGACCCCAGATCAAATAGAATTGAAGCACATCTACTACAAACTGAAATCGTACCTTAGATAACTGCATCGGAAGCCTCAGCCTCAAGTATGGTTAGAATAGCATAACATCAGGGCTGGGCCCCACCACTCTGAACTATATTCCAAGGACGACCTCTTGATGGTTGGCCTCCACCTCTAGCTGCCTGACCTCCACCTCTAACGGCCTGACCTCCACCTCTAACAGCCTGACCTCCATCTGTAACACCTCGACCCATGCCTCTAGCTGGCAGAGCGGGCGGTAGAACACCTGGTGCTGGAACCATGGCATGAGAACCTTGATGCTAAAACTGCTCGAGGCTCAAGGTAAAAACCTAGCAATGTGCCCCAGATCACCACATGTATAACAAGACTTTGGCTGCTGAGACTGCGGACCCTGAAGCTGACCTTGACGGCATGAGAAACCACCATGATAACTCTAGAGCGGAGGGGCACTGATAGGAGCTGGTGGCGCACGGTAGGGCAACTGATCAGAATACTACATATGAGAACCACGACCACTTGGAGCACCATGAGAAGCCTGGAGTGCTGAATGAAATGGCCTGGGAGGATGGCCTCTACCAAAAGAATCTCTGCCTCCAGATGAGGCACCACTGAACATGCCCGAATGACGGGGCCTCTTATCAGACCCTGACCACTCCCCTGTGATAGAACCATCGCCACTCTCCTAGCCACATTGGCCGTATCCTGAAAACAAATCTCGCTCCCTGTCTCCTTAGCCATATACAATCGAATCGGCTGAGCAAGTCCCTCAATGAACCTCCTCACCCTCTCTCTCTCTCTCTATGGGAAGTATGATAAGAGCATGACGGGCCAAAGCAATGAATCTGGTCTTGTACTAAGTAACGGTCATAGAGCCCTGCTGGAGGCGCTCAAACTGCCTCTGATAGTCCTCCCTCTGAGTGATAGGCAGAAACTTCTCCAGAAACAACTGAGAGAACCGATGCCAAGCCAAAGTCGGTGATCCAGCCAGTCTAGCCAAACAAAAATACCTCCACCAAGTCTTGGCAGAACCTGACAAACAAAAAGCAGCAAAGTCAACCCCATTGGTCTCCACTATCCCCATGTTCCGAAGAACCTCGTGACAGCTGTCCAAATAGTCCTGAGGATCCTCTAAAGATGTACCACCATAAGTAGTAGTGAAGAGCTTGGTGAATCTGTCCAACTTCCATAAAGTGTCAGCAGACATAGCTGCATCATCACCGGTATGAGCTACAACACCCAGCTGAATACCCCACCTGGCTGGGCTGCTGGAGTCTGAAACTAGGGAGCCATCTGCTCTGAAGTGCGAGTAGCGGGAGTTTGTGCTACTCCCCCAACCTGAGAAACGGTTGGTGCTAAAAAAAGTAAGCCTGCTTGGGCGGCACTCTCCATAAGGCCCACTAGACAGACCAGAGCATCCTAGAGTACCGGGGTGGTGATGAACCCCTCTGGGACCTGAGCTGGCCCTGCTGGAATGGTCTGGGCTGGAGCCTCCTCCTCAAACTCTACCTAACGCTCCGCTTGCTGGTGTTGCTGCTCTGGGCTGAGCCCTACCCCTACCTCGGCATCTAGCACGGCCTCGGCCTTGTCCTCTGCCCCTCGTAGGAGATGCCACTGGGGGCTCAGACTGCTGATCAATGGATGAAGAAGCACGTGTTCTCGCCATCTGCGAAAGAACAGAGTAGAAGTTCAATTAGCATTGAGAAGTCAAATCGCACGACAGAGAAGAATAGATGTAAAGTTTTCCTAAACTCTGTAGCCTCTAGGGGATAAGCACAGACGTCTCCGTACCGATCCCTCAGACTCTACCTAGCTTGTTCGTGAATTGTGAGACCTAAGCAGCCTAGAGCTCTTATACCAACTTGTCACGATCCGGATTTCCCCACCTTCAGGAGTCGTGATGGCGCCTACTCGTAAAATCTAGGCAAGCCAACTATTAAGGTTCTACACGTTTAACATTCAACCCAAACAGATATAAGCCAAAATTAAAGTTAAACAGTTGATAAATGCAGAAGAGTTATAACATAATTAAATAAGCCAATACAAGTCTACCTATGAATCTGGTGTCACAATATCAAGAACGTTTAAGATTTTTACTACAAATACTAGTCTGAAACGAAAAGTACAACTTTTCTTGGAAAAGGAAAGAGACAGTAGAAAAACTAATGCAGGGAAGGGGGACTCTAGGCTCTGTGGACGCCAACAGATCTACCTTGGTCTCCCTGGACTGAAGGCAGCTACCTCAGCTGCTCACTAGGTCCGCTACCGAAATTTGTACAAAATAGTGCAGAGTGTAGTATCAGAACAACCGACCCCATGTACTAAGTAAGTGTCAAGCCTAACCTCGGCGAAGTAGTGACGAGGCTAGGACACGATTATCAAATAAACATATGCAGTTAAACCATATACAGACAGAATCATAATAACAGGAATCAACAGAATAAAGTGAGAAGGGGACATGCTGCAGGGAATGACAGATCATAACAATAAACCAGTAAAGAAGCATTAAATAACGAAGCATAATGAACATCATATTTAAAACAACAAGATAATGCAACGGTAACACGTGCACGACATCACCCTTCATGCTTTTACTCTCGTCTTCACTATGTGAAACATCATAAATGGCACGACATCACCCTTCGTGCATTACCTCACATAATCATGGCACACCATCACTCTTCGTGCATTAACACTCATAATATCAGCACGGCATCATCCTTCGTCCTTTACACTCTCTCGCAATATCATGCACGACATCACCCTTCATGCTTTATACTCTTCCTCACCCAAACAATAGAAAGCAATATATCCCGACAAGGGAAAATCAACAATATCAACAAAACATTCCGGCAAGGGATTCGGCTATAACCAATCTCGTTTCAACAATTTCTTTACAAAATGAAACTTCAATACTCAACAATAGCCAATTACCAAGAAAACTTTCATAAGCTTTCTTCAACATTACTAAGCATCAAGTGAGCATGATTGGTATATGATAAGTTCACAAAATCATGATATAAGACTCACGGGCATGCTTGACACCAACGTATAGATACTCGTCACCACACCTATACGTCGTACTCGATACAAACACATAGCAAATAGACCACAACTCCTATTCCTTCAAGCTAAGGTTAGGCCAAGCACTTACCTCGAATCCACGTACCTAAATTAAGCCTCAACTACCGCTTTACCTCTTGGTTCCACTTCCAATTTGCATGTATCTAGTCATAATTTACTTAATAACATTAATAGTTGCTAAATAAACCAATTCCAATACATGTAAATAGATTTCCCATTGTTTTTCCCAAAAAGTCAAAAATCGACCTGGGCCGGCTTGGTCCAAACCCGAAATTCGGACCAAAACTCGATTATCCATACACCCCCGAGCCCGGATATACAATTGAATTTGGAATCCGACATCAATTTGAGGTCTAAATCCCCCAATTTCGATATTCCTAAGTTCTACCCAAAATTCTAAATTCCACCATGAAAACCCTAGATTCTAGGACGAAATCTTCTAAAAAGAAGTTAAGGAGTGAAAGAAATGAGTTTAAAATCACTTACTAGTGTTTTGGGAAAGAAAGAGTGTTTGAAATCGCCTCTTATGTTTTAGGGCTTTGAAAAATGAAAAATGCTTGAAAAGTCTTGTTTTTATATACCCCGCAGAAAAAGGACCGCGCGGAGCTCCACCGTGGCCGCGGAGCTCCACCACGGACCGCAAAATAACGAGTGTGGCCGCAGACATTTGGCCTTGCCCACCGCGGACCGCAAAAATCCCACGGCGGCAGCAAAGACTCCAGCGCGGTCGCGAAGATTCACCGCGGACCGCGAAGCTCAGTTCAGAGACCTGCAACAGCTATCTTTGTAAGTCTAAATTCACTCCGTGGCCTATCCAAAACCCACCCGAGCCCTCGGGGCTCCAACCCAATCATGCACACAAGTCTAAAAATATCATATGGACTTGCTCGCGCGATCAAATCGTCAAAATAACATCTAACAACTATGAATTAAACCTCAAATTCATGAAATTTTCCAAGAACATTGAAATTTTCATTTTCTCAACTATATGTCCGTTTATATCAAACCACTTCCGATTCTTATCAAATTGCACATATTCAACTTAATTATTATTTTAAATTTGTATCGGGCTCAGGAACCAGGATACGGGCCCGATACCATCAAGAGAATGCATCAATTCACTTCTAAAAGCCCTTATATTTTCCAGCAAATAATTTTTTTTAAAATTTCTTTTCTCGGGCTTGGGACCTCCAAATTCGATTCCGGGCATACGCCCATGTCCCACATTTTACTACGAACGCTACGGGACCATCAAATCACGGCTCCAGGTCCGTTTTCCAAGAATTTTGACCAAAGTCAACTTTAACAATTTTTTTAAAGGCCAAATTCATTATTCTTCGAAAATTTCACATAAAAGCTTTCCGGAAACGTCCGGACTGCGCACGCAATATAAGGTGAGGCAAAAAGCTGTTTTCAAGGCCTGGAACACAGTTTTTACTTCTAAATAAGAGATGACCTTTCAGGTCATTACAGTTGGATGAAATTATTATTCCAGATCTGAAATGTTAACACTGCTTCAGTAATTTTTCTTGAAATCAGTAGTATTTCATTTACAAGTTGTTGCTTACTGTGTTGTAAAATGGTATTGTTTTATATATCCCATCCTTATAGTGTCATTTTGGTGTTCTTCTTATTAAAATAAGTTAGTCAAATGACAAGTACTAATAAGAGAAAAAGTCAACGGTTAAAAGTATCGACTTGATTACAAAATCATACAAAGATAACAAAAAAAAATGCTTAGCATCATCTAGGGAAATTCTTTAGAACAAAAAAGTTAAAATTTTCTATATTTGTTTAATTTCTTTTATTTTTCATCATGTGTCCGATATTTGTTTTGGAGCCCGGACTAATTTATGTTTGTGTTGCATAAGTTTTATTAAAGGAAAAGTATATTATACTAGAATTATTTTTCATTACAAGAGTTGGAACTCGAGACCTATAATAAAGATGGAATACATAATTCTATCGACCTTTGGCAATAAATCTCTATAATTGTTAGTACCGAATGATTCTACTCAATAGACATGTAATGCTTTGATGTCCCCTCGCGACCACTTAAATACTCGTCTTACTGTGGGAAGTATCTTTTTGGTACAAATGTGCACGTTCAAGTGCTTATCCGAAGGGCGAAGCTCTGACAGAGACTGTAATGACTACGAATTTTTTTCGGGTTCCAAAAAAAAAAAAACAATAATGATATGTAAATTTATTAGTATCAAACTTCCGTTTCAAGTTATTTTGCACCGATTGAAACATCAGAGCTACTGTCACCATCCATAGGAATTCCTTTTTTTTCAAAAAACTAATTTATTTTAAGTTACTGATAGATAGTAGCATTTCACGTTAAATTTTGGAATAATATATATAAGAAAATTTTGCTGAGGAGCTTTATTTTTACCCGATAATTCTCTTTTCACTCACAAAATACTGACAACTCTTTTAATAGCAAAAAGCTTTTTTTTTTTTGGAAATATTGTCCGAACAACCATGTAAATGATGACAATAATGTTTTAGAGTTTATGAACTTACAAATATATATTTTAAAAACAATGAATAATTTTTGAAGCTGGACAAGTAGTTGGCAAAGATTAACAACTTAAACTATAATTTAGATCCTAGAAATTAAGAGAGTACAGCTGAAATTAGTTAGCGAAACCTAAGATACCAATTTTGTGGGGTCACAACGGTATGGATTATTAATAAACTCCTTGGACTATTCTAGCTTTTATTTTTTCCTTTTTATTCTCTTATGTCTTAAAGCTTGACCTTAAGCCAAACAAAGTACAATTTGGATGCATGAAATCATCATTTTTAGAATTAATAATTTCAGCCAATTGCTATGTATTCAATTTCTTTATCTTTTATGTAATTCAGAAAAATAAACTCATAGCTAGTAAATGCAAAACAACATAATGCGATAAAATTACAGGGAACTATATATTAAATATACGAATATATTATAAAAATAATATTAAGTTATTTTATTTATAAATAAAATACATAGTTAAACATATATTATATAGTATATAATACAAAAGGTATTACATAAATATGAAGGTTTATATAATATCAAGAGTATAATAGACTTTTCAAGTAAAAATGTGATTTTTGTGATAACTAGAGCAAAGTAAAATGATTTTTGTGTAACAAAAGAAAGAAAAGTGACTTTTGTGTAATGAACACAAAGTTGAATGATTTTTACGTAACAAAAAAAGAAGAAGTGATTTTTGGGTAACAAATACAAAAGTTCAATGACCATGGATAAAATTAACTCCGCAGTTATATAGTTTATACCATTATTATAAAGAGCATGGATGTTATACGAGACGTTTTACTTAATACAAAATAAAGTGTAAGATCATCATATATAATTTCATTTATTATAATAGTTTACGCTCTCTGATTAGGAAGCCCAATTGTCCAAGTGTTAAGATAGATATAAATTAGAATAAAATCAAAATATTTTGATCAGATTGGAACACGAAAAGGCTGGATCTTTAAACAAAGTCAAAACTTTGTTAAATAAAATACTCCATTATAATAAAGTTGTTTGAATTAATAATTTCAGATGGTATTCCAAACTTTGTTAAATAAAAAAAATACTCCATTAGATGTTAACAGCCCTGTAGTTGTATTGAAAAATCACTAGTCTCAGAAAATGTGAAAATTGTAATAAAATAAAAGTAATGCAGTAAAATATAAATAAGAAGAGATAGAAAGAAGGGAGAATTGTTTTCTTCTTTCACTTTGGTGTATTTTTCCATTGCAATTACATGACCTTTTATAGGCATAAAAAGTAAAGATGATGGACATAAAGTAGGAAATTTAATCTTTAAGTTATTCACAACATGAGCATCTAATGTAGCATCCAATGTAGTATCCAAAGTAGTATCCAATATACAAACTATTCATAACACTCCCCCTTGGATGTCCATGTAAGATAATGTGCCTCATTAAAAACTTACAAAAAAAATATTGGGATGTACATAGTTATTTATAATATGCATTGTTTGCTGCCTTATTAAAAACCTTACCAGGAAAACCTAGTGGGACAAAACTTTGGTTAAGGAAAAGAGTGCAGCGTGTAGTTACTCCCCCTGATGAAAAATCACTTAATGTCTCGAAGACGACGCATTCCAATCTTATATATCAGCTTTTCAAATATTGAGGTTGGTAACGCCTTAGTGAACAGATCAACCAAATTATCACTTGAACGAACTTGTTGTACATCTATTTCACCATTCTTCTGAAGATCATGAGTGAAAAAGAATTTCGGTGAAATGTGTTTTGTTCTATCTCCTTTGATATATCCTCCTTTCAATTGAGCTATGCATGCAGCATTGTCTTCATACAATATTGTTGGAATATTCTCTTTCGAAGAAAGACCACATGTTTGCTGAATGTGTTGAGTTATAGATCTTAACCAAACGCATTCTCGACTTGCTTCGTGAATGGCTATTATCTCTGCATGATTTGAAAAAGTAGCAACCATAGTTTGTTTTGTCGAACGCCATGATATGAATGTACCTCCGCTTGTAAATAAATAGCTTGTCTGAGATCGACCTTTGTGTGGATCAGACAAATATCCCGCATCTGCATAACCAATCAATGATGGCTTGGATTCATTTGAATAAAATAAACTCATATCAATGGTCCCTTGGAGGTATCTGAATATATGTTTAATACCATTCCAGTGTCTTTGTGTTGGCGAAGTACTAAATCTTGCCAATAAGCTTACTGAGAAAGCTATATTTGGTCGGGAATTATTGGCAAGATACATTAATGCCCCAATTGCACTAAGATATGGTACTTCGGCACCAAGAAGCTCTTCATCATTTTCATGAGGTCGGAATGGATCTTTCTTTATATCAAGTGATCTCACAACCATCGGGGTACTCAATGGATGTGCTTTATCTATATAGAATCGCTTTAAAATCTTTTCGGTGTATGTTGATTGATGGACAAATATTCCATCTTTCATATACTCAATTTGTAGACCAAGACAAAATTTTGTCTTTCCAAGATCTTTCATTTAAAATTCTTTCTTCAAACAGTCTACTATTTTTGGAAGCTCCCTAGGAGTTCCAATGATATTTAAATCATCAACATACACGGCGATTATAACAAATTCAGATCCAGACCTTTTTATAAAGACACAAGGACAAATTGGATCATTCTTGTACCCTTCTTTCAACAGGTATTCACTCAGGCGATTGTACCACATACGACCTGATTGTTTCAATCCGTATAAAGATTTCTGAAGCTTTATTGAACAAGTTTCTCGAAAACTTTTATATGCTTCTGGCACTTTAAATCCCTCAGGTACTTTCATAAAAATTTCGTTGTCTAATGATCCATACAAATAAGCTGTAAAAACATCCATTAGATGCATATCAAGTTTTTCTTGCACTGCCATATTTATGAGATACCTGAAGGTGATAGCATCCACTACAGGAGAATATGTCTCCATATAATCAATTCCAGACCTTTGGGAAAACCCTTGTGCCACAAGTCGCGCTTTATATCTAACGACTTCATTTTTATCATTTCGTTTTCGCACAAAAACCCATTTATACCCTACTAGCTTTATGCCTTCAGGTGTTCAAACTATGGGTCCGAAGACTTCTCGTTTACTATGGCATGTGTTTCAATCCTGCTAATACTTGTGTAGTATAAGCCGGAGGAAAGAGCAGGTAACATTTCAAGCACATATTTCTTACCGGACATTATTGTAGTAATATAAAGATATTCAATCTTTTCATCATTTGTAGTCTCAATATGATAGCCATTTTGGCGAATATCTTTGAAACTTAATAAGTTTCTTTGAGATTTACTACAATATAGTGCTTCATCAATAGCCAAATTTGTTCCTCCAGGTAGTAATAAATTGGCTCTTCCAGAACCTTCAATTAATCTTCTACTACTGGATATTGTATTAACATTCGCTTCTTTCATTACCAAATAAGAGAAATATTTCTTATCTTTTAAAATAGTGTGTGTTGTAGCACTATCCAGAAGACATATATCATCTTTATTAATCTTGAGTCCAACTGAAGACTGGGGAATTTTCATATTTTTCATAAAAAAAACAAATAATACATCATAAGAAATATGAAAAACAAGCGAAAAAAAACATTAAGAAATACATTAGGAATGTAGAAACTAGCAACACATGATGCATTAGGAAAATACACTCAAGAAAAATAAACTAGTTGCAAACATAAAAATAACAACTTTTATAGCTTCATTACCTAGTAAGATGATTAGTTCTTCGGTCAATATCCTCAAAGAAGTCTCCAACTTCTAAATGAGTAATATTTGTAAGGCCTTCAAAATCATCATCTTTATATGCAAGATGTGCCTTATAATCATATTTATTTGAGGGACCTGCTTCATCATCATTATTTTGAAAGGTCAAGTGTGCCTCCACATTATTTTCTTTTTTTTAGGGAGGCTTGATAAAGTTTGACAAAATATTCTGGCGTACGACAAATGTGTGCCCAATGACCTTTCATACCACATCGGTGACACATACTAGCTTTACCTTTTGAATGATTAATTTGAGAACCCTTATTGTTCTCCAATTTATTTCCACCATAATGACGATAATTGTTTCGCCCCCTGCCACGTCCACGTTTACGACCATGTCCACTACCACGGTAATTATTTTATTTTCTTTCAAACTTATCATACGTTGCTACAACATTCACTTCCGGAAATGGAGCTGACCCAGTGGGACGAACTTCATGATTTTTCATTAATAGAGTATTATTCTGCTCAGCCACAAGTAGGCATGTGATTAACTCAGAATATTTCTTAAAACCTTTTTCATGGTATTGTTGTTGTAGCACCATATTTGAAGCGTGAAAAGTAGAAAATATTTTTTTCCAATAAGTCCTTATCTGTGATAGTGTCTCCATATAATTTTAATAGAGAACTTACTTTAAAGATAGTAGAATTATACTCACTTACGGTTTTAAAGTCTTGCAACCTTAAATGTATCCACTCATACCGAGCTTTTGGTAATACCGTAAGTTTTAGGTGGTCATATTGATCCTTCAAATTAATCCATAATTCAAGTGGATCTTTTATGGTTAAATATTCAGTTTTTAACCCTTCATGTAGATGATGACGAAGGAAAATCATGGCCTTCGCTTTATCCTGATTTGATGCTTCATTTCCTTTAGTAATAGCATTTCCAAGACCTTTAGCGTCAAGGTGAATTTCAGCATCAAGAACCCATGATAAATAGTTCCTTCCGGTGATGTCAAGTGCCACAAATTCAAGTTTTGATAAATTTGACATAGTGAAAACTATCATAAAAGATGGATAAGTTAGAGAAATAATTATAATAATAAATAATTAATGAAAACAAAATGATTAAGGTAAAAGAAATAAAAATAGAGCTATATCATGTTAACAATCTACTATTTCATTTTATTCTTGGGATAAAGTAGAAATTACATACTTGTTTCATTTCACTTTATATTATTGATATATATGTGTTAATAGAATTGAACGTGACTAACATTATTTATATGTTCCAATAAATATAAAGTAATTAAAAAAATTATTGCTTGTCAATTCATTTCTCACAGTTCTTCAAAATGCCTTAAAGATATATTTTGATCCAGGGAGTCCATGACATTAGTGCATATCTAGTTTGATAACTTTGAGGTCCTCTAAGAGTTGAGCACGGAAGGAAATAGTTATTTAATCACTGCAATGTACTTAAACTATTTAAGATGCCCAAGCGCACAAGTAATCTGCAAACAGTGAGCATATGATATGTACTGCCATAAATAACATGATTATAATGATACATAACTTAATAAAATATGGCTCAACTTAGAGGGAGTTAAGAATAAAATTAGAGTTTCGTGCTGATAACGTGTAATAAAATAAAAGTAATGCAATAAAATTTAAATAAGAAGAGATAGAAAGAAGGGAGAAGTGTTTTCTTCTTTCACTTTGGTGTATTTTTCCATTGCAATTACATGGCCTTTTATAGGCATAAAAAGTAAAGATGATGGACATAAAGTAGAAAATTTAATATTTAAGTTATTCACAACATGAGCATCCAATGCAGCATCCAATGTAGTATCCAAAGTAGTATCCAACGTACAAATTATTCATAACAAAAATCACATTATTCAACGAGTAATGAATATGACCATTTTTTCCTTTCACAAGTTCCCTTTTTCGAGTCTATTCACACACCGACGAAGGTACTTTACGGGAAGCAACATCCGCCGTCTAGATTCCATTATATGTATTATAAAAAAATGTTAGTTGTGTAGTCAGAATTTAAAGTTTATGGGTATTTTAATTTGCTATCAAACTCACTATTTTAGTTACTCAATTTGCATTTAAATATCTATACATATTTTAATATTTTTAATATAAACAAGATTTAAGTAAAAGTTGTTAA
Organism: Nicotiana tabacum; assembly: GCF_000715075.1. Taxonomy (NCBI): domain Eukaryota; kingdom Viridiplantae; phylum Streptophyta; class Magnoliopsida; order Solanales; family Solanaceae; genus Nicotiana; species Nicotiana tabacum. Next base: position 137,402,521 of record NC_134090.1, on the reverse strand, counting down.
ATTCATCTGAATCTATACCTAATACTCCCTTTGTTCCACTTTAAGTGCCACGATTTGAAGTAAGCGGGTCAATATTCTTTATTTTGATAGTATAAAAGAAAAAATCTTTAAATTATTGAAAATAAAATTTTATATAATTAAAAACTACATAAAAATATTATTAATCGTAAGAATTTATAATTTAATATATTTATAAAATATTTAAAAAAATAACCTCACAGCCTCCCCAATTGAGGGGTGTTATAGTTTCGGGCTCGGAAAAGAACAACCAAGGTTGCATATGATTTCACGTCAGCATGAACTCCCTTTAAGAGCTCGAGCTGAGTTCCCATTTTCTGTAACAATTTTCTTTCTCATTAAGTGGAGATATCTTTTCTATGGATGATAACAACGCATTAAAAAATTTATTGGTTAAGGTGGGGAAAACAACAACCCCGAACCTTGATTTGCACTTTTTTTTTCTAATTCAATTGCCTGGTCAATACTTACCTGGATGTGGTAAATGGCCAATCAATAAGATGCATGTCTAGGGTTGGTGACTTCCATTGCATTTTGGAGGGATGCCAGCCTAAGGTCGATCCAAATGGTCAAGCCTACGTTATAATTTGTAGTAGTGGAGGCCTGCGTTCGCGCGATTATTCGAATACTACTATTATTAGTCTTTTTAGTAAGTTGGTAAATGCAAAATCCCATCTCAGTGGCTAGCCAGAATGATGGTAGAGTAAAGTCATGTCCTCGAGTGGGCCATGGGGCGGGTGGCAAGGATGTCGAGAGGGTAAGGGATCTAGTAGGCTGAGAGCGGGCTCCTGGAAAATAGGGACACTGATGAGTAAGTTTATAGAGTTAGGGAGAATTCTTCAAAAGAGGGATATTAATATAACATGTGTCTAGAAGACTAGATGGAAGGGTACGAGGGCTCGAGATGTTAACAGGTTTAAGCTATGGTATTCAGGAGGAGTTGCGGACAAGAATGGGGTAGGTATTTTAGTTGATGGGGATCTTAGGGAAATGGTGTTGGTGTTATGAGGGTGAATGATAGGGTAATTACTATTAAGCTAGTGGTTGGTGGAGTCACTTTTAACGTGATTAGCGCTTACGCACCTCAGGTGGGCCTGGGCGAGGAGGTCAAAAGGCGCTTGTGAGATGATTTGGATGAGGTTGTGCGTGGTATTCCACACTTCTAAAAGCTCGTCATAGGAGGTAATTTTAATGTCCATATTGGGGTGACTGTTAGGGGTTATGACGAGGTGCATGGCGGGTCCCATCTCAAAGTTAGGAATGAGGGCGGTACCTCATTATTGGATTTTGCTAAAGCTTTTGACTTGGTGTTAGCTAATTTGTGTTTCTAGAGGAGAGGGGAACACTTGTCACTTTCCGGAGTAAGGTAGCTAGGACTCAGATTTATTACCTTCTCCTTAGGAGGGGTGATAGAGACCTTTGCTGTGATTGCAAGGTTATTGTTTGTCGACGCAGCATAAGTTCTTGGTAATGGACTTGGAGGTCAAGAGAGTAAGAATGAAGAGAGCGGTGTACGACCAGCCTAAGATTAAGTGGAGAGCTTTGACTAAGGAAAATGCTGAGGAGTTAGGGAGAAGTTGTTGGCCATGGGGACCTGGAGGAGTAGTGGGGACGCGAGTAGTATGAGGACCATGATAGCAAAGTGCATTAGGGAAACTGCTAGAGAAGTTTTAGGGGTAACGAAGGGTTATTCAAGAGGCCACAAAAAGGAGTGGTGGTGGAATGAGGAGGTCCAAGAAAAAGTGAAAGCTAAAAAAGCGGCATATCTGAAGCTAATGGGGAGCACATATGAGGAGGAGGAGAGGGCATATAGGGAGTGTTATAAGAAGGCAAGGAAATAAGCAAAATTAGCAGTTACGTCGGCTAAGACTACAAATTTTGAGCAATTATCTAAGGATATTGGGGGCAAAAGAGGCGACAAAAAGTTGTACAAGTTAGCCAAGATTAGGGAGAAGAAGGCTATGGACCTGGACCAAGTACGGTGTATCAAAGATGAAGATGGTAAGGTTCTAGTGGAAGAGGCGTGTATCAGGTGTACATGAAAGAAGTACTTACATACACTCTTAAATGAGGAATAGGACAGGAACATCGTGCTAGGTGAGTTGGAAAACTCAGAGAGTTAGAGGGATTTTGGGTTTTGTATACGTATTAGGAACAAGAAGGTTGATGAGGCAATGCGGAAGATGAGTAGGGGTAAGGCAACTAGGCCTGATGAGATCCTAGTGGAATTTTAGAAGGAAGTGGATCGGGCAGGTTTGGAGTGGAATACTGGTTTGTTTAATGTTATTTACAGGTCGAAGAAAATGCCCTAAGATTGGTAGTGGAGTTTGATGATCCCGTTGTATAAAAACAAAGGTGATATCCAGCACTGCAACAACTATAGGGTATCAAACTGTTGAGTCATAATATAAAAATTTGGGAAAGGGTGGTGGAGAGGAGGGTACGATGTAGTGTTACTATTTTCATGAACCAGTTCGTATTTATGCAGGGATGGTATACTACAGAAGCCATTCACCTTATAGGGAGATTGGTATAGCAGTATAGGGAGAGGAAGAAAGACTTGCATATGGTATTCATAGACCTAGAAAAGGCCTACGATAAAGTCACGAGAGAGGTCCTACGGAGATTTATTGAGGCTAAAGGTGTCCCAGTGGTATACATTAAGGTGATTAAGGACATGTACGAGGGAGGGAAGACTCAGGTGAGGACTGCAAGAGTCTCGGATCATTTTCCAGTTGAGATGAGGTTGCATCAGGGATCGACTCTTAACCCGTTTTTGTTTGCCTTAGCGTTAGAGGTGTTGACTTGACATATATAATAGGAGGTTCCATGGTGTGTGATATCCACTGATGACATAGTTCTAATTGACGAGACGCGAGACGGAGTTAACACTAGGTTGGAAGTTTGGAGACAGATGTTGGAGTCTAAGGGTTTCAAGTTGTGTAGGTCAAAAACTGAGTACTTGGAGTGCAAGTTCAATGATGGGATACATGAAGAAGGAGTGGAAGTGAAGATTGGTACTCAAGTCGTCCCCAAAAAGAGATAGTTTCAAGTATCTTGGGTCTATTATACAAGGCAACAAGGAGATTGACGAGGATGTTACTTATCGTATTGGAGTGGGGTGGATGAGATGGAGACTAGCTTCAGGGGTTTTGTGTGATAAGAATGTGCCATATGTACTTAAGGGAAAGTTCTACGGAGTGGTGATTAGACCGACTATGTTGTAAGGAGTTGAGTGCTGGACCGTCAAGAAGTTTCATGTCCAGAAGATGAAAGTAGCGGAAATGAGGATGTTGAGATGGATGTGTGGACATAATAGGAAGGACATGATTAGGAATGATGTTATTAGGGACAAGGTAGGAGTGGCATCTGTGGAGGACAAGTTGCGGGAATCGAGACTGAGATGGTTCAGGCATGTGAAGAGGAGAGACATAGATGCTTCGATCAGGAGGTGTGAGAGATTGTCCATGGCGGGTCTGAGGAAGGGAAGGGGTAGGCCTAAGAAGTATTGGGGAAAGGTAGTTAGTCAGGACATGTCATTGCTCCAGCTCACCGAGGATATAACCCACGACGTCGAGGATTAGGGTTGCAGGTTACCAGATAGTAGTGTGTTCCTCCTAGGCTTATCAGTAGTACTCGGACTATTTTTTTATTATCTTATTCATGGTTCTTTATTATTACATGTTGTGTCATTCGAGCATGTTACCATAATGCATTATTGTTACTATTGTTTGTTACTTGTTGCTTTATCTCCATTGTTCCTTGAGTTGAGGGTCTATTGGAAACAGCCTCTCTACCCCATGGTAGGGGTAAGGTCTATGTACACACTACCCTCCCCAGACCCCGTTTATGGGAAAATACTGAATTTATTATTGTTGTTTGATTTATTTATTTATTTTTGTAACTTTCTGATGTTTTATACTTCAATGCCACACAAGAGGGGAGGGGTGATTTGTGTGGTGTCCGATTTTTGCGTGCACAGATTATATAAGGACCTGGTTCTTCTATGTATTCCTTATACTACTATTGCACAAATAATAAATGTAGAACGTAAAGAACACAAGTATTTTTACATGGAAAACACCCGACTCAAAAGGTGAAAAAACCACGACGTACTACTCAGTAGGATTTTCTCCAACACTCCACGAAATCACTGAGCCAAAATAATATTTACAAAAACTCTTTGTAAACCTAAGGATTACCTCTAATCACTTTGTGGTTGTCACGACCCAAATCGATGGGCCACGACGGGCATCCGGTACCTTACTCAACCGAGTACCAATATAACGTATCTTTTTGTATCATTCTATCATAGATAGCTGAGCCGGAGAGGCTACCGTGAAATAGGTAGAGTATAACATGTAATACCAATTTATACGTAAGACATACAGGCCTATAAGGCCAAAATAACCACTCGTACACTGAATATAGGCCGACAAGGCCATACAATATTTTACATATATGACATCTGTCTACAAGCCTCTAAGAATACATAATTTTCATAAAGGTCGGGACAAAGTCCCGCCATACCAAACTATACACATCTAAATCATACTAACCAAACAAGCAACACCGAAGCAAATGGAGTGCACCAACATCTTCCGCTGAGCTGATAGCCTACTTAGAGGGCTCTCGAACTGTCTATCGGGACCCTGCGAGCATGAAACACTACGTCCCCAGGCAAAAGGGACGTCAGTACGAATAATATACTGAGTATGTAAGGCACATAAATAAGTACATAACAGACATGGAAGAAATATAGAGTAAATGACTCAACCTGTAAGTCTGGATAACTCTGTAAATCATGAATTACTTATAATGTCATGATATGTGTATAAATGTCATGTCGTGCATAGGTACATGTGTTCATAACATTATCAAGCCTCTAAGGGCATACCATCATATCATCTTGGCCACTGTGGGGAAAATCATCAACATATACCAACTGATCAGGTGGTGGTGCGTATATAACACCGTAACCTTTTCCCATATCCCATATACATATAATATACATGCATATAACATGTATATAACACCATGTGGTCATGGGTCAATGTACATGTATAAATGCATGAAATGCATAAGAAATACGTTAATAAGATTTTCTCGGTATGCCATAAAAATCACTATGCCTTTCGGATAAAATTTTATCATATACGTATTTTTCTGAGACCCATGAATAGAAGATATAATAATAGTTCACATGGGGAATCAAGAATATAGACACCCCTAGTATTTTTATAAATAGAGTCATTTATGGAAATTGTGCACTTGCTCGTTTCGTTTGTGAGGTATAGATCATGCCAAAAAAATAAGGGATAGCCTTAACATACTCGAACCAATTCTCTTTTGCGAAAACACGCAACGACGGATCGAAGTAGGAAAAGAAATCCGTATGATATTCCTTAATTACATGGTTAATCTTCCAAAAAAATCATAATTAACCAAATATCCACATAATTGAGAATTATCTCAAATTACTTAAAATACTACTCACTTTTAATACACCGTATACACATTACTATCATGGTCATGGGGTACCTTGTATTGTACTAGTTCATAAATACCGGGTATTTTAGCTCGGGCCGTATTTTATCCCAAAATGCCATACTTCGACGAAATTCTTTTTCTTCGATTTGCTTACCTTCTCACCTTCACGAATTTACTCATTACCTGTTTGAAATATCATAAAATGCTTATAATCTTAAAATAATCTCATTTTCCAAACTTACGTCGATTAACTTACGATAAAACTTTAATGTACGAAAAATGCGGGATGTAATATTTCATTTCCGAGCTTTCACCAATTTGCTTATGACATACTTTTACGTACGAAAACATGGGTTGTAACATCATTCCCCCCTTTGGAATATTCGTCCTCGAATGTTGACTGATGCACTTATCATTCTCATAACCCATAGCTCTTGCGAATACTTTAATACTCTTCTTGCCAAGCTAGGCAACTGTTCCGTGAATGAATCCCAAAGGCCAGGGCATTTCCCCCTTTAAGACTCTTTTTCACATCACGACGTGTAGTTGGAATCCTTCTAATCTCGTATGCTACCTTCTATCATACAGTCTTTACATTTCTAACTTTGTATGTGCGCCTATGGGACTCTTTTCTTCTCTTTCCTCCAGCTTTTAGTCAATCTCTAGGCTTCACTTTGTGAACATATATAAAATTATGTCAAGTTGTCCCTCTAGGCGTCAATAACTTTACTACATCTAAGTAGGTCATATTATACCATAATTCTTACCTCGATTTATTGTTGCCGAGGTCTGTTGCCAAATTTCAGCTTACTCTTATTGCTTACCCTATATGTATAAATCTAAGTCCTTTAACGCTTCCTTATTACTATTCATCTTAAGATTGACGACCTAATCTCATCTCATACTTTGTGATTTTTATCCATTCATTATGATTTGCCGCAATATTGACTTACAATATACCATTGCTACCTTGAAACTTCTTACGTAAAACCTTGCCACTAGGGCTTACATTGCATCGAGGAATATTTGAAGTGATTTCCATAATTGTATTTCATAGTATCTCGATGTGATTCACCTTATGGGGCTATTCTGATCCCGTACCGTCCGCGAAATCGTTTCTCCTTCTCCCCCTTTTTTGATCAAATCATTATTCAATCGAAGTTCCAAACATTATCTTTTAGCTGTTACAATTACACCTTTATTTCACTACCATGGCAGCATTCCATCTCTTCTAAATGATGCTAGTCTTAGACTCCACTGAGTTCATTTGGCTATATCAAGCCTTCTATAACTTAGAGAATCCATCAGCTCTCTTGTTTTCATGGGATTAACCCCGAGAACTTATTCATTCTTGTCCCCTTCTCACTCACCCTTTCTTGTTCTTACTCTTGTCTTTCTAAAACCTTGTCGCTTTATCATAGATATAATTCATGTCCATAAGTTGAAACTCTATTATAATACTTGCACCTGTGGTGCCTATACAATTTGGTGGAGCTCCATACTAATTCTTATGAGGCTAGTATTTTTCTAACTGGCTGTATCGTAGAACCGTTATAGAATATGGTTGTTGTACTATCCTTTTGGTACCCCTGATATTAAGGCTGGTCCTACAATGTTATCGATCACGATTTCTATAATTTTCTAGGTCTAATAATCAGACTCTTGATTTACTGAGTTGATGTAACTCTTTATTGACTCTTGATTTACTTAGTTGATGTAACTCTTTATTTTCTTCTTCCTTCAGATCAGTCTTTAGGCTTAAGCTATTTTCCAATCTGCGGCTCATGGTATTAGTTAATACTTTAGCCTTTCATAGACGCTCTGGAATATCCATGATGCAATCCTCTAACAACCAAATCCTTTGTCTATGACTTGGGCTCAATTTTTTCTTTAACTTATACCGGAGTCTTCTATGGTTGTATATGCTGCATGTATAAAACTCCAAACTCTTAAGTGCATCCATAACGTAACTAACTCTGGACCATTGATTGAATAATTTCTTTTGTTCCTTCTTAGCTTTCCTTAAACGTAAGCTTTTACTTTTCTTGGTCTTTCTTCCCCCTTTCATGTGCATACTTAGCTTATCTTAGTGCCCACGCATATTGGAATCCCATACCACTCATTTGATCTTGGATATCACTTCTGATTTTACTTCCCGTTCATTAGCCATGGTAGGTGCCATTTTCCTATGGAGTGCATGCAATATTGTTGTGAGATTGTTGTTATTAGACCATTCCTTCCTTAGGTCATTGAGCTTGGGTTGAAGCCTTCTTCCTTACTTTCTCAGCTAGTCTTTCATTATAGTATTTAGAGAGTACCCTCTGACTATTGTAAAGTTGCGATCTTATTACATCGTATACTCAATAAAAATTTTGACGTCATTCCTCGCCTACAATTATCCGTAGTTACTTACCTCCACGCTCTTGTGCTTGTAGGGTTGCTTTTGAGATGATATTTTGACTGTCTTCTGATAATGCCCAACTATGCCTTATAAAAAGGACAAGCGGTCGTTGCAAATATAATCCAAGTATTTAGCTCAGAGTCGAATCCCACAGGGAATTAACCTACCAATTACTTTCGTCAGACTTACTGAATTCTTCGTAATCAACTTCCCAGATATTTTGAATAACAATTAATGATGTTTTTACTAACTATAACTGAATGACGTTAAGTAAACTAAATACTAACTATGATTGAGTTGTAAACAAATAAGAGAAGGATCTAAGGTTGTGATTTCCCTATTGATGGAATCCCTTCCTATTATATTTTGCATAGAATTGTCTAATCGTCTCTATCAATCATGAGCACTCTTACTACCATAAATCTCTCCCGAGTAATTACGACAATTTACTAGACGCACTCTCCCGAGTTACGCTAGCTAGCTTTTATTACAGCTCACTTTAGATCGCACCCAAGGTTTCGTTATCCCTAATCCCACATTTAAACCCTCGGTTATTGATTCCTCATGTACTTTGGGAGTGGTGTTGTTCAACAATGACCTAAATATGCACTCTCTCCCAAGTAATACATACTAAATAGGCACAGCTAATTGAGGATCCTATCAATTAACTACAACAAGAACGTAGTTGAACAAATAGAGATTAAACTGGGAAAACTATATTAACATAACACGAAGTTCATCCTTCAATAGGTTCCATCAAAACCCTAGACTAAATAATGAGCTACTCATAACTGCGTTCATAATAACAACAACAAAACTCATCATGAATGATAAATACAAAAGGAAGAAAGGTATAACTCGATGTCGAATTATCCTCCTTGCCTCTTGCCTCTTCTTGACTTCAACTAAACTGTAAAAACCTTGATAATATCATTTTGGGCGAGCTGGACCTCATATAGGTTAAGTGGAAATACCCTCAGACTTCCAAGTTTACCCCTGAACTTATGTGCTCCGGACTGGACTAGCGCGGGCACGCTCGAACCGCACTAATGGCCGTGCATATTGCCTAGTGTTCTGCCTCTATTTTTTGGACTAACGTGGTCACGCTAATGGTCGCGCTAAGAGGGTTCAACCTTTTATCTCTTCTTTTCTTTCTTCTTTCACATGTCCTCAGCTCCGAGGGGCTTCCCTTGCTTCAATTTAACTCCAAACACTGTCCTAAGTCTCCATAAGCACAGCTTGCTCTTGCAAAACATGAAATTCACAATTAGAGCCAATTTATCATCATTTAACCATCCTAGACAGTGAAGCATAGTCAAGTTGGGGCATAAATAGTCGCCAAACTACATAAATCTAGCCTATTATCAACACCCCACACTTAAATCATTGCTAGTCCTCGAGCAATTCACCACACTCTATGAAGGTTCCTTCACTAAGCTATTCCCCTAACGTATCACACCAAGAACAAATCACCAAAGTTACATCTAGTAGTGTAACATCTTTGCCTCAAGAGTCGATTCTCACGTGTCGTACAATATTCATACTTACTCAAATTACTCTATACAGAGGTCAAGACTTACCTTTCCTTCATGAATCACATGCCCTCACATCACACAAGAGAGTAGTTCCACAAATAATATTATTAAGAGCAATTACGAACTTAGATAGACAAAATCCGCTTACTCTCCGAAAGAAAATTCATATGCCATACAGATGCACTATAAGCTTTCCCGTAGTGTACTACTCTACTAATCGAGCCCATTCAGTCTAAGATCAATTAGGACTTTATTTGGTTGTAATGTAGGCTAGGGTACGAATATGATATATTTGGATATAGTGACTAACCTCCCTAAGCACTTTTAATACAATCACATTCGCATTCAAAACCATACTTATGTCAGACCAGACATTTCACCACACTTCTATTTATAATACCCCAAACTCCAATAGGTGTAATTGTATCAAGTCACCACTTATTAAGTACTACATTTACTCATTCTCTTTTTTTCTCTTTTTTTAAGTGGTGCTTATTCTTTTACTTTTTCAAAATACTGCACCTTTTTTCTCTATTTCATCAGTTCCACTCAAAAACCAAACCACCACCCCACACTTTAACTTTTGCATATTTCATAACCATTCAAGTGCTCATGGGAGGTAAAAGGGTTCAAACAGATGGACCGTTCAAATAATTGGGTAAGGTTTGTAATGTGGTTCCCAAAGAAACAGGCTTATAGGCTCAACGGGGTTAACTACGATGTATCGCATTTAGGTGGGTCTACTTTATATATCTGGCTTAACAAAGAAATGCCTATATCACTTCTAAGACAGAATAAAGCTACTATTTCACTTTGCAAACACACGGGGCAAGTTCTAGGCATCAAATGTAGAGCATAGAATACAATACAACTCACACACACATGGCACATGACTCACTCCAAATTAGCTTATCAAGACACTCTCGTTTGAGTACTCAAGTCAGCTACAAACATTCAATTTAAGGCACTCTAACAAAAATCAACTACTAAGACTAAGCGTCACACTCTAGTGTCTACTGTGTTCAGGCGTATCAACGCCAAGGGCTTCTCTTTCTATTTCAGCTCATAGCCCATCAGTACTAACTAAAAACTAGAAACAAAATAAACAAAAACTAACTACACCCGGTTCAAGCAAAACCCTTGGAAAAGAACCGTGACCCAAAGAAAAACCAAGGGGGAGTTACTATACTACCTAAAACAAAACAAAAATCTTTTTGGTATTTTCTTTAGACTTACTTCCCTCAAGAAAACTGTCTAGAAGATCCGTCATCAGGAAGAGTCCAACATATTTCTATTTTTTTTCTCTCCAGATTTTCATGTCGACTTAGACCCTCAAGAACCCTATCGAAAGAGATCCGTCGTCGGGACAAGTCAACTTACCTAATTTAACTATTACTCAAAACAACAAAAACAATCAAGACAAACAAAGAAAACACAAAACAGTCAAGTTGTTACATATATACACATACATTAAAGTATCCCCCACCCCACACTTAAAAGGAAGACATGTCCTCATGACATACAAAATAAAGAACAATGAGGTAAAGGAACTTTCCTGATTAATCACTCTTGATTGGAGACCGTCTCCGAGTTCAAATTGCATGCACGACCCAGAGCTCGCAGCCAGCCCAATATTTTTTTCTCCGATTTCACCTGTTGGGCAACCACCGCATCAACCTGTGTATCTAAGTCAGCAACTGAGGTACGCAATCCTGCCACATCCCACTCTAAAGCGATGAACCAGGTAACCCGAGCAGGACTAGATGGTCCTGTGATAACTAGGGATTTTGACGCATTTTATACTCCTTCTTGCTTATGCTTTGATTATAAATTCATACAAAATAGTCCCAAAAGGCTCATAAGTTGTGCTTGATTGCAGGTTTAATCAACAAAGTGACAAGATGTCAAAGATCAGCTCAAAAGGAGTGAAACCTGCACAAGTACCAAAGACAAGACAAACTCAGGAAAAACAGGCCTAGTGCGGCCGCACTACACTTTGTGCGGTCCGCACTAGGGAGATTCAGAGAGCTGGTACTTCAGGCATTAAGGCAGTGCGGCCGCAGAAGGTTTTGTGCGGTTCGCACTGAAGGCAATGCGGCCGCACTACCATTCTGTGCGGTCCGCAGAGCCAAGGTTCAGAGAGGGTGAAGTTGGAGCTTTCAAGCCTGTGCGGTCCGCTGTCTATTTTGTGCGGACCGCACTAGAAGCCTCCGCGGCCGCAGTCCATTCTGTGCGGTCCGTGGAGCCTGAGTTCAGAGAGTCAAGTTTTCAAGTTCAAGAGCCTTGTGCGGTCCGCACTAACCCCGCAGGGGCAATTTTGTCCAGATTTTCCAGCTTAGTATAAATAGATCCTTTTTCCATTTTTAGGGTATTAGACATTTTAGAACAGTAGCTGCGCTCGTGCGAACATCTTTTGTAGCCATTTTGGGCATTTTTACTTACTTTTTATCATTAAATCTTTGTATTTAGTTTAGCAATTAATTAATATGTGTTCATCTTCATCTATATCTCTATTTTTCTCTTCAAGCATGAGTAGCTAGATCCATCAACTAGGGTTGTGGCTCAACCCTAGTATGGGTAATTGATGGGTGTTGTGATTTAGGTCTAGATTGACTATGGGTGTTTGTTATTTGGGTCAATTTCATGGTTTAATTTATGAATTAGTGGTTGTAAACACTAGTTTGTGCTAAGTTGACTTGGGCTCTTCTTGAGAAAGAGAGTCTAAGTCTCCGAAATTGACTCAACAAGGAATTGGGATGGACTCAAGAGATTTGATAGTCCCAATTAAAGGGTTAAACCTCGAGAGAGTAATACCTGACTTGAACCCTAGTTTCTTGGGCAAATATGCATACCCAATTGGTTTTGAGAAAGTCTATTGCGCAAAATCACTCTTTCTACCGAGAGGTGTAGAATGGGTAGTATAAAGCAACGATTATAATATATTCCCCAATCATGTCAATCATACCTTAGATGCAATTACCCATCAATTGACCACCTAGGCGGAAGTCACTACCCTAGTGCCTTTTAAACCATTAGATACAACTTGTAGCATTTAACTCTTAGCTTAACCTAGTTACAACTGTAATTTGTAGTTTTATAATAGTAGAGTATAAAGAAAACTCAAAAATGAATAGAAGTGCAATTTGGATCAATCACGCAATCCTAAGCTAAATAGACACCCAATTCCATTCCTAGCTCTCTGTGGAAATCGATCCCGACCCACATATCGGGTAAAAGCTATTGCGACCCTCTCTCGCTACTTATTAGTGGTGCGGAGTTGGAAGAGATCATCCTGCAGCCTCCGCAATCTGCTCATGGGCCGGTGCTCGGCCCTTACTTCCTCCTGTTCATCCTCCCCTTCCTCAGAGTCATCGGATTCAGCACTATCATCACCACCAGCTACCACAGGCTCCTTTCCAGTAGTTATCTTATCAGCTCGGAACTTGGAGTCTTTTGGCACTATCCCATCCACATTCAAATTTTCCGGCACCCGAGCGGCCCAGAAAAGTCTAGTGACTAAGGAAGGGAAGAATAACCCATACCTCTTCACCGGACAACGGGTGAACATCTCCTCATGAATCATCTTGGCCACGTCAAAGTTGAGACCACTCATAAAGCACCAAATTAGATCCGCTCGAGGAGCATTCACCTCCGTGGTGTTGGAAGACGGGATCAGGCGGTTGTTGATGACATACAACCAGCACTTTCCTTCAAAGGTGAGTTCCACAGAGTGAAACTTCTTCCTATACTTCATCCATACAATTTCCTTGCCGGGTACACAAATGGTGGCAAAGAACCTCTCCCACTGGGTGTATTTTCTCCCATACAGTTCATAATAGTCTTCATACTCATCCATAGGAGGGGGAGCTGGTATATCCTCCGAATAGCCTCAATAGAGGCATCCACGGCCTTCCTACGCACTGTTACGACGCCATTCACATATTCCTTGACATTGGTGTAGAATTCACGGACAACTATCACATTCCTTTCGTCCGGCTCTTCAAAGAAGATTTGTAGCCCCTGCCTTACCAGCTCATTATACAAGTTAGGGCAGCCCAGCTGGAGCGACCCTATATTTATGACCCTCTCCGGTATTGGTTTCTTAGGGGCCTTATTAGCAAAGTGGTCCTGAACCTTGGCAGAGATGAACCTACTACTATCAAAAGGACGAGCAGGAGCTGACCCGAGCGCCCTGGAAAATCCAGCTTGACCGCTGGAAGAAGCACCTATGGTGCGGCGTTTCCTGGATGGTGCCATAGTACCTGGAAGAGGAATAGCATTAGCACAACCCAAAAAATTTATGACTCAACTGCGGTTACTCAGACTTTACTCGCACAATTGGTCACAATTACCATTTATACTCACTGTGTCATTTAAACAAATACCTTGTGGGCATTATATACTGGAACTCCCAAATAAACATGGTGTAACCAATTATCGCCACAAGTTCCCCTAAATCACCCACTAAGTTAAGATATACAACTCCACCAACAACAGCACCCATAAGCACCTCACACACACTACAAATTACTTCTAAGAAAGAGAAAAAAAAAAGCTACTACATAATTAGGAAATTAAAACAAAAAACTACAAATAAATGGCAAAAAGAAACCTTACCTGTAGTGAGAGAAGATGGTAATAAGTGAAGAAGAGTAGGGGAGGGCGTGGCTTGAACCTTGGGCAATTTGGGTTGGGATTAGTTGGGAATGGAGAAATTGGAAATTTGGAGAAGAAGGGAATTAGGGGTGGTTTTTTTTTATTATGCGGTGAGAAATTGGAGTGAAGAATAGGGGAATAGTGAGGGTGGGGTGGGAAATAAACAACTAAAACAATTTAATATACAAATTAAAAAAAATAAAAAAAATGTTAAGTTAAATAAAGTGTCAGCCGGACAGGACTAGCGCGATCGTAGCACGGTTCGAGCGCGGTCGTGCTAGTTGAGGCAGAATGTTTGCCCATATGCGTGGCCACTAGTGCGGGCGCGCTTCAAGCGCGGTCACTAGCGTGGATGCGCTACTAGCGCGTCCTGTAGCGCGTGCACTCTTGGGCTCAAAATTTTTCCCTTTTTTTACCTGTTCCTTCCGCGTTCGATGGATTTATCACCTGCCCAAGCTTACTTACATTGGTTAGTACTTACTAAAATCAAAATCAATCAAATACTAACTATACAAAAGTCACTACGCATTGGGTTGCCTCCCAACCATCACCTTAGTTAATGTCATGGCACGATAGTTACAACAAATCAATGGGTTGCCTCCCATGCAACGCCTGATTTAACGTCGCAGCGCGACGCAGATGAGCGCATTTAAGGTTCGCTCGACCTCTGAGGTTAGTTAGATGGATCATTGACACTTCCTTGGGTTCATCCATGCCCACATATGGTTTCAATCCTTGCCCATTTACTCTAAATGCATGGGAGTCTTTCTCTGAGGCAATCTCTATGGCACCTGAAGGGAATACTTCGACCATTCGAAATGGTCCAGACCATCGTGACTTGAGTAGTTGCGTTTACCCGGAAATAGCCTTAATCTTGAGTTATAAAGTAACACCATATCTCCGGGATTGAAATTTCGCTCAACCATGTTCTTGTCGTGCAACCTCTTTATTCTCTCCTCGTACAACCTCGTGCTCTCGAAAGCAAGAAATCGGAACTCGTCTAGCTCATGCAATTCTGCGACTCTATTTGTTCCCGCAGCCTCAATGTCCAAATTTAGCTATTTCATTGCCCACCAAGCTCTATGTTCTAGTTCCACTAGCAAGTGATAGGCCTTCCCGAACACCAACTTGTATGGTAACATACCAATTGGTGTTTTGAAAGCAGTTCTGTAAGCCCAGAGTGCATCATCTAGCTTTTTTGCCCAATCAGTTCTTGTGGCATTCACAGTCTTGGTCAGCACACTCTTTATCTCTCTATTCGACACTTCGACCTATCCACTAGTCTGAGGATGATATGGTGTTGCCACCTTGTGGCGCACATCGTACTTTGCTAGCAATTTCTCGAAGGCTCGATTGCAGAAATGAGTGCCTCCATCACTGATAATAGCTCTCGGGGTCCCGAAACGGGTGAATATATTCTTCTTCAAAAACCCCACCACATCTCTTGCATCATTGGTGGGGAGTGCTGCAGCTTCCACCCATTTGGACACGTAATCCATAGCAACAAGTATGTACTTATTACCAAAGGAGCTGACGAAGGGGCCCATGAAGTCTATCTCCCATACATCGAATACTTCAACCTCTTGAATTAGGTTCATGGGCATCTCATGACGACAGAAAATGTTCCCGATTTGCTGACATTCATTACAGCCCTTCACCCATTGATGTGCATCCTTAAACACTGTTGGCCAGTAAAACCCGACTTCTAGCACTTTTGTTGCCGTCCTGACTCCTCCAAATGTCTATCATATGTCGATGCATGACATGCCTGCGAAACAGAAAATTGTTCTATCTCGGGGACACACCTCCGGATCATATTGTCAACATATATTCTAAACAAATAAGGTTTATCCCAGTAATACATGTGGCACTCATGATAAAACTTTTTCTTTTGCACAGAGGGAAGGTCATAGGGAACTATACCGCTTGTCAGGTAATCTGTAAAGTCTGCGTACTATGGAACTTCCTCAAGGCTTGTGACGAGTAGCTGCTCGTCTGGAAAGGTTTCCAGAATATCCTCACCTCAACTGAGTTTTTAGCTCCTTCAAGTTGTGATAGATGTTCAGCGACTTGGTTTTCTGTGCCCTTATGGTCACGAATCTCCAGGTCTAACTCTTGCAGTAACAGCACCTAATGAATCAGGCGCGGTTTGGACTTCTTCTTCTCAATCAAGTACTTGAGAGCAGCATGATCAGTATATACAATTACCTTAGAGCCAATCAGGTATGATCTGAACTTGTCGAATGCGAATACCACAGCCAGCATCTCCTTTTCAGTCACAGTGTAGTTCAGTTGGGATCCACTCAACGTTCTACTGGCATAGTAAATTAGGTACATTAGCTTGTCTTTCCACTATCCCAGCACTTCCCCCATTGCATAGTCACTGGCATCACACATGAGTTCAAATGGTTGCTCCTAGTCGGGGGAAACAATGATGGGTGGTGTGACTAGCCTCTTTTTCAACTCCTCGAATGCTACCCTGCAATTATCAGAAAACATGAAAGGGTGATCTTTTTCTAACAACTTACAGAGAGAGTTGGAAATTTTTTAGAAGTCTTTTATGAATCGCCGGTAGAAACCGGCATGCCCGAGGAAGCTCCTGATTGCCTTGACTGATGTGGGGCGTGGCAGTTTTGCTATCACATCGATTTTAGCACGATCCACCTCGATTACCTTGCTTGATACCCGGTGTCCCAACACTATGCCCTCTTGTACCATGAAATGACACTTTTCTCAATTAAGTACCAGGTTAGTCTCCATACATCTTTTCAACACTTGGGTCAGATTTGTAAGGAAATCATCGAATGAGTTTCACACCACTGAGAAATCATCCATGAACACCTCCATTATGTCTTCGACCATGTCAGTGAATATGGTCATCATACACCTTTGGAATGTGGTGGGTGCATTGTGTAGACATGAGACTTTTAACCCTCCCCAAGATTTTTCATATTTTAGCACGTAATTATTTAATTTAGGCTTAATATAGTTATTTCTACTCATTTTTACTCTTTTACTTTTATTTTATTACAAGAAAACGAAAATTACAAAAAATAGGTTCGTTAATGTTTTGTAGTCATTTTTAATCTTGAAAAAATACCAAAAAAAATAGTTTTGTTTTAACATTCAGTCTTATTTTAATAATTATTTTTACTTAAGTATGGCTAATTAGTATTTTTGATAATATTTCTATGTGGATAAATTTTTAGTTAATTAAGCTAATTTTAAGCATAGCTAATACAATTAGGCCCTTAACTTAGCTAATTTCCTATTGTATGTCTAAGTTAATTAGTTCATCCACTTTCTTGTGTTTTGATTGCATATTAAAGGTTCCGGGTTTCTTATCTTGGGAATTTTTGGTCAGTTCTTAATTTGGGGATCCCTGATTGTCTTTAATTGGTTTTGAAAATCCAAAAGCCCAAGTGGTGTCGTGTTTGGGTTTGGAGACCCATTACCCATTTGAGGTTCAGGGGTAATTTCAGGGGTTGTGGGGGTAGTTTAGAAAATTTACTTGGGGAATCTTTAGTGTAACAGATTGAGAAGCTTCGAGGAAGTGGGATTGGGGGCTATTTTTGAAATTCTGATAATTAACTAGGGGTATGGGAGCTAAAACAAAAATTGAAAAAGGGGAAAAATGCAAAGACTGAGGTCTGTTGTTGCCCTACTCTCTTGCCTATAAAGGCACATTTCCTTGTCATTCAAGGTAGACTTTGAAGGGAAAAAATCCAGAAAAAACAAAAAACAATGGCTGAAAATTTTAGTAAAGCACTGTTCCATTGATTTTTGTGATTTTTGAAGTTTTCCAATCCTGAAACAATTTCTGGTGTATCTGGACTAAAATGGCTTGAGTTTTGGGTCTGTGGAAGTTTGGTTTGAACTATTTGGTTCGAATACTGTTTCACTGTTGAGATCAAAACTAAGTTTTGCTGCTATAGATTGTTGATCCTTCACTTCATTTGTTTCCCTTTTTCATTTTCAGGTACACATTTCTACATTCCACCTAATGTAAAGCTGGATTTGGAACTGAAAATGAAAATCTAGAGCTTTGAGCAATAGTCACAATAGTTGTGTTCATAGTTTAGCTCACTTGTTTGCTTGTTTTTTTTTCATTTAGAGAGTTTTGCTTACTGTCTTTCAACCTCTGAATATGTAATTAGTGACTGAGATTCTGAATATTGTATGCTATCTGGTAATTGGGATTGGTGTCCATTTAGTCTAGCCTCCTAAATGTAGTCATTTGTGTTACTCATTTTGTTTTAAGGTCTGGATTTGAACCTGTTAAAATATGGCTGATTCAGGATGTTTTTGGACTCTTAAATGTGTATTAGGTAAGGTTTTTAAGTCTGCTGTAGTATGGATCTTGTATGCAAGTTGGATTGAGGGTTCAATACTATAGCTTCTGAGTTTGATTTGTGTAATAAATCTCAATGTTAGTGCATGTCTGCTTTCCTATAATAGAGATCTAGACTTGTTTCTTTGTTTTTCTTTAGATCTAGTTTAAATTGGTTTCAGGTTCAGCTAAGTTTTTTCAGAATCTGAGTCTTGTATCACAGTCTTTTGTCACATTGTCTTTTAGAATTCGAGTGAGGCATTAGTGTTCTTGAAAAACTATGATTCAAACAATGAATTTATGGTTTTGACAAGTTACCAACTTGCTATAATATGGTGATGACTTATCTTATTTGAAATCAAGACCTGGATTCTTGTTCTTGTCCAGTGTTTAGTTTTTTTAGAAAATAATGATCATTTGGGGTATTGCTGCAAGCCATTTTTTATCCGTTGTTATGTGCACTTGAAGACTCGATTTAGAGTCTTGCATTCATT
Organism: Nicotiana tabacum; assembly: GCF_000715075.1. Taxonomy (NCBI): domain Eukaryota; kingdom Viridiplantae; phylum Streptophyta; class Magnoliopsida; order Solanales; family Solanaceae; genus Nicotiana; species Nicotiana tabacum. The sequence goes on along the minus strand of NC_134090.1, from coordinate 137,383,597 downwards.
GATGTCAGGCTTACAAGGATCTGGGCTCTCCTGGTCCAATGTTTATGTTTTCAAGTAAAGAGGCCATATGAGTCTTAGGTAGACTCAGGCCCAAGTAACGTTAGAAATTTGGAGATTCAGTTTAGTTGCTGCATTTTAATTAATCAATGGTTCAGAAAATGAAAATGTTAGTTTAATTATGAGGCCCATGTAGTTTTAGCCGATGGATATCTAATGGCTTGCCTCCGATTGTTGGCTTGTGAACGTTGGGCCTTAAGCCAAGCCCAAGCAGTCCCTTTAAAAAATCCGCCCTTTTGTTTTAAAAGGTATTTCTATTTAGTTGGACCGTAATAGAATCTCTGCCCCATTAACGTTTGGATGATTAGTCGGTCCTTTAAATTAATCGAGGTGCGCCATAAGTAAATGAGATCAATTAGTTCATGGCCCTCACGAGTTAGCTTAGAAACCTTTTGGTTAGAACAAATCGAGGGATGTCGTGCCAAACAAAATGACAATCGTATGGCCCTCGCTTAATTAACCTTGTTTTAATCCTTAGAACTCGATGCGTGCCATTTAGTAAATTTTCCATGGCCCTCACAAAGTTAAAAACGCGTAGTCGCTTTAGGCGCGTTATTTTAATAATTAACTTCCTTAAACTTGGGTGTGCATTTCATGTCACCCAAATCCAAATCTTAACAACGTTAAATAAAATATGTCTCGGACTGTGGGTGCATTTCATGTGGCGCAGACCAAAGATGTGGTTTAGATAACGTTGAAATCTTCCTTAGAATAATTAAAAGCGGTTTTAAAGCAAAAATGCACATAGGCTTTAAAAGTGTTTTAAATCAGATAAATAGGCCAATAATAACAGTTGAGGGGCCGTGCTAGAACCACGGAACTCGAAAATACTTAACACCTTCTCCCGGGTTAACAGAATTCCTTACCCGGATTTCTGTGTTCGCGGATTGTAATACAGAGTCAATCTTTTCCTCGATTCAGGATTTGAACCGGTGACTTGGGACACCATAATTATCCCAAGTGGCAACTCTACATTTTTAATAAAAATGATCCCATTTCGATTGTCACATTAAGTTGGAAAAAACTCCCTCATATAACCCTTTACGGGGGTGTAGGAAAAAGGAGGTGTGACAGCTCTGGCGACTCTGCTGGGGATTGAACCCAGAATCTCTGGTTCATGGTTCAAAATTCGAGCTTAGATAAATTGTTATAGTTGACTTTATTTATTATCTGATTTTGTTACATGTTTGGGCCTAATGTGCTAAGTGCTACTTTTACCGCTTTGATATTCTGTGAACTGTATATAAACTGCTACGAAACCCTTCTTCTTTCTGAGTCTTCTAAATCATGGAGAAGGGTGCACTTCGTGTGACTGCTCTTCTGTCTAGAGTCTTATCCGATTTTAGAACGAGGTTCGGACAAGTTGCAAAGCCGGTGAAGCTTCTATATTCCCGGTATGCTGCCCCCCCTCGGCTCGAGTTGTCCACTCGGGTAAGCCAGGTCTAGAACAATAAACTCAGGTTTTAAACCTAGTATAACAAAGCCTCATGCCGGATACCTAGTAGGAATGCTTATCTGCATCATGTGCATTTGACTTTGGAGACTCAACACAATGGTTGGGTCTGTCTAGGACAGGTGTACCCGAAATGAAAAAGACCATCCTGATGCATCTTACTTGCTACTTGTGCATTCATTTGCTTTGGATTTGCATGTTGACCAGCTTATAGGAGAAAGGTTGAGAGAAGGAAAGTCAATGTGAGGGTTGAGAGAGATAATTGTCTGTTTTTGAAAAATCAGCATACTAACCGAAATTTTGAAAGAAAAAAAAAAGAGGAATTTTTGTTTTGTTTTGAAAAAAAAAAGTTGGTTTTTGTTTTGTCAAAATCGCCCGAACTACGCCAGTCTAATTCTCACCAGATGTGGGATATGTAGGCAACCCTCATCGGGTCCAACTTCTCTTTTGCAAAATTGGCCTAAAAAGAACAAAAATTTTATGTTTATTGCAAATAAGTAAGGTGATGCCATAGCCGAATGTCCCTCAAAAGGGCGCCGGAAGGCTATTTTCGCAAGAACAACCATCTTTAGTCATTTTTAAAGGTTTTGGCCTGTTAGCCGACACAACCTTAAAATCTTCGTTTTCGAAGTGTTGAAAGGCCGTATTGGCAAAGCCAGATATTTTTATGAAAACTTTGAAAAAAATGGTCATTTTTCTTGAGTCAAAATGAGTCATAATTTTCTTTTAATGAAAATCACCCTAATAAATGTGCAGGATGAGCACAACTCAAAATGAACATTTCTCAGTCCGTGAAGAGATCCATTTGGAGCTACATATGTGGTGGCATGATTTTGGGGATGACAACAGGAATGTTGTGACAAAAGCGCTGGGTGGCCTCGTCGGGCTCTTGAAGGTTAAGCCAAGAAAGGACGTGGTTGAGGCCTTCATACCATTTTGGGACCCAGCACATAATGTATTCCACTTTACTGATTTCTAGTTAACTCCTACACTGGAAGAGATAGCAGGCTACACTGGTTTCGACGGGAATCTTAGAAATCAATACCCGGTGGCACCTAGAACAGTAAACCCTCACAAATTTTTGGATTTGTTAAGCATCAGTCGGGACATCCGAGACGGAAATTTGGCCAAAGGATTCCATACCTTCTACTTTCTGTACCAACGTTACGGGAATCCCCGTGGCTTCGAGACGCCAGATACCGGTCTTACTCACGCGGGAAACCAAGACTAGTGGGAAGCTCAGAGAGGATTAGCTTTTATAATGGCGTTCCTGGGTATTTTGATCTGCCCCAGAAAAGATGAGAATATAGAGTTGGGGCTCGTAGGGATAGCTGACTTTATGATGAAAAAGGCAAATGGGACCATAGTGCCGATGATTTTGGCAGAAATTTACCGAGCTCTGACCCTTTGTCGAGAAGGGGGAAAGTTCTTTGAAGGGTGCAATATGCTATTACAATTATGGATGGAGGAACACCTTTGCCACCGTCCCGGATACTTGAATTGTGGTATGACTGGCCTTGAGTGCATTGAAAACATGAAAAGCGGGTAGAAGGTTATGAATTCCCGGATGGTACAGAAGCATGGCATGCCCACTTGAGATCCTTGACTGCAAACAAGATCGAATAGACGTTTGGTTGTCTCTCGGTCAGTGAAGTAATTTATATGTCGGTTGAGGTATGTTTTCTGCTGTTGATGGGTCTTCGGAGTATCCAGCCTTATGCCCCACACCGAGTTCTATGTCAGTTAGGCCGATATCAGACCATCCCATACGATGAGGATTTGAGTCAGCATGTTATTGATTTGGAACCAAAAGCCGTTTAACCAGAAGAAAAAGTGCGTCGGATTTGGCATCAGTACAGATTCTTAGAGCCTAGAACTCAAGTACGAGATCTATACAGAGGTGAGGTGGAGCCTAGTTACACTTCATGGTATGGTAAAAGATCCCGAGTTCATTAGGAGCCCGAAAGGTCCACAAAGAGACCCCATGTCCAACAATTTACCGATAGAGCACAGGTGCAAGGGGATCCAAAGGAAACGAGTACAGGGCTACCATAAACAAGTTGGAAAGGCAAGTCATGGATCTTCAGTTTGAAAATGGTTTGCAAGCCGCCACAAATGAGGGGGAAAAGAAAAAACTAACTCTGGAAAATGAATCCCTCAAAGCTCAAATCCGAAAGATGAAAATAGCTGCTAGAAACCCGAAAAGAAGCCGAGCGGATGAAAGGCTTATAAGTAGTCTGAAAAAGAAAGCCCTTGAGTGTCAAGATGACCTAGAAAAGTCTGAGACCAGTCTGGCGAAAGTCCGGGCTCAATTGGCGGAAAATGCAAAAGGTCGGACACAGTTTGTGCAACAAATGAAGAAAAAGTATGAAGTGACAATCACCAGCCTGAAAAGAAAAGTAACTACTCTTGAGAATGAGGCAGCCAAACAGGCTAAAGATTTCAAAGTTGATAGGGAACACTGTTATGATTTGATGGCTCAGATGGAGGAAGGAATACAATAGTTGCAAAATCAATACCTCCATGATACTCAGGTGTTAGAAGCCCGAAATCAACAGGTCGGGCGTCTACTTCAGGAAAAGGGTAGAATCCGAGAGCGGGTCAAAGCCATTGCCGACTACATTGTTGTGAAATGACAAGCATGTGAAGATATGACTCGCACCACTTTATTCGCGGTAGTAATGATATTTGTCCGCCAGATAATAAGTGACTTGGAGAGGCTTCAAAGGGATCTTGACTATAGGCCCGTGGCGTGACCGAATGATGTCTCGCGGGCCCCAGGAGCATTTGAGGCATTAATGTATTCATGATTTTCATTGGAGTCTGTTAGTCTGTATTTTCTTTTATTGGAGTCTGTTAGTTTGTTTTCCAGTATGGGTTTTCATCTTTCTGCTAGGGTTTGTTAGTCTGTTTTGAGTCCTTCAGAGTCTGTTAATTTCCCTTTTCGAGTCTGTTAGTTTTATAATCTGGTAGGATGAGTCGTTGTAATCAAAATTGTTTTATTTTATGGAAAAATTTGAAAATCCCAAAATGTTTTTGTTTATTTTTACACTTACCTCCAAGAACTACGCTTGGTCTGATTCATGCGGAGTCATGATACGTAGGCAATCTCCATAGGATTCGACCATAACCAAAAGAAAGAAAAGGAAAAAAAAAGAGTAAAGAAGAAGAAAAAAGAGGAAAAACAAGAGAGAAAAAGAAAAGAAAAGAGAGAGAAAAATAAGAAACCGTGAGAAGGAAACAATGGCAAAACAAGAAAGAGACATCAGAAAATAAAAACAAAGAGAGAATAAGCAAATAAAGGCAAGAATAAAAGGGGCAAAAAGAGAAAAGAGAAGTTGCAAATGGAAATAAGGAAAAGCCGGGATGACGCAAGCAACCGATCAAATGCATAATAGAAACGGTTAACTGCTTAGGTGCATTCACTCCTCAAATGTGCGATTGCCTATCTATTAAAGCCCCGATCGCTAACTAGTTTGTTGTTGTCGTCAAGTAACATGCAGTTGGTTAAATTTGATTGGCATTCTGGCAACTCACTCCTACAACACCCGGTCCAAAAAAAAGGTGATCATGGCCAACCAGGAACTTGAGGCAAGTATTGTCGATCCGTCGAAAGAGGTGGAAGAATCGGAGGTTAATCTGAAAGATGAGTTGTATAAGTTGAAATAGCAAATGGCTGAAATGTACCAAGCATGGGCAAAAGGGCAGCACCGCCAGTTTATCCCCCCAACCCTGCTTATATCCCGCCGTTGGCCCAACCCCAGGAACCTCCCACTGTGAACTCATCTCCGGCCTTTCCCCTCTTACAACAATGCTATGGCACCACTTCCTATACATCACAAGCTCCCCCACCCAAACAAGTCACATACCCTCCCCCACCAGTCACCCCTATTTTCGTGGCACCCCCACCTGCTGCACTATATCGATCTTCCAGTGAGCCTCTATTCCAGACTCACGACAACCAATATTACCCCCCGGAGCCTATTTTCAAAGCTCCAGAACCCTACTCCTACACTCCTCATTTTGACCTCCCTGTGGAAGCTGAGAAACCACCTAAGAATCCTGAGTAGGAAGAGATGTTTAGGAAAGTTAAGAGCTTGGAACAATCATTCAGGAACATGCAGGGGTTGGGCAGTCAGGTAAGTGTGGCTTACAAAGATCTATGTTTATTCCCAGAGGTTCAATTGTCGGCAAGGTTTAAGATGCCCAAGTTTGATTTGTATGATGGGCATGGTGATCCAGTGGCGCATTTGAGAGGTTTTTGTAGCAAAATGAGGGGAGCTGATGGGAAAGACGAGCTGCTAATGGTGTATTTCAGTTAAAGTCTGAGTGGTTCAGTGTTGGAATGGTATACTCGGCAGGATCACGAAAGATGGTACACATGGGATGATCTAGCCCAGGAATTTTCTTGTCACTTCCAGTACAATCTCGAGATTATTCCGGATCATATATCTTTGACGAAACTTGAGAAAAAGCACAATGAAAGTTTCATAGAGTATGGTTTTCGTTGGAGAGAGCAAGCAGCGAGGGTTGACCCTCCAATGAAAGAAAGTGAAATGGTGGATTATTTTCTACAGGCCTTAGAGCCTACTTATTACGGTTATCTGGTATCAGCTATAGGCAAGTCCTTCAATGAAGTGGTAAATATGGCGGTATGATAGAAGAAGGGCTCAAGACAAACAAAATCATGAGCTATTTGGCGATAAAGGCAACCACCCAGACCATTCAAAGTGGAACTGGGAGAGTAATTGGAAAGAAGAAGAAAGAGGATGTCGCAACAGTTGAGTTAGGAGCTTGGTTTGGGCCCAGAGGTTCACCTCACCACTATCATCAGCCTCGTCCCCACCACCAAACCTACCCCCATACCCCGTATAATCCACCCCAACACTACTACTCACCGCCAGACCCCCGTTTTTCTATCCTCCATGCCCAAACATACAACCAACCTCCGGCCCACGTAAAATGGCGTACGCCAGTCCCACAAAATACATACCCAGCTCCAGAAAATGCCTACCTACCCCTAAGAGCCTACCAAAACCCTCCTGGATCAGGTTTCTGGCCCAACCAAGCATTTAAGAATGAGAGGTTGCAGAAGAAGAAAATATTCACTCTATTGGGAGAATCCTATACCAGTTTGTTCCACAGGTTGAGACAATTGGGTATGCTGAGTCCGATCAAGCCAAAACTGCCAAATCCTCTCCCGAAGAATCTTGATCATTCTATAAGTTGCGAATATTGTTCTGGTGCTCCGGGGCACGACACAGAGAAATACTGGCAATTGAAAACAGCTATTTAAGAGCTCATTGATACTAATTGGATTGAGGTCCAAGCTCCGGAGGCGCCCAATATCAACCAGAATCCGTTGTCAGCCCATCATGAGACAAATATGATGGAGATAGTACATATAGGGAGCCTAAAAATCCTGCACAGACCGTCATGATGATTCGGTCCAGTGAAGTCAGGCCGGTTAAAAAGCCAACAAGTGAGAAATCAGTGATCAGGTTGAGCTGGGCAAACAGTGAACCATCTGCAGTAGTCGAGAAGGGGAACCCAAGTGATGTGGCAGTAAAACAAAAAAAAAAGCAAAAGTGGTTATGCCAGGAGTGGCGAACAAGCCCGTTGTAATTGTGGAGGGTGCCCGCACATATCCTGTCATTATCAAGCCGGTAACTCAATTACCAATAGTCAACAATAAGGCGGTCCCGTGGAATTATGAATGAGTGACAGTGACTTACAAGGGGAAAGAGGTTAAAGAAGAAGTTTGTGAGACCCATGGTTTGACTCGATCAGGGAAATACTTTGCCCCCGAAGAGTTGAGAAAAGCTAAGATCTCCAAAGATAACCCAGTGCTAGTGAAGAAAGCTGTGACCGAGGAAAAAGCAAAGGAATTCTTGAGAAGATGAAAGTGCAGGACTATTCCATTGTGGAGCAGTTGAGGAAGACACCGGCTCATATTTCACTATTGTCATTATTGATCCATTCAAACGAGCACCGTCGGGCTTTGATGAAGATCCTAAATGAGGCCCACGTTCCTGACAAAATCTCAGTAAACCACTTGAAAAAGATAGCTAACAAGATATTTGAGGTAAACAGAGTCACTTTTTCTGATGATGAGTTGCCCGTGGAGGGTACTGAGCACAATAGATCCCTCTATCTTACGGTGAAATGCGAAGATTCCGTAGTTACTCGGGTACTGGTAGACAATGGTTCTAGTGCAAACATTTTCCCTCTCTCCACTCTGAACAAGTTGAAGGTGGATGATGAAAGAATTCACAAGAACATTATCTGCGTTCGGGGATTCGACGGTGGAGGGAAAGATTCAGTTGGGGACATAGTGTTTGAGCTTATAATAGGGCCAGTTGAATTTACCATGAAGTTCCAGGTGCTCGATGTGGTTGTTTCTTACAATCTGCTATTAGGTTAACCCTGGATTCATGCTGCCAAAGTAGTCTCGTCTACTCTGCATCAAATGGTCAAGTTTGAATGGGATAGACAGGAAATTATTGTGCACGACGAAGATAATTTGTGTGTTCCCAGTGATGCCATTGTTCTGTTCATAGAGTTTGAAGACGACAAGGGGCCATGGGTTTATCAGGTTTTTGACACGGTATCGGTAGAGAAAATTCCAGAAGGGAAGTGCGTTCCAACTCTGAGGGTAGCTGTTGCATCAATCATGGTAGTCGTTGAAATGTTGAAGATAGGTTTTGTAACCGGCAAGGGTTTGGGTGCATCTCTGCAAGGTATCGTACGGCCGGTGTCTCTCCCCAAAAACTTGGATACATTTGGTTTGGGGTTCAAGCCTACAGTTGCGGATGTGAAAAGAGACAAAAAGTTGAAACAGATGGCCTGGGTCCTCCCAAAGCCCGCCCCACGGCTCTCCAGATCATTTGTCAGGCCTGGCACCAAGAAACGCCTAGTAACAACAGTTCCCAGTTTTGTGGTTGGTCCTGATAAAGAGTTGATTGAAAGGTTCGAGAAGTTATTCGATGATGAGAACATGGTGGAAGCTGGAGAGGGTTCTAGCAAGGCGGATGTGCAATTTGTTGGGCCCAGTGCAAAGATTAACAATTGGGAAGGTACTCCTCTCCCCACCAGGAAGGAGTTTTGCTAGTTTGCTTTGATTTTGTTTCAGTTTATCTGGATTATTCTAGGGTTGTAATTCAGATTCTATGTTCCGTCCGTTTGGATGTATAAACCTTGTTATCTTTTAATTTCAATGAAATGCAATTTCCCTTTTTCTTCATTCCTGATAGTTTTATTTTTGTTTTCTTTTCTTCCTTGTACAATTCTTTTTATGCTGGTTTCAATAACATGATATGCATGAAGAATATTCGGCCCAGTCCTAAAAGTCAATCTAATTATAAAATAGTAATTCAAAAAATAGAGCGTGATGATGAATCAGAATATGATGAGGATGAGGCCTTTGAAGAGGTTAGTAAAGAATTAAGCCATTTTGAAGAAAAACCCAAGCCTAACCTGAGTGATACATAAGCAATCAATTTAGGGGACCCAGATAATATCAGAGAAACTAAGATAAGTGTCCATCTTGAACCTCAACTCAGGGAGGAGATAATTAAAGCATTGTTTGAGTATAAAGATATTTTTGCATGGTCATATGACGACATGCTGGGTCTAAGCACTGACTTGGTGGTTCACAAATTGCCTACTGACCCCGGCATTCCCTCCTATCAAGCAGAAGCTGAGGAAATTTAAAACTGATATGAGTGTGAAGATCAAAGAAGAGGTCACCAAGCAGTTCGATGCAAAAGTCATTCGGGTCACTCGGTATCCCACTTGGCTAGCCAATGTAGTACCTGTGCCAAAGATGGATGGCAAGACCAGGGTGTGTGTTGATTACCGTGATCTCAACAAGGAGAGTCCCAAGGACAACTTTCCACTGCCAAATATCCGCATTTTGATTGACAATTGCGCCAAACATGAGATTGGATCTTTTGTGGATTGTTATGCGGGCTATCATCAGATCCTAATGGATGAGGAAGATACAGAGAAGACGTCATTCATCACGCCATGGGAAACATACTGCTACAGGGTTATGCCTTTCGGTTTGAAAAATGTTGGGGCAACTTACATGAGGGAAATGGAAACCATATTCCATGACATGATACACAAGGAGATCGAGGTTTATGTGGATGATGTAATCATAAAGTCTAGAAAGTAGTCTGATCATGTCAGAGATTTGAGAAAATTCTTCCAAAGGATTCGCAGGTACAATCTTAAGCTCAATCCTGCAAAATGTGCATTTGGTGTGCCGTCTGGAAAATTGTTGGGATTCATAGTCAGTCGTCGAGGTATTAAATTGGACCCGTCAAAGATCAAAGCTATCCAAGAATTGCCACCTCCAAGGAACAAAACTGAGGTGATGAGTTTATTAGGGAGGCTGAATTACATCATCAGGTTTATTGCTTAGCTTACGACAACTTGTAAGCCTATCTTCAAATTGTTGAAGAAGGATGCTGCGGTCAAATGGACAGATGAGTGTCAAGAAGCATTTGATAAGATAAAGGGGTACTTGTCAAACCTACCTGTGTTGGTGCTACCAGAACCGGGGAGACCTTTGATTCTATATTTGACGGTCCTGGACAATTCATTTGGTTGTGTGTTGGGTCAGCATGACATCACTGATAGGAAGGAGCATGCCATCTATTATCTCAGCAAGAAGTTCACATCTTATGAGTTTAAGTACACTCAACTTGAGAGGACATGTTGTGCCCTAACTTGGGTAGCACAGAAGTTGAAGCGCTATTTGTCATCTTACACTACCTACCTCATCTCTCATTTGTATCCGTTAAAGTATATCTTTTAGAAGCCTATGCCTACCGGGAGGCTAGCAGTGGCAAATCTTGCTTATAGATTTTGACATCGTCTATGTGACTAGGACTGCGATGAAAGCCCATGCATTGGCTGATCATTTGGCTGAGAACCCAGTGGATGAAGAATATGAGCCTTTGAAGACTCACTTCCCTGATGAAGAGGTAATGCATATTGATGAGTTGGAACCAGTTGGAGAGCCAGGGTGGAAACTTTTCTTTAAAAGCTGCTAACATAAAGGGCGTTGGGATAAGAGCCGTACTTATTTCTGAAACGGGGCATCACTACCCCGTTACAGCTCAACTTCGTTTCTACTGTACTAACAACATGGCTGAGTACGAGGCATGCATTTTGGGTTTGAGGTTAGCTGCAGACATGGGTGTCCAGGAAGTCTTGGTCTTGGGAGACTCGGACCTTCTGGTACACTAGATCCAAGGGGAATGAGAAACACGGGATTTAAAACTCATACCGTACCGGCAATGTTTGCATGATCTTTGTCAATGGTTTCGATCAATAGAGTTCAGGCATATTCCAAGGATCCATAATGAGGTTGCTGATACTTTGGCTACCTTGGCATTAATGTTACATCATCCAGATAAGGATTATGTGGACCCTTTGCATATTCAGGTCCATGATCAGCATTCTTACTGTAATGTGGTGGAAGAAGAACTTGATGATGAGCCTTGGTTTCATGATATCAAGGAATATATCAGGATGGGGGTGTATCCAGTACAAGCCACAGGTGATCAAAAGAGAACAATTCGGCAGTTGGCAAGTGGATTTTTCTTCAGCGGAGGGGTTTTGTACAAAAGGACTCCGGATCTTGGATTGTTGAGATGTATAGATGCTAGACAGGCCACAACTATCATGACCAAAGTACATTCTGGAGTCTGTGGACCGTATATGAGTGGGTATGTGCTGGCAAAGAAGATTCTCCGAGCAGGTTATTATTGGCTCACTATGGAGCGAGATTGTATCAGTTTCGTGCGTAAGTGTCATCAGTGCCAAGTGCACGGAGATTTGATTCATTCTCCACCATCTGAATTGCACACAATGTCTGCACCATGGCCTTTTGTTGCGTAGGGCATGGATGTCATTGGGCTAGTTGAGCCAGCAACATCAAATGGGCACAGGTTCATTCTGGTGGCCATCGATTATTTCACCAAGTGGGTTGAGGCTAAAACGTTCAAGTCTGTGACCAAGAAAGCAGTGGTCGATTTTGTGCACTCAAATATCATTTGCCGGTTTGGGATCCCAAAGGTGATCATTACAGATAATGGTGCTAATGTCAATAGTCATCTGATGAAAGAGGTATGCCAGCAGTTCAAGATTACGCATTGCAATTCCACCATTTACCGCCCCAAGGCGAATGGAGCAGTCAAAGTGGCCAACAAGAACATAAAAAAGATACTTCGGAAAATGGTAGAGGGTTCCAGACAATGGCATGAAAAGCTACCATTTGCATTGTTGGGCTATCGCACCACTGTTCGTACTTCAGTAGGGGCAACTCCTTACTTGCTCGTGTACGACACTGAAGCAGTGATACCCGCAAAAATTGAAATCCCATCTCTTCGGATTGTCGCAGCAGCCAAAATTGACGATGATGAATGCGTTAAAACCCGCCTGGAACAATTGAGTTTGATCGATGAGAAAAGGTTGGCAGCAGTATGTCATGGCCAGTTGTATCAATAGAGAATGGCAAGAGCATATAATAAGAAGGTGCGTCCTCGGAAGTTTGAAGTGGGTCAACAAGTGTTGAGACGTATCCTTCCACATTAGGCCGAGGCTAAAGGCAAGTTCGTCCCAAATTGGCAGGGGTCATTCATCGTAACTAGAGTGTTGTCCAATGGTGCTTTGTATTTAACAGACATGGAAGACAAGTGTGTAGAAATGGCCATCAATTCCGATGCGGTCAAGAGATATTATGTATGATTTCCTTGTTTAAATTGTATTTGTTTGTACTTGGCAAGTTTTGAAGATTGGAATGACGAAGGCATTTTGTTCTGCTATCTAAACACTTTATCCTTTGTTATCCCCTTGAGCCTTATTTATTTCCTTTCATACCCCTCTTTTGGAATCAGTAGCAAAGATCATAAGCGCAAGTGCGAAGGATGAGTAAAGGAAAAAAAGAAAAGAAAAGAATGAAAAGAGAGGGAAAAAGGAAGGAAAGAAAAAGAAAGAAAAAAAAGAGAAAGAAAAGAAAAAGGGAAAAAACAACAAAAAGAGAAAAAAGAAGAAAGAAGAGGAAGAACATAAAAGAAAAATCACAACAACAAAGCAATTTCTACGACATGAACTACGTTTGACCTGATTCCTTTTAAGGATACGTAGGCAGCCTCACGGTTCGGTCCCACCAAAATAAAATCCCAAAAGTCCCCAAACAAAGAAACTGGGGCAGAAGTTGCGGTTGTAAGAAATATGATTCCGAAAGCTGTAATTTTTAAACCCATTTGAATTGTTTTGAGCCTTATTGATACCCTTTCTTTCTAACCCTATCCAAAAGCCCACGTTACGGTCCAAAGAAATACCTTCCGATCAGTCTTCGAGAAATGCCAAGTCAAGCAAGGAGAGGTAATTCATATCAGGGGCAACACCTTGGTCCAAGCAGAAAATGTTGAAATGAGAGTCTTATTGGTAAAAACCCTCACGGGCATCGTAAGGAGACGGTAGCTGAGAGAAATAAAAATGAGAGAGTTTTGTTGGTGAAAACCCTCACGGGCACCGTAAGGCAAAAGTCAGTTGAGAGATGAACAAATGAGAGAGGCTTGTTGGTGAAAACCCTTCAGGGCACCGCAGGCCGAACAAGGTCAAGGTTTTGGTGAAGAAATCAGGTTATGGAAATTCCGGAGAAATAAAATGTGGCAACTGAAAGTTGATTGGTTGGACAGACTGGGCTAATTAATCCGAAATGCATATCATGATCATTGGTACCAACTGTTCCGCTCAAATAAGTCTCTTTCCTTTTTCCTTTTTAGCAAGTCATCCAGTTTTGGATTTTCTTTATCCTTAATTCTCAAGGTCATTCCATTTCAGTTCTTTTGGGTTTCATTTCTCTAAGATGTTTCAATGTCAGTCTTGGTCAAGCAAATAAGAAAGGATTTCAAAGCTTACTACCAACTTCAAAAATTATAAAGCATAGTGTGGCCAGAACATACCAAAGATAGTATGATGTAAAGTGGGATATAAAGTGCCAGCGAAAGTTCCATCGGTGGAATGAGTTAGTAATTTCATGGGAGATGCAGAGGTTCAGATAAAGGGGCCAAAGGTGTAAAACAACGGTTCGGGTATAGAACACTCGGGTCATCCGAGGTCACGTGGGTTGAAAGTCAGTTAGAAAGTCAAGCGATTCAGGGCCAGTTCGAGGAAGCCAGTCAAAACAAAGCACGACAGCGGAGAGACCTTCAGCAAGAATGCCATTGACTAACCACCACATTTTAAACTGACAAGATTTTTCTTTGATTGAAACAGGGGCAGAAGGTTTCGTTGTTTCAGAGAAACCCTCCTTAAGGAAAGGCAAGCACCAGACAGGTTTGACCGTAAACTTTCAGGACCCGCCTGGATAATGAAATTTATTTGAAGTTCTCAGGACCCTCCTGGAAAATGGGACCTAGTTTAAAATTCAAAACAATTATGAGTAGCAAAATCTAGCATAAATGTACCCCAAAGGAATATAAATTGGCTTCAAAGTTTTCATGCTTGAGATAAGATTCAATTAAGAACTTTCAGGACCCTCCTGAATAATGGGACTTAGCTTTAGGATTTCCGTTAGATAACAAGATTTAGCGTAAGTTCTGTTGTAGGGTAGTATAATTCAGCCATAAAAGTTGTCATTCTTAAGATAATACTTGATGTTTGACTTTCAGGACCCTCCTGGATAGTGGGATGTAGTTTTAAGTTCTGCTTGGATAACAAGACGTAACAAAATGTAATACCTTTAGAAGATGTAATTTAGATTCAACGCTGTCAGTAACTAGGAGTTTTCAGGACCCTCCTGGATAATGGGATTTAGCTTTCAAATTCATAGAGATACTTGGTAACATGATTCAATTAACACTCACAGATGCGTCCAACACCAAACTGGGGTAGGAAAATTTGTTTTGTTTTGTTCGTTTTGTTGTAATCAGGTTCAAAGGCAGCAGTTTCAGAGGAGCAGTTCAAGTTTCGGCAATCAGGTGCCCACCTGGAGAGCACGGGAATACAGTTAAAGTTTTAGCAATCAGGCGCCCACCTAGAGAGCACGAGAATATAGTTCAAGTTTTGGCAATCATGCGCCCGCCTGGAGAACACGGGAATACAGTTCATGTTCAGCAATCAGGCGCCCACCTGGAGATCACGGGAATACAGTTCAAGTTTTGGCAATCAGGCGCCCACCTGGAGAGCACAGGAATATAGTTCAAGTTCAGCAATCAGGCGCCCACTGGAGAGCACGGGAATATAGTTCAAGTTTTGACAATCAAGCGCCCACCTGGAGAGCACAGGAATACAGTTCAAGTTCAGCAATTAGGCGCCCACCTGGAGAGCACGGGAATACAGTTAAAGTTTTGGCAATCAGGCGCCCACCTAGAGAGTACAGGAATACAGTTCAAGTTTTGGCAATCAGCCGCCCACTTGGAGAGCACGGGAATACAGTTCATGTTTTAGCAATCAGGCGCCCACCTGGAGAGCACGGGAATACAGTTCAAGTTCAGCAATCAGGCGCCCACCTGGAGAGCACGGAAATACAGTTCAAGTTCAGCAATCAGGCACTAACCTGGAGAGCATGAGAATACAGTCAAGGTCTTGGCAATCAGGCGCCTACTTGGAAAGTAGGGGAATACAGATAAAATTTTGGCAATCAGGCGATCACCTAGAGAGCAAGGGAGAATAACACCAGTTTTAAGGAAGGGAAACAATTTAAGTGTCGGTAATCAGGCGTCCACCTGGAGAAAAGGAAAGCATCTCAGATTATAATTCGAGTTCAGTAATCAGGCGTCCACCTGAAGAAAAGGGAAAGCATCTCAAATTACAATTCAAGTCAGCAACAAAAGAAGCTCGCGGCAAGAATGCAAGTCAGCAGTCCGAGGTGATCAACAGAAATTAGTCACAATAAAGAAAAAAAGAGAAAGGCAAGAAGTTAATACAAATGTAGAAGTTGATGAAAGATATGAGCTTCTCAAAACATGGCCGGGGTCACAAGCACTGCATGCCCGGTTTTGATCCGAAAAGCTGAAGAAGAACGAGCTAGCACCTGCAACTAGCAAGCGTCAAGGTTTAAATCCAAAGTCTGCATGAAGAACCATTCAAGACTCAAGATCAAGCTTCAGAAGACTTATAGATAGGAATCTTGTAACTCGTAGTTGATAGGCTTAGCTAGTCTTTTTCATGTTTTGATTTTTTATGTAACATCAGGACTACGAACCGGAACCTCGGCGGAACGGCATCTCGACCGGCTCTCCGCCTCGGCATACTCCATCATCTCACTCACCTCTGAACTATATGTGACCTGATTCCTTTATAGCCAAGGATATGTAGGCAGCTCAGATGCTAGGGCTCGGTCACATTCCCTTCTCTTTTAGTTTTAGTCTCTCCAAATAAGGGTCGGGTAAAAAAACCTATCTAGTCATTCTTTGTCCGAAAACTCTTCGTGTTTTCAGTCAAAAAGGAGCAGCTGTAGACATGTGATTTTTGACTCTTCCCAAGATTTTTCATATTTTAGCACGTAAATATTTAATTTAGGCCTAATATAGCTATTTCAGCTCATTTTTACTCTTTTACTTTTATTTTATTACAAGAAAACAAAAATTACAAAAAATAGGTTCGTTAATGTTTTGTAGTCATTTTTAATCTTGAAAAAATACCAAAAAAATAGTTTTGTTTTAACATTCAGTCTTATTTTAATAATTATTTTTACTTAAGTAGGGCTAATTAATATTTTTGATAATATTTCTATGTGGATAAATTTTTAGTTAATTAAGCTAATTTTAAGCATAGCTAATACAATTAGGCCCTTAACTTAGCTAATTTCCTGTTGTATGTCTAAGTTAATTAGGTCATCCACTTTCTTGTGTTTTGATTGCATATTAAAGGTTCCGGGTTTCTTATCTTGGGAATTTTGGGTCAGTTCTTAATTTGGGGATCCCTGATTGTCTTTAATTGGTTCTGAAAATCAAAAAGCCCAAGTGGGGTCATGTTTGGGTTTGCAGACCCATGACCCATTTGAGGATCAGGGTAATTTCAGGGGTTGTGGGGGATAGTTTAGAAAATTGGCTTGGGGAATCTTTAGTGTAACAGATTGAGAAGCTTCCAGAAAATGGGATTGTGGGCTGTTTTTGAAATTCTGATAATTAACTAGGGGTATGGGAGCTAAAATAAAAATTGAAAAAGGGGAAAAATGCAAAGACCGAGGTCTGTTGTTGCCCTACTCTTTTGCCTATAAAGGCACATTTCCTTGTCATTCAAGGCAGACTTTGAAGGGAAAAATCCAGAAAAAATAAAAAAAACGGCTGAAAATTTTAGTAAAGCATTGTTCCATTGATTTTTGTGATTTCTGAAGTTATCCAATTCTGAAACAATTTCTGGTGTATCTGGGGCTAAAATGTCTTGAGTTTTGGGTTTGTGGAAGCTTGGTTTGGACTATTTGGTTCGAATATTGTTTCACTGCTGAGACCAAAACTGAGTTATGCTGCTATTGATTGCTGATCCTTCACTTCTTTTGTTTCCCTTTTTCATTTCCAGGTACACATTTCTACATTCCGCCTAAAGTAAAGCTGGATTTGGAAAAAAAATGGAAATCTAGAGCTTTGAGAAATAGTCACAATAGTTATGTTCATAGTTTGGCTCACTTGTTTGCTTGTTTTTTTTTCATTTAGAGAGTTTTGCTTACTATCTTTCTACCTCTGAATATGTAATTAGAGATTGAGATTCTGAATATTGTATGCTATCTGGTAATTGGGATTGGTGTCCATTTAGTCTAGCCTCCTAAATGTAGTCATTTGTGTTACTCATTTTGTTTTAAGGTCTGGATTTGAACCTGTTTAAATACGGCTGATACATGATGTTTTTGGACTCTTAAATGTGTATTAGGTAAGGTTTTTAAGTCTGTTGTAGTATGGATCTTGTATGCAAGTTGGATTGAGGGTTCAATACTATAGCTTCTGAGTTTGATTTGTGTAATAAATCTCAATGTTAGTGCATGTCTGCTTTCCTATAATAGAGATTTAGACTTGTTTCTTTGTTTTTCTTTAGATCTAGTTTAAATTGGTTTCAGGTTCAGCTAAGTTTTTTCAGAATCTGAGTCTTGTATCACAGTCTTTTGTCACATTTTCTTTTAGAATTCGAGTGAGGCATTAGTGTTCTTGAAAAACTATGATTCAAACAATGAATTTATGGTTTTGACAAGTTACCAACTTGCTATAATATGTTTATGACTATCTTATTTGAAATCAAGACCTGGATTCTTGTTCTTGTCCAGTGTTTAGTTTTTTTAGAAAATAATGATCATTTGGGGTATTGCTACAAGCCATTTTTTATCCGTTGTTATGCGCACTTGAAGACTCGATTTAGAGTCTTGCATTCATTGATGTCAAGCTTACAAGGATCTGGGCTATCCTGGGCCAATGTTTATGTTTTCAAGTAATGAGGCCATATAAGTTTAAGGTAGACTCAGGCCCAAATCACGTTAGAAATTTGGAGATTCAGTTTAGTTGTTGCATTTTAATTAATCAATGGTTCAGAAAATGAAAATGTTAGTTTAATTATGAGGCTCATGTAGTTTTAGCCGATGGATATCTAATGGCTTGCCTCCGATTGTTGGCTTGTGAACGTTGGGCCTTAAGCCAAGCCCAAGCAGTCCCTTTAAATAATCCGCCCTTTTCTTTTAAAAGGTATTTCTATTTAGTTGGACCGTAATAGAATCTCTGCCCCATTAACGTTTGGATGATTAGTCGGTCCTTTAAATTAATCGAGGTGGGCCATAAGTAAATGAGATCAATTAGTTCATGGCCCTCACGAGTTAGCTTAGAAACCTTTTGGTTAGAACAAATCGAGGGGTGCCGTGCCAAACAAAATGACAATCGTATGGCCCTCATTTATTTAACCTTATTTTAATCCTTAGAACTCGAGGCGTGCCATTTAGCAAATTTTCCATGTCCCTCGCAAAGTTAAAAACGCGTAGTCGTTTTAGGCGCGTTATTTTAATAATTAACTTCCTTAAACTCGAGTGTGCATTTCATGTGACTCAAATATAAATCTTAACAACGTTAAATAAAATATGTCTTGGACTGCTGGTGCATTTCATGTGGCGCAGTCCAAAGATGTGTTTTAGATAACGTTGAAATCTTACTTAGAATAATTAAAAGCGATTTTAAAGCAAAAATGCACATAGGCTTTAAAAGTGTTTTAAATTTGATAAATAGGCCAATAATAACAGTTGAGTGACCGTGCTAGAACCACGGAACTCGGGAATGCCTAACACCTTCTCCCGGGTTAATAGAATTCCTCGATTAGAGATTTGAATCGGTGGCTTGGGATACCATAATTATCCTAAGTGGAGACTCTGCATTTTTAATAAAAATGATCCCGTTTCGATTGTCACTTTAAGTTGGAAAAAACTCCCTTATATACCCCTTTACGGGGGTGTAGGAAAAAGGAGGTGTGACACATTGCATAGGCCAAAAGGCATCCTCCGAAAAGCATAAATTCCATATGGACATGTGAAGGAGGTCTTCTCTCTGTCCTCTGGTGAAATAGAGATTTAGTTGTACCCTGAGTACCCATCCAGAAAACAGAAGTGGGATCTCCCTGCCAGTCTGTCAAGCATCTGATCAATGAAGGGAAGTGAGAAGTGGTCTTTCCGGGTGGCCATATTTAATTTCCTATAGTCCATACAAATTCTCCAGCCTATGACGGTTCTTGTATAGATCAACTCATTGTTATCATTTTTTACCACCGTCATACCACCCTTCTTAGGAACACATTGCACCCGGCTAAACCAATTGCTGTCAGAGATGGGGAAAATGATTCCCGCATCCAACCACTTAATCACCTCCTTCTTCACCACTTCCTTCATATTGGGGTTCAGCCTTCTTTGGTGCTCCCTGGAAGGTTTGTGTACCTCTTCCAGCAGAATTTTATGCATACAATATGCCGGGCTGATCCACTTAATATCTGTCATGGTCCACCCAATGGCAGTCTTGCACTCCTTGAGTTCCTGCAAAAGTTGTTGTGCCTTCACATCTAACAAACTAGATGAGATAATAATAGGTAATGTGGAGTTAGGTCCTAGGAACTCATACCTGAGATGGGCGGGCAGTGACTTCAATTCTAGCTTTGGTGGTTCTTCTATGGATAGCTTGGCTGGAGGAGTTTCTCTATTTTCTAAGTACAGGGGCTCGAATTCAAGTGTTCTCTCCCAAAACCCTCTGCCCTCTAGAGCCAGCACCCATTCTTCCCCATTCACCTCATCCAAAATTCACAAGACATGCAGCAAGAGGATCCTCAATAGTCAATGTCTCATCATCCTCTTCCACGATTACATCCACGGCATCAATAAGAGAACAATTGGCGAATTCACTTGGTCGCCTCATAGATTTCTGCACGTTGAATGTTATTTCCTCATCGTTCAACCTCATCTTGAGCTTCCTAGTTTCACAATCAATGAGGGCACGCCCTGTGGCCAAGAACGGCCTTCTCAAAATTATGGGAATTTCTTCATCCACCTTACAATCCAGAATCACAAAATCTGCAGGGAATACAAGTTTCCCTACTTGTATCAACACATCATCAAAATACATGAGGGTCTCTTTACAGTTCTGTCAGCCAGTTGCAATAACATAGATGTGGGTCTAGCTTTTCCAATTCCCAACCTCTTATAGATCGCCAGGGGCATAAGATATATGCTAGACCCCAAATCACAAAGTGCCTTGGCAAAGGCAAAGTTACCAATGGTACAGGGAATTGTGAAACTCCCTGGATCAAACAACTTCTCAGCAACTGGTCTAGTCACCACAGCACTACAGGTCTGAGTCTGAGTCACTGTGGCCAAATCTTGGAAATCAAACTTCGGGACATCAAGTCCTTCATCATTTTTACATAACCATGCATCTCCTTCAATGCATCAATCAATGGAACATTTACCTGGATTTGTTTCAGCATCTCCAAGAATTTCTTGTATTGTTCCTCTTTCTGGTATTTGGCCAGCCTTTATGGGAATGGTGTTGAAGGTCTCTTCTTCCCAATGATTTGGGTATTCTCTTTGTCAGACACCACCTCAACTATCGATTCCTAGGTTGTCTCGGCTTCTTTCTCATCATCACTCTGTGTGTTGGTGTCTTCCTGGGCAGGCTATACTGTCACCTCTGTCAGTTTCGTTGTATCATCTAGCTCAATGGGAACTGGTATAAGTGTCTCAGTCTATCTGCTTTCTCGAGCCCTTTCTTGCTCCAAGTCTAAGTCTCTTCCATTACGTAGACTCACTGCCATTAACTGCTTCGGGCCTTGATCTTTTAGATTTACCTAAGTGTCTACACGCAATGTCCCATGAGGACGATTATTCAAAGACATCAAGATCTGACTCATTTACACTTCAATATTCTTTATAGATGACTCATGTGCATCTACTCTTTCACTCATTTTTGGATTTGACCTAATAACTTGTTGCATCATTGCCTCGAGTCTAGCAAACCCATCTTCATGTCTCCCACCATGTTGCTGCTGAGGAGGATGATAACCCTGCTGCTAATTTTGGTTGTTGTATCCCTGTGGCCTTTGGTAAGGCGCCACGTTATTGTGAGGTCGCATGGCTCCCATATTTCAATTGTTGTGTTGTGGCTGCACTAGCCTGTATGGCTGATTCTGTTGGTCCCAATTCTGATCACCCTGTCTCTGGCCCCCATAATTAGACACATAATTCATGTCCTCAGGGTAATTATGATGATCACTTTCTTCATTCCATTTGCTACCAATTGGCTAACTAATGTAAGATGTGCATAAGCCCCTATTGGTAGTATCTACAATGTGCACCTACTACTTCTGCCCTGACTCTTCCATATTTTTGGTGAGTATAATCATTTGTGTTATTGAGGTGGCCATATTTTCAGCAAGAGTGTTGGATGGATTTAAGGGCACTGAGTGAACTACTAGAGTGATCGGTCCATTCCTGGTTGTCCACCCCGAATTCTGTGCCATCTTGTCAAGTAGGCTCTGGCTTTCTCTACATGTTTTTCTCAAGAATGCTCCACCAGCTGAAGCATCAACATTAGTCTTTACGCTATCTGTCAGACCCATGTAAAATCGCTGCCCCAACATCTGATCTGGAATATCGTGGTGTGGACATATGACCAACATCTCTTTGAATCGTTCCCATGTTTCTTGTAGTGTTTCCATTGGTTTCTGTTTGGAGCTCAAAATTTCATCAATTTGTTGAGCAGTCTTGTTGGGTGGATGAAGCTTATTCACAAATTGCTTGACTAACTCCTCCCAAGTCGTGATGGAATTAATGGGGAATGAATTTAGCCAAGTCTGGGCAGCTCCTGTCACTGAGAATGGACACAACAACAACTTTATTACTTCTTGAGTTACGTTGGGCTACCTTTGAGTTTTGCAGATAGACAGGAAATTCTTCAAGTGTTGTTGAGGATCTTCAATGTATGACCCCGAAAATAGTCCATGGTTTTGCAATAAGTGCAGCATGTTGTTTGTGATTTGAAAAGATTCGGCCTGTATCTGCGGGACTAATTTCACTGTGGCTAAATTCTCTGTTGTGGATTGTGCCCAGTCATAAAGAGCAGCTTCTGGCACAAGAGGCACCACTACTGGCGCAGCCGGGTCTACCACGTTATCCCCCATGTCTAGTTCAGGTTGTTCAGTTGATTGTTGTTTTTTGTTTTTCCGGTTGGCCCGATTCAAGGCCTTGAAAAGTTTCTCGGGATCTGATAATGCTTCAAATACTTCACTAGTTCTCGATGAGTTTCTAGGCATGCACCTGTACAACCAAGTCAACAAACGTTAAAATTTCAATGTATAGATTGAAAATAAAGAAAACTGACTACACTAAGAATTTTTGTATTTCTTTCAACTGTAATAATAACACTGTTAATTCCCCAGCCACGGCGCCAAAATTTGATCACACCCAACTATGTCTTATAAAAAGGACAAGCGGTCGTTGCAAATATAATCCAAGTATTTAGCTTAGAGTCGAATCCCACCGGGAATTAACCTACCAATTACTTTCGTCAGACTCACTGAATTCTTTGTAATCAACTTCTCAGATATTTTGAATAACAATTAATGATGTTTTTACTAACTATAACTGAATGAAGTTAAGTAAATTAAATGCTAACAATGACTGAGTTGTAAACAAATAAGAGAAGGATCTAAGGTTGTAATTTTCCCTATTGACAGAATCCCTTGCTATTATGTTTCGCATAGAATTGCCTAATAGTCTCTATCGATCATGAGCACTCTTACTACCATAAATCTCTCCCAAGTAATTACGACAATTTACTAGATGCACTCTCCCGAGTTACGCTAGCTGGCTTTTATTACAGCTTACTTTAGATCGCACCCAAGGTTTTGTTATCCCTAGTCCCACCTTTAAACCCTCGGTTATTGATTCCTCATATACTTTGGGAGTGGTGTTGTTCAACAATTACCTAAATATGCACTCTCTCCCAAGTAATACATACTAAATAGGCACAACTAATTGAGGATCCTATCAATTAACTACAACAAGAACATAATTGAACAAATAGAGATTAAACTGGGAAAACTATATTAACGTAACACGAAGTTCATCCTTCAACAGGTTCCATCAAAACCCTAGACTAAATAATTAGCTACTCATAATTGCATTCATAATAGCAACAGCAAAACTCATCATGAATGATAAATACAAAAGGGAGAAAGGTAGAACTCGATGTCGAATTATCCTCCTTGCCTCTTGCCTCTTCTTGCCTTCCACTAAGATGTAAAAATCTTGATAATGTCTTTTTAGGCGAGTTGAACCTCATATATGTTAAGTGGAATTACCCCTAGACTTCCAAGTTTACCCCGGAACTTATGCGCTCCGGACTGGACTAGCGCGGCCGCGCTCGAAACCCGCTAATGGCCGCGCATATTGCCTAATGTTCTACCTCTATTTTATGGACTAGCGCAGTCACGCTAATGGCCCTGCTAAGGTCGCGCTAAGAGGGTTCAGCCTTTTATCTCTTCTTTTCTTTCTTCTTTCACATGTCCTCAACTCCGAGGGGCTTCCCTTGCTTCAATTTAGATCCAAACACTGTCCTATGTCTCCATAAGCACAACTTTCTCCTGCAAAACATGAAATTCACAATTAGGGCGAATTTATCGTTATTTAACCATCCTAGATAGTGATGCATAGTCAAGTTGGGACATAAATAGTCTCCAAAATCTAGCCTATTATCATCTTCCTAGTGGCACTATCTTTCATTCCCACAATAGTCATACGATACCTTTAACAGCCCTACTCCTATCTGAATACTTCTTAAGTATTACAATGACGTTATTGCGAGCCTGAATTCACTATATTGGGTTTTACTATATTTATCTTGCATGATCTGCTGACTCGTCTGTAACCTCCATTTTAGCCATAACTAGGCTCTTCCTTAATCAATTATTAACTACTCATTGGCCCTTTCTCATATCCATATTCCGTGTAATCTTTCTTGGGTTATTTCCTTTGTCTTACTAGCTCCTTATTTATCAAAAACATCCCGAGCAGGAACCCTTACTTCCTTTTCTTGGCGCCGTGCTTACATAATGTTTTGGAATCATAGCATATATGTAACATTTAAATAAGTGCAATCTCATCCCTTTCTCAATTTTATCGCATTCTTCCTTTATCATTCGATAGTTGCTAGATCCACTTAATTCTGACTTAATGCCACACCATTCCATATTCCCCTATTTATGGGAGTACTAAGAGTTAGAGCTATGATGACCTGCCTATAGAAGTTTTACCTTTTCATCTTTGGCATCCTTTCACATTATCGATGATCCTTACTCGCCTTGCGATAATCCTTTCTGTACCAAGGATAACAAAATTTCTAACTCGTAATGGTGGCACTTTGTGTAACTGGCACATACAGTCCCTTAAGCTTAACTTTGCTCATATTGCTTGTTTTAGGGAAGCACTTTCCTGAATGACCATCCTCTGAATTCATCATGGATCTTCTTCTGTTGTCCATTTTATTACTGCCGGAATGCAATCTCAAATTCTCATGATGCTGAGATTATCAAATCACTCAGTTCCTAATTCATGTTTAGTTTATCTTGTTCACCAATCCATACTGGTTTCTATTATTCTAGGTCAAACTTTTTTTTTCTTCTAGTAATCACTTTAGAGTTGCGAACTTATTTCTTGAAATGAGGATGTGACTGTATGGCCTATACTCTTTTATTATCTTAAGGCCTATCACCTTTCGTCTCTTTCTTCATTTGACAATAGATTCTGTAACACTCAACCATTGTCATCCATGAATCACATCTCACTTATAATTCTTCCTTATCTCTCTTCTCATTACTCTGCTAATATTTCTGCCTATCCCTTTCTTGTGAAAACTTCAAAACGACATTCTTTCACTTTTAGTTCTCCTTGATTCATTCATCAGCTCTTCGGGTTGCTCAACATCCTCATTCTACTAGGGACAAGAGTCACACTAAGGTAATATTTATCCCTTTCAGGCTTTCAGTGCCTATCTTCGTAGTGCTCATATCTAGCTGTATTATTTTAAAGTGCAACATCTGGGTATCTCACGAGGAGATATGTTAGCACATTTGCAATATTATTCGGAAATGTCAACTAACGCAAATAATTCATCCATCATTTTGGGTTACTCTAACCCCAGCTAGATTCTGATGTTTCGTCCTTTTCTTAAACTACACCTGTTAGCCCTCATAGGGAATAACTGAGACGGGTGCGGTCAATTGTACATACATTTGTTATTGATGAAGGTAACTCAAAATGCTTATATCTCTCTTCCTGAATTGTAGATAATGTTCATCTTTACTAATTGGGTACCCCGTACCCTTCTTTACCTTGCTTTATTGCATCTTTTTTTTTAAACTTGTATCTTATGATCATTTCATTGCTTTTTACCATAAGAGTGGATAGATATTTCTGCTTTAGGGATCCTTATCAAGAAGCTTACACCTTTTAGTACATACATGATCTGTTGAAGACCTCATATTTACTTTTCATAAGCACGATACAAAGTCGAGTTCCTCTGACTTAACACTTTCATAGCCATATCTCTTACCAACCGTCTTTCTGGATATAGGTATCGCCTTATTATGAATGGAATAGGAGCTAAAAGTTTGAATTCTTATAAGTGAGCTCTACCACATGATCTAGAGTAAGAAGAAGGAGTGACAGTCTTAAATGTCCTGTAGCCTCCTGCTTATATGTGTGGTGCATGACACACTCATAAATAAGACTCTACTAGACACGGCTTGTAGACTCCTTAGGAAAGAACTGCTCTGATACCACTTTTGTCACGACCCAAATCGATGGGCCGCGATGGGCACCTGGTACCTTACTCAACCAAGTACCAACATAACGTATCTTTTCGTATCATTCTATCATAGATAACTGAGTCGGAGAGGCTATCGTGAAATAGGTAGAATATAACATGTAATACCAATTTATACGTAAGACATACGGGCCTATAAGGCTAAAATAACCACTCGTACACTGAATATAGGCCGACAAGGCCATGCAATCTTTTACGTACATGAAATATGTCTACAAGCCTCTAAGAACACATAATTTTCATAAAGGTCGAGACAGAGTCCCACCATACCAAACTATATGCATCTAAATCATACTAACCAAACAAGCAACTCTGAAGCAAATGGAGCGTACCAACATCTTCCGCTGAGCTGATAGCCTACTTAGAGGGCAATCGACCTGTCTATTAGGACCTGCGAGTATGAAACGCAGCATCCCCAGGCAAAAAGGACGTCAGTACGAATAATGTACCGAGTATGTAAGGCACATAAATAAGTACATAATAGACATGAAAGAAATATAGAGTAAATAACTCAACCTGTAAGTCTGGATAAATCTGTAAATCATGAAATACTTATAGTGTCATGCATATGCATATGAATGTCATGTTGTGCATAGGTACATGTGTTCATAACATTATCAAGCCTCTGAGGGCATTCCATCATATCATCTCGGCCACTATGGGCAACTCATCAACGTATACCAGTTGATACGGTGGTGGTGCGTATATAATGCTGTAACCCTTTCCCATATCCCATATACATATAATATACATATATATGCGTATATAATGCCATCTGATCATGGGTCAATGTACATGTATAACTGCATGAAATGCATAAGAAATATGTTAATAAGATTTTCTCGGTATGCTATTAAAATCAATATGCCTTTCGGATAAACTTTTATCAAATACGTATTTTTATGAGACCCATGAATAGAAGATATAATAATAATTCACATGGGGAATCAAGAATATAGATACCCCTAGTATTTATATGAATAGAGTCATTTATGGAAATTGTGCACTTGCTCGTTTCGTTTGTGACGTATAGATCATGCCAAAAGAAATAAGGGATAGACTTAACATACTTGAACCAAATCTCTTTTGCGAAAACACGCAACGGCGGATCAAAGTAGGAAAAAATCCATATAATATTCTTGAGAAAGATTGTACCGGGCTTTCTTTGAATTAGCATTTCATGTTGGACCTTGTAGCATTTCAGAGAGCTTCATATTTGGAAATTGTAATATTTCAGAGAGTCTCACGTTTGAACTTTGTAAACTTTCAAAGACTCTCACGTTTTTGGACAGTAACCTTTTATGTTGGACATAACTAGTTTTCTTTAATAGTGTAGGAAGATGGTCCCTTTTTTTCAAAGAGAGTGGGCCCCACTTTGATGTCTTAGTTGGCCTCTAATCCCTTCAAATTATTGTCATTTTATGTGACATTAGTAGTCATTAGGTTGCACATATTTGGCTGCCACGTATTTTATATAAGGCTTATCCAAAAAATTATCCACTTATTCCTTAATTACATGGTTAATCTTCCACCAAAAATTCACAATTAACAAAATATCCACATAATTGAGAATTATCTCAAATTACTTAAAATACTACTCACTTTTAATACACCTTATACACCTTACTATCATGGTCATGGGGTACCTTGTATTGTACTAGTTCATAAATACCAGGTATTTTAGCTCGGGCCGTATTTTATCCCAAAATGTCATACTTCGACGAAATTCTTTTTCTTTGATTTGCTTACCTTTTAACCTTCACGAATTTACTCATTACATGTTTGAAATATCATAAAATGCTTATAATCTTAAAATAATCTCATTCCCGAATTTACGTCGATTAACTTACGATAAAACTTTAACGTACGAAAAATGCGGGATGTAATATTTCATTTCCGAGCTTTCACCAATTTGCTTATGACATACTTTTACGTACGAAAACATGGGGTGTAACAGTAGCAACCAGCCTCCAACTGTTACGACAACTTCAAGTTAACTCTAACATGAATACTCAAAGTACCTAATACAATTGATTCTAGATAAAGCTGAAAGGTAAAATTTGAAAACCACATACTATAATGAAACTAGAATAAAAGAGACTTGTAACTGATTTGTCTATCTGGTTCATGTAGCTTCAGGTTCGCACACTTGAATCACACAAGAATTGCTTGTAAAATGCCTTGCTGTTTTGCTCCCAATTCACGATTATCTTCAGCTTTTGTGTGTGCCTGTTAAGTGAGAACATCCTGAAATATATGGAGTTAGTACAATAGGAAATAACTAGAGTTCCAATGCTATACTCTTCCTTAGTGGAAGAGTTCTAGTTATCTTCAACTTGTAACTCCTCCTTTATCTTGGATAAAGTTTTCTTCGAGTAAGGAATCTTTCTCCTTATCAATTATGCAACTTTTTCGATCAGGAGATATCAGATATAACAACTTAAGCCTATCTCCCTCACGTGCATCCCTTATGCTTGAATCTGCCTGTGTCTGTGTACACTGTAGATGGACCTGGTTCATGCTTGAGTTTCTTAGTCAATCATCAAAACAGCTTTACTTGGGCCAACAAATTCCTCCTTTTTGACAATGACAAACTCGGTGCTTTCTATAAGCATAAGCCCTGTTTCAACTCAGCTCAAAATCAACACAAAGTTAGAATACATTTCATTTTAAAGTCACTAATCATCAAGGACTAGGTTCATTAGGTTATAAACATCACAATCTAAAGTAAAAGCACAACCTAATTTCCCCTTTTTGGCGTCATCAAAAGTTTGCATTATCTTGTTAGATAACCAGATTTTAATAGAAATTACTCTTGGCCTCTTGGGCTACTTCAAATGCAATCATGGAATCAAGCATAATTTATCAATCTAATGATATTAGCCATCTAGAAGCATCAACAAACAGTTAGAGCACAAAAATAGTTGATTATCATTGATACTTAGTCATCCACAAAGCATAAAAGAAATAAAAATACTGGATCATGAGGAAAAAAACACAAAAAAATCACATTTGGGTCACTGGTTGATCTATCTAGGCTAGGAGACCTAAGGCTAGGAAAGACCAGGTTCTTGGTTCTTGGCTTGAAGTAGTTTCAGCATATCCTGAAGAATGCCATCATTCTTCTCCTTCTCCTTTGCCATCTCAGCTCTGAGAGCATCTCTCGCAGTCTCCATTTCTGCCAACATCTTCTTCAGCCTTTCAATTTTAGCTTCCTTAAACCCACTCTCTTGCACCAAAGCTCGCACTTTGCTGTTCATAGGTACCTTTTTGGATAAACCCAGTTCCTTGGGAGTGGTGTGGACTTCATAGTCACAAGCAGTTAGAGTTTTTGCCCCAAAATAATTCTTGCGTGTACCAACTTCCCATTTCTTGATGGGTACCTTGAAATATGCAAGTACAGTCGTGAGAATAAAATTATAGGGTATGGAGTGAGTTTGTGTTCCATTCATAACCCTATCAAGAAGTTGGATGATAAATCCAGTCCAATTGATTTGACGCCCACTATCCAAACATTCCATAAGGACCAAGTCCATGAATGTGAAAATGTGTCTCCTTTCCTGCCTAGGCAGCACAACTTTGTTAACAAATTCGAACAACACTTTGTAGGGTGGCTTCATCTCACTTTTTAAAATAGCCTTGGGCTCAAGCTCTTATTCATTTTCACCAAACTTCCTAGTAATGGCAAGGGCAGTAGGGAGATTCTCTAGACTTGGCCATTTAAGCTTTTTATAATCATTGTATCCTTTAGCAGGTACACCTAAGATCTCTCCCAGTTCTTTATCATCAAAACTCATTGTCACCCCATTTACCACACTGGTGACCTTACTATATTTGATCTCACAATTTGTCATGAACTCCACAATCTCAGTTTTGGCCAGCTTTCCATCTATCCGAAGGACCATGTCCTTCCAACCTTGCAATTGTAACTTCTCCCACAACATTAACATACCTTCCTCCTCCAAGTTCATGAGGAGTCTACCTTTCAAGATGGTTCTCTTCCCAAGCTTAACCATCTTGTCCTTCTCAGCATCGTATTCTTCTTCTTCTTTTCCACTCCATTCTTCTCCCTCCACTATTTTCACTTTTCTTGGTTTCAATGCAGACCTTTTTTAGCCAAAGTAGATAGCTCCGTGTTTTTGAAACAGGCTTCTTTATGTAAGTCTTGTCTTTCTTTGCCTTTAGAGTCACAACCTCCATTTCTTCTGTCTCCTCTTCATCCCGAAGGACCAGGTTTATCTCGTCAATTTCAACTACCTTAACAGGATCAACCACTTTCTTCTTTTCCTTAGAAGCAACTTTCTTCTTACTTTCTTCTAAGGCAGTTTCCAGTTCAGCCTCACTTTGCTTCTTTTGAGTCCTTGTAGCTCTTTCTCTTGTAAGAGGAGTCTCTACAGTGACAGATGAATCAGACTTTCTTTTCTTATTTTCCCTAGCAGTACCAGGGACTTTGACTCCTAAACTCTTTTTCCTTTTAGGATTAACTATCAGATACCTTTCTCAGTAGGTCTGCGAGGATTTCCTGCTCAGATGATACAGGTTCTTGAACATCTTTCCATAATCAAACCAACCTTTCAGCAGCTTCTCCAGACCCACTTCCCTCTATTTCTCTCACACTGTCTTCTTCTCCAGCAGATTCCTCACTCCACACTACTATAGCACCTTATTCTTTAATTAAACCAATAGGAGTGGGTGAAGATTCAACCACTCTTTTTCCCATTCCCCTCACAACACCTCGAGAACCCTTACTCTCCTTTTCTTTTCTTTTTTTTTATTTTTACCACCAATTTTCCCAGATTTAGTTGTTTCAACCCTAGCCACAGTTCCTACTAGAACAAACCTATTTTCCAGATTTGTAGAAACCTCAGAGATGATTTCAGGAGTAACTTTAGGGACATATGTTACCTTTTCTGTCTCAAAAGAAAAAGTTTCTTCTCTCTCAGTAGCAGACTTGAATGATTCATCAGATTTCTGGGGTTCTTCTTCCCGACTCGCTTTCAATTTTTCATTTATTTTCTTGATTTGTTCTCCACCAGCAACAACCTTGCGAGCCATCATCTTCACCCTTCCTTTCTTAGAGATGGGTGTGGTTGAAGGTGTAATAGACGGTGTGGGTACTATTTCCTTGGGTGGTGATGAGGGATTCTCAGAGGGGTTTGCCATTTCTGTGTTTGGGTATGAGAGAAGATGAGTTTGAGTGTGTTTGGAAAATGAGAGAAGATTGAGAGAATTTTTGACGGCTTGAATATTAGAAGCGAAGAAACACTAAGGCCTAATCAATTTAAGAAGGAGGAGTTTAGTTGGGTAATAGTAGCTTTTTCAAAAGTCTAATCAAACTGGAAGTCAGTTTGAAAAGACGTTGAAGAGTGTCCCTAGAATCTAGGCACTTATTATGGTTTTGGACTCTATTTGAATGAAACTGGTTCATTTCATAAGGGATAAGTTCAAAAGAGTTTGGGATTAAATGGAACTCCTCTTAATCATGATCCAAATATAATTTTTCCAAAATATGCAGAGTGGGGAGTACGTACCAAATAATCTTGATGAACCAGGTTCTTCACTGAGAAATCTCGTGGGTAAGTATGAATTTTCCAAGAAAATAGAGATAATATCATTAGATATTAATGAGTCATTTTAGCACATGGCACAAGAGTTAAATGATGAAAGTATGAGACTGAGCAAAATCTAATCTAATTATATACAAAAATTCATAATTTTTTCTAACCAATTTTTGAGTTAGAACTAGTTCCTTTTACGTGATCTTAATCATCCCTAATTCTAACATGTTCCTTTCAAGGTGATCTCTACTTAGAGGTTTTGTGAAGATGTCAGTTATTTGCTTGTCAGTATTTCATAGTTCTCGAAAACCGATGAAATGTGCTTAATTGCAGAAATATTGGAAAGTGAACTCTCGAGATGAAATTCAACTCAAGAAGGAGTAATCTGAACTCAAGGACACAAAAGCTCAGAAGTGCAGACCGCAAAATATCATCGGGGGCCGCAGAGTATGAAGGAAAGGCCAACAGAAAAAGTTGAAATGTGCGGTCCGCACATGAATTGTGCAGACCGCAGAAAGAGTGCAGTGCGGCTGCAGTCCAGAATTATGCGGCTGCAGATTTCCAATTCTATGAAGCTGAAGAAAAGTGCGGACCGCACATGGAATTGTACGGCCGTAAAAACTTTGAAAGGGCATTTTTGTCTGAAATTTTCATCCCTGTATAAATAGACGAGTTTCACATTTTTAGGTTAACTTTTGACATCATCAGCTACAGTAGTCGTTTTTCTTTACTTCTTTTAGTAGTTTTTCATCTTTTGGATTATTTTAACATAGATTTTGTCATTTATTTTGCAATATTAGTTTAATTATCATCTCTTCTTCTATTTCTTCAATTTCAAGCATGAGTAGCTAGATTTTTACTAGGGTTGTGACCCAACCCTAGTGTATAAGGCTTATGGGTGTTTGATTTAGTGCTTTTTATGATTGGGTGTTTATTATTTAGCCTTGTTCATGCTTTAATTTATAAAATTGATGGTTGCAAACATTAGTTCATGCCTATTTGACTTAGTTTCTACTTGAGAAAGAGATACTTAGTCTAGGAAAACTTAGCTAACAATGAACTTGGTCAATCGAAAGATTGATAGTCCCAATTAAACGGTTCAACCTAAAGATAGTAATAACCCGACTTGAGCTTTTATCCACCATTTCGTGGTACACCCATTTGGACTTGAGAAAGCCAAATTGGGCAAAGTCACTATCTGACCGAGAGGTATTAAGTGGGTAATTGAATGTTGATAGCTATAATTCACCCTGACCAATAAAACAAGCATTAAGGTTTATATCCCATTAGGCGAACACCTAGGTGATGGTCACAGCCCTAGGCTTTTTGCAAAACTTGAAAAACAAATAAATTTTTTTTCCTAATTTCATTTCTTAGTTTAAATTAGACCTAGAAACAACCCAAGTCTGTGAATTGATGTTTGATCCACAAAAATTGAGCACAACATGAGGCAGCAGCAACATACTTAGCTTCAGCAGTAGATAAGGCCACAGACTTTTGCTTTTTGGTGGCCCAAGACACAAGACATGAGCCAAGAAAGTGTGTCATACCTGAGGTACTCTTTCTATCCACAAAACAACCTGCATAATTAGCATCATCATATCCCACTAAGTTGAAATTACTACCTTTTGGATACCATAGACAAAGGTCAGTGGTGACTTTTAGGTATCTCAAGATTCTCTTAATAACAGTCAAGTGAGACTCCTTTGGATT
Source organism: Nicotiana tabacum (assembly GCF_000715075.1). NCBI lineage: Eukaryota > Viridiplantae > Streptophyta > Magnoliopsida > Solanales > Solanaceae > Nicotiana > Nicotiana tabacum. The sequence goes on along the minus strand of NC_134090.1, from coordinate 137,350,460 downwards.
TGCCTGAAATCGAGCACAAAGACCTACACTGAAAACAATGGCAGGTCTGCTACCAATGAGATATAACAAGGAACCAATCATTCCCCTATACAACTTCTGATCAACAGATGAACCATGTTCATCTACATCCAATTTTATGATTGGTGCTGTAGGAGTGTCAATTTCTTTGGAATCTTCCATTTTAAACCTTTTAAGCAACTCTTTCACATACTTCTGTTGATAGATCATAGTTCCATTTGAGATTTGTTTAATTTGTAAACCTAAAAAGAAATTAAGCTCACCCATCATATTCATTTCAAATTCACTCCCCATTAGTTTAGAAAATTCTTTACTTAACTTGTCAGTAGTTGTTCCAAAGATTATATCATTAACATATATCTGAACTACCAAGAGATCTTTACATTTTTCTTTCAAGAATAAAGTATTTTTAATTTTACCTCTCTTGTAGTCATGCTCAAGAAAGAATTTTGATAGTCTTTCATACAATTCTCTTGAAGCCTGCTTGGGCCCATAAAGTGTCTTATCAAGCTTGTACATATGATCAGGATATTTATCGCTTTTAAAGCCCGGAGGTTGCTTGACAAACACTTCTTCCTTTAGATAGCCATTGAGGAAGGCACTCTTGACATCCATCTAATGGAGAGTGAATTCCATGTACGCAGTAAAGTCTATAAGGAGTCTAATTGCTTCCAATCTTGCAACTGGAGCAAAGATCTCATCATAGTCTATGCCTTCTTCTTGACTATATCCTTGAACCACCAATCTTGCCTTGTTCCTTGTAATTATTCCATCTTCGTCAAGTTTGTTTTTGAAGAACCATTTTGTGCTAATTATTGATCTGTCCTTGGGTCTTGGTACCAGATGCCAAACTTGACTTCTCTCAAATTGGTTGAGTTCATCTTGCATTTCATTCACCCAGTCTGCATCCTCCAAAGCCTCAGCAATATTTTTAAGTTCAATAAGAGATAGCAAAGCGTCAAAAGCACAAAGATTCTTCAAAGAAGATCTGGTTTTGATTCTAGAGGTTGGATCAGTAATTATGTTCTTAATGGGATGAGAACTTTGGTACTTGTAAGGTTTCACAACCAGCTGGTTTCCCCTAGGGGTTCCTTCACTGTTTTGTTGCTGAGGAACATGTTCATAGACAGGTTCCCTTAAGGTTTGAGGATCGATTCTTCTTTGTTCAGTTCCCCTTGTCAGGTTGTCCTGGGTAGAAGAACATGTTCCATCACTTGTTCCTTCCTCTGGTGCAGCTTCAGTCTAGGCTGTGGTTTCATTTGAGTTTCTTACCAGCCCAATTGCTTCATCTTCATATTCCTACCTCTCAGAAAGAATGTTAGTTTTATCAAAAACCACATGTACACTTTCTTCTACACACATAGTTCTTTTATTATATATCTTATAAGCTTTACTATGTGAAGAATACCCCAATAATACTCCCTTATCACTTTTGGGATCAAATTTACCTAGGGAGTCTTTACCATTATTTTGCACAAAGCACTTGCATCCAAATGCCCTAAAATGGGATATATTTGACTTTCTCCCTTTAAGTAACTCATAGGGAGTCTTCTCAACAAGAGGTCTAGTCATACACCTATTTATGCTGTAACATGCAGTGTTCACAGCTTCTGCCCAGAAACTATGGGATAGTTTACTAGAAAGAAGCATAATCCTGGCCATTTCTTCCAATGTCCTATTATTTCTTTCAACTAATCCATTTTGTTATAGAGTCCTAGGAGCAGAAAAATTATGATCTATGTCATCCTCATCACAAAGTTCAGCAAATTTAGCATTTTGAAATTCAGTACCATGATCAGACCTAATTGATGCAAGTTGATTACCTACTTGTTTTTGAGTTTTTCTAACAAAAGAAGTAAACATATCAAATGTTTCATCTTTAGATGTTAGAAACAATGTCCAAGTAAACCTAGAATAATTATCAACAAGCACCATAACATATCTTTTACCACATCTGCTCAATGTTCTCATTGGTCTACAAAGATCCATATGGACCGGTTCCATCGTTCTGGTGGTGCTTACCATTTTCTTGATTTTGAAAGAGGATCTTACCTGCTTCCCCCTTGCACAGGCCTCACAAACTTTATCTTTCTTGAACTTAATGTTAGGCAGTCTTAAGTCCTTGGAGACTAGTTTGTTGAGTTGACTTAGACTGGCATGTCCAAGTTTTTGTGCCAAAGGAGGGGATCATTATCCAACACACTTAAACAAGTGAGTTCATTATCTGAGAGTGTGGACAGATCCACAATATATATGTTGTTCACTCTTTTTTCCTACAAAACTATCTTGTCAGTGATAAGATTAATCACAAAGCATTTTATAGAGGTGAATACAACCATGTTACCTCTATCACACAATTGTGATACATTTATAAGAATGTACTTCAGTCCATCAATCAGGTAGACATTCTCAATAGAGTGAGAGTAAGTCTTACCTACCTTGCTAACCCCAATGATCTCACATTTCTTCCCATTTTTGAAGGAGACATTACCTCCTTTAAGGTCCTCAAGTGAAAGGAACTGGTTCTTGCTTCCTGTCATATACTTTGAGCAACCGCTATCCATGTACCATATTTGGTTGCTCCCCTTCACTTGGACCTGCAAAAGGAAATCAGGGGTTAGTCTTAGGAACCCAAACTAGTTTGGGCACCTTTCTATAAGCAAAAGGATGAATCAGATTCTTTTTAGCCCAACTTGACATCTTATTTTTCCCTTGAACAAATTCTTTGTTCTTTTGACTTGCCTTTTATTTTGCAGTGCATTCACTTTTATAGTTACCAGTTTTACCACATTGTGTGCAAATTTTATTCTCAGGAAGTGTGAGGTACTTGCTTTTGGGATCCCACTTAGGTGTAGGGTTACCAAAGCCAAGTTCTTTTCTGTTGCTACTATGGTGTTCTTGTAGCCATGAAAGTGCATCGGAGGACCTATTGCATTTACAGGTTCTGTCTAGCTCATACTTGACCTTGCTTAGATCCTCCTGAGCCCTTTTGTACAACTCATCTTTCATTTTCCTACATGTTCTTCCAAAGTGAGTTGTGTGTGATCAGCTGTCCTTTTACCTGTTCCTAATTTCAGTTTTAGATTTTCAAATCTAAGTTCTAGGATAGTTGTTTCAAGTTCACAAACCTGGTTCTTTAGCACATCATTTTTGCTTTCAGTTTCACTAGCCCTATGTTCCAGATTTTCGCACTTAGATTTTAAAACTACACTCTTTTGACAGCTGTTCCTTTTCATTATTTACATCCTCAGAATCATCAGTTAGTTCTAGGAGCAACTCAGATAACCATTCCTTAGACAAAATTTGATCTTGTCTTTCAGATGAAAGACACTTACCTCAGCTTCTTCATCAGATTCTCCAATGGCCATAAATGCTCGTTCATCATCATCATCATCACCTGAGCTTTCATCTGAGCTCCCCAAGCAGTGACCATAGCCTTTGCTGATCCTTTGTTACTTTTCTTGGGTTGAACTTGTTCCTTTGCTCTGCTCTTTCCTTCTTCCATTCAATTTCCCATAAAAGACAGTTCTTGATGTGGTGATCAGTCTTTCCACACTTGTAGTAGCCATTATTGGTTTGTGTCTTAGGAGCCTTTGGTTGCTATAGCTTCCATTTCTTGAAGAATCTTTTCCTCTCCTTAGGTACTTCTTGAAGTCTTCGGTAATCATATTCATTTCATCATCTTCCAGATCAGAGCCTTCGGTGATTCTGAGAGCCAAAATCCTTTCCTTCGTAGATAAATCCATCTTCATGGTCTGTCTCCTAAGTTAATAAGCAATAAGATTTCCAATAAATTCATTCAGTGGGAGAGTAGCAATATTCTTTGATTCTTAGATGGCAGTGATTTTACTCTCCCAAGTGATAGGCAAAACTCTAGTCAATATCTTTATCCTTTCTTCTTCAGGAATAATCCTTCCAAGAGATTTCATCTCATTTGTCAGTGCAGTGAACCTTGTGTACATTTCTTGAATATTTTCTCCTTCCTTCATAGTAAAACTCTCATATTGAGAGTACAATAGAGTTCATCTAAATTTCTTCACGTGAGGTGTTCCTTCATGAGCCACTTGCAGTGTGTCCCAAATTTGTTTAACAGTGGTATAACCTTAGATTCTGTTGTACTCATCTGGACCAAGTCCACAAACAAGCCATTTCTTGGCTTTAGCATTCTTTTCCCACTTCCTCAAGTCTGTAGCAGTGCAATCAGCTCTTGTCATTGGCACATCTACTCCTTCAAAAAATTTCTTCAAGGTAGCCAATGGACCATCGGTGACAATGTCCCATAGTTCATAATCCTCTCCTATAATATGATCTCTCATCCTGTTTTTCCACCAAGAGTAGTACTGGCCATTAAAGAGTGGTGGCCTAGCAGTGGATTGCCCTTCTCAGTTTCCAGGTGGTGCACTCATGTTGATCTTCTCCTAAGGTGTTAGCCTCTTCAAGGATAACCTGTTCTGATACCAATTGATGTTTTATACTTCAATGCCACACAAGAGGGGGGATGGGTAATTTGTGTGGTGTCCAATCTTCGCGTGCACAAATTATAGAAGGACCTGGTTCTTCTATGTGTTCCGTATACTACTATTGCAGAAATAATAAATGCGGAAAGTAAATAACACATGTATTTTTACGTGGAAAATACCTGGCTCAAAAGGTAAAAAAACCACGACCTACTACTTAGTAGGAAATTTCCCAACACTTATCTAAATTACTGAGCCAAAATAGCATTTATAAAAACTCTTTGTAAACCTACGGATTACCTCTAATCTCGTTGTGGCAACCAACCTCTAACTATTGCGACAACTTCGAGTTAACTCTAACTTGAATAATCAGAGTACCTAATACAATGGCTTCTAGATAATCTGAAAGGTACAATTTGCAAACCACATACTACAGTGAAACTAGAATAAAAGAGAGACACTTGGAATTAGTTCTTCTATCTAGTTCATGTAGCTTCAGGTTCGCACACTTGAATCACACAAGAATTGTTTGCAAAATGTCTTGCTATTTTGCTCTCAATTCACGATTAACTTCAGCTTTTGTGCATGTCTGTAAAGTGAGAACATCCTGAAATATACAGAGTTAGCAGAATAGAAAATAACTAGAGTTACAATACAATAATATTCCTTGGCAGAAGAGCTCTAGTTATCTTCAACTTCTAACTCCTCCTTTATCTTGGACAAAGTTCTCTTCGAGTAAGGATTCCTTCTCCTTATCATTTATACAACCTTTTCGATCAGGAAATATCAAATATAACAACTTAAGCTTATCTCCCTCACGTGCATCCCTTATGCTTGAATCTGCCTGTGTCTGTGTACATTGTGGATGGATCTGGTCCATGTTTAAGTTCTTTTGTCAATCATCAAAACAACTTTACTTAGGGCCAATACTTTCAAATATAAATTCTTACCTCTAAATAAAATTATTATTCTTCAAATTCTACTATAAATTTAAACAAGTAAACCATATAACTAATAATACATTATGAAACATCTAGGAGTGGTAATTTGAACCTAAACCCATTTAACTCGCCCACCTCGTTCAAGGTTGAGCTGGTCAGTGACCCGTCTATTTGTTAAATTCAACTCATCTTGACCCAGCACATCTCAACCTATCTAAAGTTGAGCTAATTTTTAGCCCTAATTAATCCATGAGTAACTTTGCTAAAATATCTTTAAAATAATTTTTTTTGTTTGATATGTTTATATATAACCATAGCAAAAGAAAAAAAATCTTATTTGATAATTAAACAATTCAGAAGAAAATAACACACACTAATTAAAGCTTGGTAAGAATTGGGCGGATTGGACTATAATCCAAATTTTAGCACATCAACCCAACTCATCTCAGACCAAGTAATTTTTGGGCGAGTCATTGACCAACCCATTTATTGACTCTGCCCATTTTAACCCGGCCAAAATTAGGTCAACCTGTCCATTTGATACCCTAGATACATCCAATCTAAATGCTTCCATTGGGAAAATTTTATTTTGTGTTTCATACAACTTAAACTAGTTGTATGAGGCAATTTTTTTTTGTCTCGCAGTTTTGTGGACCCAGAAATGTAATATTGGGGTCCATAAATTTGTAAGACAAAAAAGAGCCTCATACAACTAATGTAAGTTGTATGAGACACAAAATAAAACTTCTCCTACCATTGATATTTTGACGTCTTGCGACGTTATAAGCGAACTAAAACAAAAACAAGAAGTTAACGAAACCTGAAAATTGTTGTTTTGATACGGATAATATACTTGAGAAGCAATTAGGAAATTACAAAATTAATACGTAGTAAAATAAATAAGAAAAGATGTCCAAAATGCACGAAAAGAAGTTTAGAGCTGTTAACATCACTTCGAGGTGTGGGTCCAACAATTGGATTTTGGTGTTTTCCTTGATGAACCAAAATTAGAGAAGACAAAAAAGGAATTAAGTTGGGTAATGATACTTAAGTGTATAGATAAGAGACTCTTTCGTTGCTCTGCGCATGCCAAGTAATGAACATGTCTCTGCACATGTCAAATGTTTGTCATGATTTGAACTTTATTGAAACATCATGTTTAGGGATATTTAAGTCTAAATTTTTTATTAGTGCATTTTTGATTTTGTTGAAAGAAAAACATGTAGTGCATTTTAGATGTGAAATCAACTAAATTGTTCCCCACACAATAACTAAAGAGAATTTTGATGCATTAATTAATTATTGCTAGAATCCCTTTATTTTTTCCTTCAAAATAAAAGCAAATTTCCTAGTATAACTTCAGATACCTTAGTTACTCACTTAATAGACTCTGTATTTGACATAGAATAGCTTATAATTATTGTATGGAGTCCAACTAATTGCTATGACTATATTTATGATGACTCAGACAGTTTATACTATAGCAAAATTTTACCATCATTATTAATCCTAAATTTGTGAAACAAGACAAGAGAGGTTGCTCTGATGATCAGCATCACCCACCTACAATCCTAAGATTGTGGGTTTTGAGTCACCAAAAGAGTGATAGCTCCAACAAAATGGGAATCAAATGGGAGGGGAATTAAAAAAAATGTGACACAAAATATTTATGAATTGGGTATATTTTGGTGATCATTCACAGAGCAAGGAGAAAGAAGACATAGCATCGAGAAATAGCTCCGAGAATGAATAATTTAAGTACTCAATTAAAATTAATTATTTTTAGCATGAAATAAAAAAAATTTATACTTAGCGAAAGAAAATTGTCAATCAAACTAAAATGTAAAGGCAAAGAATTAGATTATTAAACAGCAAAGAACTAGACTAAAAATATAAATGATAATATACCATAAAATTTTAGAAACTTTACATAATATATATATATATATATATATATATATATATATATATATATATATATGTGTGTGTGTGTGTAATAATAAATTTAAATAGCTACTTCTACAGTCATTTTTTGATTGAAACCAAAATCAAACCAAATTTGATCGGTTTTTAAAATTCAAAACCAAAACCAAACCAAATTTGATCGGTTTTTAAAATTCAAAACCAAAACCAAACCAAACCTAAAATGTATCGGGATTTTTGGTCGGTTTGATTCGATTTTTCGAATTTTTATGAACGTCCTAATGGCTAATTCGAGGAAGCCAGTGTTTATTTATCAAAAGATATTCCTAACATATTTCCATCATAGAAAATGGCACCATGTAGCTGCTTTTAACATCCTTATTACGAACACATGTAGCTATTACAAACATTTAAAGTTTACTTAGCTAGTTTTATCAAACCGTTCATGTTAATGTTGTTGTTTCTTCTTCTCAAGACCCCAGCTCAGTGTCGAGCCTAAATTCGGATTAAAAATCTGAATTTGAATTGCATTCAAACTTTAGACATAAGGTGTGAAGTTAGACTTTGGCAGAGCCTAATTTCAAATTCGACGGATTGAAGACTGAAACCTCACACCTTCGGTTGATTTTGAGGCTGCTAAATTTTACTTTGAGTATTCTTTAAATAGGAGTCTTAAAAATGATTATTTGTGCTAATTACTCTGATAAAATTATTTTTGATTGGACAAGAAAAGATTTCCTATATAGAAGAAAATATGCTTTCAAGATATGAAGGGACTTTTATGAAAGACCCTGCCTTTCATACTTTAGTAGGTCTTCGAGATTCTTTAGATGACTTATGTTAAAGGAATATCTATTTAATTCGATCAATTCATACAAGACATTTTTATTAAGGAATCTTCAGAATCACTGCTTATTTTTAAACTCAAAAAATTAATTCTGAATTTATTTTTTAGTACCGAAAGAATCACAGTAAGCAGTAAAGAGTGGGAAAACGAAGAAGAAGAGGAGGATGACATATTTTTCTTTGATGAAAAATGATAATTATATAAATGAAAAATAATATACGTCCTCCTTTCTTATGGGTTACTTTTAAGGTTTTTCGCTTTCTATTTACATACGTAATAACTAGTGTACTGCATAAACCCCAAGTTCTCTTGCGACATTTTATTCTGTAGTCAATTTTTTAATTTTCTTATGAATTTACTAGTCATTCTACTAACGAGGGCAATAAGGTCAGAAAGAAAGTGATAGACTGATAGTGATGGTCTACAGCCACAAAAGTTCAAGCCTGAATTGCATTCATCCCACTCCCAGTGGTAATTCTTCTATCTTTTACAATGTTTTGGCCACTAAATTTTAGTGCCAATGACTGAAGTTTACTATGAATAATTATTGTAACAACAAGAAACTTTTGCGGACTTCAAGAGGGAGGCTACTTCGGTAATACATAATTGGATCGTGAAAATTGCATGTTTGTATTATTGTATAGTTTGTTGAATTGTACAACAAAATATTAAAGAAGGATTTTTAAATTCTTAAATATGTTAGATATTTTTATGACTATAAAAGTATGTTACTAGAGTAAATAATAAATTTAAAAAGTAAATTATTTCAGAATATAAAACTTTTTATAAATATAATGAAAAAAAGAGTGCTAAATAGAGTGGAACATAATAATAGCATGTTTGACCAAACGCTTTGGCCAAACCCCTCAAATTTTGGCCCAAAAAAGTACTTTTAGCCAAAAAAAAATTTGGCCAGATAGGCTAGTAGTTTGGGAGAAGTAGAAAAAAAGTAGATTATTTTCAAAAGCACTTTTGAAAAATATACATTTAAAAGCAGTTTTTAAAAGCTTGACCAAACACTAATTGCTGCTCAGAGGTACTTTTCAAATTAATTAGTCAAACACAAACTCTTTCTCACCAAAAGTACTTTTGAGAAAAAAAAATACTTCTCAAAATAAGTTGATTTTTGTTGTTTGGTCAAATAAGCTATAAGTTGATGATAGTAATTCAAGATATACACCGAAATAGTACATCTTTTCCTTTTCAAAAAGTGGGAGTATGTAAACACAAAAAAGTATATTTTAGAAACTTTTCAATTATACTTAAAGTTCGATTTATAATCACACACTAGTAATACCCTAAAGTTTATACGTGGTATATTATTTGATGCAATAATAAATCCTTGTTCCTCTTACGCACAAGTTTAAAAAGGACAGAAGCTTTTACTTCCTTAATCTTCCGAGTTCTATCTCAATCAACTTCCACTTTACTTCATTAATAACTATATAAGGTAGTCAGGTAGATCAATTCAAGACATATATGATTGATAAAAAGGGTAATTTTGAGAATTCATGGAAATTTGAAGATCCTTCATAGATCATGTGAAATAATGTTAAAAAGCGCATTTTTTTCTTATCCCAAGAAGATTAAAAGAGAAAAAGATTTGAATTTGAATTAAAAGAAAACCAGTGAAAAAAGAGAAATATACATTTTTTTTTTTGTTTTGCTTTATAGTGTTCACTATCCGTTTTGTAGTCCCAACTACTTAACTTTAATATTACATAAGATTCATTAAACAAGAAATATTCCCTATTAAAATTCTTCTATTACACTCAACTTGTTTGGATGGATTGCATGTCATTTCATAATGTGTTTGTATTATTTTGATAGATTGTATCATTTTTCAATCGTTTCATAATGTGATGCACCATCAATATGAATAATAAATTTGTGATATTATAAAAAAAAGTAGGATACAAAATAGAATTATTATGTAAAAATATAAGATAAAAGATAAAATATGTTTATTTAATAATAAGGAAGGCAAGATGAGAGAGAAAAAAAGTAATAATGTAACATAAGCTAACACTTTTCGTTATTACAACGATGACTTTAACCGTACGATATATAAAATTTAAATAATAATTAAAATAAATATTATATTTAAATAACAATACGATATGGATGACAAGGTTAGAAATCCTAACCTCTAACACTGGGTAGTTTAAAGAGAAATAGGCCAAGTTGGCCATTCTTTCAGCTCAATGGTCAAACTTTTGTGAGGCCACCTTAATAAACAGAGATAGAGAGAGTCAGAGGGAAAGAGACAATAAAAAACAGAGACATATACTTGATGAGAGCACAGTAGCAAGCAGAACAAATAAACAAACAAAGACATGGACAAAGTAAAAAGAGCTTGCTTTGTATTAACGAGAAAGGTAAAAAAAGAAAATATTTACATAGTGTGTGTGTGTGTGTGTCTGGGAGGTGTAGTGTAGAAAAGGGGGCAATTTAAAAGTGAAAGTGCAGCATTTGGTCTCTGTATTCCTCAACATCTCCTCCTTTCCCCAAAGCTTCTTTGTCCCCTCCACTTTTTCTTTACTCCAATATCCAAAAAAAAACACTTTTCTCTTTCTCCCTCTTTTTCCGGCTACCTTTTTCGCCGGAATAATATCCTTCTGGCCGCCGGCAACCTTCTGCTATCTCCTTTTTCCTGAGCTCAGAGATGTAAAGTAAGAAGAATCAGTATGTATTTCTATTTGATTCATTATTGAGTTTGTTCGAGCTGGGACTTTTGTGGGTTCAGTGCAACTCCGATTTGATACCGGCGAGATGAATCTCATGTGAGGTTTATGTGGGGGTGCTCATTTCAGCTGGAAAAGGAGTCGCCGGAATAAGTAAAATGAAGACGCCGGTAAACGGAGCCGGTGCCGGAACTCAGCAGGCTTCTGGCAATGAAGGTCAGTTTCTCTGTCTTATACACAAAGGCATTGTAAGAATAACAGAATCAAAAAGACATTTTTTTTTCTTTTCATTCTTGTCTTTTATTGTTTTTAAGGATTTTCAGTTCCGGGAAAATATGATTTTCCTTTCTGTTTTATTCTAAATTTTTCCTATCCTTTTTCCTCCAATGACCAGAAAATTATGAGTAGAGACTCCCCAATTGTGTTGCTTACACGTGGGGAGGAGGTACTAGTCAAATTTGGATATTTTGCTTCAGTGAATTTTCCAGGAAAATATGATCTAAAAGAGGAGAGAAAAAGATTCACCTTTTCATAGCTTTTGAATCTAGCAAGAATGAGTAAAGCTCTCTTTTTTCAACCCCTTTATATGCTGGCAAGATCTTTTACACTACCAGATTAATTAAAAACTTTTCACAATTTATGCGTGTAGTAAGTGCGGATTGGTGATTTACCAGTTACAGCATGTTAAACTATATTGAATGGGAAAATTTTATGTTATCAATGTGTATAACTTAAATCCTTGATTTTCTTGAGAAACAAAGGCGGTTATAACTAATGAACTACTGTGGATTGACTGGTGGGGGGTTTCTGTTAGCAGATGAGAAGAAGAGAATAAACCCAGAGCTATGGCAAGCTTGCGCCGGACCTCTGGTGAACTTGCCGGTCGCTGGGACCCACGTTGTCTACTTCCCTCAAGGCCACAGTGAACAGGTAACATTTAACCCTTTTTACCTTCTTGTTTGCTAACATGAGCTAGTATGGTGTTCCTGCTTAAGATTGGCCTTATTATGCCATTTGGCTGGGTTGCTGCAGGGTGTAGCCTAATCACTGACTTCATGTATTGGTAACTTCGCGGTTGTTACTGTTGATTTTACTAGTGGTATGCATTGTATCTTCTGTGTCCATTTTCTGTTAGTAATTTGCGCTTTTATCTTTTTTGTTCTCGGGCAGAGGGAGAATAGTACGGGTTCGGCGAACCCAGTATCATTGGTCCAAATCATGTATTTGTCTTATGAAATTCATTAAATATGTATAAATTATTAATGTAGAACCCAGTAACTTAAAAGATTTGGAATCTCAAACCCATAAGCTTCAAATCTTGGCTCTGCCTCTGTTTTGTTGTGCTGCACGCCTGCACCTACATAATAGGGCTTTTTCTGTACTTTAGGCTAGATGGAGATAGTGTTGTTGTTCAATTAGCAAAGCTGGTAACTCTTTTAATGTCTTCTCATAACGAAAACTTGTAGACAATCCTTTCTAGGAGGTGGCGGGGTGGGACTTTAAATTGATTACAAGTATAACATAACCAAGTGTCATATGGCTGAAAGAAGAGCATATAGTCATTCTTGTTAGTTAGGATTGATAAAAGTGAGTGTCAATCTATGTTCTTCTTGAAGTTGCTAAACCAAATGAGAAGAATGTGTCATTTCTATGTCTATTGTTATACATTACTATCAGTTCTACAACTGAATCTGTTTTGTGCATTTGGAAAGATTCGTTCTCAATCCATAGAGTCAACTCCCCTGATTACTATTGCATGTATATTTTCAGGTTGCAGCGTCTATCAAGAAAGATGTGGAAGCTCAAGTTCCAAACTATCCAAATCTCCCGTCAAAGTTAATTTGTCTTCTTCACAATGTTACACTGCATGTATGTATAGTTCACAGTTGACTTGTCTTGATAAATGTTGTCCTACATTAATTTATTTGCTTTAAGAAAATGATTATCCTTTTTGTTACTTAGGCTGATCCAGAAACAGATGAAGTGTATGCCCAAATGACACTGCAACCAGTTCCTTCAGTATGGCTCTTCCTTGATATCTTCAATAGTCCTTTTTTTGTTTTGTTTTCGTTGTTTCATCTTGCTGTTTTCCTCTCCTTTCTAAGTATAGCCTGTTCTAATTTAATGTAAAACTCAGTTGGCGTGACCTTTTCACATGCAGTTCGACAAGGAGGCATTACTGAGGTCAGATTTGTCTATGAAAGTAAATAAACCACAACCAGAATTTTTTTGCAAGACCTTGACCGCAAGTGATACAAGCACTCATGGAGGTTTCTCTGTGCCTCGACGCGCAGCAGAGAAAATATTTCCTCCTCTGGTAAGATCCTTTATATTTTCTTATGTAAAGTTTTTATCTGTTGTTTCTATATCTTATGTGCGACACGCTACTTGTTTATAATCAGGATTACTCACTGCAACCACCTGCTCAAGAACTTGTGGCTAGAGACTTGCATGATAACGTATGGACCTTTAGACATGTTTATCGAGGTAGGTTTATTTAGCAGTTACATGTGGGTTCATGAGCTTGAGTATAGCTGAATGAGAATTATGCATTTTTCCGGGGTCTTACCTATCTCTCATCATTCAGGGCAACCCAAACGACACTTGCTAACGACAGGGTGGAGCCTTGTCGTGAGTGGAAAAAGGCTTTTTGCAGGTGACTCGGTCTTATTTATTAGGTATGAAAATGGCAATGATATGCCGACATGAAATATTGTCTCTGAATTTTGAAATCTGGGAACAGGCAAATGTAATCATAATTATAATCCATAGACTATAATGGAAAGCTAAGTACATTCCATGATAAACCATAAAAGGGTATTTTAGACTGCAACAGAATCTACACACTTGTCTTAGTCTCTTCCTACTCGGTCATTTGCTTTTAATCTTACTTGTCGCCCTTTAATCCTTGTCAATAGGGATGAAAAGCATCAGTTTCAACTAGGAATTAGAAAGGCAAACAGGCAGCCGACCAACTTATCGTCGTCAGTGTTGTCAAGTGATAGCATGCATATTGGCATCCTAGCAGCGGCAGCTCATGCAGCTGCAAACAACAGCCCTTTCACTGTGTTTTATAACCCAAGGTCAGTGTATTTATTTTTGTGTAGGTCTATATATGCATCAATAACCTCAAGAGCTACCATTGTTTCAGTCCTTAATGATATTTCCTATCATGAGATTTACAGTCTAGCCTCTAATATGAACAGGGCTGGTCCTTCTGAATTTGTGATTCCTTTAGCAAAATACTACAAAGCAACTTATAGCAGTCAAGTATCTCTTGGCATGCGGTTTCGCATGATGTTTGAGACAGAAGAATCTGGAACTAGAAGGTATATGGGAACAATTACTGGCATCAGTGATATGGATCCAGTGAGGTGGAAGAACTCTCAATGGAGGAACTTGCAGGTAGAAAAAAAGTGGAGCTATTGCTCTCTAATTTCCTCTCTACTTGTCCAACTTATTCAGCTGACACCTATCTTGATTAGGTCGGTTGGGATGAGTCAACTGCTGGGGAAAGGATCAACCGAGTGTCTATTTGGGAGATTGAACCTATAACAGCACCCTTTTTAATCTGTTCTAGTCCGTTCTTCAGCTCCAAGCATCCAAGGCAACCTGGAATGCCAGGTAGTTGAGCAATTTGTTAACAGAATTCCATTTAATAAAAGTTGATGTGGAGCAGTTAGAATTTGCCTCATTTTTCCAGCCAATGCGGACTTGTCTTTTTATGAAGGTTTCCTCTGAGAATGTTTGATCGGAATGTTTTTACCGGTTACAAGGAGGTGGACCTAGGATTAACCTAGTTATAACAACAACAACAACAGCATACCCAGTATTATCCCACACCGTGGGGTCCGGGGAGGGTTGTGTGTACGCAGACCTTACCCCTACCTTGTGAGGATAGAAAGGTTGTTTCCAATAGACCCTCGGCTCAGGAAAGCATAAGCACCACATTAATGAAAATATAGACAAGAAGGGACAGTACCAAAAAGTCATATAAAAGCAAAATAAAAACAACAAGATAGTAAGGATTAACCTAGTTATAAATAGGTGATATTTGTACAGAAAATTGACCCAAAATAAAAAGAAAGAAGAACCTTTTCAAGTGACAAAAGTAATAAAGAAACTTTGAACTCCAAGTTACCTTTGTTGTGGTCCTTGAATACTAAAGTTTTTCTGATAAGCTAATGCTGACGTAAAATATGAAATATACATCTAGAAGGATGCTTTCAACACAACAGTCATTTGCAAATGTAAAATACTAACTATCAAATTCTTAATCAATAGAGATCTATTACTTTTTTGCAGATGGTGATTGTTCTGATATGGATGGTGTATTCAGGAGGACAATGCCATGGCTTGGTGATGACTTTGGCATGACGGATCCTCAAGGTCTGCCCGGTCTTAGCTTAGTCCAATGGATGAACATGCAAAAAAACCCTTCTCTGACTAACCCGATGATGTCCAACTACTTGAATTCCCTATCTGGTTCTGTTCTACAAAACCTAGCTGGAGCGGACCTATCACGCCAGCTAGGTTTGGCAGCACCTCAACTTCAGCAGCAGCACAATTTGCAGTTTAATACTCAAAGGCCAAACCAACAGGGACAACAGCTTGAACAGCTCCAGAAGTTACCAGCGGCAACGCTCAACTCATTAGATTCAATTATGCAATCGCAGCAACAGTTATATGATATAAGTCAGCAACCAAGACAAAATTCAACTAATCAATCACTGCCTACAAGCCAAGTTCAAGCACAACTTCTGCAAGCTCAGAGTCTTGTGCAATCTCAGAATGTTCTTCCGTCGCAACAATCAATTCAAAACCAGCTGCAGAGAAACCTCCCTCAGAGCCTACCGCAGCAACAACCACAACAACAGATTCTGGGTCAAAGTCAGCAGCAAAATTTCATGTCGTCCCAGCCCCCAGATCCAGTTAACCAACATCATTTCTCTGAAAATCAAGCACAGTTTCAACTTCTACAGAAACTGCATCAGCAACAAAAATCACTTCTAGCACAACAATCTGCATTACAGCAATCTTCGCATCTTGGGTCAATCCAGGATCAGCAGAAGCAGTTCTTGGATGCATCGCAGAACTTTTCCAGGTCACTGGCAACAAGCCAAATGTTGGATGCGTCTCAAACCACGTCCACCTCCACTTCACTTTCCCACTCGCAGGTTGTGCAGCAGCAGATGACAAGAACAAATAGCCAGTCCAATCTTCGGTTTGTCCAGCCAACTCAGCAACCAAAGCTTCAGCAGCAGCAGCAGCAATATGGAATCTTACCAGACCTATCTGGACCAGTTGGCTACTCTCTACCCCGAACGACTTATCAGCTTGCCACAAATGGTAGTAGTTTAACAAGAACTGCAGGCGGAGGGCAGCCTGTAATGGATGAAGTCCCATCATGGTCCACCTCAGTGTCCACTAACAACTGTCAAAATGTAGTTCAGCAAAATTTGAATGGTCGAATCCATGAAAGCACAGGTGTGCGGGATGAAACAACCCACTATTCTGGACCCCTTTTAAATTCGAGTGGATTAGAAGTTATGTCTGCTAATAGTAACCTGGTTAAAGAGTTGCAACAGAAAAATGATGTTAAGCCGTCAATAAACGTCTCCAAGAACCAGAACCATGGGTTTTTGGCACCTCAAACTCTTAACACTGCAGGACACACATTGGATTATTTGGATAGTTCATCTTCAGCAACTTCAGCTTGCCTTTCCCAAAATGATGTCCAATTGCAGCAGGCTACAGACCCACCACTATCTTCCAGTTCTCATCCATTGATATTCAGAGATAGTCCAGACGGAGAAGTTCAGGGTGACTCAAGGAATGATATAGGTTTTGGAGCAAATATGGAAAATCAGTTAGGACTGCCTATGATGCCTGATCCTTTGATCACAAAAAGCTTAATGGGATCAAGGAAGGATTTCTCCGACAATCTCTCATCAGGAGGAGGCATGCTCTCTAGCTATGAAAACCCCAAGGAAGCGCAGCCTGAACTCTTGGCCTCAATGGCTTCCGAATATATGACCTTTAATTCAATTGATTCTACTATCAATGATGGTAATTTCATGGATAGAGGTGCCTGGGACCCACCGCCTCAACTTCCTCGTATGCGGACTTATACCAAGGTTGGTAGCCTTGTAAGGTGATTTAATAGGATCTCATTGTTTCTTAGAGTTATAACATTTTTTTGCATCATATATTTCAAAGGTGTACAAGCGTGGTGCGGTGGGAAGATCAATTGATATCGGACGGTACTCAGGCTATGAGGAGCTTAAGCTAGATTTGGCTCGTAGATTTGGTATAGAGGGACAACTGGAGGACAGACAAAGAGTAGGATGGAAGCTTGTGTATGTGGATCATGAGAACGATGTTCTCCTGGTTGGTGATGACCCTTGGGAGTAAGTTCATAAATTATGCTTCTGTCAAATTTCCAGCCGTTTGCATTTTCTACAAAAAGAAGCATATGCCCTCTGACTTACATATTCTATACTATCATATGATATCTTCAGGGAATTTGTGGGTTGTGTCCGCTGCATCAAGATTCTTTCTCCACAAGAAGTTCAACAAATGAGCTTGGATGGAGATTTTGGAGGTAATGTCCTTCAACACCAAGCTTGTAGCAGTTCAGATGCGGGAGGCGTGTAATTATAGCCTGTTAACAATTCTTTTGAAGCTGGAAACTTACACAAAATATAGCTTCTAGGAATTTTGTTGGTCAAGCATGATGGAAGTTGTGCTGCCAAAGTTTTTCCTTCTTTTATACAACCAGTACAGTAAGCGAGCCAGCTCTTCGTGGGATCTTGGTATATTTAACGATCCCTTGATGTAACAGAGCTGATGCTAATCTTTGATAAAAGAAAAAAGGTGTAAGGTGAATATATGTGAGTAGTCTCTCATCACCATTGCATGGGTCCAGTCTAGGTAGGGAGCTCATGTTTGTAAGGGTAATCTGCTCTAGCATTGGTATTAAGGCAATAGAAGCATGGTGATTACCGCGAGACTAGTCCAAAATTCTCTTGTTCCTTTGATAGTTCCACGAGGCTTGATATTATCAGAGTGTATAGTTGTGTAAATATACTCTTTGATTGTTGTACAACATTTTACATGGGTGTGGTTAGCCCCCTATTTATAGGAGAAAGGTTTTTCATTAAGCTTCCCCTGTGAGCTTCATTGAACAGGATCCACAAGAGTATTAAATGGGATAATCCACAATTCAAACTATTTTTTTATCACATTAAAACAGTTGAATATCCCCTATACGGGCTATAACAGTGAAGTTACAAAGTTACAAATTTATATATAAAATTTATATATAACTCGATTATTATTTTAAGAGTGGCTATAAAGTGTCATTTTCCCTATGTATAAAAGTAAGCCTAACTTTTGTGTATTTCTAGGCAAGTCACTTAACAATTTGCAAAGACGAAACGTAATATTATGTAATCTGCTCTAGCATAGGTATTAAGGCAATAGAATGATGCTTTCCGCGAGAAAATTAAGGAAAAGTGACACTGTATAGCCGTTGTAAAAATAACAACCGAAAAAATATATAAAATTTGTATATATTTTGTATATATACATTTTATATGTTATATACAAACATTATACAAATTTTATATATTTTTTCGGCTACCAGATATAAATAGTTTATAGTGCGAGATAAAAGTGATAATACCCCGAAAATTAACCCAAAATCTCTTGTTTCCTTTGCGTCAAAGCAATGGAGTTTTCCGAGGGGAGCAGAGGATTCCATGAAGCTTGATATTTCAGAGTGCATAATATACTTTCTCCTTCAATCTTTTATTGGAAATATCAAGTATATTTGAGAAGCTGTGATATGTTCAAGCCCAGCAAATTTGTGAAATTTTAAGAAACTGTATGTACGCATTTTAATAAAATTCAGAGAAGCTATATTTGAGTTAGGCAATCGATTATTGTTCATTTTATTTTCTCATCCGAAGCATACGCCACAGACTGATTATGATTCGTTGAAATGCGCATCTAGCAACGATATAATCAAGGGAAACGGGACTAATATACCCCTCTACTTTGATATATTGTTCACATTTACCCTCTGTTACATTATCGGATCAAATCTACCCTCACCGTTAGCAAATTTTTCAAATTTACCCTCTAACCTAACGGAAAGCCCCAAATCCCTTCTATTTACTGCAATTCTTCTTCACAAATCAGTCATCTCCTTCGTGTGATCCATCAGAGAAGAAAAAAGGTCCATATTATAAAAATGGGAGTGTGGAGTTACAACATAATTATTCCCCTTGTATTTGGTTATGCTCAAACCATAAAGGAAAGGCAGAATTGACAGTTTATGGGTATGTCTCCAACGGAATGAGGATGAGGGAAATACCGTATATAATTTGAAAGAGATTTATTTGATTCTTCAGGTGGTCGAAATGCATTCGCTTATGAAGTTGTTACTAATATTTGCTATTTTTTTATGGACTACACGCATAACAAGGACGTATGTATCCATGTAAATGCATTCCCTTTTGGATTTGGATTTAGCAGGTCATTTGATGCAAATTTTGCTTGTGCATGCACTTCTGCATGAAATTTGTGACATATGATTCTTTAGTATTGTCTGAGAAATCCTAAATTAAATAATCTGTTTACATTTATGTCCAGCTTCAGAACATCCTTTCAAAGGAATATTTACTAGTGTTCTCATGTCTGGAGTGGCGAGTTTGTTAAGTCTTCCTGCTCTAAATAATCAAGTGGAACAAGAAATCAACTTGTCAAGGATATTTTCTTTTTTGGTAGAGCACACGTGGGGATAAGTAATTTGTGAGAAAAAATTGTAGTAAATAGGAGTTTGGGATTTTGCGTCCATTAGATTAGAGGGTAAATTTGAAAACTTTGCTAACGATGAAGGTAGATTTGACCTGATAGTATAACTGAGAATAAATGTGAACAGTATATCAAAGTAGAGGGGTATATTTAGCCCTTTTCCCTATAATCAACGACACATGGTTGCAAAACTATATTAAAAATAGGGGGCATTTGCATCTATACCCGTTTTTTGTGCCACATTTTAACTTGTGCCCGCTTTGCAAAAAAATTGCAAGCGTACCCGCTTTTTCGCATAACTTCAGCATACGGGGCTGAAGTAGCAAAGACAATCACGCAAAACTTCAGCATTCTAGTAGCCGGGCCTGAAGTTCAGCTCTAGAGCTGAAGTTTTTGTGTTGTAACGACCTATTAATATTCAGCTCTAGAGCTGAAGTTTTGTGTTGTAAATGGGAGACTTCAGTTATTCGAGGTGCTAGGATCGTCAAATATCATGCTTCGGAGAATCATATGGACGTCATTTAAGCAACATGTATTACATACAGTAAATCCTTGGATATTAGCTACCTTTGAGATCGAGGATTTAAGAACTGCAGAAACAGACTAAAAGATGACAGTTGGTTGGCATGACATTAACAAAGGGTTGGGAATACATAATCATAAAAGATGACTGTTGCAATGAGGAGTGCCTGCAAATCTCTTCTAGAATAGATTAGAGTTTTCTTGTGGCTTTATAATTCCATCCATGCTACTAAGTAGCTATGGCCTATGGGCCAGTGAAAACCTTGTACTCTTTAGTTTCATTATATTGGGGGGGGGGGGGTGAGGTTGTGATGGAGAAGGAGGAGGAGAAAGGGAGCTGAAATTATTTAAGAAGTGATTACAAGTTAAAAGTTTTAAAAAGAAATGGGTATAGATTAAATGGGGCGCCCTATTTGGTCGCCCCGTGCAATTTCTACTAAAAATAGTATGATAATCTCGCAAACGGACCAACTTGCTCATAGTTTTCAATATTAGACTGTGTGTGCCCGTGTGGAGAGCGATCATGTCATTGTTTTTGTATCAAGACTTGGTTCTTTGTATTTGAACTTTTATGAAGTACAACAGTTAAGAGTAGACCACTGTAGGAGTGTTAAAAATGTTATGGGGCGTCAAACATAGTAGTATAAGACAACAGAAGATTCTAAACATCTTGACGTGAAAACACCATGAACAGCCAGTTAGTTATATTTAAGTTTTAACAATAAGCATTCGCTTTTAACAGAAGTAAATATTCAACTAAAACTCGTTCTTTACATTACCTAGTTCGTTCATATCTACAGTCTACACTCAACGGAAACAACAAAAGATATGACCATCAGGGAAGTTCATCAAAAAACACTGCTTGGTAAAAGCCATATTTCTAGTAACATTTCCGTACGTACAAGTCCATGTGCAGGTTGCTCAATGTCAGCTTACACAAAATGAACTCTCAGAGATTTCACCAGATCGTATACAAACAAAAGTAGACGAGACTCTTCTAACTTGACTTGCACGCTGCATCAGTGTTGCTCATTCGTTTAGATGGAGTCCGCTTCTTCTTGAGCGATTGGCTCACAGGTTCAAAAAGAGGGGCCCGGTAAATAGGTGCAGACAGCCCTGGCATACCAAGCCGTAAATCTGTACCGCCATCTGAACCAATCCATGATATGCGTTTCACTGCCATAGCTACAAATGCGCTTCAATCAGTGCCGAGTACAAAGTCTCATTCTTTTGTAGAAAACACTGCCTATTACAAGCTCCAGTAATAATTAGACTAAGGTGATGGGACAACCAGATGAATAACCGGTCAGGAGCAAAGATATAACATAGATCTTCATATCCAGCCGCCGTCTCAAGTTCACACAATTTAGAAACTTAATGGAATCACACCAATCAACATGAACCGATCTATGCTTATGAACTTAGAACTTCACAGTATAATTTCTCAATCCAAGAGGTGATTAGTTATAATAAACAGAGGGTAGTGAAGGAAAATCCATCAATCAAGTACTTATAGCCTAAGAGGGCTGAATGCTTAATGCACAAAAACCACAGTGATTCATTTATAACGTGTATGTTCAGATAGAATCATTATCCCTAGGACAAGCTTCCAGTTACTCCAGTCGGAACAGTTCATAACTTGAAAGTAATTCTTTCATTGTTCACCTATAGCAGTCTTAGAGGGGGAGAAAGAACCAAATAGCACCTGTTAACTTTATTTCCTCATTTTCCAGCATGAACTACATTCATGCAACTAGCTTTAATCCCAAATGCTAGAGTTTTTAACTTAAGCATGCTTAAAGAACCAAGTCTATGGAGGTGCAAAAGGTTGTGGCATACCAGGATCATCTTCATCATGTGCAAGTGCTGGACGATAAGGCCGCTTCCTAACATAGTTTTCCTGCAGAGGTCTTGGGATCTGAAATGAAAACCGGGACATACTTACACCTTCTGCTACATACTCCGGGTGTTCCTGCAAATACCTGAGAAGAGAAAGCATTGAGCAAAAACCATGAGGAATATGAAAAGAAAATACAGATTCAAGATTTTGTAATTTTACTTTTGAATTTCAATCATAGAACGAAGTCTTTTGCCTGATGGCGCAACATAATACCTGAAAAATCATCATGACAAGAGAAATGTTAATTAGGCAGTGTTTGTCCTAGCTTAATAGGGAAGAATCATATACACTTTTTAAGACCTACTAACGGCAAAAGGAGGAGGGAAGGAATGCAAGACACATACACATCAGCAAACCTGGTGCCTCCTTCACCTCGGATTCTTAAAAGACGTTCCCACCCAGGAGGGGGCTGAGCAATATTAGGCTTATCAATAGCCCAGAGCCTACTTCCATCTTGAGTAAGATCAGGTGGATCATCACATGATACTCCAGCACGCCACTCACGGGCTGTTTCACAATAGAAAGGCTGTTCCAAAATGTGTTCCCTTATCTTTTCATACTTCTCCTTTGAAGGTATGAGCCTCCATTTGAAGCAGTTTGCGCACTGCACGGTAAATGCCCCTACAGCTGGCAAAATTCTAGATGTATAATTCGGAAAGGAGTTTCGTCGAGGTTGAGAATCAAGAGGATCAGGGACGAGTTCAATTTCGCCAGCACCAACTGCAGCAGGATCGTAAAGCACTAACTGCTTTTGAGCATCTTCACCTTGGTTATCCTCATCGTCTGTGCTATGATCTTCTCGTTCTGGTGAAGAAGTAACATCTATAGGATTCTGATTAAAAGCAGGGTCTGCAGAATTTCTCAAATCTTTTGGCTCATACTTCATATTATCGCGGTGACTAGCAACTGAAGAACCATGAATATCATTATGATCCGTTTTTCCAAGGGTCGCAAGGTCCAGATGATCTCGCTCCATCTAACCAATTCTAAATTGAATAGAACTGTCCAAACAAAGCAAACATGATTTATTCGACAAGAGAACTCCTGGAACAGTGAACAACATAGGACAGAAAAAGAACACCTTTTATCCTATTTAACCAAAGGGCTAATTTATGTACTTTCTACAAAGACAGGAACCCCTGTTTGGATTGGTAAAATAAATGCTGAAAGGGAGTTCACACCAAGTCATCAAGAGCTGATATGAATTGATAATACAGAGCAATTATAAATCAAATTTGAAATGTCAGCCTAGTAGCAATTGAAACAATCTCCATACCCAAATGAGTCCATCTAGTACAAGGAACAAATTTATAAACAAGAAGATCCAGTTAAACATGTGTGGGGTCTCGACAAAAACACTTTCAAAGGAGAAAATATAATTTAACTCTATGGGGCACTCAAAGTACAGGAGTTCTTCTCTATGATGAAAGCAATGACTTAAAATCACCAAGAAAATGCAAGATAAAACTAATGAAAGACCAATAAAACTAAATATCATTAATAACAGGAAGTTCTACAAGAAGATAAATCAGAGTGACTGTCCAGATAAGGCTAGGAGAGGCCACAAACGAGATCCGTGGTAAGAAAAGTTAATTTTGAAACTGCTCAACTAAATGACTTTACAGGAGACTTGGCAACCATGAAAGGAAGTTGATGCTCTGGGGAATAAAATCATTCATAAAGCAGCAAAAGGTAAATAGTTTGAGCCACAACTTAGGCATACTATTTATACCCTGATGTGCCAGGTAACAGGTAAAGTCCGAAGGCTGTTCCCGTCCCTGTCGGGGGAGCCAGAACTTAGGAATACTATTTATATTGAACAAACAAGAAAGTTAGCATGAAATATTTCCAAACAAAACATTTCCCAAGTCATCAAGAGTGCAAATGAATCCATATAGCGGGCCACTTCACATTGAAAAATTGGTCTAACTACTTGATCATATTGGTGTACAGGAACCACCGGATACCAGGAACCACTTGACACTCGGGGAGAGTTTCCAAGAAAGTTTGTCTTAATCTTAAAAATGTCTGAAGCCACTGTTTTAGGAGATTCTTTGTTGGTCATAAATCTTAAGTTCTTAACCTGATAAGCTCGAAATCTAATTTCAACCAATTAATCTGAGTTCTGTTCACTAATCCTATACCATTGGTGTAAGCTTTATTTAGGGTCTGAACAGCAGACTAAAATAAACTCTTCTAAAGTTTAGAGTGTAGTCTTCTTGATAAAGTAATGCATTTTTAATAATGGCATCCAGTGGAAACAAAATCAATACAAGAGTCTACGGTCAAGTTCTAATGAGATGCCACTCCCACAAGGTGGAATACCTATCAAGAATTTTTCCTTACGATAAAGTCAAAAACTAAGTTCAGTAAACAGAGCTTCCTAACAAGCCTTAGGTGGGATGCATTAGGAAACATAAGCACTTAAGGTGAAGTATGTCCCCAAGAGCACCATTAGCACTTGCCGCGAAGTCAAAATATTTTTTTGATAAGGTACAGGTTACATACCTCGAAGTCAAAATTGCACATGTTTAATCTGTTATTATTATAAAAGTGGGAAGAATCTAAGTAAAATTTTGATAGACCAAAATGCCCCTATTTTACCTCTTAAAAAATTCTGACATTAATGTACAAAAGAAAGGAAAACAGTTTTCTAAAACTTATCATCAAATATTTCAAGTTCTAGAAAAATATTTTGTATTTGATAATAATGCGAAATAAATAAGAAATATTTCAACAGCTATCTATTAGCATGACACTTAAACTAAACTTCTAATCCATACAACTCATGTAATACAAATAAGACTCTTAATCTAGCCCACAATATAAAATTACAACAAATATAGTTCAATCACACTTGGGTCGGCTATATAAATCATGTTAATATATTTTTTATTGTGAGGATTTATAGTTCAAGCAAAAAATGTTTACAATATGTGGTCCAAAATTTAAAAATCATTTCAGCGAATTTGTGCAACGCACGAACGTAGGGACTAGTAGTCCAATAACGAAGTACCTTGGGATCAAGGAATTATGAAATATCCATAAGGTACTTTTTTCCAACATTTGGTTTCATGAAAAAGAAGTTTATGAATTCTACATCTCCTAAGAGGCACAAATTTTCTTTATTCTTGTTTAGTCTAGGTCAAGTTCAATATAATTGATTCACATGGAAAGTAAACCGAAGACAATCTTTAATATTAGTGGAAAAGGAAGGTGATACAAATATTTCTTTTTTTTGAAAAGGTAATATGTTTGTATTGATTATAAAAGTGATTACACCAGTGGTGAAAACCACCTAATAATTACATTGCAGGAACCCAGAAGAGAAGCCTAAAGTTCTATAGGATTCACAAATGGTCTAAAACATCAAAATCTCTTCTAAAGTTCTATAGGATTCACAAATGGTCTAAAACATCAAAAATATTCTCACACTCTTCTAGGAATTCCTGTTTACACCAAAAGTAAAAGAGCATTAAATAGCTCATCTTCAGTTTTTGTATTGAACTATGGTTGTCCTCAAAGCATCTTTGGTTCCTTTCTTTCCATATTGTCCACCGGATACAAGCTGGGACAATCTTCCATCTCTCCTTTTGGCCGGAATGTTCCCCATCTCTTTTCCAACTAGTTAGGACTTCCTTGATATTCCTAGGCATAACCCACTGGATCCCTCTCAGATTGATGAATATCTTCCATAGTTGATCAGTAACATTACAGTGAAAAAAAAGATGGCTGATTGTCTCCCCACGAGCTTCACACAGGTGACATCTGGACCCCAACTGATAACCTCTCTTGATAAGATTATCTTGTGTCAGGACTACTTCTCTTGCTAATAACCAAGTAAAACATGCAACTTTGCAGGGAATTCTTACTTTCCAGATCATCTTCCATGGCCAACATCCAATCTGATTGTTAGACTGATTAAGAGCTTTGTATGCAGATCTGACAGTAAACTTATCTTCTTTTCTCCCATTCCAATGCATCTTATCCTCAGAATATGAAGTCCCTTTGAATTGTTCTAAGGTGCTATAAAATTCTAACATCCTTTGAATTTCCCAATCATTTAGGAGTCTTCTGAAGGTGAGATTCCATCCATGAACTGTCCACACTTCTCCCACATAAGAAACTTGTTGTTGATTCAGGTTGTAAATGTCTGGAAACAACTGCTTCAAAGTTCTTTGTCCGAGCCATATGTCTTCCCAGAAAGAGGTCTTCATACTGTTACCCACTTTAAGACTAGACTTAGTACAAAACTTTGGCCATTAATTTCTGACAGATCTCCACAGGCTAACCCCATAAGGAGTGCTCACTGGTTTGGTTGTCCAGCTGCATTCCTTCCCATACCTTACCTCAATTACATTCTTCCACAAAGATTGTTCTGTTGTAGCAAACCTCCATAGCTACTTCATCATCAAACTTTGATTTTGCAATTTCAGATTCCTGATCCCCATACCCCCTTCCTTTTTGCTTGTTGTGAGAACATCCTATCTGACTAAGTGAATCTTGTTATTCTTACTGGCTCCTTGCCATAAGAAGTTTCTTCTCAAGGCATCAAGTCTTTTTGCTACACTTGTAGGCATAGGAAATAGAGACATCATGTAAGTTGGCAAAGCATCTAGAACACTATTGATTAGTGTAAGTCTCCCTCCCAGTAATAGGTATTAACTCTTCCAGCTGACCAACTTCTTTTCACATTTCTCAATTACATCATTCCAGATCCCTTTTGATTTGCTTTTTGCTCCAAGAGGCATTCCCAGATGTACTGTTGGCAGAGTTCCTATAATCCCTCCCAGAATATTCACTAAGTTATGAATCTCCATTACTTCATTAACTGGATAAATGAAGCTCTTATTCCAGTTAATGTGTAATCCAGAAATAGCTTCAAAGAGTATGAAAATCACTCTCAGAAGGAGCACCTTATCTCTATTAGCATCACAAAAAACCAAAGTATCATCTGCATATAATAAATGGGAGATTTCCAGAGACTCTGGAACTCTATGGTTCACCCTGAAGCCCTTGATCTAGTTGTTAGCTTTTGCAGATTTAAACAGGTTGTTTAAACTTTCCATTGCTAGAATGAATAGGAAGGGGATATAGGGTCCCCCTGCCTCAAACCTCTCTGTGATGAAAAGAATCCAGCAGGCGACCCATTTATCAGAATTGAAAATTTCACAGTATTTATGCATGCCTTAATCCACTTGATCCATTTCTCATCAAAACCCATCTTCAGTAGGATTCCCAGTAGAAATTCCCAGTTCAGATGGTCATAAGCCTTTTCAATACCTAACTTACACAAAATGCCTGGATCTTTGCTCCTCATTTTGGCATCAACACACTCATTTGCAATCAGAATAGCATCCATGATTTGCCTACCTTTGATGAAGGCCATCTGTTGGGTATCCACCAGCTTTCCAATAACTTTTTTGAGCCTTTCTGCTAGGATCTTTGAATTATTTTGTAGAAACTTCCTATCAGACTAATAGGTCTGAAATCTTTTAATTCTTTGGCCCCGACTTTCTTTGGAATCAAAGCCACCAAGGTTGCATTAAAACTCTTTTCAAAGGTCCCACTTTCATGGAAATTTTGAACAGCAGCAATCACCTCCTCTAATCCTATCACTTCCCAGCATTGGATGTAGAAGGCCATTGTATATCCATCTGGGCCTGGGGCTTTGTCCCCTGCATAAGCTTTAACACACTATTGTATATCCATCTGGGCCTGGGGCTTTGTCCCCTGCACAAGCTTTAACACACTCCCATATTTCCTGTGGTTCAATAGGACTCAGCAACATTTGGTTGTCTTCTGCATTAATGGTGGGGCAGCCCCTTAAGCTGCACTTTGGTCGCCAACTCTCAGAATATAGGTGCTGATAAAAGGCCACTATCTCTCTCTTAATATCTACAGGGTTCTCCACTGTTTCACCATTTACTTGTAACTTGTCAATGTTGTTGAATCTTTTGTGGGCATTGGCAGTTCTGTGGAAGAATTTTGTATTTTTGTCCCCTTCCTTCAACCATATTGCTCTAGACCTTTGCCTCCATGCTATCTCTTCCTTCCTAGCATTTTCTTCGAACTCTATCAATAAGGTTGCTTATTTGAGTTTCTCTTCTTCATTCAGTGACCTCACTTCTTCTGTCTCCTCCAATTCAGCTAGTTGGCCCAGAATACTCAGCTTCTGCGTTTTCAGGTTGCCTTGAGCTGATTTGCTCCATTCTTTGAGCTTCCCTTTTAGAGCTTTCAATTTGAAAGCTAGGACAAAATTTGGACTGCCTTCACATGAGAAACACTCCCACCATTCTTTGATTCTCTTGTTGAAACCTTCAGTCAGCAACCACCAATTTTCAAACTTGAAATAGGACTTAACTGGTTCCCAGTTCCCACTCTGCAAAAGCAAAGGGGAATGATCTAATGTGACTCTGTGTAGAATAGATTAATCAATTTTTCTGAATCCTTCATCCCATTCTTCAGAAACTAGGAATCTATCCAGTCTAGCAGCAACATTGTGATCAACCCTTTTTCTCCAAGTGAACCTCCAACCCATTAACTGTAAGTCTACCAGCCCCATATCATTGATGAATTCTGCAAACTCAGCCATTGACCTGTTGAAATTACTACAGTTCTTTTTCTCTGATGGATATCTAACAATATTGAAATCCCCGCATACCACCCAAGGTCCATTGAATAGGCCCCTAGCAACCCCTACCTCCCACCATACTTCTTCTCTTTCCCCTCTATCATTAGGAGCATAAATGCTAGAGAGGTGCCAAACAAAGTCTTGTGATCTTCCACTGAATTTGATTGTAATAGAAAACATCCCCACACTACTTATTTCCCCTTCCCATACCCTACTATCCCACATAATTAGAATGCCCCCTCTAGTCCCACTAGCTTCTAATTGAGCGTACTTCACCCATCTACTAGCCCATAAATCTCTGACAATCTCCCTTATTTCCCCTTTTACTTTTGTCTCTTGAAAGCAGTAAATTTCTGCCTTCCAACTACCCATCATATTTTTTATCAACTCCCTCTTTCTATATCTATTTAGCCCCCTAACATTCCAAGAAACTATTTTGATCATCATTTAGTATCTATGGCCATGTATCCCCCCTGCTCCTTGTTCCATTACTTTTGAAATTGCTCCCTATATCTAAATTCCTAACTTCTTTGCTTAGCTTCTTTTTTGGTGTGACTGTCTTCATAATCGATGAGGTCGATTCCATTGCATTTCTCCTTTTGCCGTCAATTTTCATAAATAATTGAAAAGCTTCCTGCTCACAACCTTTAAACTCTACCCCAAATTCCTTACTCAATCTGATAATGTTTTGATGCGCCCAGATTGGTGCATTAAATTCAGCATCATCCTCTTCTTCACTGATTAAGGAATTTAGAGGGAGAACTTCTTCAATGGTCCACTCCCCCAAATCGTTTACCTCCCCAATTTGCATGTAATTATTTTCCTGTGATTCTGTTGCATGTTGATTCTCTGAATTGTTGATCTCCATGATTGTTGCAGTGATTGAATTGGTCGATCTCTCTGTCTCTTCAGACTCTTTCTGAGGGTGTAAAGAGTCTCCTCGAATTCTGTCTCTGAATTCAAGTTGGTCCGCCCCTTCGTTATTTCCTTTTACTGTTTTGATGGCCTGGACTTCAATTAAAAGGGGGTCATTAAATGTTTCTTTATGGGCTGAAGGTATTAGATCCTTGTAACATAACTTGAAAGAAAAATTAGCCTGGCTTGGGCCCAATTTAAAATTGGGGCCCATATTCTCTTTTACAAATCTAGGCCCAATCGCACGTGAGCCTGGCACATGTGCCAACTGATTAGGGCTTTTAAATTCCAGCTGAGGACCCACGTGACTGTCCTGGAAAGCCGCCGACAATACACTCTTTCCAAGGTGGATTCCACTATAAACCAACGGGTAACTATTTCTTTCATTACCCATCAGACAACTACCTCTTTCTTCTTCCTCCCCCAAAGGAACCTCCACTATAGTCGTCGGCAGTTCGCACCACACTGGAATTTTGTACAGCAGATTGTCACTTTCTATTGCTATCTCTCTAGGAACCTTGCTTCCATCTCCCCTCACTTTAATCCTTGCCCAGCGCAGGTGATTTTTAAGCATTGTTTCCTCCTCTGTTTCTATCCATCCCCCACAATAATCTCCTATAATTTTGAACACTTTTTCCGACCAGAGATTTACCGGTAGACCCAAAAGCCTGATCCACAACCAGTCCCGCCTTACCTCCTCCGGCTAGCATCCAGTGGTAGGACTCCACCAGCCTAACCAAACTTTAAATTTCTAATAGTACCATTCGCCATTAAGAACATGCTCTGCTTCCTTCCTTGATGGAAATTCAAAAAGGAATTGGGAGTCGTTCTTCTCGTGGACATTAACATTGATGGTAGATTTCCAACTGGAGCTTGGCCATCTTTTGATGTCGTTCAAAGATGGTGCTTCCTTCATAGGGGTCAGAACTCTGCCTACAATGCATCGACTCAAGATATCTTTTTCCGTTATCTCTGTTCCACCTGGGATTGTGATCTTGGCATTGTTGATTTTGATAGGGGATCCTTTTGTTCCTTCTGATTGCCACCTACTTGTATTGATTGCTTCCTTGAAAGAGGACTCCAGACGAGGGATGTTTTCCGGCTGACTCTTTTTTTCTTTATCATGCTCATTTATGAGCCTAAGAATTTTCTGGGCTATAGCACTCCACCTAGCATTTAATGCAATTTCTGGTGTAATTATAACAGATCTATTATCGCCCTGTACTGCAATGAAACTGATGTACCTACCATACTCATTATATTTAAGGCTGCAATAATATTCTGTGTAATGGTCTTTCATAGACCATCTTCTTATTGTCTTGTTATGTTCCTTTGAAGCCACATTAAACACACATGTGACCCATTTCATAACTTTAATGCTAACTGTTGCAGACCTCATTAATTTTCTACTGCGCTCGACCCATTCGAACCAAACTTCTGATCTCGTTCTGTTTTTTGTGATATCGAAAGATTTGAAACCTGCATTGTAATAAATCCTGTTATTATCCATATTATTATGGTAAGGCTTGTGGAGAGTGGAGAAGAAAGGATGGGGGAATCCGGTGGGTATTACACCGGAAAATACTACCCTGCCAACCTAGGAAGTAGGAAAGAGAGTTTTCTCGGGGAATGTGCCTGGGAGCATTTTCAGTTAAATGCTAGTTCTAAATGCATGAAACATTTTCTAGACTCTTTTTTTCTTTATCAGGCTCATTTATGAGCTCGATTACAATGGCTTTACGGGTCTTAGGTTCAACACCCATGCAAGACAAGGTTTCAATGTGCTAGCTTAGATATTTAAGGTTCTCGTTTCTCTTCTTTTTTTGTACCCTTTGCTTAAGAATACTAATACACAACTCCTACTTTTGTCAACACAATAAAAAAGTGACTATTATAGACGTAAAGTTGGATAAGACACATAAATAAGTTGCACCCAGGCGGAGGAAATAGGTCAACCAT
Source organism: Nicotiana tabacum (assembly GCF_000715075.1). Classification (NCBI taxonomy): domain Eukaryota; kingdom Viridiplantae; phylum Streptophyta; class Magnoliopsida; order Solanales; family Solanaceae; genus Nicotiana; species Nicotiana tabacum. The sequence continues at coordinate 137,318,840 of NC_134090.1, read as the reverse complement.
GTTAAACTGGCCTAAACATGTGCGAAGCTAGGGTCATATGAATCTAGCTACTTGAAAATATGTCGCTCTTACAACAAAACTAGGAGAGAGGATAAAATCAATAATTCTATATATAACTAGGTCACATTTTGTGCATCAACTAATCAAGGTGAGAAATTATTGTGGTTGTATAATACCAATAGTTCTATATCCACTTGATCCATTTTGGTGCATGCAACTGAAGTAGGTGAAATTTTGTTGGTTCAACAACTAGTTCAGATGGCTACCAATGGAATAATGGGTTTCACCATAGATTAAGAGCAGAATAACTACATACCACTGTATCTGCCAATCTGATTTTATCAGTACTAGTGAATGCCATCACAGTGCTTGCACGCGCAATAACCAAGCACCTTAAATAAAAGCACAAGAACAACAACTATATCTCAGTCGAAAACTGGTTCTGGTCGGTTATATAAATCCACGACATAAAAATAAAAATAAGAAACCAATCCAAGTGACTGCAAAATCAAGATCCCATTAATAACCGCCTACTTCTTTTGAACCCTAAATTGTAAAGAAAACCTAATTCTCCACGCGCGAATTGCATACGTGCATTCAAAATACAAACATTTTTCCAAATATAAAGAAAATGGCTGAATCACAAGGAAAGTGGAAAGAAAAAGAGATAAGGTAAAACCATTTCGATAAATACCATAAAAAAAGACAAGCAAACTAAAGCATTGGCAAAAAAAGTGCAGGCGATAGAATCTAAAAATAATCGAACTTTAGAACTTAAGATTTATCAGCAACTTCCGAATAATCAGCATCTTCTTTTCAGAAACTACATACACTACAACAAAATGTCACAAAATCAAGACGGATAACCAAAAAAAGAAGTGCCCCAAATCAGTAAATTCAATTTTTTTTTATGACAGTAGTATACGGGCGCGCATGTTGATTATTCCACTGGATATCTACTACCTCCCACCGGCACAAATACTGGGTAACTCTGCTCACCAAAGCTTAGGCGGGTCCAAAAAAATTACCTAGTGTTTTCTCCTGAGATTTTAACTCAATTATTTTTCCAAAACCCCATTTCTTTCAATAAAAATTTTACTAGAGGAAAAGCGCACAAGTGCACAGATGACACAGATTGAAATCCATAAACACAAACTGAATATATCACAAAACATGCATATGCATAAATCATAAAGCAGAGGATAACAGGAATTATACCAAGTGAGAAAAACAAAGGGAGAGGGGATCTAAGCCAGAAACAACCAAGAATCAACGGTTGGCTAAATTAGAAGAAAGTATAGGTAGCTGAATATATGTATGTATATGCACGCATCTACATACAGATTACAGACTGCAATTCTTTGCTTCTCCTAGGGAAGTGAGAGGCAGAGGCAGAGATAGAAGAGAAGAACTAAGGCAAAGACTGAATTTAATATTGGATTTTTTCGCTCGGCTGTCATTAGTGTCATAAAATTTTATTGCTATACTAAGGGTCTGTTTGGGCAATGTAACACCTTGATCGTTTGCCATAATGTAATTACCGTGCAAATTTTATTATCATATTTGGTTAGACAAATATAATTACATCGTTATAAATTGATAAATAATGTCATAAATAATTGATATCTTCCAAATAAATAATATTGTTACTTAAATTAATTAATTAATAAAATCTTAATAACAAATTTAATAGTTTTACCAACTCATGCGAATATAAGAAAATTAACTATGAGTTTAGAAAGTATACTCTATAATAAATATTTATACTAGTAATCAGGAAATAAAACTAGTAATGTACAAAGTAAGCAAACTTTAGTGTGTGAAAAATATATGTATATATAAAAAAATATTAAAGTTTTAATTTATTTTTTTAAATGATCGGTATAACTTTAGAAAGTACTTCTCTATAATAAAATTTATACTAATGAGTAAAAAAAAAAAGTTCTAAGTATTAAGCAAAATAGAAACACTACTTATTAATCTATCTACAACACAATTTGTATAACAACTAATTATTATAAAGCTAGTAATAATAATGATATTTTCAAATTATTATAATCATCAATCAAAATTTATCCAAAAAAATAATATTTCAACAAATATTGAAAGGGGGGAAATAAATAATCAAAATATAAAAGTATTTTTTTTGACAAAAAAAAATATAAAAGTTTAAAAAGGAAGAAGAAATATAAGGACTTGTAAAGTACTCGTATCTGAAAAGCAACACCAAAGTGACTTGACGTTGAAAAGAAAAAAATTTGGGAAGCGGAAAGAAATGAAAGAGAAAAAGTAATAAAAGAAAAAAAATTAAAAAGTTATCTAGCAATTACAATTACAATTACCAATTCTCACATTCCTCTTGAAAATGGGCGAGTTTAATTACTCTCTCTCAATTACACCCAATTCTATGCTGACTAGTTAATACTTGATCAGACAAACATGTCAAATTATGTAATTATACCCAATTATATCCAAATTCAATGACAAGGTGACTTTCCAAAAATGTCCTAAAAGAGAAAGACTAAATAAATGTTTGTTGTAAATTATAGTATTTTGTTCACTACTCCCACTATTTTTTTTTTCTCATGATGTAGTTAACTCTTCGCTATTTCTTATCATTATAGTTATAACTCTTCATAACCTCCTCTCGATTCATTCTCATAATCTGAATGGTAAATGACACGAACATGATACCCCTTGGTATTCCTCAATGTAACCATATAAATAAAGGTATTAAGAATCATGTTATACACATTTGAAAAGCAAGTGTGCTTATTATCAACATGTAAAATGCCATTTGTGAGACTCAAATAATAAGGTTAAGAGTCATGCAATTAAGATAATTGGTCTTGATAATTATAATGAGTTTATATCTCAAGCTTTTACTGATTATTGTATATCTACTGGAATAACAATTCAACACCCGATTACTCATGTTCATACTCAAAATAGTCTAGCAGAATTGTTGATTAAACGCCTCCAATTAATAGCTAAATCATTTTTAATGAGGACAAAACCTTTTCTTTTAGTGTGGAGGTATGCTAATTTGCATGTAGCAACATTTGTGCGCATAAGGTCAGCTAGATATCATGAAGTCTCCCATTATAGTTGGCTTTTGGTCATGAGCCAATTACTTTCCGTCTTAGAGTTTTTGGATGTGATGTATATGTTCCAGTTGCTCCACCATAATGTATAAAGATGTGTTCCCGAAGAAGGTTGAAAATATATGTTGGTTATTCATCGGAGCCAACCCTGCACTACTACAAAGTAGCGAGAGTGGTCGAAGCAGCTTTTACCCGAGAAGGCCGGGATCGATTTCCACAGGGAGCTAGAAATGAGAATTGAATTTCTATCTAAGTTAGAGATGCGTAATTGCTCTTAATTGCACTTCTAATCATAGTTGGTCTTTTGATTACTTCTAATATTATGCTAATAAGATGTTAAATTAAGCTAAGAGTGAAATACTTGAGGGTTGTCTAAATAGTTAAGAAGACACTAGGGAAGTGACTTTCTCCTAGGTGGATACTTGACGGGTTCTCTAGGCTAAGGCTAGGTTGTCATGTTGGGGATTACGATATAACCAATGCACTGAACTTCTCACTCTATACCTCTAGGTAGTTTGAGTGATTTTGTCCTAATTGACTTTCTCAAGACCAATTGGGTATGATAATTTGTGCAAGCAATTTAGGTTCAAGTCGGGTATTACTATCTCTAGGTTTAACCTTTTAATTGGGGCTATCAATCTCTTGAATACGCCCAAATTCCTTATTGGACTAATTTTCCTAGACTCAAGTTCTCTTTCTCAAGAAGAACCCAAGTCAAATAGGCACAAATTTGCAACCACTAATTCAACATTGAAACCATAAATTAGTCCAAATATCAAACACTCATAGACATTCAAGCCTTAAAACACAAGACCCATCAAATACCCACACTACGGTTGAACCACAACCCTAGCTAATGGGTCTAGATACTCATGATAATAGAAGACAACAAAGAAATAGATGAAGAAAAACCCATAATATTTAATTACAAGCTAATGCTTGAAGATTCAATGATAAAACTACTCTAAAATTACTCAAAATGGGTAAGGAACACTGTTCACGAGCGCAACTGGAAGTTAAAATACAACTGATGATCTAAAAATGGTAAAAGAAACTATTTATACTAGGCCGAATTTTCTGGACAAAAATATCCCAACGGGGGTAGTACGGTCCGCACAAAATCGAGTGCGGCCACAGTGAGGCTTATTGGCTTTAAACTCTGTTCTATGAACTTGGCCACCGCGGGCTGCACAAAATGCACCGCGGCCGCGGTGGCTTCTATTGTGGTCCGCACAAAAAGGACTGCGGACCGCATTGGCATTAAGCTCCAAATCTTCAACTCTCTAAACTCCCTCTTTGCGGACCGCACAATATCGAGTGCGGCCGCGGTGAGTCCATTGCGGTCCGCATGACATGCTTTGTGGTCGCAATGCTTGACTTCCTGAAATAGGCACCTCTCTGAACCTCCTCACTGCGGACCGCACCAAATGGAGTGCGGCCGCAGTGGACCTGTTGCACTGTGCTTTGACTTATTCTTGGTACTTGTCATGTTTCACTCCTTTTTGAGCTGGTTTTGACGAATTGTCACCTTGTTGACCAAACCCTGTAAACAAGTACAACATGTAAGCCTTTGGGACCATTTTGTACACATTTTTAATCAGAACTCAAGTAAGAAAGAGTGTAAAATGCATCATAATCCCTAGTTATCAACTCCCCCGAACTTAAGTTTTTGCTTGTCTTCAAGCAAACAAAATAAGACTCACCCCTTAAGAGTAAATCCAAGAAAATTTAGCTGACCTAAAGTGACCTCATCTAGCATTTATTGGGACTAATAATTGCCTTCAATTCAAATGAATCATTAACAACAGTCACTCTTTTAAGCACTATGGATTTAGTGCGACACAAGAGCATCAAGAGTTGACTCAACACATCAAAGAAACTCTTTCTATTACTTTGGTCATTGTGGAACCCAAACTCACGCATCCTCAACTCTCCCTAAGCAAACCTCACCTTTAGGGTTGTAGCACTCAGAACGGGGATAATGGAAATACACTCATCTCTCTCAAAGAAAAGTCACAAGTCCGACTCTAAGTACCATAAGCTTGCCCCTTATGTGAGTCACCACTAATGTAAGCTTCATTCAACTCAAGATCATATAGGGCTTTTATGGAGATATAGTGAAGATTTTTGGTTCAGAGTAGGAAATGTTTAGTCTAAGCAGGTTCCATCTTCCCTTTAGCACTTCTTTTGCTTCATTTTGGCACACATTCACTTGACTTTTTAAGTCATTTGCTTCTTTCTTAGGGGTTAGAGAGACACACTGTCACTCTTTCTTGTTCATTTCAAACTTTTTCTCCTTTCTCAACTTTCCACACTTTTCATTTTTTTACTTTTATTGAATCCCTTCATTCTTTTCTACATTGATCATTCTTTTTATTTTTTTGATCTTTTTTCTTTTTCATTGCCTTTTTTTTCTTCATTTTGTACCTTTTACCACTTTGTTGCATTCCTCGTCTCTCCCCCCCCCCAAACTTATGCTTTTGCCTTGTGCTAAGGAAAGATCGGGTGTCAAGAGAGGGTATTTTTAGAACGGGTAAAGGCTTGTATCGTGGTTTTTGAAAGAAAAAGGTTCATGGCTCAAAAGGGTTGACTAGGGATATTATCATTGGTAAGCTATGGAAGTGTTCAAATATCATTCGGATCAATGAGAGCCAATAATCACATCTCAAGTCAAATTACACTTAGGATTTCGCCTAGACAAACATTCAGGGCAAGTTCTAGACTAATGGTTCGGGACTTGGACTTGCAATTCAAATTCTCACTGCACAAGCTATGGGATTGCTAAAGAAACAGAGTCGGGGGCCCACAACAACCTCATCTAAGATTTGAGCAACACAATGCTCCCGAAAAATCACTTGATGATTATCAACCAACACAAGAGTCTCAAGGTCACAACTTTCACCATCCTATACACAACGATTTATTTTTGACCATAGGATCAAAGGCAAATATGTTAGGCCCAAGTGAAGCTTTGCTTGAGGCACCCTTACCAACTGGCTACTAAAAAGAAAACAGACTCAAACCCTTAAGAAGGTTGTCATGCCATTCATCATCGGGAAGAGCCACGCGGTTTGCACAAATTCCACCTTTGGAAAGAACCATGACATTAAGAAAACCAAAGGCTTATTGCAAAAACTCAAAACAAGAAACTATGAAAGGAAAAATGCGGAAAGTAAAATGAATATATACAAGAGGGGATTTAGTCGAATATACATAAGGGAGAATGAATATATACATAGGAACGTATCTTTATATATAGACCAAAAGTAAAAGTATGAAAAGTGCAATAAAATGATAAAATTATGTACAATCCAAAGGTAAAAAGAAAGCATAAAAGAAAAAAATAATGTAATATATACAGTCATCCAAATAGGGCTACCCCTCAAATGAAAGCTAGCATTGTCCTCAATGCTAACTAACCAAAATAAGCACAAAATAAGGAATAGAGGAAAAAGAAAGTCCCTATTGGCCCTCCGTCTGCATAGGGTTCTGAGTCTGGGTCCCGGGGTCCTCGATCTGCTCGAGAACCTGTGACTGACTCCTTGTGATCTGTGTCTCTACCGGGACCTGGGCCTAGATTGAATCCTAGGCCTGTACTGGAATCTAGGACTAGCTAGAGGAAGCTCCCTACAGGTCCTCCAACTCTATGACATCATCGTCAGTACGGGGAATCACCTTCTTCCTCTTGGGTGGCCTCTCTGTCTCCTGCTCTGGCTGGGGCTGGGCTGCTGGAGCCGGGTCATGCAATAACAGATCCAGAGGCAAGTGATCCGCCTTCAACTACTCTACCTCCACCCGTAGCTCCTTCACCGACTCATTGGAAGCACGAGTCTTTCTCATTTTCTTTGCCTCCCTAGCAAGCTCATCCAATGCCTTTGTTGATACCCAATTTTTCTCTATATATTTTTAATCTAAAAAATACTTTCAAAATAGCATATGTATGCATATATAAGTATGTCCAAATATTTTATTATTTTTACTTAATTTTTAAAGATTTTATTGTCCTATCTTATCCAAAAAAACCAATAATTATTTCCAAAATTATCATTTTTGGTGATTCATTTATTGGACTCTCATATTTATACTAAAATATAGCTAATGTAATTTTTGCATATTTTTACAAACTTATTTATTATTTTTAAAGTTAAATTGCATATAATTGCAATATTAGTCTCTTTTAGATTAATTACATTTAGGTCTATAAAAATTAGATCCAATATTTTTAATTTGACAATTATGTGTTATTAATCATTTTAGTACCTTTAATTTATTTCCAGAAATTATTCTACTATTTTCTATAAAATAAATAAGGGAAGAGTGGCTATTTAAAATATAACCCAATTGTGTTTCAATTGTAGCCTGAATTGAACCCCAATTTTAAACCCAATTACCTAGCCCAAATCCTAGCCATACCCGACCCACGACCCAATTAGAACAACCCGTCCGGATCCCCTACCTACCCATTCAATCCAGGGCGTTGATCATAATGATCAACAGCCACCACCAACCCTTTCCTAATTAATTCTCAACTACCCCCAAAACTCTAACCATTTCTCGCCTACAACCGCCTCTGAACCCCCCTTCTCTCTCAATTGTCTCTCAAACCCAAGCCGCCGCCCTCAATTACCACCTGAAAATCCTTCAAATCCATGGCCTCCGAAGCCATTGGAGGCCTGTATCCACTTCCCTTGGCTTTTATGTGTTCGAGTACTATGGTTTCAAGGCCAGATCGGGAAAGCTCGGTCCAGACCTTGGTTGATTTCAGTTCTTATGGCTGTCTCCGGTCATCTTTAACTTTGCTCCGGCCAGCCATGGCTATTCAAGCCGAACTCTTGACTTCTCCTGCTTAGATCGATGGTTTCCAAGCCTTTCTCACCATCTGGGTTTCTTCTGAAACCCTAACCTTTGAGGTTCTTTTGATTTCTTTAGATCTATTTTAGATCCGTGTTTACTCTAAACTTTTAAACGCTTTCTCAAGCTTTCTTTCAAAACTCTACCTTCAAGAACCCTTATCTTTTCCGATTTGAGTTTCTGTTAAGTTATTTCGAAGCTTTCTCTTATTTTCTAACATGTTCTATTGTGTTTCCTTATGTTGTTCTTTTACTCGAGTTTGCATGTTAAGGGTTTTGACCTTTTGAGATTGCTGAATCTATTTTGTTAGTATTTGTCCGATTTACTTGCTTTTCATCTCTAGAACTCGATTGAGGGTGAAAACCCTAAATTTTGGGTTCATTCGAGTCCTGAGACTACTTGCTATGTGATTTACTTGTGCGTCATGCTTTGAATTCAATTAATTTCAAAACTCTAATTTCTCTAGACCTATTCGAACTTCTGAAAACTGCTTCATCTGTTTGAATTAGCTCGACTGGATTTGAAGTCTTTTTTGTTTCAACTTCTGTTTCTCTATGTGATTTGGTTTCTTGTAAGCATTGAAACTAGACTATATTTTTTAGAAAAAGTCTTTTACCCGGACTTTTGCATGCTTCTGATAACCTTTTTCCATATTACTAAGTTGACCTATGTGACTACCATGTTGCGATAATTCACTATCTACTGATTTTGCGATTGTTATTCTCTTTGTCACAAGTTCAGCCTCGCATACCTAATGTTTATGCACTCTTTTATATGCTAAATTCCTCTCTAAAATGACCGTCAATTTTGGACTAGTTTCAAACCTCCCGTGTAATTTTGATTGCACTCGTGTAATTGATTATTTCCTTGTTTTACTGATTTCCCTATTTTTTGAATTGGTTTGAAAACTTTCCCTTAGACTTTCGATTCTCTTGTCTTTAACTTTGTTTACTTGTTTATTCTTGGGAACCCATGTTACTCTCCTTAAATCAGTGATTTTGAAATCCTTGACTCTCTGATTTGCTATGTACTGATTTTCGATTGTCTCCATATGCTGCAACCTTACTTTTTTTTCTTACCTTATTTGGCTAACCGAGTATTTCAAAGATTCTTTCCTTAATTAAACTTCTATGCACTTACCCCTAATTGTCTACTCTGCACATGATGCTTACTTGATTTCTTTCTTTAAATGTTTTCTGCCCATTATCGTTTGATTTTAACTCCTTAATTAAAGGAAGTCCTTATACTGATTTGATTTTAATTGGTACATAGTTCCATAATTACTGTTAAACTATGATCCTTGCCTTATTTTATGCCTGTCCTCAAACTATAAATACCCTGCTCTTTAATTAACACAAAGGGAACACACTTAGTTCTGAAATCACTTACACTCAAAATATTCTCTCTTACTACTCGTACTGTGGCCTGTCTTCAAAGTCCTGCTACCTGTTTTTACTATATTTTGCTTCTTTGAACTGGTATGTTCTGATTAAGATTTCAGCATCATAACAATATGTTTACTTAATACTTTTGCCTTCTTGTTTGCCTACTGCTTGTGTTTAGTCCAGTACTTAATTTAGCATGCTGCAATTTCCTTCTACCTGTTTTGAATCTATTGTGTGTCCTAAACCCCTACCCCAATGTGTTTGATACTGATGGTTTGTTTGAGGCATGACAGTATTAAGCATTGTTGTCTATGACTCAGACGTGAATCCCTCTGGGATCATAACCTCTATGTTACCATTATGTGATTGTGTATTCTGGTTGATTTTGTAAGCATAACAACACTCTTTATTGTTGTGCATGCCCAGAATTAACTAATGACTAAGTGCATAGGCTCTTTGCAATCCCCAATCCCTGAACCCCTTTGTGTGAAGTCCTTAACTCTGTAATTGTTTCCTAGCACCTCTTTCCCTCTTCTTTACTCTGTTTCTTCACCTGCACTCTCTCTTAGACTTAAGTTCTGCCCCCCTCTTGTGAGCCTTGCTTTGGGGCCCATGAGCTCCCTCTGAACTTGGACACTTGAGGGCTGGCACTTCCACACTGCGCTTGTCCTTATTCTGGTAATACAATTTGGGTGTGAGCACTACCCGGAGTCCCATTGAGTCTCTTAGGGAACCCTGACACACTCAAATTGGAGAAAGGCTTTGGATCAATGGTCTTTGAGTTGGTTTATCTCGTAACTCAGAGAGGAAGTCAAGAATCAGGCCTCCTCTGGTTGTACTTTCTTTGTATTTTTCTGTTCTGATGTAATTTGTTATTCTGATTTGTAATAAGTTGTAATAAACACTTGGGGCTGGCTAGTGAAAGGGTTGGGTAACTATGCATGCAAGGGTATAAAACATGCCTATAGGGTTTTTTAACTTCTGAAAATTCAAACTTCACGTAGAAAACCTGACTATAGGGTACTTTTAATTCTGCATATTCAAACTTCATTTAGATGTCATGCCTATAAGGTTTAAAACGAGTAATGCATAGAAATCATGCCTATAGGGGTTTCTTAATAACATGCTCGCAGTCACTCGCAGTCAACGTTAGATAACATGCTCCTAGGAATTAAAGTCAGTAATAGTAGATACTACCACCTGTAGAACCTGTAACCAGTTCAGTTTTTTTTTGTTTATTCTGTTTCTCTTAATAACTTAATTCCCTCGCTTAACAAGGTTTAACAAGCATGCTTATAGGATTTCGAATAATTTATTTCAAGCTTCTACTATCTTATCACCTTTTAAATTTAGCAGATATCATGCCTATAGGACCCCGTCTAAACACTTAGGCAAACCTTAGAATAATAACTGTAAAACTGAATCTGTTAATTACTACAACCAGCAGGCAGGCCTGATTCGAACTTCTTATCTGAGTTATGCAATAAACTAAAATTGCCTCAACAATCTCGTCTCCCTCGTCTTTAATGCTTTTCAATCAGACCTAAGCAGTATGTGTAAGACATGCTACTTTATGTGTTTGTTCGAGGAGGTATACTTGAGCCTATATGCTTATGCGTTTCCCCTTTCATATGCAATATGTGTTTTTGTATGTCACCTTAGAATTTTTACATTTGAAACTCCAAATAAGCCCAACATCCCTCCCTTTAGGATTAGTAGTCTTAAGTGCCTCCGGGATTGATAGGAATGGGACGATTAATAGCATGCAACAAGTAATCGAGACCAATCTGCGCTTTAATACCTTAACGGGGTGGGAAGGGTAGATATGGATATGATGACCACATGATAATGTCACGTGTAATCCCTCATTGAGGAGTGATTACCGAACATTGTGTGGGGTGATCCATGTTTTTTAATAAACCTAGGACCCCCTTTCCTTAATTCTTTATTCTTTTAGCAATTTAACTCCTTATTCTAAAAAAATCAGCTTTTCTAATTGTTCTTTCAAAACTTGTTTACTTTCAAACCATTATGTGTTGAAATCGCTTATTATTTGAGCCTTATTTGCTTATACTTTAATTGTACCTCAATTCACAATAATGGTCTGGTCGGGAACCACACTAGTGGATTCTGAGGGGTGCCTAACACCTTTCCCTTAGAATAATTTCAAGCCCTTACCCTATCTCTGGTTATTCAAATCGAACTCTTTTGGTGTCCTAATGCACCATAATCATTAGGTGGTGACTCTCCAAATTCAAACCCAGTTCCCAAAAGGAATGAGTTGTCTCTCTAAATGTCATAAACCCAATTTCTACTTAGGAAAGAAAAAACGGGGCATGACAGCCTTTCCATGAGAATCGACAGCATCTATGAGCTTCTTCTAGTTGTCCAGATGCTCCTTCAGAGTATCCTCTACTGACTGTGGGACCTGTGGCGGAGGAGGTGCTGACTAGGCTACCACTGAAGTAGATATTACAGACAACTTAGAAGTGGCTGTCTGCATCCAGTTGTTGATACTAGCGAGGGTCTGGTTCAGGCGGTGGGCAATCAAAGGATATGCAGTAGATGAGGGGATCTCTGGAACTGTAGAAGTAGATGGTCCTTAGGCCATGTCTGCTGTGGCGGAAGGAGGCTGAGTAGGAGCCACTACTATTACTGGCTCTTCAGACTGGCCAGTTGAAGTAGTGGCTTTGCCCTTAGGGTCCTTGGGGTTGTCAGGACCCTTGGTGCTGTACCAGGAGAACGGTGCCTTTGTTTTCACTTTCACATCGAATCTCTGCTTCTCCACATCGAGGTCCTCAAAGTACATGGTCAGGAAGTTGGGGAAGGGATATGATCTGTCACATTCATCCACCACCCATGTAATTACCCGGGATATCACATTCTCGATGTTAATTGGGTAACCCACCATGATCGATGCCACCAATATAGCCCAAGGGATAGGAAGTGAGTTGTCGCGAGTGGTGGGGTTTAGCCTGCTACACACAATTGTTTCCCACCCTTTAGCTTCGAAATTCAGGGTCCTCCTCAAAATCTTGAATCCCGCAGTCAACCAGTCTGGGGTGGTACCTGGGATTGCCAATTACTCTGCCAACCAAGGACGAACAGCCTCACCTAATGCCACCTTTTCTAAGTACAGTGCCTCATCCTCCTTCGAGAAGCCCAAATAATCATTTATTATTTTGCCATCAAATTTTACTTTTAAGTTCCGCACTTTGGTTACTATGGTGCCCTTTTTGATGTGGGCAACATTCGTGTAAAACTCCTTTACCAAGTGCTCATTTGCATCCTCTATATGGCCTATGAAATAGTCCCAGCCTGCTCTCTCTCTGAACTGTCTCAAAACATTGGGGTTGTGAGGTAAAAGGTCCCGGGTGATGAATTTTCGCTCAAGTATTAATTTCCTCTTGGGCCACCATTCTCTGAACTTGTGGTAGGCCACTTCACTCACAAACATGTGCTGCCAGGCCTCCGGGTTTTTGGTTCTCTTTACCCCTCCTACTTGGGGCTCACCCTCTCCAACTTCTTCTCCTTCTTCTTCTACGGGCCCCTCCCTGGATAATGAAACTGTAAGTGAGGGGGAATATTCATTGCCACTGCCTACAGCTGAACCCTCAGATGACTCATAAGATATGCGCACTGATGCTTGGGCAGTGGGAGAGACCGGAGGTGTATCCCTCAATCTGTTTCTCTCCGGCTAGTCAGGAACATACTTTGGCACGGAGTCTGAGTCAGATGCCTCCCGAGAAGGCTCATACTCACTCCCTGATTGGTCAATAGCTCTGTCAGCAGCCTTAATGAGCCTTCTGGTGTTTTTGATGTTTTGTCGGGCTTGCGGGGTCAATCTAATCATTCCTTGTCCCCTACCCCGGGAGAACTCTCCTTTCCCTTTCTGTTTATCACTTCTGCCTCGTAATTTCACCATGATCTGCAAAGAGAATACATTTGAACTTTGTTAGTATCAGCAGAGTTAGTGAATCATTGTAGAAAAATTACAGACATTCAGAAGTTGCAGACCGCGGACCACACAAAATGAAGTGCGGCGGCAAAGAAGTTACCGCGAATCGCACAAAATGCACCGCGGTCCATACTAAGGTAGGACTCAAACTACCCACTCTCTGAATCTAGGCATCGCAGACCGCACAAAATGCATTACGGTCCGCATTGAGGCACCACAAACTGCATAAAATCCTTTGCGGTCGCGGTCCTCACTTAACAGCTTTCAGAACTTTCACCACCGCAGTCCGTACAAAATAGCATTACCGACCGCATAGAAGCACCGCGGACCGCACAAAATCCACCACGGTCCGCGGTGAGTACCCAGCAGCAATACCAACCTAAGGTTCAAGTTTTTCATGTTTTTAGTCCAATTTTTCATCTATTCTTGATCCTCTAAGTGTTTAATCATTGTTTTAACTAATTAGTCCTAATTTAAACATGATTAATCAAACCTATGCTATAGAATTGAAAGAAAAATTTGAAGAAAAATGAGAAAAGCTAAGAAAAATGAAAGTTAAAAGAAAGTAACGAAATTAAATAACTAAGAAAGAATTAGAGTTACCAGAAGTGGGATGCAATGTTGATTAACGATACTTAGCAGTTGAATTCGTGCAGATATGAGGGATGAACAATATTTTTTTTAGCTTAGGAGTGCAAATGGTCGAAAAGTTTGAAATGAGGGCCTCAGGTCCTATTTATAGAAAAAGGACCTAGAGCCCATCTCACCTACCCACCACGGACCGCACAAAATGGCACCGCTGTCTGTGGTACGCAGAAGTAAATGGCACTAGGTAAACATCCACTACGAACTGCAGGAAAGCAATGTGGCCGTAATGGTCCACCGCGGACCGCACAAAATGCATTGCGGCCATCGTGGAAAATTTCAGAGACTCCTCATTTTGTACCCATCAACTCTGCGGTCCGCATTGAATTTTTTCCCCTGCACTAAGGCCTTTGCGGCTGCACAAAATGAAGTGCGGTCCGCATTGCAAACTTCAGAGAGTATGCATTTTTCCTAACTTGGTCATGCACTGCATCAAAACAATCCTAAAACATCTCACAACCAGTCAGTCCAAAAATAAATCTTATACTATAAAGAAGAATCAAAGAAAAATAAAAAGAAAGACACATGGGTTGCCTCCCAAGAAGTGCCTGATTTAACGTCGCACCATCAAATCACTATAGATGGAGTAGTGCCACCACGTGGCTGTCATTAATCTTGCCCAGGTAGTATTTGACCCTATGCCCATTAACTATGAAAACCTCCCCATTTTTGTTCTTCAAGTCAAGTGCACCAAACAGATCCACAAACACCACTTCAAAAGGTCCACTCCATTTCGACTTAAGCTTTCTTGGAAACAGACGTAACCGAGAATTGAACAAGAGAACCAAATCACCCACTTTGAACTCCTTGCCATGAGCATATTTATCATGTAGGTACTTCATCTTGTCCTTGTACAAGGACGAACTGGAGTAAGCATGGAATCGGAACTCATCAAGTTCATTAAGCTGCTCCACACGAAGATTTGCTGTCACATCCCATTCAAGATTTAGCTTCCTCAAAGCCCACATGGCCTTGTGCTCTAACTCAACGGTAAATGGCAAGCTTTCCCAAACACCAACCGATATGGAGACATACCAATCAGAATCTTGTAAGCAGTTCTATAAGCCCATAGAGCATCATCCAACTTCTTTGACCAGTCGGTCCTATTTGCATTGACCGTCTTTGACAATATACTCTTGATTTCCCTGTTTGAAACTTCAACTTGGCCACTCGCCTGAGGATGATAAGGAGTAGAAACTTTGTGATTAACACTATACTTTGCAAGCAAAGTGTCAAAAGCTCTATTATAAAAATGAAACTCCTCATCACTTATGATTGCACGAGGAGTGCCAAACCTTGTAAAAATGCTCTTATTGAGAAACGCAACAACACTCCGGGCCTCATTGTTGGGTAAAGCCACGGCTTCAACCCAGTTTGAAACATAATCAACCACCATAAGAATGTATGTGTTCCCACATGAGCTAACAAACGGGCCCATAAAATCAATGCCACATACATCAAAAATATCAACTTCAAGGATGGTATTGAGAGGCATCTCATCTTTCTTCGAAATTCCACCAACTCTTTGACATTCGTCACACGTCTTCACAAGTTCACTTACATCTTTGTACAAAGTTGGCCAATAAAACCCATAACTAAGAACTTTGGAAGCCGTCCTTACCCCGCCATGATGGCCACCATAGGGAGAGGAATGACAAGCCTCTAAGATACTCAATTTCTCCTCCTTCGGGACACACCTTCGGATCACACCATCTGTGCAAATTTTGAACAAGTACGACTCATCCTAATAGAAATCCAAACTATCCCGTTTGAGCTTCTTCCTTTGGTTAGAAGAGAGTTCACACAGGATTATACCAGTCACAAGGAAATTAGCAACGTCCGCAAACTATGGCATACCATTCACCAACACCGAAAGTAGTTGTTCATTGGGAAATGAATCATTAATCTCTAGGCCATCACAAGAGCTCCCCTCCTCCTCCAAGTGGGACAAGTGGTTTGCCACTTGGTTTTCACTACCCTTCCGGTCCACAATCTCCAAATTAAACTCTTAAAGTAACAAGACCCATCGCATCAGTCTAGCTTTGGAATCCTTCTTCGTCATCAAGTACCGGAGTGCGACATGATCGTTATGAACTATGACCTTGGCACCCATGATATACGGCCAAAATTTCTCCATCGCGGACACAATAGCCAAAAGCTCTTTCTCAGTCACCGTGTAGTTCATTTGAGCATCATTCATTATCTTGCTCGCATAGTACACCGGATAAAACATTTTGTTCACTCTTTGACCCAAAACTGCCCCAACCACAACATTGCTCGCATCACACATAAGCTCAAAAGGCAAGCTCCAACTGGGTGCGATAATAATAGGAGTGGTTGTCAACTTGTGCTTGAGAAGTTCAAAGGCTTGCATACATCTTTTATCGAACACGAACTTCGCATCTTTTCCCAATAACTTGCATAAGGGATTCACTACCTTCGAAAAGTCTTTGATAAATCTCTGGTAGAACCCCGCATGCCCAAGAAAACTTCTAACTCCCTTGATCGAGGTAGGGGGAGGGAGCCTTGAAATCACATCAATTTTTGCTTTGTCCACCTCTGTACCATGCTTTGAAATTTTATGCCCAAGAACTATGCCCTCTTCCACCATGAAGTGGCATTTCTCCCAATTAAGAACAAGATTGGTATCTTTACAACGGGCCAACACTCTATCAAGATTTTTCAAACATTCCTCAAACGAATCACCCACAACACTAAAGTCGTCCATGAACACCTCCAAAATATCTTTCACCATATCGGTGAAAATGGCCATCATACATCACTGAAATATAGTCGGTGCATTACACAACCCAAAAGGCATCCGAGAAAAGCAAAGGTGCCATATGGACAAGTGAATGTGGTCTTCTCCTGATCTTCCGGAGCAATCAAGATTTGGTTGTATCCAGAATACCCATCCAAGAAATAGTAGAAGGCGCGCCCAGCAAGTCGATCTAACATCTGATCAAGAAAAGGCAATGGAAAGTGATCCTTGTGGGTCACTTTATTCAACTTGCGGTAGTCCATGAATACCCTCCAACCGGTGACGGTCCTGGTAGGAATCAACTCATTTTGTGAATTTGTAACCACGGTCATGCCACCCTTCTTCGGTACACATTGCACTGGCAAAGTCCAAGAGCTATCAGAGATGGGGTATACAACCCCGACATCCAACCACTTGATCATCTCCTTTTTCACAACTTCTTGCATTGCCTCATTCAACCTCCTTTGATGTTCCAAGGAGGGCTTTGCATCATCTTCCAGAATGATCTTGTGCATACAGAATGCGGGGCTTATCCCCCGAATATTAGCTAAAGTCTATCCAATTGCCTTTTTCCTCTTTTGAAGCACCGCCAATGTGGCATCAACCTGCATGTTAGTAAGATAAGAAGAAAGAATAACGGGCAAAGTTAAACTAGGGCCTAAGAACTCATACCTAAGGTGTGGAGGCAACGACTTCAACTCTAACACTTGAGGTTCCTCATTTTAAGGTTTCGTTGGTGGATTCTTCCTATTCTCAAGATCCAAAGAGAGTTTCCTAGGCTCATAAGAGTAAGAGCCCATTCCATGTAAAGCATTCACGCACTTCACTCGGACTTCATCCTCATTTACATCAAGATTCAACAACGCGGCCTCTAGAGGGTCCTCCATATTGATCATTGCACTGGTATCATAAACTATCACTGATGTGACAAGGTCCACAAAAGAGCACACCTCAGAACTGTTGGGTTGCTTCATTGTACACATGAAAGGCCATTTTGTCATCACCCACCCGAAAGGTGAGTTCCCCTGCTTCCACATCAACTAATGCCTTCTAGGTAGCAAGGAAAGGTCTACCCAATATGATTGGAACTTCATAATCTACCTCATAATCCAAAATCATAAAATCAGCTGGCAAGATAAATTTGTCCACCCGAACAAGAACATCATCAATAACACCCAATGGTTTCTTCATAGTTCTATCCGCCATTTGCAATCTTATGGAAGTCGGCCTCGGTTGCCCAATACTCAAAGTCTTGAAAACTGAGTAGGGCATCAAGTTGATACTTGCCCCTAAATCATATAGAGCTTTTACAAAGTCCACACTCCCAATGGTGCAAGGAATGGTGAAAGCACCGGGATCTTCAAGCTTTGGGGCCATTAAGTGCACTATTGCACTAACTTTGTGGGTCATCTTGATAGTTTCGCAATCCATAGATCTTTTCTTTGTCACCAAGTCCTTCATGAATTTAGCATAGCCCGGTATTTGTTCTAGAGCCTCCACCAATGGCACATTAATGGATAAGCTCTTCAACATGTCAATAAACTTTTTTAAACTGATTCTCATTTTTCTGCTTCGCGAGCCTTTGAGGATAAGGTGGAGGTAGCCTTGGCAAAGGAGCCTTGACTTTAGGCACAACCATTTCCGGCATGTCTATTACGTGTTCCCTAGACGGGATCACGTCATTATGAGTCTCCACCTCGGCATCTTGAATATCAATCCTCACTTCTTCATTCACATTCTTATTAATCACATTTTCAACCACCAAAGGAATTTCATCTTCTTGCAACTCAACTTCATCACTCAAAATTGCTTTTCGCTTGGAGGCATTCACATCACCGCCTCTTCCACTTCTTGTAGTCACAACCATCACATGATTGTTCCCACCCTTCGGGTTAGCTACCGTATCACTTGGTAGTGCCCCCTTAGGGTGAGTATTCAAGGATTGTGAGATTTGGCCTAATTGAACCTCCAAATTTCTGATTGAAGTATTGTGGGAAGCCAACTGAGCATCAGAGTCTGAATTCTTTTTCATCATTTGTTCAAACATTATTTCAATTCTCCCCATTTCATTGTTGGAAGAACTAGGACCTTGGGATGGAAATGGGGGTGGATTGTTCGGTTGTTGATACATTGGGGGCCTTTGAAACCCTTGCCCCCGATGTCCTTGATTGCCATTGTTCCAACCTCCCTGATTATTGTTACCACCCCAATTGTTGTTGTTGCCATTCCAATTACCCTGGTTGTTCTGATTATTATTCTGATTGCCCCAATTGAAATTTTGGTTGTTGTTCCCCCAATTACTATTCCCTTGTTGTTGTTGATTGCCCCAATTGCCTTGGGGTCTCCATTGTTGTTGGTTGGAAGAATTGCCCCTTTGGCCTTGGTAGTTATTCATGTATTGCATCTCTTCATTATGCACATCATAACCATCATCTTGGAATCCACCATAATCATTATCAAATTGATCCAAACTCCCTTGATTCTGTTGACCTCTTTGTCTTTTTTTGTTCACTAGCATGTTGACACCCTCCATAGCATTTACTTAGAGCAAATTTTGAACCTGTTGTAACTATGCCTTTGCTAGCTGGTTTATTGTAGTTGTCAGCTCTGCTATAGCCTGCCCATGGTCATGTAGCTCTTTGTGCAAGTGAGTGACCGTGGGGTCACCCTGTGGCACATTGGCTCTACTTTGCCAAGCGGAGGATGTGTCAGCCATCTCGTCAAGAATGTCACAAGCCTCATCATAAGACAGCTTCATAAAGTTACCCCCAGCAAGTTGGTTCACTATGCACTGGTTTGTTGTGTTAATGCCCCGGTAGAAAGTCTATTGGATCATTTCCTTAGTCATATCATTGTTGGGGCATTCCTTTACCATGGTTCTATATCGCTCCCAAATCTTATGTAATGGTTTGGTGGGCTCCTACTTGAAAGCTAAGATCTCATATCTCAATGCTGTCATGTGCCCCGGTGAGAAAAACTTTGCAATAAACTTATTCGCCAATTCATCCCAAGTAGTGATAGAATGGTTGGGAAGTCGCTCAAGCCAATCCAATGCCTTCCCTCTAAGTGATAAAGGGAATAGTCTCCACCGAAGTGCATCCTCCGACACATTAGTTTGCTTGCTCCCCCAACAGGTATCCACGAAACCCTTGAGATGTTTGTAAGCATTCTAATTGGTCGCGCCTGTGAAATACCCAGGCTGCTCCAGCAATGTCAGCATCACATTTGTAATTTGAAAATTGCCCGCCCTGATCCGGGGTGGGACAATTGCACTAGCATATCCTTGGTTGGAAGCACTCGAGGAGCCACTCTTGGAGGTGGCGGGGGAGGGTCTGGAATATTATCATTGTTCTGGCGGCCTCTCCTTTGTCCTTGAGGTATAATAGGAACCTCATCATCAACATTGTCATCTACCTCCTCCCCTGGTAGAAGATCTTTAAGAGGTGGGTTGTTTGCTGCCATTTTGTACTTGAAGTTGTGACACACACAAATTAGTAACACAGAAGGAAAGAAGAACAATACACAAAACTATTTAAATAGATAGCCAAAATTGTTAGCTCCCCGGCAACGATGCCAAAAAGTGATAGGAGCCAACCCTGCAATACTACAAAGAAGCGAGAGTGGTCGAAGCAGCTTTTACCCAAGAAGGTCGAGATCGATTTCCACAGGGAGCTAGAAATGGGAATTGGGTTTCTATCTAAGCTAGAGATGTTTAATTGCTCTTAATTGCACTTCTAATCATAGTTGGTCTTTTGATTACTTCTAATATTATGCTAATAAGATGTTAAATTAAGCTAAGAGTGAAATACTTGAGGGTTGTCTAAATAGTTAAGAAGACACTAGGGAAGTGACTTTCTCCTAGGTGGATACTTGACGGGTTCTCTAGGCTAAGGCTAGGTTGTTATGTTGGGGATTACGATATAAACAATGCACTGAACTTCTCACTCTATACCTCTGGGTAGTTTGAGTGATTTTTTCCTAATTGACTTTCTCAAGACCAATTGGGTATGATAATTTGTGCAAGCAATTTAGGTTCAAGTCGGGTATTACTATCTCTAGGTTTAACCTTTTAATTGGGGCTATCAATCTCTTGAATACGCCCAAATTCCTTATTGGACTAATTTTCCTAGACTCAAGTTCTCTTTCTCAAGAAGAACCCAAGTCAAATAGGCACAAATTTGCAACCACTAATTCAACATTGAAACCATAAATTAGTCCAAATATCAAACACTCATAGACATTCAAGCCTTAAAACACAAGACCCATCAAATACCCACACTACGGTTGAACCACAACCCTAGCTAATGGGTCTAGCTACTCATGATAATAGAAGACAACAAAGAAATAGATGAAGAAAAACCCATAATATTTAATTACAAGCTAATGCTTGAAGATTCAATGATAAAACTACTCTAAAATTACTCAAAATGGGTAAGGAACACTGTTCACGAGCGCAACTGGAAGTTAAAATACAACTGATGATCTAAAAATGGGAAAAGAAACTATTTATACTAGGCCGAATTTTCTGGACAAAAATATCCCAACGGGGGTAGTGCGGTCCGCACAAAATCGAGTGCGGCCACAGTGAGGCTTCTTGGCTTTAAAATCTGCTCTCTGAACTTGGCCACCGCGGGCCGCACAAAATGCACCGTGGCTGTGGTGGCTTCTGTTGCGGTGCGCACAAAAAGGACCGCGGACCGCATTGGCATTAAGCTCTAAATCTTCAACTCTCTGAAGTCCCTCTTTGCGGACCGCACAATATCGAGTGCGGCCGCAGTGAGTCTATTGCGGTCCGCATGAAATGCTTTGCGATCGCAATGCTTGATTTCCTGAAATAGGCACCTCTTTGAACCTCCTCACTGCGAACCGCTCCAAATGGAGTGCGGCCACAGTGGACCTATTGCACTGTGCTTGGACTTGTTCTTGGTACTTGTGCTTGTTTCACTCCTTTTTGAGTTGGTTTTGATGAATTGTCACCTTGTTGACCAAACCCTGCAAACAAGTATAACATGTAAGCCTTTGGGACCATTTTGTACACATTTTTTATCAGAACTCTAGTAAGAAGGAGTGTAAAATGTATTATAATCCCTAGTTATCAGTTATGATTCTCCTTCTATTAATAAATATTTTGAACCAATGACGAAAGATTTATTTACGGTCAAATTTGCTGATTATCATTTTGATAAATCAATTTTTTCAATATTAGGAGAGAAAATAAACAGATGGGAAAAGAGAAAGATTGAAATGTATTAGCTTTATCACATTTGGGTCCTCGTACAAGTCAATTTGAAGATTATGGTTTAGAAAAATATTATTTGTAAAATATTGCAAATCAATTGCCAAATCTATTTATTAACCTTCCAAGGGTAACTAAATCTCATACTCTAGCTACAAATGTTTTAGTTCGAGTTCATGTTTAAGTTGAATAGTATGATAATGCAAATGTGTCTAAGCCACATCTTAAACGTAGTAGACTAATTTGTTCCATCAATAAGAACCCTCAAAAAGGGAAAAAGCAAATGATCAAATTAATTATGATATGAAGGTAATTGCTGGAGAAGAGCATCAAGACACAACAATTGATAAGATCTTAAGAGAGATCTAACAACAACAACAACCTACCCAGTATTATCCCACAGTGTAGGGTGTAGGGTGAGTAGTGTGTACGCAGACCTGGGCCCTACCTTGTGAGGATAGAGAGGTTGTTTCCAATAGAGCCTCGGCTAAAGAAAACATAAGCACCATATTAATGAAAATATAGACAAGAAGGGACAATACCAAAAAGCCATATAAAAGCAAAATAAAAACAATAAGACAGTAAGGTGATCAACAATGAAAGAAAACAATGGTTAGTCATAAAAACCTACTATCAACAGAAAGTGAGACTGCGTGCCAATACTACTGTTATGAACACTCTAGACTACCTACTCTACTATCCAAATCCTCGACCTCCATATCTTCCTATTAAGGGCCATGTCCTCGGTCAGTTGAAGATGCGCCATGTCTTGCCTAATCACCTTCATAGGCCCTCTAATGTCAACCTCTCACACCTTATCACCGGTGCGTCTGTGCTCCTCCTCCTCACATGACCAAACCACCTAAGCCATGCTTTCCGCATCTTGTTCTCAATAGGGGCCACACCCACTTTGTCACGAATAACCTCATTTCGGATCATATCTAACCTGATGTGTGTCGCGCCCCCTTTTTTCCTTCACAGAATTGAGTTTATGATATTTTGATATGGGACAACTCTTTCCTTTTGGGAAAGGGAGTTTGCAGAGTTTGAAGAGTCGTCACGTAACGATTTAAGGTATGTTAGGACACCTATAGGGTTCATTTATAACTACGTTTGGTAACCAAAGATAGGGTAAGGGCTTGAAATTATCCCAACGGGAAGGTATTAGGCACCCCTCAATATCCAATAGTGTGGTTCCCGGCCAGACATTTTTTGTGAATTTGTACAATTAACAAATAAACAAATATGGCTCAAATAGAAGGGTATTTATGTTTAAATACACAAGTGTTTGAAGAAAAAAAACAATTAGTGAAAAGCGAAATTTTGAAAAGAATTACAATCTAAGCAGGTTTATGAATGTAGGGGGTGTCATAGGTTTGTTTGTAATATGGATCACATCAATACAATACTCGGTATAACACTCCTCAAAGAGGGGCTACACGTGGTATTAACGCACCGGTCATCATATTCATATCTACCCTTTCCCGCCCCGTGAAGGTAATTAAAGCAAGGGTTGGTCTTGACCCCTATTGTATGATGTTACCCATCCTTTCCTATGATCCTGGAGGAGTTTAGGATTTCTATCCTATGAGGGAGGTTTTATTAAGACCCTTAGGTTTAAAGGCAAAATACTAGGTGATAAATAAGAACACATAGGACTGCATTTAGGGGAAAACACAGAAAACAGATAGAAGGCTCAGATATACCTCCACAAGTAATGCACATAGACAGCACAACTCATACACAGATAAGGTCTAAATTTAGATCCTAACAAGGTATCTAAGCAGAACCAGATTTATTACATGACTCAGAAAAGAAGTCTGAATTAGGCTTGCCTACTGATTTTAACATACTGGCAATTAAACAAAGACAGTTCTGGCTTTTATTTAAGTTATTACCTAAGGCCTGCCTAGGCGTAAAATAACATGCAACAGTTACCAGAACTATTGAAACAGTTTGGAAATTGTTTGTACCTAAAACATGTTGTTCTAAATATTGCAAAGAAATGCAGGGATTATTACCAGTTTGTTTAAAGCAGGATGAGACTGTTGATACTCCTTTTCATGCATCAGTAATTTAACTAAGCGTAGCTGAGTAAGTATGAACGAGAACCTAATCATGGTATCTAATGATTTATATGAAGGATTCCTAAAGCACTATTTCTAAATGCACAGCATGATTGCAGAATTTCCTAAGAGTAGGATTTCAAAATACATAGCATGATCGCAGAATTTCCTAAGAGCAGTGTTTCTAAATGCACAACATGATTGCAGAATTTCCTAAGAGCAGGATTTCTAAATAAAATTTCGGAACATGTTTACGTGGGCAAAATCACATAATAGCAGCTTATTTTATTGTTATTATCTACCATATAGACATGATTTCTAAGTGTGGATGAGATGCTGAAAACAGTACATATAAATCGTAAATAGCATGATGTCTAATGTATGAATCCTAAGCATGGTTTTTATTGCGCATTTTTATTAGGAATATAAACCTAATAACATGTTTTCTACCCTTAACAACTATGACATGCATATTTACCCCATCCCTTTTCACTAACCAACCCCAATACTTGTTTTCAACAGATTATTACAGACCAATACTAAAATGAATTACATAAGAAAAATAAAAGTTACACTATAGAGAGCCTGAAAACATGCCCAAACCTTCAGCACCTGATTAGGACTTCCTCCCTAAGTTATAAATCACCTCAAGTGCCAAGATTATTCCATAGTCTTTCCTCATATCTGGGTATGTCAGAGTTCCCTAAGGACCTCAAGGGATCTCGGGCAGTGCTCACACCTAGATTTCATAGCCAAGACAGAGTAAGTGCAGTATGGAAAGGCCAGCTTTCATGTGTCCAAGTTCATAGGGAGCTCAAGGGTCCCAAGACAAGGCTCATACAAAAAGGGTAGAACTTAGTAGTCTAAGAGTATATGTAAGAGTGTTTGACATAGATTTAAAAGAGTTGAGTTGGAAATAGTTTTGACAAAGATTAGTTTGAAATAAGTTTCAGAAAAGCAATAGAAGAGTTTGCCTTAGTGAAAACCAGTTTGGAGAAGAAAAGAAACAGGACAATCAGCAACTCAAGACCAAATCAACATACATGGTTCAAATACAACAGGGAAAGGAGGAATTGGGGACAAATAGTTCATATATGAAAGCATATTTGCACACGGGTTAACACCGGAGAAGTGCTATAGAAATTAAATAGTCACAGCAATAGTCTATCACAAAGTGTTCATGTCAGGAGCTTAACAGAGTTACTCATTAGGTGTAGGGGGAAGGGTTTAGGATCACATAGTAACTGGGTGTCACAAACACATGCTTACAATCTATCGGGGGTTAGGGCAGAATAGTAGTAGAAGAATGTAAGAAAACAGTAGACATCCTAAATTACAGGGCAGGGGTGTATTACACAGAGTTAGTCATGCTACTTAGTGTTAATCAAATACATTAGGAGTCTATAGGCTAACATGAGCATACTAGTTGAGGGAAATAAACAAGAACTCAAGTAAACATGCTGACCCAGTATCAAACAAGACAAGTGATACCCAGACATGCTGATTACACACTTGAACAAGAGGGCAAAACTTAAGCATGCTGTATAAAGCAGTAAACAAGAAGAACAATTAAATACATAAGCCATTAATGCAGAAGGAGACATGGATTAATAGACATGGAGCACATAGAGTTGACTTTTAAAATTGAACTAGGAACATACTAGTTAAGGAAGTAAAGTGCAGAAAGTAAAGCAAGTAGAGTTTCACAGTCTAGCCTTGACTTTCAGCCGGCTAGACAAGTAGTTAGCACAAGTAACAGAGAAAAGAAGAGAGAGTTTGAGTGTGTGTGTATGTGTATGTGTATTCTCAACTATTGTTCATGTGTTAAGAGGTAAAATAAGAGTGTATATATAGCACTTTAGGAGTAGAACCAATAAGGTAAACAATCAGAAGCCAGTCAATTAGGGACAATCATAGAATTACAGAATCAAATCACCTAAAGGGGTTCGGAATAAACCCCTTTAATTAGGGGTAATTGATTAACGGTAACAACAGATGGTTTAATTAAGGCAAGGAGTCCAAATCATACCAAATAAGGAATCAGTAAGAATCCTAAAATTATACAGGCAATCAATTAAGGCAGAGATGACCAATTAAGTCATAAACAAGGAAATAAATATAAGTTATGCACACGAATCTTAATAGAGTAAAGTAATTAGCAAAACCTTCAAAAGAATAGTGATTTCCGGAAAGAATTACTCAAATCCCATAAAATAGAGATTAGACTAAGTAGGACCCTAAAGAAAATATAGTACTTAGCCGGAAAAGTAGGTTCGCATTCTAACAAAGATTAATGAGGGCAAAACCACAAAAATACTGGATTTAACAAGAAAAATATTTAAGTTCAAAAGATGGAGTAAACTAACATGACTGGTACCACAAAGGTACCCCAAATCAAAGCACAGAATAAAGGAACCACATAGAATCAACTAGGGTTTCATATTCTTGCACAAATCAGTCACGAAGACAAAAGGATAATCAATCAAACACTTAGAAGTGAGAAAAACCCTTTGAAAAACAACTTGGGATGAACCCTAGTTTAGGAATACTGATTAAAAATTCAAAATAGTTAGTTAAAACAGGAGGTTTTTAAAGAAAAACGCTTAATAATACTCGAATCACCTCAGATCTAGAAAGATCTGAGAAGAATCGAACAATAGTGAATCTAGGGTTTTCGGAAAATAGTAGAGATGAAGAAAAATCGGTTAAAAACTCATGGATATACCTAGATCTAAGACAGATCTAAAGAAAAGTGGAAAATCTCAAGAGTTAGGGTTTTAGAGAACCCAAAGAAGATGAGAGGACCTTAAAATGTCACCGGTTTTAGTCGGGAAAGTCATAGATCTTACTCGAACAGCCATGGATGGCCGGGAAATGGCATGAAAGACCATGGGTAGGAGTTGAACCACTCCAGGTTCACCTGAGGACCTCAGGGTAGCGTCAAACTGGCGTGGGGGTGAAGTAGAGGCCAAGAGATGATGAGAGGCCATGGTTTCCGGTGAGGGAGGTAGCCGGAGAGGGTTGACAGTGATTAGGGTTTGAGGGTGTCTATGAGAGTAGATAGGAGGAGAAGATTTAGAGGCGGCTCAAATGAAAGAACGGGGTAGGGTTTGGGGGGTTGTTCGATTAAAAAAGGAAAGAAATAACGTGGACCGTTGATCTGAGAGATCAACAGTCGAGATTAAGTGGGGTAGGTGGGTTCTGGGTTTGGGTATGTGTTAATAGGGTATGGGTCGGGGTTTTAATTGTAAATTGGGCTGGGAATTGGGGTCCTATTTGGCTATAATTGAAAGCCAATTTGGCTATAATTTAAATAGCCAGCTTTTTCTCTATTCTATTTATAAAAAATAGTAGATAATTTCTGTAAAATAATTTAAAAGGCTAAAAATTATTTATAATACATAATTAGTAATTTAAAAATACAGGTTCTAATTTTTTGCATATAAAACATAATTAAATCTTAAAAGGGGCTAATATTGCAATTATGTGCAATTTAGCTTTTAAAATACTAAA
Organism: Nicotiana tabacum; assembly: GCF_000715075.1. Taxonomy (NCBI): domain Eukaryota; kingdom Viridiplantae; phylum Streptophyta; class Magnoliopsida; order Solanales; family Solanaceae; genus Nicotiana; species Nicotiana tabacum. Next base: position 137,291,321 of record NC_134090.1, on the reverse strand, counting down.
TGTAATTATAAAAATATGTAAAAATTGACTTAGACATATTTTGGCATAAATATAGAAATCCAATAGATGACTTATCAAAACAATAATTTTAAAAATAATTATTGGGGATTTTATTGGTAAAAAAGGAGAAAATAAATCAATTAAAAACCTTAAAATTATGGAAAAAATAATAAAACCTTGGACATGCTTATATATGCATATATATGCTATTTTAAAAGTATTTTTCATATTGAAGATATATAGGAAAAAATTGGGTATCAACTACTGCCCCTCTTTACCGGGGAAGAATGAAAGAGTTTCGGGATAAAGAAATGATGGCCAATTTTGACCGAGCGAAATGGTTTGAAGAGGTTAGGCCGCCCCCTGTCTTCTGAGCTACCTACATATCCCTGGTTTCACAGGAATCAGGCCGTATGTAGTTCCGGATTCATCGGCGGAGTATACCGATGAAGAGATTTCAAGAACGGACGCAACATCTAAGGCTGGGTAAGTGAACAGTTTATTGGATTGGTTAGGTTTGTTATGGCTGGGGGAACTGGAGCGGGATCGCTCTTGGTGGGATAGCCGTTGCTCACTGGCTTACCTGCAAATAGAATCAATACAAGCGTATACTGTGTATAAATTTAAACATGATGCAAATTCCCGTTGGACCATAAATGTTGTCTTCGGACTATGAGGATGATGTCCTAGGCCATGAAGTGTATGATAAGGGATTCGCAGGCCATGAAATGATGTTCTCGGGCTATGAGGATGGTGCCTCCGAACTATGACGCCTTTGAATAATGATATGCAAAAGATTGAAAAAGATCCTTAGGCCATGACATGGTGTACTCGGGCTATGAAGATGGTGCCTCCGAATGATGACGCCTTTGGATGAGTTGGCGATATTTCAGCCCATGAAGGATGTAGTAGTATGATGCAGACAAGACAGAGCTTAGTCTTGTGAATTGAAGGGCAGAGCTTAGCCCGTAAGAGAAGCGAGACAAATAGTGTTTGGGATAGTGCTTAATTTTGAAGGAAATTGGAGGCCGAGCTTAACCTTGAAAGTCATAAAAGTAGACTTATGCAAAGATGCGAATGCAGGTGGAGGTAGAGCTTAACCTCGGAAAGCAGAATAGTAGCCTTATGTAGATTGGAAGGTAGAATAGTAGCCTTATGCAATGCAAATGCAGATGGAGACAACGTTTAGTCTCGGAAGGCAGAATAGTAGCCTTATGCAGATTGGAAGGTAGAATGGTAGCCTTATGCAATGCAGATGGAGATGGAGATAGCGTTTAGTTTGGAAGGCAAAATGGTAGCCTTATGCAAATTGGCAGGCAGAATAGTAGCCTTATGCAATGCAGATGCAAATGGAGACAACGTTTAGTCTCAGAAGGCAGAATGGTAGCCTTATGCAAGAATGCAGATGGAGACAGCGTTTAGTCTCGGAAGGCAGAATGGTAGCCTTATGCAAGAAATAAGATAACAACTGACAATAGAGTTTTCTTAGCTGATAGCAAATTGCAGCGTTGTGATTACTAGGAGCATTATGACATACGGAACATCACTGGTGTGTACTGATAGCAAATGTTGGTAAGTGCAACGGTTCTGAGAATCGTATTTTGAATAATGTTTGTCCCATGGGTGTACAGTATGTCTAATCCTAGTGCCTGCATCCAAAGAAAAATTGTGAGTTTTGTAAGGGGGAAGGTTAGTTCGTATCCCCGCTGGCTTTGCTTGACTTGTTCGGCTTTGATCTGGTGATACCGTCCGTATCATTGAGGTAGCATTGCTAAACCAAGCAGTTTCAATAATAAACATGCATGATTTTGTAAAAGTATGACATAAATGTATAATTAAAAAATAGCTTTTAGATGAACCGACGACTGTGACATAGTTCAGGACATTGAAACCTCTCCTGTTAACGGAATTTTGAGGGTCTTCCTCAAAATTCTGCCCCAGTTTGATGGGTTGACATTTCTAACTGTTGCTCGTGCGACGATCGGCTGAAATTACTTCAGAATTTTGAGGGTCCTCCTCAAAATTCTGCCCTAGTTTCCAATTGCGGGGGGAAATGAAATTTTATTGAATTGTGACCGAACCCATAGGGCTGCCTATGTATCCCCTCTTAAACGAGAATCAGGTCAGGCGTAGTTCAATTTACATCATAAGGAAAGCATAAAGATTATACATAGTAACGCTTGACTGCATCTGAATTGATCAGCTTTGGCCAGATTTCTCCGTCCATTTCTGCAAGTATGAGGGCTCCTCCTGTCAAAACCCGGTGAACCATGTATGGACCCTTCCAGTTGGGAGAGAACTTCCATTTGGCTTCATCTTGATGTGGAAAAATTTTCTTTAACACCAACTGTTCCGGTGCGAACTGTCTTGGCTTGACTCTTTTGTTGAAGGATCTGGACATTCTGTTATGATAGAGTTGACCATGGCAGACTGCATTCATTCTCTTACCATCTATAAGGGCTAGTTGCCCATAACGACTTTTTACCCACTCTGTGTCATCAAGCTCAGCTTCTTGTATGATCCTTAGGGAACGAATTTCTACCTCAGTGGGAGTGATAGCCTCTGTACCGTAAACCAACATATATGGGGTTGCCCCGGTTGATGTGCAGACTGTGGTGCGATACCCTAGAAGAGAAAATGATAACTTCTCGTGCCACTATCTGTGATTCTTTATCATTTTCCTTAATATCTTCTTGATATTCTTGTTGGCGGCTTCTACAGCTCCATTCATCTGAGGCCTGTAGGCTGTGGAATTCTTGTGTTTGATCTTGAAAGTTTTGCACATAACTTTCATCAAGTCACTGTTGAGGTTGGAGCCATTATCAGTAATGATTGACTCTGGGATTCCAAATCGACAAACGATGCGGTCGCGGACAAAATCTTCCACGACTTTCTTAGTCACTGCTTTGTAAGATGCTGCTTCGACCCATTTGGTGAAATAGTCGATGGCTACTAGGATAAACCTGTGTCCGTTGGAAGCAGCGGGCTCAATTGGTCCAATAACGTCCATCCCCCAGGCGGCGAACGGCCGTGGTGAATTTGTTGTGTTAAGCTCGCTTGGAGGTACCTTTATCATATCTGCATGTATCTGACAGTTGTGGCATTTTTGGATATACTGGATGCAGTCCGTTTCCATAGTCATCCAAAAGTAACCGGCCCGGAGTATCTTCTTTGCTAAGACAAAACCGTTCATATGTGGGTCGCAGGTCCCAGCATGAATTTCCTTTAGTAGCCTGGATGCTTCCTTTGCGTCGACACATCTTAATAATCCTAAATCGGGAGTCCTCCTATACAGGATTCCTCCGCTGTGAAAGAAGTTGTTGGACAATCTCCGATGTGTGCGTTTTTTAGTAGGATTAGCAAGCTCCGAGTACTCTCCTTTTGCCAAATATCCCTTGATATCATGAAACCAAGGCTTTCCATTTGCTTCCTCTTCAACATGGGCACAGTAAGCTTGCTGATTATGGATTTTCACCAGAATGGGATCGATGAAATTCTTGTCGGGATGTTGTATCATAGATGATAGGGTAGCCAATGTATCAGCGAACTCATTCTGGATTCTGGGAACATGATGGAATTCCGTCTTTGTGAAACTCTTTCTCAATTCATGTACGTGATGTAGATATGGGAGTATCTTGGAGTTCTTGGTTGTCCATTCTCCTCGTACATGATGTACAAGCAAATCCGAATCTCCAATCACTTGCAGCTCTTGAACGTTCATATCAATGCCATTTTAAGTCCTAAGATGCAAGCTTCATACTCGGCCATATTGTTGGTGCAGGGGAACCTGAGTTTGGTAGACACTAGATAATGCTGACCAGTTTTTGATATTAGGACTGCTCCTATGCCAACTCCTTTAAAGTTTGCTGCTCCATCGAAGAACATTCTCCAACTGTCATAGGATTCCGCAATATCTTCTCCTATGAATGATACCTCTTCATCAGGAAAATACGTTTCAGGGGTTCGTATCCTCCATCCACGAGTTTTTCAGCAAGGTGGTCTGCTAGTGCCTGTCCCTTGACCATTTCCTAAGTTACGTAAACAATGTCGAACTCACTCAACAGGATTTGCCACTTGGCTAGCTTGCCAGTGGGCATGGGCTTCTGAAAGATGTACTTCAAGATGATCCATTCTCGATATGAGATATGTAGTATGGGCACAGAAGTAATGTCTTAGCTTCTGAGCTACCCAAGTCAAAGCACAACAGGTGCATTCCAATAGAGAATACCGGGCCTTGTATGGGGTGAACTTCTTACTTAGATAATAAATGGCTTGTTCCTTCCTTCCTATTTCATCATGCTGCCCTAGAACGCAGCCGAAAGCTCCATCCAACACTGCAAGGTAGAGTAATAAAGGTCTACCTCGCTCGGGCGAGACTAAGACTGGTGGTGTTGACATGTACTCTTTGATTTTGTCGAAGGTCTTTTGGCAGTCATCTGTCCATTTGGTGGCGGCGTCCTTCTTCAACATCTTAAAGATTGGCTCATAGATAACTGTAGACTGTGCTATGAATTGGCTGATGTAGTTAAGCCTTCCCAAGAAACTCATCACGTCTTTCTTGTACTTCGGCGATGGTAGTTCTTGAATGGCTTTGACTTTCGATGGATCCAGTTCTATTCCTCGGCGGATCATAATAAACCCAAGCAATTTCCCAGTAGGAACCCCAAATACGCACTTTGCGGGGTTTAGTTTCAGGTTGTATCTCCGCAGTCTATTGAAGAACTTTCTCAGATCTTCTATGTGGTTAGTGGCCTTCTTGGATTTGATAATAATATCATCCACGTATACCGCTATATCCTTATGTATCATATCATGGAAAATGGTAGTCATGGCCCTCATGTAGGTGACCCCCTGCATTCTTCAGGCCGAATGGCATCATCTTGTAGCAGTAGACTCCCCACGGCATAATGAAAGCCGTTTTCTCAGCATCTTCCTCATCCATCCTGATCTGATGATAACCAGCGAAGCAATCTACGAATTATTGTAGTTCATGCTTGGCGTAATTGTCAATCAGGATGTGTATATTTGGCAAAGAAAAGTCATCTTTCGGACTGGCCCGGTTGTGATCCCGGTAGTCGACACAAATTCTGACCTTCCCATCTTTCTTTGGCACTGGCACAATATTGGCTAACCATGTCGGGTATTCTGCTACCCTAAGAACCTTAGCATTGATCTGCTTGGTGACTTCTTCCTTGATTTTCAAACTCATATCAAGCTTGAACTTTCTGAGCTTTTGCTTTACCAGTGGACACATTAGATCGGTTGGTAGTTTGTGAGCCACAATAGACGTACTCAGACCAGTCATGTCATCATACGACCAGGCAAATATGTCCTCATACTCCTTTAGAAATTCTATGTATTCTTTCTTCTCTAATGGCGATAGGGGAATGCCGATTCGCATTTCCTTGATGTTTTCTGCATCTCCCAGGTTGACAATTTCGGTCTCATCCAGGTTGGACTTAGGTATGTTCTCAAAGTTCTCAGCTTCTTTGACAATCTTGTCAGGTATGTCATCTTCTTCTGAATCCATGTCCGTTTGTTGCGTTGTCTCATTGCATGTCACAGTCATTAGTTCATCAAGACAAGTAATAGTAATGTTGTATTGGTAAAGCAAGGAGAGAAAATGATAGCAATAAATATTGATTTCATAAGAAAAATCGAAAATGCTTTTGATAAATTGAATATTATTTTGAACATCGAAGATCTTATTGCGGGAATTAAGAAATATGAAAAGAAAATTATTTGGTAAATAAAACAGTGAATAGTGCTTGTTTTAGCCTTGCTACCCCGAGGCTCATCGGGCTTTGGTTGTCCTGATGGTCCAATTCTTGAGATGTGCCCCTCTGCTCACAGCATGTATGGAAGGGCCTTCCTCCCCCTCCTCCTCGAGAATAGCGTAACAGTCCATATTACTGTCCTCTAGAAACAAGTTCTTCACTGTTGTGAGTGCTTCTTCTTCATCTGACCCATGAATAATGTTGGCCTGTCAGAAGGTCTGCTCTAGATGCGGTATTGGCTGCTCTAGTGGGTCGTAAGGACCGCGCTATGGTGGCGACCAGTTATTGAATTCTTCCCAGGTGTATTCATATCCCAAACCGAAGGTAGTACCATAATTCTTGAGTTTTATGGGTTTAGAGATTCTTTGGAGGTTCTTGCTGAGCCCTTTGCCAGGTTCTTACCCACTCCAATTCAGTATACTCTCGATTTTACTATCCCACCATTTGTCTTTGTCGATAGCATTGACCCGCTCAATGTGGTGGTAAGTTTCTCCACCCAGCTTCCTTCTTCCCTCGATCGCCAAAATGGTCTGGCGACTGTATATAGGGTTGCTACCGTCGCCGTGAATGATCACTTCCTGGTGATTCTATTTGAACTTTACTGCCTGATGCAACGTTGATGCTACGGCCCCAACAACATGAATCCATGGCCGTCCCAACGGTAAGTTGTAAGATGCTGGTACATCTATCACCTGGAATCGACTTCGAACCAAGTTGGTCCCATCTGTAGGCATAGACTAATCTCACCAATGGTGGACCTCTGAGAACTATCGAAGGCTTTCACATTGATTGCTCCATCATTTATCTCATGCAGCCCTTTACCCAACTTCTTGAGTGTTACCAGGTTAAGACTGGAACCTCCATCGATCAGGATTCTGGTGATGAAATAATCTTCGCATTGCAAGGTGATGTGCAGTGCTTTGTTGTGCCCCAGCCCTTCAGATGGCAGATCGTACTCATGAAAGGTGATCTTATGGCTTCCCAGCACTTTTCCTACCATATTAGCCACTTCCCCGCTAGTGATATTACTTGGCACGTATGCTTCATTTAGAACCTTTAACAGAGCATTCTTGTACGTCTCAGGATTTTGCAGCAAAGAGAGAATGGATATTTGTGCTAGCGTCTTATTTAACTGGTCGATGATCGAATATTCCTTAGCCTGTATTTTCCTCCAAAGGTCGTCTGGGCCTGTCTTAATGAGGGGCGTCTGATTGGAGGCCTGCTTGCTCTATTCAGCTAGATGTTCAGGGGTATAGACTTTACCAGTTCTTGTCATACCCTGTGCTGCGACAGTTTCTTCAATCCTGACCTTGTCTTTCCTTCTCATCTCGGTTGTATAGTCCTAGGATACAGTATTTGTATATAATGGTGGCATGGTAGACATCATCACTGGGATTGGCACTGCTATTCTCACTTCAAACGGAACATGTGCCTTGGGTGGCAAGACTGCAACCTCAAATGATGCGGGTGCATTTGCCGAAGACACGAATTCAACCTCAATTGGTGCTGGTGCCTTTGTGGATGGCGCTGCTTCAAACTCAAGAGGTATATACATATTCACCTCAGCATCCTCAAACGGTTGGACCTGGACTTTGATTGGATTGAGAGTAATTATTGGTTTCTTTGGGTCATCACCTTTTGCGATCAACTAGATTGATCCCTCGGGGAACTAGTCATCTTCTATTTCAATCATGTGGATACCTCCACCCTTATGGTATGGCAAAGGGTTTTACAGACATTTGGAGCGGGTTCTTTTGCCACAATGATCTTGTTATCAATCAAGGACTATATCTTGTCTTTCAAAGAGCAGCATTCATCAATGGTGTGCCCTTTCATGCCGAAGTGGTATGCACAGGACTTGTTTGGGTTAACCCACCGAGAAGGATTCTTAGGGGTTGCAGCAGGGATGGGGGTGACATAACCAGTAGCTTTGAGCCTTTCATATAGCTGGTCGATGGGTTCAGCGATGGCTGTATATTGTTTTGGAGGTCTGCGATCAAAATTAGGTCGGGGTCTAGGGAAACTTTGGCGTGCAGGGGGTGATTGATAATGTAATGGTTGAGCATTATAAGTTTGGTAGACATGAGCGGGTTGGGAGTATCTGGGTGAAGTAGATTGATATGTATCAGGTGGAGATGACTGATAAGTTGGTGGCAGAGCTTGGTATGGAGGTGAGGGTGCTTGGTAATTTGGGGTTGGCTGGTATATGAGTGGAGGTGTTGGGTAAGCTTGGTATTTGAGGGGAGACTTGGTCCTTTGTGCAACCATTACGGCCCCTACGTCCCTTTTCTTGGACACACCACCAGACTATAAAGCCTTATTCGTAGCTTGCAAGGCTTCGAAGTTTATAACCATACCACTTTTAATAACTTCCTCAATTCTTTCACCTAATTTGATAATGTTGGAGAACTTGTGGTTCTCAATCATCATTAGCCGTTCATAGTACTGCGAGTCCTGAGCCTGGACAAAGAACTTGTTCATTTGCTCCTCTTCTAAAGCGGGTCTCACCTTAGCAGCTTCGGACCTCCAGCGAGTAGCATACTTGCGAAACATCTTTGTGGGTTTCTTCTTCAAATTCTGGATATAGAACACGTCTGGTGCATTCTCTATATTAAACCTGAATCAATCCATAAAGTCGGATGACATGCCTACCCAACTTGACCACTTCTTGGGATCTTGGCTGATGTACCAAGATAGTGCATCTACCTACAAACTCCTCATGAACAGCATCATACGGATCCTTTCATGCTTCTCTACTCCAACCAACTTGTCGCAATATGTCCTCAGATGGACCCTTGGATCACCTGTACCATCAAACATTTCGAACTTAGGAAATTTGTACCCCTCAGGCAGTTCGACATCGGGCTGTATGCAAAGGTCCTCATAGTCCAGCCCCTCAATTCCTTTACTTCTCTCAACGCCCTGAATCCGGCTGGTCAATTTCTTAAGTTCCTCGGCCAAGTTCCTGATAAGCAGATCCTTTTCATCAGACTCAGGTGTGCATGAGATAGGTTGGGTGGAGTGTGGCATGGTCTCCACGTAGATATGAGTGTTATGGTTGCCTGGTGTATGGGTGTGGAAATGGTCGTTTGTGGAGGTCTGAGGTTCTGGGATGAGTAGTGGGGTGTTGTTTGGGGTATTTCAGGTGTTGCATTAGTTCTTTGGTAGAGCAACATGATGGTGAGGTGCGGGATGATTCTGCTATTTTGGGATATTTTGAGGAGGTGCAGGGTTTTGAGCGTTGGGGAAGTTGATATCTGGGGTGCTGAGGGAAAATGACAGATTTGCTAGATTTCGAACTTGATCGAGCTTTTCCTGGAATTTCAATAGTTTCTGTTCAAGTTGTGACACATTCACGTTAAGAACCTGAATACCCTGACCATCAGTGGCCTCAACTCGTTCAGACGTATTCTCCTTTCTGATATTGTTTAAATCTTCCATTTTGCCTTTGTTCTTGCCTTTAATGGGACTAAGAGGAGGAGTGGGTGGAGGACCCTTGGATCTTGTGAAATAAGATGATGATGCCAGAGTGCACGAACTAACCTTTGGTGAGGGGAATAAAAACAAAAATAAAACAAAAGGTAATCAAGTCAGTGAGGATTATAAAAAGTATTGCAATATTTAAACAGATAGTGCAGGAATGTAAAGCGTGTCCTAATTTGGGAACCTCTTTGTGCCCGAGGTAGGCCTTGCGACAAATAGACTTGGAGAACATTTAATGATAAATGCCTCATTTTATTGATAAAAATAGGTGAATCCCAAAACGACACTAAATAAGCAAGAAATAAAAGTCACTAATGGTCATTGGCCTTATTACATTCATAAAGCGAAAAAGTAAACTCCTATCTGCTTGGTCCCAGAAGGACCTTCCTCAGGTTGAATGTTCTCGTTGATCAAATCCTCCAGCTCGCGTAGGTTCACCAGTAAAAATGCCTTTGCCAAATGTTCTCCTTCATTTCCCTCAGTGTTCTGGCAATCGGTGACTCTCTTTCTCACCTTTCCTTCCAATTCCAACAGGCTGTATTCCAGCTTTTCGCTGGATTTGGTGGCCCTCTCTTTTCACTGGATTTGATGAAAGATTCCTCCACCAGTATATCAAGAGTGAGGGTGTGCTAACCATACCGAAGCTGGGGACCTCATTCTTCATTTCTGCAAAACAAAAGGGTTAAGACCATACCCCCACCAGACTCGACTATTTAACATCAACAATTAGCATGAAGCATTTAGTTCTCCAAATAAATGCACAGAATATGATGATGTTCGTTTGGGTTTTAGGGAAACCCAGTAGACTTTTGGACAAGGCTATCTTAAAGGATCATTACGTGGACAATGTAACTGACCCGGCTAGGTTTGACTATGATGCATGCGCAATTTAAACAGAGTAAGGTTTCTATGGAGTTTTAGACTAGTACCCTTGAGCGGACAACTCAAGGGAGAAGGCACGAAACTATCGACTGCACCGTTGATCGACTAGTTTTACCGCAAATAAGCCTTTCCGAATTTAGGGGATAATGATATAGGAAGAGTGCAACCACTCATCAAGCGTTGCTATAGTATTTGTTTGGCACGAGTGGAGTATGATATTGAGCATAATTATGCAATAATTAAAAGCATGTTGACATGTATTTTCACGTTAAGAAAGCAATAAATACAATAGTTTCATAGAATAAAGCAGTTATAAAGGAAGGAAACAAGAAAGATATGGCAGTTTTGCTTTTGAAGAAGAAATTAAACGCTTAAAGAAACTAAACAAATAATTGCACATAGGGAGGGGTACAAATTCACAAAAACGGTATGAAATGATAAAAGCCTAAATATCCCCAGCAGAGTCTCCATGCTGTCGCGCCCCCTTTTTTCCTTCGCGGAATCGGGTTTATGACATTTTGATATAAGACAACTCTTTCCTTTTGGGAAAGGGAGTTTGCAGTTTTTGAAGAGCCGCCACCTAACGATTTAAGGTGCGTTAGGACACCTATAGGGTTCATTTCTAACTACGTTTGGTAATCAGAGATAGGATAAGGGCTTGAAATTATCCCAAGGGGAAGGTGTTAGGCACCCCTCAGGATCCACTAGTGTGGTTTCCGGTCAAAATTTTTTTTGTGAATTTGTAATTAGCAAATAAACAAGTATGGCTCAAATAGTAGGGGATTTAAGTTTAAATACACAAGTGTTTGAAAAAAAACAATTAGTGAAAAGTGAAATTTTGAAAAGAATTACAATCTAAGTAGGTTTATGAATGTAGGGGGTGTCATAGGTTTGTTTGTAATATAGATCACATCAATACAATACTCGGTATGACACTCCTCAAAGAGGGGCTACACGTGGTATTAACGCACAGATCATCATGTCCATATCTACCCTTTCCCGCCCCATGAAGGTAATTAAAGCGAGGGTGGTCTCGACCCCTATTACATGCTGTTACCCGTCCTTTACTATGATCCTGGAGGAGTTTAGGATTTCTATCCTATGAGGGAGGTTCTAGGCAGACCCTCAGGTTTAAAGGCAAAATACTAGGCGACAAATAAGAACACATAGGACTGCATTTAGAGGAAAACACAAAAAACAGATAGAGAGCTCAGATATACCTCCACAAGTAATGCATGTAGACAGCACGACTCATACACAAATAAAGTCTAAATTCAGATCCTAACAAGGTATCTAAGCAGAACCAGATTTATTGCATGACTCAAAAAAGAAGTCTGAATCAGGCTTGCCTACTAATTTTAACATGCTGGCAGTTAAACAAAGACTGTTCTGGTTTTTATTTAAGTTATTACCTAAGGCCTGCCTAGGCATAAAATAACATGCAGCAGTTACCAGAACTATTGAAATAGTTTGGAAATTGTTTGTACCTAAAACATGTTGTTTTAAATATTGCAAAGACATGCAGGGATTATTACCAGTTTGTTTAAAGCAGGATGAGACTGTTGATACTCCTTTTCATGCATCAGTAGTTTAACTAAGCGTAGCTGAGTGAACAAGAACCTAATCATGGTATCTAATGATTTATATGCAGGATTTCTAAATGCACAGCAGGATTGCAGAATTTCCTAAGAGTAGGATTTCGAAATATACAACATGATTGCAGAATTCCCTAAGAGCGGGGTTTCTAAATGCACAACATGATTGCAGAATTTCCTAAGAGCAGGATTTCTAAATGAAATTTTGGAACATGTTTACGTGGGCAGAATCACATAATAACAACTTATTTTATTGTTATTATCTACCTTATAGACAGGATTTCTAAGTGTGGATGAGATGCTCAAAACAGTACATATAAATCCTAAATAGCATGATGTCTAATGTATGAATCCTAAGCATGGTTTCTATTACGCAATTAGGAATATAAACCTAATAACATGTTTTCTACCCTTAACAACTATGGCATGCATATTTACCCCATCCCTTTTCACGAGCCAACCCCAATACTTGTTTTCAACAGATTATTACAGACCAATACTGAAATGAATTACATAAGAAAAATAAAAGTTACACTATAGAGAGCCTGAAAACATGCCCAGACCTTCAGCACCTGATTAGGACTTCCTCCCTAAGTTATAAATCACCTCAAGTGCCAAGATTATTCCATAGCCTTTCCTCATATCTGGGTGTGTCAGAGTTCCCTAAGGGCCTTAAGGGATCTCGGGCAGTGCTTACACCCAGATTTCATAGCCAAGACAGAGTAAGTGCAGTGTGGAAAGACCAGCTTTTATGTGTCCAAGTTCAGAGTGAGCTCAAGGGTCCCAAGGCAAGGCTCACACAAAAGGGGCAGAACTTAGTGGTCTAAGAATATATGTGAGAGTGCTTGACATAGATTTAAAAGAGTTGAGTTGAAAATAGTTTTAATAAAGATTAGTTTGAAATAAGTTTTGGAAAAGCAATAGAAGAGTTTGCCTTAGTGAAAACCAGTTTGGAGAAGAAAAGAAACAGGACAATCAGCAACTCAAGACCAAATCAACATACATGGTTCAAACACAACAGGGAAAAGAGGAATTGGGGACAAATAGTTTATATGTGAAAGCATATTTGCACACAACAATTGTCTATCACAAAGTGTTCATGCCAGGAGCTTAACAGAGTTACACATTAGGTGTAGGGGGAAGGGCTCAGGATCACATAGTGATTGGGTGTCACAAACACATGCTTACAATGTATTGGGGGTTAGGGCAGAATAGTAGTAGAAGAATGTAAGAAAACAGTAGACATCCTAAATTACAGGGCAGGGGTGTATTACACAGAGTTAGTCATGCTACTTAGTGTTAATCAAATACATTAGGAGTCTATGGGCTAACATGAGCATACTAGTTGAGGGAAATAAATAAGAACTCAAGTAAACATGTTGACCCAGTATCAAACAAGACAAGTGATACCCAGACATGATGATTACACACTTGAACAAGAGAGGGCAAAACTTAAGCATGTTGTATAAAGCAGTAAACAAGAAGAGCAATTAAATACATAATCCATTAATGCAAAAGGAGACATGGATTAACAAACATGGAGCACATAGAGTGAGTTTTAGAATTGAACTAGGAACATACTAGTTAAGAAAGTTAAGTGCAGAAAATAAAGCAAGTAGAGTTCCACAGTCTAGCCTTGGCTTTTAGCCGGCTAGACAAGTAGTTAGCACAAGTAATAGAGAAAAGAAGAGAGAGTTTGAGTGTGTGTGTGTGCTCAACTATTGTTTGTGTGTTAAGAGGTAAAACAAGAGTGTATATATAGCACTTTAGGAGTAGAACCAATAAGGTAAACAATCAGAAGCCGGTCAATTAGGGACAATCACAGAATTACAGAATCAAATCACCTAAAGGGGTTCGATATAGACCCCATTAATTAGGGGTAATTGATTAACGGTAACAACATGGGTTTAATTAAGGCAAGGAGTCCAAATCATACCAAATAAGGAATCAGTAAGAATCCTAATATTATACAGGAAATCAATTAAGGCAGAGATGACCAATTAACGTCATAAACAAGGAAATAAATATAATCTATGCACACAAATCTTAATAGAGTAAAGTAATCAGCAAAACCTTCAAAAGAATAGTGATTTCCGGAAAGAATTACTCAAATCCCATAAAATAGAGATTAGACTAAGATGGAGTAAACTAACATGACTGGTACCACAAAGATACCCCAAATCAAAGAACAGAATGAAGGAACCACATAGAATCAACTAGGGTTTCATATTCTTGCACAAATCAGTCATGAAGACGAAAGGATAATCAATTAAACACTTAGAAGTGAGAAAAACCCTTTGAAAAACAACTTGGGATGAACCCTAGTTTAGGAATACTAATTAAAAATTCGAAATAGTTAGTTAAAATAGGAGGTTTTTAAAGAAAAACGCTTAATAATACTCGAATCACCTCAGATCTAGAAAGATCTGAGAAGAATCGAACAATAGCGAATCTAGGATTTTCGAAAAATAGTAGAGATGAAGAAAAATCGGTTAAAAACTCATGGATATACCTAGATCTAAGACAGATCTAAAGAAAAGTGGAAAATCTCAAGAGTTAGGATTTCAGAGAACTCAAAGAAGATGAGAGGACCTTAAAATGTCACCAGTTTTAGCCGGAAAGGTCATAGATCTTACTCGAATAGCCATGGATGGACGGAAAATGGCATGAAAGACCATGGATAGGAGTTGAACCACTCCAGGTTCACCTAAGGACCTCAGGATAGTGTCAAACCAGCGTAGGGTGAAGTAGAGGCCAGGAGATGATGAGAGGCCATGGTTTCCAGCGAGGGAGGTGGCCGGAGAGGGTGGACAGTGATTAGGGTTTGAGGGTATCTAAGATAGAAGATAGGAGGAGAGGATTCATAGGCGGCTCAAGTGAAAGAATGGGGTAGGGTTTGGGGGTTGTTCGATTAAAAAAAAAGAAACAACGTGGACCGTTGATCTGAGTTTGGGTATGGGTTAATAGGGTGTGGGTCAGGTTTTTTAATTGTCAATTGGGCTGGGAATTGGGGTCCGATTTGGCTATAATTGAAAGCCAATTTGGCTATAATTTAAATAGCCTGTTTTTCTCTATTCGATTTATAAAAAATAGTAGATAATTTTTAACAAATAATTTAAAAATCTAAAAATAATTTATAATACATAATTAGTAATTTAAAAATATAGGATCCAGTTTTATGCATATAAAACATAATTAAATCTTAAAAGGGGCTAATATTGCAATTATGTGCAATTTAGCTTTTAAAATACTAAATATAATTATAAAAATATATAAAAATTACATTAGCCATATTTTGGCATAAATATAGAAATTCAATAGATGACCTATCAAAACAATAATTTTAGAAATAATTATTGTAGATTTTATGGGTAAAAAGGGAGAAAATAAATCAATTTAAAACCTTAAAATTATAGGGAAAAAAATAAAACCTTGGACATTGGACATGCTTATATATGCATATATATGTTATTTTGAAGGTATTTTGCATATTAAAAATATATAGGAAAAAATTGGGTATCAACAGTGTGCGTGCACATCCATCTCAATATTCTCATCTCTGCTACCTTCATCTTCTGGACATGAGCGATCTTGACTGGCCGACACTCAACCCCAAACAACATTGTTGGTCTGACCACTGCTCTATAGAACTTACCTTTAAGTTTTGGTGGTACCTTCTTGTCACACAAAACATCGGAAGCGAGTCTCCATTTCATCCATCCCGCCCCAATACGGTGAGTGACATCTCCATCAATATCCCCAACTCCCTAAATAATAGATCCAAGGTACTTAAAACTCCCTCTCCTAGAGATGACCTACGAGTCTAGCCTTACCTCCCCTTCCCCTCCTTGAGTCTCGCCACTGAACTTACATTCCAAGTATTCTATCTTAGTCCTGCTCAACTTGAAACCTTTAGATTCCAGGATCTGTCTCCATATCTCTAATTGTGCATTCACACCATCTCGCGTCTTGTCAATCAATACAATATTATCTGCAAATAGCATACACCATGACATCTTCCCTTGGATGCGGCGCATCAGTACGTCCATCACCAAAGCAAACATAAAAGTGCAAAGTGCCAACCCCAGATGCAACCCTATCATAACCGGAAAATGGTCCGAGTTTCCACCCACCTTCCTCACTCGGGTCTTTACTCCATCATACATGTCCTTAATCAAGCTAACGTATGCAAGAAGTACACCTATAGCCTCCAAATATCTTCATAAAACCTCCCTCAGAACTTTATTGTACGCCTTTTCTAAGTCGATGAACACCATATGCAAGTCCTTCTTTCTCTCCCTATACTGCTCCATCAATCTCCTAACAAGGTGGATGGCTTCTGAAGTCGAACGCCCCCACATAAACCCAAACTGGTTCTCGAAAATAGGCACACTCCTTCTCACCCTTAGCTCTGCCACTCTCTCCCAAACTTTCATAGTATGGCTAAGCAGCTTGATACCCTGATAGTTATTGCAATTTTGGATATCACCTTCGTTTTTGTATACAGGAATCATCGTTCTCCACTTCCACTCGTCGGGCATCTTCTTCGTTTTTAAAAATAACATTAAATAACCTAGTGAGCCACTCCAAGCCTGCCTTGCCCACACTTTCCCAAAACTCCACTAGGATTACATCCGGCTCGGTCGCTTTGTCCCTACTCATCTTACGCATATTCCCCTCAACTTCATAATTCTAATCCGCCTACAATACCCAAAGTCACAACGACTCCCAGAGAGTTCCAAATCACCCAGTACAATGCTCCTGTCCCCTCCTCATTCAAGAGACTATGGAAGCAGGTCTCACTAATAAATAGATCTCAATAAGTTATGTCTCCATAGAAGAAAAGGTGAAACTAAAATAATATTATTGTCGACAATAGTTTTGTATATAACATTATTGTTGAAGTAATACAACAAGATGAAGATCTTGAACCAAAATCCATCAATGAATATAGATAGAAAAATAATTAGATAAAATAAAAAACTGCAATTCAAGCGGAATTAGCTTCACTTGAAAAACATGAAATATTTGGATCAATAGTCCGAACATTTGAAGATGTCAAGACAATAGAGTATAAATGAATTTTTCTGTGAAAACAAAATGAGAAAGGTAAAATCGTAAGATATAAAGCACAACTTGTATCACATTAGTTTTTGCAAAGGTCTAACATTGATTATATGGAGATATATTTTGCTATGGTAGATGCTACTACTTTCATCTATCTAACAAATCTGTTAGTTCATGTAAAGCTTGATATGCAGCTGATGGACGTTGTCACATCCTATTTATATGTATTATTGAACAAGAAATTTTTGATGAAAATCTCTTAAGGATTCAAAGTGTTTGAAGCATATAGATATTCTCGGAATACTTATTCAATAAAGCTTCATAAATTCTTATAAGAATTGAAATAATCTGGATAAATATTGTATAACCGACTTCGAAAATATTTGCTGAAGGAAGGATAGAAAAATGATCTTATTTGCACTTGTATTTTTATAAAAAATTTCTTGATCTAAATTTATCATCATAATTTTGTATATTGATGACTTGAATATCATTGGTACTCATAAAAAGTTGTCAAAAACTGTAGAATATTTAAAGAAAAGAACTTGGTAAGATAAACTTGTATCTTGGCCTACAAATTGAGCACTTGAAAAATGGAATATTTGTCAAACCAACATATACAAAAAAGATTTTAAGATGATTTTACATGGATAAAGCACCTGTAACAACCCGGCCAGTTGTTTCATTAGTTACCGCTCTGTTTTCCCTATTTCTGCATTTTTATGTCTTGTTCAGTCGTATTGTATGGTATCGAGTTGGTTGTTTTGAGTTCAGAATGATTTTGGTGAGATTTGAGACACTTAGTCTCTTAAGTTGGCCTTGTAGTTGGAAAAGTCAACCAAAAGTTGACTTGTGAGCAAACGATCTCGGAATTTGGTTTTTATGATTCGGATAGCTTCGGAGATGATTTAGGACTTTGGAGGTCCGGAGTAGATTTAGGCTTGAATTGGCGAAAATGAATTTTTCGCGTTTTCCGGTTGATAGCGTAGATTTTGATATAGGGGTCAAAATGGAATTATGAAAGTTAGAATAGGTCCGTTGTGTCATTTGTAACGTGTGTGCAAAATTTCAGGTCATTTGGACGAGGTTTGATAGACTTTTTGATCGAAAGCAGAATTCAGAAGTTTTTGGAGTTCTTAGGCTTGAATCTGTGGTTGAGTTGTTGTTTTGATGTTGTTTTAGGTATTTTGAAGATTGGAATAAGTTTGGATGGTGGTATATGGCTTGTTCGTACTTTTGATTGGGGTCCCGGGAGCCTCGGGGTGATTTCGGATGGTTGACGGGAGTTTTGGAGTTGGAAATTTGCAGCTGAAGTGCTGAAGTTCCTATCATAACCGCACCTATGGCTTGGGGACCGCAGGTGCGAGCCCGCAGAAGCGCAATGAGGGTCACATATGCAAAAATGGGCAAGAGGAGTTGGAACCATAGATGCGGATGTTTGAGCGCACCTACGATAGCGCAGGTGCGGGATCTTGATCGTAGGTGCGGTCGCGAGCGGTTAAGTAAATTCTGCAGATGCGAGATTTTGGACCGCAGAAGTGGTTTAGCTGGGGCAAAACATATAAATTTGACCCTTCGCGATTTTTGAGTGGGTTTTCACCATTTTCATACGGGTTTGAGCTTGGGAGAGCAATTTGAAGAGAGAATTCAAGAGGGTTTCGTGGAGGTAAGATTTTTGGACCCTAAACTTGTTTTTATGATAATTTTTGACTGATTAAGCTTGAAATCTATGGAATATTAGTAGCAAAATTAGGGTTTAGGGCTTGGAAATTGGAGGCCTTAATCTAACGATTTGAGGGGTCATTTGTAGTCGGATTTTGGTATTTTTGGTATGTATGAACTCGTGGGAGAATAAGGAGTTTATTGATGTAATTTTTATCGGATTTTGAGACATGGTACCGAGGGTCGGGTTTGGCCAATTTCGGAATTTGTGTTGTAATTTAATTATTTTCGCATGGGCTTCTTTCCCTTAGCATATTGTGACATCATGATTCTGATTTTGAATAGATTCGACACGAGTTGAGGTCGAGTCGAGAGGCAAGGGCGTCACAGAGTAGTATTTCATCCGGTTTGAGGTAAGTAACCATTGTAAATTTGGACCTGAGGGTATGAAACCCCGATATTTCATATTATTTTGATAAATGAGGCAACTTACATGCTAGGTGATGAGCGTGTGGGCGTGCACCGGTAGGGATTGTGACTTGGTCCGTCCTGTAGCGACTACTAAGATGTGTATTTTGATTTAAAATCTTATGATATTCCGTGTTTAGAGATTGATACTATATGTTGGGATGTACGCCGTATTTGGGGCCTTGTGTCGACCTGCTTAGACCCTTAGGGGTATTTTTACTACTTAGAGATTACTACTTTCCTCACTCTGTTTGATTTGAAAGCATATCCTCAGTCATGTTTTACCTGTTATTTGTTTAAAACCAGTTTCATCACTCTATTTCTTATATAAGAAAACTATTTGGGCTGAGTTCTCTGATTTTTTGCTGATATGCCCGAGTGGCCATGAGGTTAATGACTGATAGAGGTTTAGGACCTAATGGTGAGGATTATATATCTATTATAGATCGGGCTGCACGCCACAATGATATTATATATATGGATCGGGCTGCATGCCGCAGTGATATACATATGAATCGGGTTGCACATCGCAACGATATATATTGGATCGGGTTGCGCGCCGCAATGATATGATGTTTGGGCTGTAGGAGCCCCTCCAGAGTCTACACACCCCCAGTGAGCATAGTCGACTATAAACTATGGATCAGACTGCACGCCGTAGCGATTATTATGATTATTATTATTATGAGATATTATTAAGTCGAAGTGCTGAGTGTGAGTACTATTTGACGAGAGGTGAGTCACTGGTGACTGAGAGGCTTGCCCGAGAGGCTATATTTATGAGTGATACCTTGCCCCATGGGCTTGTTTATGACTTTTTTTGCTTTTACTCTTCTTTTATACTGAGCTTCTATTGAAAAATGTTTTCAAAGGAATTGTAATCGAAACTGAAGTTTTATGAAATATCTGGATTTTAAATTGCAGAATTTGACTTGATATTTCTGTTGAGACTTGTTATATGATTTTAACTGCTCGTCACTGCACTCAGACCTTATTTACTTTAGTTACTTATTGAGTTGGCGTACTCACGTTACTCCTTACACCTTGCATGCAGATCTAGGTGCCCGGACATCAGAGTGAGAGCTTTCAGCACTCAAAGAGCTTTACCGGAGACTACAAGGTAGTTGCACGGCGTTCGCATCACTGCTTTCCTCATTCCTATCCTAGTTTTCTGTTATTTCAGACTTATTATGTATTATTTAGTTAGTTTGAGTTGTATTTAGAGGCTCTTGACTAGTGACACCTGATTGTTGGGTTATGTTGGTATTATGTATTGGTTTTCCGCATATTCTGTTTTATTCATCTATTTCATATGACAAATTTGAGACTTATTCGATATTAGAAATGATTTTTATAAAATATTTTGTTGTGGTAAGTATTTAGTTGGCTTGCCTAGTTCTGTGATAGGCGCCATCACGACCGGGGTATTTGGGGTCGTGACAGCACCGTTGAGTTCCCAATGGTTGTGAGATTGCTTAACATAAATAAGGACTTATACTGACCTCCAAAAAATGGTGAAGAGCTTAGTGCTGATGAAACTCTATATCTTAGTGAAATTGAAGCACTAGAGTATCTTGCCAATAATACCCGACCAAACATCGCTTTTGTTATACGCTTATTAGCAAGATTTTGTTCCTCTCCAACAAGAAGGTTTGGATGATGCTAAGCATACATCCATATACCTTCAGGTAACTATTGATATGAAATTATTATTTTCTAATGAATTCAAGTCACAAATGATCAATATGTAGATACGAGATATTTATTTGATCACATAAAGTAACAACAACAACAACTACCCAGTAAAATCTCACACAGTAGGGTCTGAGGAGGGTAGTGTGTACGCAAACCTTACCCCTGCCCTGGTAGGACAGAGAGGCTGTTTCTGATGGACCCTCGGCTCAGAATGACGGAAATAGAAAAAAAACAAGGAAAACAAGAAAAGAAAAAAGAATTCATTAGTAACTCCAGTAAAAATCATTATAGTAATAGAAGCATAAAAATCAAAAGATGAATGACATGCAATAACATTAGCCAGAGTCTGGGGAATCTAAGATAAACAACAAGAATAGTGTGGGATTTGATCACATAAAGTCCGATCTCAAATATGTTATTTATCTATTATGGAGGCGTGATGATCCGACAGGCCGTTTTGAGTACTAGACTTTATTTTTCTATTTTGAGACCTCTCATAGATTATTTGATGTTTTTTGATTTTCGTGCATGATCCGTGTCACCTTTTGAAAAGCATTTATGTGAAAATTTGAAGAAAATGTGATTTTTTACTTAGAATGAGGCTAGAGTTGACCACGGTCAACATTATAGGTAAACGGCCCCGTATTGGTATTTTGAAGATTTCTTTAGGTTCGTATGATACTTTTGGGCTTGTACGCACGTTTGATTGGGGTCCGAGGTGACCCAAACGCGTTTCGATGCGTTATGTGTGAAATTATGAAAATTGAGTTTAAGTTGAAAATTCTTGAGTTTTGATGATCGATTCTTGTTGTTTGAAGTTATTTAATGATTTGAGGTAGCGATCCAATTTATCTAATATTATTTCACTTGTGTGCATGTTCGATTTGGATCTCGAGGAGCCCGAGTAAGTTTCAGATGTGTTACGGAAGAGTTTGGTTGATTTTGAATTGTTGGTGCAATGCTGGTTCTGGTGTTAGTTTGCAAATCTCGCATTTACAAAAGGGGTTGGTGGGTTGGTTCTTTGCTTTTGTGAACATTTGATTGCATTTACGGACTCTAGGAGTTTGCATTTGCGACCTTTGAGTCGCTTTTGCAACTTGGAGATGAGGGCTGACAGCTTCGCAAATGCGAAGCTTAGCTCACATTTGCGGTTGGTGGGCAGATCGCATTTGCGAGGATGTTGTCGCATTTGCGACGTTTGGTGCTCTGATGCAATGATCGCATTTAGATCAGTGTGTAGAAACACCTGCAACTGTGTAAAAGAGGGGAAAACTTGACTTAGCTCATTTTACACCATTTCTCAAACCCAAACACTCTAGAGGTGATTTTTAAAGAACCTTTTCTTCCCAAATTCATTTGTAAACAACTCTAATTCATTTTCTATCAATTCTGCATTACTTTTCATGAGTTTTTAACATCAAATCTATGAATTCCATGGTAGAAATTAGGAATTTTGGGTAGAATTTAGGGATTTCCTGAAATTGAGATTTAGACATCAAATTGTAGTTGGATTTCGAAATAAATCACACAATCGGGCTTGGGGGTAAATGAGTAATCAGGTTTTGGTCCGAATCTTGGATTTCGACCAAGCGGGCACTAGGTTAACTTTGTTTGACTTTTTCAAAAATGATCAAAATTGAACCTTTTTCATTCATGGGTAGTTTCTAGAGCTTATTTTGAATTGTTTGATCGATAATTAGCTAGATTTGATTGGTTTGGATACTTGTTTGAAAGGCAAGGTCACAGTTGATTGATTGATTTGATTGGGGAGTGAGGTAAATGTCGTGTTTAACTTTGACTTGAGCAAATTCGGACTAGTTGGTCTATTTGCTATGTGAATTACGTGTGGAGAAAATATATGCAAAGTGACGAGTATATATGCGTCATCATGAGTTGAAGCGCGTGGAAATTGATTTATCGTACTATATTGCTTCTCTTACCATGCCTTATATGCTTTAGTTAGAATGTTATTAATGATTGTTCACTTTTGGGTTATTGATTAATTTGAAGTTTTTGAGATATCAGAGTTGAAATTGAGCATTTTGCATTGATACTTTGGATTATTGTTGTTGCTTGGTGAGAAAGAGTGAAAAGTACTAAGGGTGTTGCCGTTCCATATTTGCATATTGTTATCATTGAATGAGCAAATGTGAGGATTAGATCACGAAGGTTGATGCCATGCATTTGATTGCTTTATTATCATTTATTATATCATATGAGGATGAGAGTAAAAGTACGAAGGATGATGCCCTGCCATTTCATTTATCATATCATATGGTGAGAATGAGAGTTAAAGCACGAAGGGTGATACCGTGCCATTACATTTGATCATATTACATGGTGATGATGAGAGTAAAAGTACGAAAGGTGAGGTCTTACCATTTGATGATTTTAATACTTTACTTGATTTTCGGATTTGTGAATTTACTTAGCTACATCGTTGTTTATTTCGGAAAGAGGTTACTTGGTGATTTTGTACTTACTGATTTGATCTTGCTCCATATTTACATGTTCCCTTCCCGTTATTATTTTAAATGCTTTACTAGTTACTTCTATTGCTTTATGTATAAATTTTCATAAGATTTTAGTTGGTGTCTTGTCATAGCCTCGTCACTTCCTCGTCTAGGTTAGGCTCGATACTTACGGAGTAAATTGGGTCGGTTGTACTCATACTACACTTATACACTTGTGTGGATTCTGGTATTGATCCTAACGATGTCTAGCGGAGATTTTGCTCGTATCGTATCTACTTTCGGAGACTTGAGGTAGACCTGCACGGGGATCGCAATCCCTGTAATCCCTTTCTCTATCTAGCTTTACTACTTATTTTATTTGGACTAGTTGTATTTTATTCAGACATTGGTTGTAGTAAATTTTAGTATAAGTCATATACTTGTGACACCATATTCCTGATTTTGGCTAGTCGGTGTTGGAGTTATTGTCTACTTTGAAATTCTACAGCTTTAATTCTTATTATATTACTTTCAATTGTCTAAAAATAATTAGTTGTATACTAATGTTGGCTTTCCTAGAAAGTGGACTTTAGTCGCCATCACGGCCCCGTGGTCGGGAACTTCGGGTTGTGACAAGTTGGTATCAGAGCACTAGGTTGCCTCGGTCTCACGAGTCATAAGCAAGCTTAGTAGAATCTGTAGGATCGGTATGGAGACGTCTTTACTTATCTTCTAGAGGCTATAGAGCTTTAGGAAATGACACTTCTTTCTTTGTTTATCGTGCAATTTTATTCCATCACTGAAGTTTGAATCATTCTATTCTTGTTCTCTCGCATATTGTGAGAACACGTACAATATCCATATCCATAGAGGGTTAGGAGCCAAAGCCCTAGGTTGCAGCCACTGCCAGGGGTAGGGGCCGAGGCCAAGGTCGAGCCGGAGGCAAAGGCATAGGCAGAGCTCAGCCTAGAACACGTGCAACAACACCTATTGCAGAACCTCAATTCGAGTGGTATGTACTCATACTTGTCTTCTAGATTCTAGGAGTAAGTTTAATTTAATGTGTTATTTGCTGACAGACATTGGGCCCATTTAGATTGGCTTAAAAAAGTGATTTTTAGCAGAAATAGCTTTTAAGCCAAAAAGCATAAGTTGGGGTTACCGAGCTTATTCTTTTTGGCTTGTTTTAAGTAGTTTTTAACTTATTTTAAGTATTTTTAATTTTGTCAAACATTGAAAAAAGATAAAACGAGATTAAAAGCTTATTTGACCTGCTTAAAATCCAAACCAAACACCCTCATTGTCCTCTCCAAACTTTTACAAATACTAGTTTCTCGGCATGTGAGTATGCCGTATCATATCAAACTTTTTTTGAAAATAATATTAATATTAATAAAATAAAATTTGAGTAAATAATTATATTTGAAAGCATAAAATACAATGCAAATTTCTAGGGATGATTGATGCGGATCATCTTACGGTTACTTGTATGTCAATTTCAAGATTATTGAACTGTTGTTTGAAGCTACGAAATAAACAATAACACTTTAATCAGATACACATGATGTCATTCATGAAGGTAAGATAAACAACTATAGAATATAATACATATTAAAATGGCTATTATTGGCCTAACACCTTTGGGGCTTTTAATTTTCATATGATCTTATTACCCCACTTCACATTGCTAATATTTTTATCGCCCAGTCAGATAAATATTCTTATGGCTATTATAATGTACATATGATTTTATTAATTCTACTTCATTTACCGACCATTTTGACTGATTGAATCTGCGATGGTAGGTGCACAAAGCAATAACAATATAATAGTCATAATATAACATATATTTATAGTCGAGCAGGAGGATGAGGTCCCTATTCAGACCGTGCCAGTTGGACTAGCTCAGGTCTCGGAGGGGTTTATTGCTACCATAATACTTTAGGACACTCTAGTCCGTTTGGTGGGCCATATGGAGAATATGGCCTAGGCCAGTGTGATTCTTATGGCACTAGCTATCTCTTAGGCTTGGGAAGGAGCCCGGACTCCCGCTACTCACACACCAGAGTAGATGGCTCACGGATATCTTATTTTGGCAGTCCCAACAGTTGGAGTAGTTCAGTCTATCATTGCTATACAGCCCGGGGGAAGGACCGTTATGTCGTCAGAGGGGTTTAAGAGTGGAAAAATTCACAAAGTTATTTCCTATTCGATTTAGTGGCACACCTTTAGAGGACCCACATAATTTCATAGACCGTTGCCATGAGGTGTTGTGCAACATAGGCATAGTGGAGTCCAATGGAGTCGACTTCAAAGTATTTCAGATGTATGGCTCTGCCAAGAGGTGATGGCAGGAGTATGTTTGAGGGAGATCAACAGGTTCACCACCACTCACTTGGGATCAATTTTCACAGCTATTCTTGGAGAAGTTCATCCCTTTTACACTGAAAGAGGACTACTGCAGCCAGTTTAAGTGCCTCCAGCAGGGTAGCATGACTGTTACCTAGTACGAGCCTAGATTCATAGATTTATCTCGCCATGTAGTTGTCTTACTCCCTACTGACAGGGAAATGGTTAGGAGCTTCATTGATGTCCGTACTTAAGATATCAGGTTATAGATGGCTAAGGAAACTAGGGATGTTATTTCTTTCAACCAGGCTGTAGAGATTGCTAGACAAATCGAGAGGATTTGCAGTCAGGGTAGGGAGGCAACATCTGAGAAAAGGCTTCATCACTTTGGTGGTTTTAATGGTTCCTCTTCTAGAGGCAAGGGTTTATTTGATAGAGGCCATCCCAGCAGGTTGATTCAGTCAGTGCTTCAGGTATCTCATGTTTCTTAGGGTAGTCGTGGTTCTTATCTCATCCTGAGCAGCTAGCCTATAGTGCACCATCAGCTCCGACTAGTGCACCTCCAATTAGAGTTATCAGAGTGGTTATTCAAACCGACAAGGTCAATTCCAGTGTCAGCGGTCATAGCAGCCGAGGACTTTTTATATTTGTGGAGACCCGAGGTATGTCATGAGGTTTTGCCCCAAGTCATAAATCAGTGTGCCATAGCAAGGTACTCGTACCATGGTTCCGATATCGGTTGCTCCATAGCCCGTTTAGCTAGCTAGAGACGGGGATCAGGCAGCCCGAGGTGGTGGTCAGTCCATTAGAGGTGGAGTCCAGCCAAGGAGAGGCCGTCTGAGAGGTAGAGGTCAGAGTGGTAGGGCTCAGCCCCGCTTTTATGCATTTACAACTAGACCCGAGACAGAGTTATCTGATGCAGTCATCACAGGTATTGTTTTGGTTTGGCATAGAGATGCCTCAGTTTGATTTGATCTGGGTTCCACTTATTCATTCATATGTGTCATCCTATTTTGCTTCATATTTGGATATGTCTCGTGATTCTTTATGTGCTCATGTTTATGTATCTACGCCCATTGGAGATTCTATTATGGTAGACCGGGTATATCGTGCTTGTTTGGTCAATATCAGAAGCTATGAGACTAGGGTTGATCTTTTATTGTTTGATATGATAGATTTTGATGTAATCTTGGGTATGGATTGGTTGTCATCTTATCATGATATTTTGGACTGTCATGCCAAGACTGTGACATTAACGATGTCGGGGTTGCCTCGATTGGAGTGGAGAGGGACTCATGGAAATTCTACTAATAGGTTCATTTCATATATAAAGGCTCGACATATAATCAATAAGGGGTGTTTGGCATATTTAACCTACATTCGTGATCCTAGTGCGGAGTTTCCTTTCATGGATTCGGTTCCAGTTGTGCAAGAGTCCCAGAGGTGTTTGCTACAAATTCGTCGGGGAGGCCACCCGACAGAGATATCGACTTCTGTATTGACTAGGCTCCAGGCACTCAGCCCATTTCTACCCTGCCATACCGTATGGCCTAGTTGAGTTGAAAGAATTGAAGGAGCAGTTGAAAAATTTGCTTGACAAAGGATTCATTAGACCTAGTGTCTCACCTTGGGGTACACCACTGTTGTTTGTGAAGAAGAAAGATGGAACGATAATGATGTGTCTAGATTATCAGCAGTTGAACAAGGTCACTATCAAGAACAAGTATCCGTTGCTGAGGATTTATGACTTATTTGATCAGCTTTAGGATGCCAAGGTGGTTTCTAAGATTGACTTGAGATCTGACTACCATCAGTTGAAGATTAGGGCATCGGATGTCCCTAAGACAGCTTTTCAGACTCGGTATGGTCACTATGAGTTTCTGGTGATGTCATTTGGATTGACTAATGCCCCAATAACCTTTATGAATTTGATGAACTGGGTGTTCAATCCCTATCTAGATTCATTTGTGATTGTCTTGATTGACGATATTTTAGTTTACTCCCGCAGTATAGAGGAGCATGAGCATCATCTTTGGATCATACTTCAGACCTTGAGGTATTGTCAGTTATATGCCAAGAGTTTTGGTTGGACTCGGTTGCCTTTTTGGGACATGTTGTGTCTTTCGAGGGTATTAAGGTGGATCCTAAGAAGATTGAGGCAATTCAAAACTGGCCTACACCTACTTCAGCTACAGAGATTCGGAACTTCTTGGATTTGGCGAATTATTATTGCCGGTTCGTGGAAGGATTTTCATCTATCTCAACCCCAATGACCAAGTTGACCCATAAAGGTGCTCTTTTCAGATAGTCCAACGAGTGTGAGGTAAGCTTTTAGAAGCTGAAGACTGCATTGACCACTGCCCCTAGTGTTGGTTGCCTACAGGTTTGGGAACCTACACCGTGTATTATGATGCTCGTATATTGGGCTTGGCACGATATTGATGTAGGATGGTAGGGTGATTGCCTACGTATCTTGGCAGTTGAAAGTTCATGAGAATAATTACCATGTGCATGACTTAGAGTTGGAATCCATTGTTCGCGCATCAAAGATTTGGAGGCACTATCTATACGGCGTTCCATGTGAGGTCTATACCGACCATCGGAGTTTCCAGCACCTGTTCAAGCATAAAGACCTTAATTTGCAAAAGCAGAGATGGTTAGAGTTGTTGAAAGACTATGATATCACTATATTATATCATATGGGGAAGGTCAATATAGTGGTCGATGCATTGAGTAGGAAAGCTAAAAGCATGGGTAATTTGGCATATTTACCGGTAGTGGAGAGGCCACTAGCTATAGTTGTTCAAGATTTGGCCAATCGATTTGTAAGATTTGAAGTTCCGGAGCCTAGTCGGGTTCTTGCTTATGTTGTGGCATAGTCCTCGTTGTTGGAGAGTATTAAGGCTTACAAGTTTGATGATCCTCACTTGTTGGTATTGAAAGATACGGTGCAGCGGGGTGGTGCTAAGTAGGCTGTGATTGGTGATGATGGTTTTATGTGAATTCAGGTATGGATTTGTCTTCCAAATGTTAGTGGGTTGAGAGAGTTGATCTTTGAAGAGCTCACAGTCTGCACTATTCCATTCACCTAGGTGTCACGAAGATGTACCATGACTTAAAACAACATTATTGGTGGCGAAGTATGAAGAAAGATATTGTTGCTTATGTCTCTCGGTGTTTGAATTATCAACAGGTGAAGTACGAGCATCAGAAACTGTGTGGACTAATTCAGAGATTGGAGATACCGGAGTGGAAGTAGGAGCACATCACCATGGATTTTGTGGTGGGCTTACCACAGATCTTGAGCAAATATGATGTAATCTGGGTTATTATGGACCAGTTGACTAAGTCCGCACACTTCATTCAGGCGATGACTTCCTATTCTTTAAAGCGGTTGGCTCAGATTTACATCCAGGAGATTATCCGCCTGCACCGCGTGCCCATTTCTTACCGAGGCACGCAGTTCACATTGCATTTTAGAGAGCTGTGCAATATGAGTTGGGCACACGGGTCGAGCTGAGTACCGCATTTCATCTTCACGGGCAGACAATCCAAATGCACTATTTAGATCTTGGAGGACATGTTACGCGCATGTGTTATTGATTTCGGAGGTTCGTGGGACCAATTCTTACCTCTAAAAGAGTTTACCAACAATAACAATTATCAGTCGTATATTTAGATGGCGTCAAATGAGGCCTTATATGTGAGGCGATGTCGTGCGCCTATTGGTTGGTTTGAGCCCGAAGAGGCTAGATTATTTGGCATTGATTTAGTCCGTGATACTATGGAGAAGGTTAAGATGATTCAGGAGCGACTTCACACAATTTAGTCCATGCAGAAGAGTTATGTGAACCGGAAGATACGAGATGTATCTTATATGGTGGGTGAGAAGGTTCTCCTCCGATTGACACCCATGAAAGGTGTGATGTTGTTCGGGAAGAAGGGCAAATTGAGCCCGAGGTTTATTGTCCCGTTTGAGATCTTGGAGAGAGTTGGGGAGGTTGCTTATAGGTTTGCATAACCTCCTAGCCTAGAAATGGTACATATTGTATTTCACGTCTCCATGCTTCAGAAGTACCATGAGGACAACTCACATGTTTTGGACATCGGCACGGTGCATCTTGATGAAAATATGAGAAGAGCCGATAGTTATTCTAGATCGGCAAGTTCGCAAGTTGAGATCCAAGAGCTTTCTTTCTATGAAAGAGTAGTTGAGAGGTCAGCCGATTGAGGCGGCTACGTGGAGTCCGAGTCCGATATGGGGAGTAGATACCCCAACTTTTTTACCAGTCTAGGTACTTTTTTATGTCCATTCGAGGACAAATATTTCTTTTAGAGGTGGAGAATGTGTCGATCTGATAGGTCATTTTGAGTACTAGTCTTTATTTCTGTGTTTTGAAACCTACCATAGCTTTTAATCTGATATTTTTTTATTTACGTGCGTGGTGTGTGTCGCTTTTCAAAAAGTGTTTATGTGAAAATTTGAAAAAAAATGTGATTTTTGACTTAGAATGAGGCTAGAGTTGACCACAGTCAATATTTTGGATAAATAATTCCAGATTAGTGTTCTAACGATTCCAGTATATTTGCATGATGTTTTTGGACTTGTATGCATGTTTTTTGGGTATCCGAGGTGACCCGAACGCGTTTCAATGCATTATGTGTGAAATTGTAAAAATATAGTTTAAGTTGAAAAATTCTTAAGTTTTGATGATCGATTCTTGTTATTTGATATTATTTTAATGATTTGAGGTAGCGATCAAGTTTTTATAATGTTATTACACCTATGTGCATGTTCAATTAGGAGCCCAAGGAGCTCGGGTAATTTCAGATATGTTATGGAAGAGTTTGGTTGATTTTCAACTGCTGGTGCAATGCTGGTTCTGGTGTCACTCTGCAGATCTCGCATGGATCGCATTTGCGAGCTTGCTTTTGAGGTCCAAGAATCGCATTAGCATTAAGGGGATGGTGGGTTGGTTCTTCGCTTTTGATAATATTTAATCGCATTTGCATACTCTGGGAGTTCGTATTTGCGACCTTTGAGTCATTTTTGCAAGTTGGAGCTGGGGGCTAGCAGCTTCGCAAATGCAAAGCTTAGCTCGCATTTGCGGTTGGTGGACAGATTAGATTTTTGAGGATGTTGTCGCATTTGTGACGTTTGGTGGTCTAATGCACTGTTCGTATTTGCAATCAGTGTGTCGCATTTGCGAATAACTATTCATAAATGCGACACCTGCAGCTGGGTATAAGAGGAGAATATAGGGACTTAGCCCATTTTACACCATTTCTCAAACCCAAACACTCTAGAGGCAATTTTTGAAGAACTTTTTCTTCCCAAATTCATTGTAAGCAACTCTAATTCATTGTCTATAAATTCTCATTACTTTTCATGAGTTTTTAACATCAAATCTATAAATTCCATAAGATTTGGAATTTTGGGTAGAATTTAGGAATTTTGTAAAATTGAGATTTAGACCTCAATTGAGATTGGATTTTGAAATAAATTGCATAACCGGGCTCGAGGGTGAATGGGTAATCGAGTTTTGCTCCGAATCTCGGATTTCCATCAAGCGGTCTCGGGGTTGAGTTTTGTTGACTTTTTCAAAAAAGATTAAAATTGAATCCTTTTCATTCGTGGGTAGTTTCTAAAGCTTAGTTTGAATTGCTTGATCGATAATTGACTAGATTCGGTTAGTTTAGAGCTTGATCGAAAGGCAAGGTCATGGTTGACTAATTGATTTGGTTGTAGAGTGAGGTAAGTTTCGTGCTTAACTTTGACCTGAGGAAATTAGGACTAGTTGGTCTACTTGCTATGTGATTTACGTGCGGGGCAGCATATATACAAGGCGACGAGTATATATGTGTCGTTATAGGTTAGAACATGCGGTTGAAAATTAATTTATTGTACCATGTTGCTTCTCTTACCATGCCTTATATGCTTTAGTTAGAATGTTATTCTTGATTGTTCACTTTCGGGTTATTAATTAATTTGAAGTTATTGGGATGTTGGAGTTGAAATTGCTTTCCATTTTGCATTGATACTTTGGATTATTGTCGCTTCATGGTGAGGAAGAGCGAAAAGCACGAACGGTGTTGCCGTGCCATATTTGCATATTGTTGTCATTGAATGAGCGAATATGAGCATTAAAGTACGAAGGGTGATGACGTGCATTTGATTGCTTTATTATCATTTATTATATCATGTGAGGATGAGTAAAAGCACGAAGGATGATGGTGCACCATTTCATTTATCATATTATATGGTAAGAATGTGAGTAAAAGCATGAAGGCTGATGCCGTACCATTACATTTATCATATTACATGGTGAGCATGAGAGTAAAAGCACGAAGGGTGATATCGTGCCATTTAATAATTTTAATGCTTTACTTGATTTTCAAATTTCTGAATTTACTTGGCTGCATTGTTGTTTATTTCGGAAAGAGGTTATTTAGTGATTTTGTACTTATTGATCTGATCTTGTTTCTTTTTTACATGTTCACTTCCCGTCATTATTTTAAATACTTTACTTGTTACTTCTGTTTCTTTAAGTATAAATCTGCACAAGAGTTTAGTTGGTATATTGTCATAGCCTCATCACTGCCTCGTAGAGGTTAGGCTCGACACTTTTGTGTCGGTTGTACTAATACTACGCTTCTGCACTTCTTGTGCATATTCTGATGTTGGTCCCAGTGGTGTCTAGCGGAGTTTATGCTCGGATCATATCTACTTTTGGAGACTTGAGGTAGACCTGCACGGCGATCGCAATCCTTGAAGTCTAGCGGAGTTTATGCTTGTATCATATTTACTGTTTATTTTGTTTCGAACAGTTGTGTTTTATTCCGACATCGGTTGTAGCAAATTTTAGTATGCTCATGTACTTGTGACACCAGATTCCGGGTTTTGACTAATCGATTTTGGACTTATTATGCCTATTTTAAAATTCTACAGCTTTAATTCTTATTATATTACTTTATCTAAAAATAATTAGTAGTGTACTAGTATTGGCTTGCTTAGCAAGTGGGTGTTAGGCGTCATCACGGTTCCGTGGTCGGGGATTTCGGGTTGTGAAAGGAGGTAAATCTATATTATGGCGTTCAATGAAACAACAATAGCTGTCACTTCTTCAAATTAGGTAGAAATAATAGTCATTCATGAAGCAAGTTGGGAGTATGTTTGGTTAAGATCAACGACTCAACAGATTCAGAAAATGTGTGGTTTTAATTTGAAAAAAGGACATTTCAACTAAATTATATGAAGATAATGTTGCTTGCAATTCTCAAATGAAAGGAGGATACATCAAAGGAGACAGAACAAAGCACATTTTACCAAAATTATTTTTCACGCATAATCTTCAAAAATGGTAAAATTGATATTCAACAAATTTGTTCATGTGATAATTTTACTGATCTATTAACTAAGGCATTGCTAACCTTAATGTTTGAGAAGTGAAGGTACAAGAATGGAATGCAAGAGAAATAAAGTGAAATTTTTCAGGGAGAGTAGAATGTGTTTACTCTTTTTTTTGCTTAGCCAAATTTTGCAACACTGAGTTTCCCTGTCAAGATTATTGATGGGACAATAAATGATACATATTTCAAGATATGTGTATATTTTTTCCTCACTAAGATTTTCTTTTTTCACATGGTTCTTTTTTAATAAGGTTTTAGTTAGCCACATTATTTATTATCAGCCGTTGAAGATGAGTGTTATATATTGTAGTATTCAATATGGATGTCCACTATTTCCACTACTCTTCTCGATGATGTCGTTAAGCCCTCACTACTTCTCACCATTATGGTTGTAACTCTCATACCTCCATAATCTTCCTCATGATTTCAATGATTACTGTCATGTTCTTGACTCCCTTTGTTATTCCAATGTAATCCTAGGTATTAAAAATTATGATGGATACACTTCAAAGAAATAATAAAGTTTTTTTCCCTCTATACTTCTCTTGTCTATTTGCTAATATTTTTAGTACTATTTTCTTAATATTATTCACAATCTTACTACAGTTATATTTTTTTCTATTCGGTATCTGCTTTGGGATACGATTAATTCAAATGCCAGTTGGAAAATTTCACTTTAGAGTAAAGCATTTTCTAGCAAAAATAACTCAATTTTGAGAGCTCAAACACGAAATCTCTGATTAAGGATAATGGGATGATAAAATTCTATTAAAAGTTTATCATGTCTTGATAAAAAAAAACTTTAAGCCAAATAATGTGAAAATATCAAAGCCCTTTTTGGCAATATATATATATATATATATATATATATATATATATATATATATATATATATATATATATATATATATATATATACACACACACACACACACACACACACACACATAGTAATTAATAAGGTGGGTGAAAATATTGGGAGATGGATTCAAATTTCAGTAAATATAAAAGACGCTAGGTGATAACTTAATTTTTATAGGCAAGTTTAATTGGTATTTATTGGTAGAAGGTAAAATATCTCGGTATGATAATTTTGCTCAATCTGGCTATATTAGTTGTATTTTAGAGCAATGAGTACACGATGACATCCTTCAACCCTACTACTTACTTTGTTTCACTATGACTCTATGAGTAAGATGGATTAAATTGAAAAATATTAAAGTAGAAGGAGAGTCATGAGTGAAAAAGATAATAATTAAGGGAGAGTCATGAGTGAAAAAGTGA
Source organism: Nicotiana tabacum (assembly GCF_000715075.1). Lineage (NCBI taxonomy): Eukaryota > Viridiplantae > Streptophyta > Magnoliopsida > Solanales > Solanaceae > Nicotiana > Nicotiana tabacum. Next base: position 137,257,196 of record NC_134090.1, on the reverse strand, counting down.
AGAATGGGTGATGAATCTGAAATTACTTGGAATCAAGAAGTATTTAGGCACTTTTTAAGAGGAAATAAATGAGATAAAATTGACACAAAACTTTTATTATACTCCTTTTGTTTGCTCTATTTAAATTGTTTGTCATAACAATTCATCATTAGCAGAAAGATTCCATCAACTTTTATTTGCTGGTTCTTTCTTTGTAAAGGAATAGACATAAATGTTAAAAGAAAATAGTATCGTTTCATGCAGATATAATGTTAATAGTAAAATGTTATTTTTTGTATTAATTTACGTGTCATACTTTTCTTGTTTAATTTGTCTAAACAAATATTATATTATTTTGTTTAGAAATAATTAAACCTTAAACTTTCTATTTTATCCTTAATTAGCTTATTCGTAGTAACATAAATCTTTATACGGATATACCTTAGATTGGTTGCATATATCAAGAAACTAAATTTCCATCTGATTAATCAATGTAATAAGAGTAAGATTTTAGTACCCGTCATATACGCAGAAGATTTGTTTATACTCTAAGTATCACGACATAGAAATAAGAATATGATGTATTTATGTGACCGATCACGCATAAATGAAGTATTTTATAAGGAAATTGTAGGTAGAATAAGATATAATTGAGTTTAATTTTTTTTAAGGATGATTAGTCATTTCTAGTGTAACGACCCAGCCGGTCATTTTGAGTATCGTAGCCCCGCTCCCCCATTTATTGCTTATTCTATGCTCATTTGTTGGTATGTGACTTGACGAGGTGGTTGGTTTGGTTCCGGAGATGTTTCGGAATGGACTGGGACACTTAGTCCTAAGGTTGGAAGCCTAAATTGAAAGGGTTGACCGGATGTTGACTTATGTGTAAATGACTCCGGAATGGAGCTTTGATAGTTCCGATAGCTCTGTATAGTGATTTTTGGACTTAGGAGTGCGTCCGGATATTGATTTGGAGGTCCGTAGGTCATTTTGACTTTAATTGGCAAAAGTTGGAAAAATAGAAGTTTGGAAAGTTCGAAAAGTTTGACCGAGAGTTGACCTTGTTGTTAGCAGGCTCGGATGTTGGTTCCGGAAGTTGGAATAGATCTGTTATGTCATTTATGACTTGTGTGCAAAATTTGAGGTCAATCGGAGTTGGTTTGGTATGTTTCGGCAATTGTTTTAGAAATTAGAAGTTCATAAGTTCATTGGGCTTGAATCGATGTGCGATTTGTGGTTTAGTATTGTTTGATATGATTTGAGGCTTTGAACAAGTTCGTATGATGTTTTAGAACTTGTTGGTATATTTTATTGATGCCCCGGAGGCTTCAGGTGGATTTCGGATGGTTAACGGATTGAAATTGGACTTAGGAGATTTGGTGAAGGTGATGATGTTTGGTGCCATCGCACCTGCGGAAGGAGTGGCCGTAGGTGCGGAATCGCAGGTGCGGCTGGCAATGCGTAGATGCGAAGGGGAGCTAGGGGTTGCAGGGTTGCAGGTGCGATAGGTGGTCCGCAGAAGCAGAGTAGCTCTTGCGGAAGAGAGGTCGCAGAAGCAAAAATTGGTGAGGCTGAGGTGGTCAGGTGCTTCTGCAGAAGCGGACATTTGGGCGCAGAAGCGCTTCCTCAGATGCGGTCTTGGGGGCGCAGATGTGGAGTGAAGGAACTTAAGTGAGTTCTGAAGGTGCAGAGATTTCACCGCAAATGCGATTCCGCATAAGCGGATTTTTGGCTCGCAGGTGCGAGATGCTTAGCATACTTCATAAAATCGAGGGTTTTGAGGTTTTTCTCATTTTTTGACCTTGCAAGTTCGGTTGGAGACCATTTTTGAGAGAGGTTTCCTCAGATTCCAAAAGGCAAGCAATTTTTAATTGTTTTTATCTATTAATATTGAATACTCATTGAAGTTCCCACGTAGGTTATGGGTTTTTAAGGTGAAATTTGGGGAATTTTGGACCAGGGATTGGAGAGTAAAATTTGGTTATTTGAGTGACGATTTGACGTCGGAATTATCCTATATGTCCATGAGCCTACATCACAATCATAGTAAAGTCCTACTTGATCTTTACTTGAGATGTCTACATTAGTGGATAGCGACAATATGTGCAGCTTATGGTACTGTTTCATGTGCATGTGATATTCATTCCTGAGTGTGAGAGTTGTTGATTGCTAATTGCCCCATTGTTATATGATTAATTACATGGTGTGTGAATTTTGGGGCACTTCTTTGCTAGTGAGGTACAATGGAATTTGTGTGGTCACGAAGTTTCGATTTTCAATATGTGAGTATGAGTACAAGAAAGGATCTTTAAATTTCGTGGTTGATCTCAACGGAATTTGCTTGTTGAGAAGTTGTGAAATAGGTTTTGATTTCTTATGTGCTAAGATTGAACCATTTTTCTTCTTTACTCGAGGACGAGCAAAAACCTAAGTGTGGGGTAGTGATGTTTGGCATAATTCTTTATATTTTGATAGTAGTTTAACCTCATTTTCAAGTATTCTTGAATAGTTTAGTGGTTAAAACTCACAAAAAATGTGCCTAATTGATGCTCTTTGGTTGATAGGGAGTTAAAAGAAGAGTTAAAGGAATTTTTGAAGTTTTGGAACAAAAATTTGCACAAATTGAAGAAAAGGACAAAGTGCAAAACAACGCATTTTTCCTCTAATGTGCGCTCATCTGGACAAGGACAAATGCAGAGCGCACTGGTGTGCGAGCAAAAATTTATAGGCAAAAATTATAAGAATATTTTGGTCTTTGGAGCAAATTTTACATGATATAAAAGCTTCATTTCGTCTCCCCATCCACAATCTCCCTTCGGAAAGAAGAAAACACTACTTTCGAAGCAAGTAAGGGATTGGAAGAGTCCAAAACCATCCTAATCGAAGATTTGAAGAGTTTCTCTCAACTTTTCTTATTTTTCGTTTATTGTGGAGACTGTTTTAAAAATAGTCATTATCTTTTTTAGTATAAACATGAGTAGCTAAATTCCCTAGCTAGGGTGTTGATGAACCTGTTGTTGGGCAGTTTTGAGTAAATATTCCTGATCATTGATACTTATTCTATTTGTTTGGTTGTGGTTTTAATGAACTCAATTGTTTGAGCTCGCAATTGTTTATGCCCTATTTATTGTTATTCTTGGGAAAGATTGACAAGGTTGGGTCATTCAAATAACAGTACTTCGGGCTGAATTAAGGAATTACTTAACCCCATTTTTTGTTATGGGGACATATGATTCGACTGTGACCTAGAATTGGACAAGTTTGTTATCTTGATTATTTTGGAAAAAATAGTTCAAGAATGGTGTCATTAGTAGTTGGGAAACTCTAGCGAATAATTTTAGGTCCAAGGTTGATAAAATAATGTCAAATAAAGTTTCAGGATTTCACTCGGAGTTAGCCTGGAAATTGGGGAATTCTCTACCTTAGGCTTTTTTATCATCTACAATTTTCTTAAGTTATTCTCGACTTCTAGTTTAGTTTGCTGTTAGTTAGTCGAATCTAATTCATTAGTTAATATCCACAAAAACCCAAGTATATTTGTCCTTTTTGTTCAACATAGATTTAATTGAGTCAACTAGACCGTTTCATAGCTCTCAGTGGGATTTGACCCCGACTCATAATTAGGTAAATTATATTGCATATGACCGTAGCATATCTCTTATCGGGATGTGTTTTGGACGTTATCAATAAGCGACCTCAGAATCGGAATTTGAAGGTTCATGTAGGTTCGTAAGGTAATTTCGGGCTTAGGTGTATGTTCGAGTTGAGTATCGGGTAATCCGGGAGTGATTCAACATTTATTATAAAAAAATTTGCATTTCGGAAGGTTTTGAATTAGCTAAGTTTGACTTGAAGTTGACTTTAATGTTATCGGACTTTGGATGGTATTCCGGGACATTGAATAGATTCATTTAGTTTATTGGAACTTGTGTGTGAAGTTTGATCATGATCCAGAATGTCCACGGGTTATTCAAGAGCGTTCAACGAAGCATGTATGTTTGAAAGTTAAGAGAGTTTAAGAAATTGAGTTTGATCTTTAATTCTTGATTTCGATGTTGTAATTTGTGTTCCGAGCTTTTAACAAATTTACATAGGGTATATAAACTTATTAGATTGATTGGATAGGGTTTCTCGAACCTCAAGTGAGTTTTGGGGTGGTTTTCGATCACTTTTAGGCCTTTTTGAGCTGCTGATAACTAATCACAGGGGTGTGACTCGCGATCGCAGAGGCCTGGGCCGCGATCGCGAATAGCAAAGTGCATTTCAGTTTTTGTGAACCGCGATCATGGAAGATACGGTCGCGATCGTGTAGAAGAAGTTTCTATTACGAGTTGTCTGACTTTGGGAGCTTATATCTTGCAATCTTTAAGGAATTTGGAGATGATTTAGAAATGAAAGTTGTATTCTTTTGAATCTATCTTTCAGAAAATTAAACCATTTATCATTTGGAATTTTGTAATACCCATTATACCGAAGGGTGTCTATGCAGAGGAAAACATAATTTGTACATCGCGATTGTGGGGTTCTTAGCCGCGATCGCTATGAATAAAATGATGCTGGAACATTTATTAATTGCGGTCACGAAGAAGGAGGACTGGCAGTTATATTAAATATTTAATTTCCAGATTTAGAGATTATTTCTTCACTTTTTAGTTCTTGGAGCACAAGTAGGCGATTTGGGGTGATTCTTGAAGACTATTTTCGCCATCTATTATAAGGTAATTTATTCCTATTTGTTGTGAGTTAAATACATGGATTACATATGGATTTAAAAATGGAAATTGGTGGAATTATGGGATTTTGGAAGAAAATCTAGAAGTGGTATTTTTTGAGTTTTGACCACGAAATTGGACATGAAATTTGAAATAAATTATATATTTGAGTTCATAGTGCTATGGGTAATATTTATCTTCGAGAATATTCAAAATCCAGGCACGGAGGGCCGGGGGTTAACTTTGTTGACTTTTCATGTTGAGTTGGAAATTATTTCTAATTGTTAATTACGAGTCTTTGAGTATATTTTGATTGGTTTGTACGCTCTTTTGACTAGTTTCGGATCGTTTGGCTTCGGTTTGAGGTGTTTGAGAGGCAATGGAGTCTTCGGAGCGAGGTAAGCCTCCTATCCAACCCTGTAATAGAAAATTTACTCCATATGTACTATAATTGTTATGTGCTACGTGTTATGGGAGCTACACACGTATGAGGTGACGAGTATCCATGCGTATGCTAGATTCTTGATCATGTCTGGATAGACTTAGACTCACACCATGTTTTAACTGTATTACTTGAGTTATCCTTGCCTGTTTAAATGACTTAAGTTACATTTTAGCCTGATACTAGACTTGCATAGAATATCAAACCTTACTATTTTAGATACTTGATGAGCTAAATTATTAGTCATGAAAATTTTACTTTCTTTTACAGATTTCTCCCGCATTGTGCGTAATTGTCCGAAAGATTCTTGAATTTCATAACTCACATGTATATTCGTGAGTAGGATCACTGACCCATCAAGCTTCACTACTCTTATGGGATAGAGTCATTCGCCTCAGCAGTAGCATATAGCATAATCTTATAGGACCAGGTCATTCGCCTCGGTAGTATCATGAGATGCGTCTATGGATCGGGTCGTACTACCTCGGTAGTGTACACTATTCTTATGGGGATCAGGGCGTACGCCACTGTAAGATATTGTACCATCAATCTTATTGGATTGGGTCGTTCTCCTCGGTAGAATCGTGCGTAATATTTGATAAGGAGTCAGCGTATCTATGAATCTGTCCGACTTGAGACGTGATATTTCATTGGTTATTGAACTTACATATATTCCATTCGAGGTAGTATTCGATATTCGAGGGTTTATGTATTTACTCTTCTATTAAGGATCATGTCATGTACATATATCTGTTTTCACTGTTTTTACTTGTCATGCTTCATACCTGTATACCTTTATTGTACTTTAATTATTGGGCCACTAGTAAGTGTCGATGTCGATCTCTCGTTACTATTTCTTCGAGGTTAGACTTGATGCTTACTGGGTACGCGTTGATTTACGTACTCATTCTACACTCATGTATTTATTGTGCAGGTATTGAGACAGGTACCTTTGGTGGTCATACTAGCACGTAGGCGCAGTTGTTGAGGAAACTTTGGGGTGAGCTGCTCTCTATGTTACGATCCGCAACACACAGAGTTCTCTTCCAATTCATTTATTGTATTCTATCTATTTTATATTCCAGACAATTATTATTATAGTATTGTATATTCTGGTAGATGCTCATGCACTTGTGATTTCGAGTTTTGGGGATTTAGATTTTATTCTTGGTTGCATTTTTGTATGATATTAGGATTTATGTTTCAGCTACGTTTGATCATGTAAGATAATATCAGTATTTTTCTATGAAAATGAAATGATTCCGCTTATTTATTTCATTATTCGTTTCAAGATGCGAAATGAACTATCTATCTCGAGTTGATTTAATTGTTGGCTTGCTAACAATAATATTGGGTGTCATCATGGCCTATGGTAGAAAATGAGTCTAAAAACTGAAAGTAAAATATTTTTGCTGCAATAGTTTTGCATGCTATAACATATGACTAAAGTGCATCCATTTTTATTTACGCTTCAGATACACATTAAGTGCATGCAAAAATGACTGCACTTAAGACATACATGACTGAAGTGCATATAAAAAATTGCATGAACTTCAGTCATCTGTATTTGAAGTACCAATGTTCAGCTTAATTTTTTTTGCCCGAAAATAAAAATTTATTATTTAAATTTTAACAATTCAACATACGATTCAACGCCCAAATATATTCCAAATCATAAGTTAAAATATCATAAAAAATAAACCTCAATTATCAAATTTCCTAAATAACAATAAATCTAACAAATTTATTTTTTTCAACAATTATAATTTGCTAATGTTTTCAAGCTTTTAAATAATATCCATTTGATTTAAAACTTACTTTTCATATTAGAAATGCAAGACCCATCTCTTTAAAGCATGATATGTCGATTGCTATAAATTACGAAATACTATTGTACAACAACTAAGAAGAAGAAAGAAAGAAGAAAACACAGAGAAGAAGCAATTATCTAAAGTTACCTAATATTGAGTACCAGTTAATTTTAAAAAAATTAACTGGGACCAAAAGTAAAAAACAAAAAAAGTGCATTTTTTGGGAAATACTACTGTATAAGCACTCTTAAAATAATTGTCTACATATATAGACACACACTCTCTCTCTCTCTTAATTCATATATTTTTACAGCTGTTAAATGTAAATAGTTTCGACTGCGAGCTAAAAAGGGGAGAAATTAAAAAGTAGCCAGATTTACAAGTGGTCATTCAAAAATAGTCACTGTTTCAAAAGTCATCGAAATTTAGCCACTTTTCATGTAAAGATAAATCTGAATGAAAATACTGTTCAAAATCCGGAAAATACTCCAGTATATTTATACTGGAGTTCCAACAAAGTATACTCGAACTCCAGTATATTATACTGGAGTTTGGAGTTCCAGTATACTTTGCTGGAACTCCAGTATAATTCAACATAATATGTTGGAAGTTCATACACAGGTGCACCGAACTCCAGTATATTATACTGGAACGGTCTTTGTTGCAGTAAAATAATAGCTATTTTTCAATGACTTGACAAACACTGATTATAGTTAGAAATATTTTTAAAAGTGGGTAGTGCAATTTTTACAATTTTTACAATTTTTACCAAGCCTCGCTAGCCCAGACCTACTCTGTCCGTCCACAGGCCCAAAATTCAGTCCAAAGAACCCTGAAACCCAAGCCAACCCGCAGCCCCCCAGCTCCAAACCCTAAAAAGAATCTAGGGTTTTTCAATTCTTTCCCTCCCCTCTCAATATTCTTATAAAGTGTACATTGTTGACTTGAACTCTGATCATCCATGCACAAATCTTAAGCTGGTTCTTTTGATTTTCTTGGAAAGAATTGAACTTTTTTTAAGGTACTCATTTCGCTATTATTGAAAGTGAAAACAAAGATCAGGCTCAGGTTTGCTGATTTTGCATTGCTATTATTGTGTTTGCTTAATCTGTTTAAGCAAAAAAACTATTATCTGGTTTCTTGATTGACCGTACATTGTTTTATAAATATACATTTTTTTGGTTGCCATTGATATATTAGTAATTCGTGTCTTCAGCCCTGACTCATTGATTTTCTCTGGACTGTTGTTTAACAATCTTTGTGTTAATTATTTATGGTGTTCTGGTATTTCATAAGTATATCTAATAAAAATTGAATCTTTATTTTCTTTTAGAGAGGAGAAGAGTAGAATTGGATTCAGTTTAAAGAATTGATATTAGAAAAAGGGAAGATGAGTTATTCTGATCCACCACCTCCTCCCCCGCCCTTTATGCCAATGCCATTTGCTGGCGGTGATATTGGAGAAGCTTGGCCACAATCTCCAATGAACCATGAATTTCCCGAGTCCTATTCTCAGTTTGATCATGTACCTCCTTTCAAGAGACTGAGGAATTCCGATAACAATTCACCGAATTCTGCAAATTATACTCCTATGAATTCCAGAGTGAACCAGCTGAATCTTATTGGAAACAAAGGAACGAGCCATATATTTTTCAAAACACGCATGTGCGCCAAGTTCTTGGAAGGAACTTGCAGGAATGGGGAACATTGTACATTTGCTCATGGTGTTGAAGATTTGCGTGAGCCCCCTCCGAATTGGCAGGAACTAGTCCGTGAAAAAGATAGAGGGGTAGTAGGGAACTGGAATGATGATCAGAAAATAATACATAGGATGAAAATTTGCAAGAAGTTTTATAACGGAGAGGAGTGTCCTTATGGTGATAAGTGTAATTTTCTTCATGAACGTCCTCCGAAATTTAAGACTGACATTCCAAGGCAAAGGGAAAGCTCTGCAATAAGCATCGGAACAACGGCTAACAGAAGTGATCTTGAGCAGAATGAGATTAGTAAGCATGGAATTGCAGATTCAGATGCTGTTCGAATTAAGCCTGTATATTGGAAGACAAAGATGTGTAGTAAGTGGGAGACAACTGGTCAATGCCCCTTCCGAGATCGTTGCCACTTTGCTCATGGTCAATCAGGTAAAACTAATTTGACAGTCATCTTTTTGTTAGTTGTTAGTTTGACTTTATGTTTAATCGTTTGTAAATCAATTGTCTATTTTACTTGCTTTAATTTTTGCAAAATTCCTTCATCCCTTTATTGTAAAAAGTAAAGGCCGCATAATGTAATAGAATATAGTTTAAAGACAGAATAATTACGAGCGATGGAGCTCCTAGAAACAATGCTTGCTGATCCTAAGCAAGTTATTTAGCGTAGTAGAGCTGCAGTGGTTCAAGTTGAGAATCTAGTATAAAATTAAATACTTTTTTATTTTTATTTTTTCCGTATTTTTTCTCAGGGAAAAGTTTCCAAGTTCTTCATTGCGGAAAAGGACAAATAAAGCAGTTTGTATTCATATGATTTGCCTTTTGTATAACACCTGCATTGCAGAGAAGAACAGACTCTATCAAAAATCGTTTCGTAACCTAATAATTAATAGTATTCCACACGTGTCTTCTTTCCACTTAAATATGAAAAACTTGACATTAACTCACATTTAGATTACATCCATATATAAAACGAGGAATTTGTCGTGTTGCCATGTCCGTTGAGTGATGTTTTGCATATTCACTGCCATTGATTGTTCTCAGATTATGACTACTCTATTTCCTGTGACGATACATTCGATATGCAATTTCTCTACTAGGTCATATCTCACTTTTGAAACAAGTAACAATATATTCAGCTTTCAAGGTCTAGTCTGCCTCCTGGTTTTTATAGGTCTAACAATGAACTAACTTGGTCATTACCACTTTTTACTAAACATGGAGATACTGAATTTGTGAATGGTGGGTTTTATGTGATACGCTTTTATAAATCTAAAATTGACTTTCTATCGCTAAAATGGTGTGTGAACTTCTTTGTTCTCCGTCAACCTTTCCAGGAAAAGCCTTCCATTTTCCTTTGTTATCGCTTACTTGAAGTTTAGAAGTTGCTTTCGGAAGGGCTTTTCTCCATCGGTTGTCTGATGTTGGCTATTTCTTTGACAGAGTTACAGGCACCTAGTGGTCCGGACTTGTTGACGAATCCTGTCCCCATTATGCCAAGGCCCTTCTCTGTTCCACTTGTTGAGTTATCCTCTGCAAATGCAGCGGTGAATGCTTCGATACAAGAAGAAAAAGAGGATAAGAAAATCTTAAAATGGAAATTGACCAAGAAGATCTATCGGATATATGCAGATTGGATTGACGATCTAGTCCCGCCCCACCTCTTAGCTAGTAAAGCCGAGAGCTGATTTTCCTGGTTAAGGTTTATTATCTCCTTTCAACGAGGATAAAAGAATACGAGGGAGATGGAAATTTTGTTAGCGTGTTCTATAGTTTTCAATTTTTCATATTTTGTGTCAAAAATTGGCTAGAAATTTTGGAATTGCATATTTGTTTGTTATAGAAGAATCCAAGTAAGGTAATATCTTGGGGAATTCCCTAGTGAAAGAGAGTGGAAGCATATTAATTTTATAGTTTTTTTTTTCCTGAGCATTTTGGTTTAGTTCAAGTCTTCTGAGAAGCGCCAGCATATGAAAATGCTCATTTTTGTTTGCCTTCATTGTATTTCCAAGCCCAATTTCTCTTTTTGATATCTCCAGATGTTTATGGGACGCTTGCTCAACTAAATATTATGAGAAAACAAAATTTTGGGGGGAGTACACATAGCCCTATTAAGGGATTAGTCCGTACTTATTTTGTCTTGAAAATTTGAACTAAAAATCTTAATTTCAAGATAATTCTGGACATTTGTGTCCCGAAAATTTGAATGGAAAAACTTAAGTTTAGGACACATAGCTAATTCCTAAATAGCAACCCTTTAGAGCGGGTACCTAGTGTGATTTCTACAAAAACTTTGGTTCCTTGATAACTTCTAGTTCTAGTTTGATCAGGAAAGTAGAAAAAATGAATCTGCTAATGAAGGTTACAAGATTCGGTCAAGAGGAAGAAATTAATAATATGGTAACCGCTCATTGTTATTTTGGCCGGTTGATCTTCCATTATAATGCCAGTTTCAACAACTGACGTGAATTCATATTGCAACTTTTGGATGAAAGGAAAAAGATGTAATTTTACATGGCATATTAACAGTGTGAATTTGCTACAAATTTAACACTTTATTCACATCAGGAGACCAAAATCCAAAAGTTATGGTGTCAAAATTCAATCACAACCAGACGTTTTAGCAAGTGTAATGTTGAAAGAATTGTGTTATAACAATAACATAAAAGATTAATTTACCAAAAGAGACTTATAGATGTCCAAACAAGAAAAAGAAGAGCTTTTAAGTTAAGCATTTAGAATTCAAAAGTAGAAGGAACAAGAAAGAATAAGACGCTTTATGGACTCAACCAATGCCCAATGGAGTAGGAGTTTCGAAAATAAGGTGAAAGAATTTTTTATAAAAATCTTTTTCAAGTTTTGAATATGGAATGGAACAGAAAAAGTATTTTAATTTCCTGCACAGTACTTCAGGTTTTTTTTTTTTTTGGCTGGTTTGCTATCTCCATTTTTTCCAATTTTTAATAGCTATAGTATATAATTGGGTGAGAAGAGAAAAGTGGAAGGAGACTGCTTTTGAAGTTAGACAAGTTGTGTACGATAATTCTCAGCCGTGGCCTGGTACTGTTCTTAGAAACAGATTTGTGGTACCTGTATTCTGTTCTCTTCCATTCCTTTGGTACTTTTTATTTTATATAATCTTGTACCACCTCGCTTTTTTATGATGCAATGAACTATGGAATTAGTGTTTTCAAAGAATGAAAAACGCAACTAAAGCGATGATGGGAGCAAACCCTGTTGTTTGTAAAAGAAAGAAAAGAGAAGACAAAATAAAAGTGGAGAAGTCAAAGAAAGAAATAAATGAAAAGAAAAAAAAAGGATGCGTGAAAAAACAAAGAAAGAAAGGAAGCCAGAATGAAACGACTGCAAAATGTGAATGAATTAAATTGGTTTACAATCGCGGTGCGGGCCGGCCGCATGTTCACATTTTGCTGAAGATTTCAGTTGATTCATTTGCCTATAAATAGACATTCTCCTCTTCAGTTGTATTCTTCCCTCAACTTCTTTCTCTCTCAATATCAATAAGAGCTACTCTTTGTGTGGCTATGGAGAGGCAAAAATTGTCGAACCACGTAAATCTTGCCTTGTCTAGTCTTGTGCAATTTATTGCTTTTCTCTTTTAATTATCTTTCCCTTCTATTAACCTGATTCGCTTCCCAACAACTGGTATCAGAGCACAGACAATATAATTCTGGTAGAAAAGTATGGTATTGGTGCAAGTACTATTCACAAGAATAGTGCGACATTATTGATCATCGATACCAACACTATTCACAATAGTGAAGTACTATTCATTAACAGTGATAGTATAGTTCACCAATAGTGATTGTTGTCTACCTTATACATTTGAGACATTTTTCTTTCACAGAGAGTATTTGCGGTTGTTATTCACAAGCACTATTTACATAAATTATTTTTTTGTGAAAAATGGCATCGGAAGAAGGGAATGTTAAGATTGATAAGTTCAATGGCAAAGATTTTGGATTCTGAAAAATACAAATAGAGGATTATTTGTACTAGAAAAAATTACACTTATCTCTGACTGAGGGCAAAACCAGAGAATATAGCCAAAGCTGATTGGGATCTATTAGATCGACAAGCTCTTGGTGTGATTCGTTTGACGCTAACACGAAATGTAACATTTAATATCATAATGAGAAGACCACTGCCAGCTTGATGAAAGGCGTTATCAAATATGTACAAGAAGCCATCTACTTCATATAAAGTCTATTTGATGCGTCGATTGTTCAACATAAAGATGACAGAAGGTGGATATGTTACGAAAAATATCAATGAGTTTAATGTAATACTCCATCCGTTCCAATTTATGTGAACCTGTTTGACTGAGCACGAAATTTAAGAAAAAATGAAGACTTTTGGAATTTGTGATCATAAACAAGTTAAAAAGGGCCCCATAGTATTTGTGTGGTTAATAAAGCTTCTCATTAAGGGTAGAATTGGAAGTTTAAGCTAAATTATTTTCAAATTTAGAAAGGGGTCATTCTTTTTGGAACGGACCAAAAAGGAAATAGGTTCACATAAACTGGAGTGGAGGGAGTATTAGCAGTTGAGTTCTGTTAATATAATATTTGATGACGAAGCTAGGGCGTTGATTCTACTATCATCTCTACCGGAGAGTTGGTCTGCAACAGTAACTTCAGTTAGCAGTTCATCGGGAAGTATCAAACTCAAATTGGATGATATTAGAGACTTGGTTCTAAGTTAAGATATTCGCCGAGAAAATCAAGTAATTCCCTAGGATCTGCTTTTAATACCGAAAGCAGAGGGAGAAGCAGTCAAAGAAGACAAAGTCATGGTCGTGGTAGATCAAAGTCAAAGAGAAGAGGGCAATCCGAAAATTGCAAAGACATTACGTGTTGGAATTGCAATAAAAAGAGTCACTACAGTAGTCAGTGTAGAGATCTAAAGAAGAAGAAGGATGAAAATTCAGCAAATTTAATTATTGAACAAGTCGGTGATGCACTAATTTGTTGTGCAGACGGTCTAGTTGAATCTTGAATTCTGGACTTAAGTGCATCCTTTCACTGTACCTCATGCAAAGAATTATTGCATAATCATGTAGCTGGAAAATTCGGGAAGGTTTATCTAGCAGACGGGGAACCTTTGGATATTTGTCGGAAAAGGTGAAGTTCATATAAATACTTCACAAGGGACACTACGAAAATTGCAAAATGCCTGACATGTTCCCGGCCTCAAGAAAAATCTGATACCCATGGGTCAGATTGATAGTGAAGGATACACAACAGTATTCGGTAATGGATCGTGGAAGATAATCAAAGAAAATTTGATTGTGGCACTAGGCTTCAAGAAGGGAACACTGTATGCAACCGAAATATAGAGAGATATTATAGCACTAGTTGACCATGGTCGTGACACAATATTGTAACACCGGCGGCTCGGGCATATGAGTAAAAAAGTGTCGGCATCCAAAGAAAAGTTCTCAAACCTCAAGCATGTTGAATTAGATTTGTGCGAAGATTGCATTTACGGGAAACAAAAGAGAGTTAGTTTCTCAAAGGGGGAAAGGACGCCAAAGAAAGAGAAACTGAAACTAGTGCATACAGCTATGTGTGAGGACCAGCTCTTGTAACTTCTCTGGAAGGCTTACGCTATTATGTCACCTTCATTGATGATTCCACGATAAAGGTACGAGTTTATTTTCTGAAAAATAAATCTGACATGTTTGTTCCATTTAAAAGATGGAAAGCTAAAGTTGAAAATTAGACGAGCCTAAAGTTAAAATGTTTGAAATCTGACAATAGAGGAGAGTATCATAGTCAAGAGTTCAAAGCATTCTACTCAGAGAATGGGATCAGAATGATCAAGATAGTTGCTAGAATACCGGAATAAAATGGCGTTGTTGAGAGGATGAGTGGAACCCTGAATTAACGAGCCAGAAGTATGAGAATACATTCTGGATTGCCGAAATATTTTTGGGCCGAGGCGTTTCACACAGCAACTTACCTCATAAACAGGGGACCCCTCTACACCGCTGAATTTTGAAATTCCTGAGGAGGTATGGACAGGAAATGAGGTAACTCTCTCACATCTAAAACTCTTCGGTTGTGTTTATTATGTGCATGTGAACTCCAATGATAGAGATAAGCTTGATCCTAAAGTCAAGAAATATTTCTTTATTGGCTATGGTGATGATAATTTTGATTATCGATAGAAATAAATTCTGTATTCCGAGGCCTTAAAAATCTCTTTCTGCCTCACCTCGATTTACGTGCACAGTCCGGGCGCGTATTTGGAAAGCCATTATGTCAAAATCTATAAAAATGATAAATTTTGCTTTTAAAATGAATTTAAGTTGACTTCGGTCAACATTTTGAGTAAACGGACCCAGACCCGTGATTTGACGGTCTTGGAGGGTCTGTAGGAAAATATGGGACTTGGGCGTATGCACGGAATCAAATTCCGAGGTCCTAAACCCAAGAAATAAATTTTTAAAGAAAATTATTTTCTGGAATATATATGAGTTTTTGGAAATGAAATATGTTTGAATTTGATGATATTGGGCCCGTATTTTGGTTCCGGAGCCCGGTAGAGGTCTTATATGTGATTTAAGTTGATCCTGTAAAATTTGGTAAGAAACGGAGGTCATATGACGTGCTTCGGAACCTTAGTTGGAAAATTGGAAACTTTTAAAGTTCTTGAGATTTTCTTTGATTTTGATGCTAAATTCATAGTTGTTGATGTTATTTTGATGATTTGATTGCACGAGCAAGTCCGTATGATGTTTTTAAGTTAGTTTGCATGTTTGGTTTGGAGCCCCGAGGGCTCGGGTGAGTTTTGGATAGGCCACAGAGTGAAATTTGGACTAAGGAAATTGCTGGTGTGTTGCAGGCCTGCAGGCTTCGCATGGCTCGCAAATGCGAACTATGGCCTGGGCTGCCTTGGTCGCAAATGCGATGTATTTATCGCAAATGCGATAGCAGCTTCGCAAATGCGACAGCAGCTTCGCAAATGCGAAGAGAATAGGAATCCTTAGGGTTCGCAAATGCAAGGAAAGCAGGTTTCTTAAGGGTTCGCAATTGCGAACCCTAGTCGCAATTGTGACATCTGCGACCTGCAAATTCATAACTTAGCCGAAAATCTTTCATTTTTCAAACTCTTTTAAAACATAAACTCTATTGGGCGATTTTCCAAAGAAAAGTTATTCTTTAAATCGATTATAAGTTATTTCTAACTCGTTTTCTTCAATCTTTAACATCTTTTCACATGATTTCAACTAAAAATCAAGGTTTTCATGGGAGAAAAATTGGGTGTTTTGGGTAGAACCTAGGTTTTTCAAATTTTGGGGATTTGGGGTCCGATTTCAAAACAAATTATATATTTGGGTTCGTGGGTGAATGGGTAATCGGGTTTTGGTTCGAACCTCGGGTTTTGACCATGTGGGCCCGGGGTTGATTTTTGAATTTTTGGGAAAAACTTTAGAAAACCTATTTTCATGCATTGGAATTGATTCATTTAGCATTTATTGATATAGTTAAGTAACTTGTGTCTAGATACGAGCGAATTGGTGGAGGAATCAAGAGGTAAAATGGTAGTTGAGGCTTGAATTGTGTTCGTGGCATCGAGGTAAGTGTTTGGTCTAACCTTAGCTTGAGGGATTAGGAGTTGTGTCCTATTTGCTATGTGTTAACTATTGAGTACGATGTATAGGCATGGTGACGAGTATCTATACGTTGATGTCAACTATCAAGCATGCCCGTGAGTCTTATACTATGATTAATATGACTCGATTTTGTATTGTTCATGCCTTATGTGATATATCTATTGTTGAACAAGGCTTGTAGAAGAAATTTTAGTAATTGAACATTGAAGAGCATTGGCTCAAATTATGAAATGACTTGTGGAATTATTGTTGGAAATTGAACATTATAGAGCGTTGGCTCAAGTTGTGAATTGAGTTGTGAAGTAAATGTGAAAAAGAGAAGAGGATTATTATATTGTCTCCCTTGCCGGGATGTTGTTACTTTCAATGTTATCTCCCTTGCCGGGATGTTGATGCTTTTGATATTGTTCCCTTGCCGGGATTTGATTGTTGTACTATTGTTGCCTTGCCAGAATTTTATTGTGATTTTGTTTATTTTCTTGCCCTTATTGCTTGTGATTGTTGTTTGGGTGAGGAAGAGTATTAAAACACGAAGGGTGATGCCGTGTATTGTATTGGTGAGAGAGTGTTAAAGCACGAAGGGTGATGCCGTGTATGATTTTGTGAGAGAGTGTTAATGCACGAAGGGTGATGTCGTGTCGCACGACGTACCATTTGTGCCCTTATATGAGTGATAATGCACGAAGGATCATTTCGTTCCATGATTTTGTGAGGTAAAAGCACGAAGGGTGATGTCATGCCATTTATATTGATTTTATGGTGAGGACGAGAGTAAAAGCACTAAGGGTGATGCCGTGCACTTGCTTTGATTTTCTTGATTTCTATTGACAATTGAGTTACAGTATTCTTTGCATTTAACCGTTGCTTTCTGTTGCTAGTTGTTGTCCTCTACAGCATGATTTCCCCTTCCTATCTTTAATTGTAAAGTTTTGCTTTTATTTTCCGTTGTACATGATTTAACTGCACAAGTTTATTTGGTAGTCTGGTCCTAGCCTCGTCACTACTTCGCCGAGGTTAGGCTAGGCACTTACCAGTACATGCGGTCGGTTGTGCTGATACTACACTCTGCACTATGTGCAGATCCCGGTACTGGAGCATACGGACCGTAGCTTTGGGTTGCTGCCTTTAGTCCATTCGGAGATCCGAGGTAGTCCTGCAGGCGTCCGCAGGCCTTGGCGTCTCCTCCTATCCTTTTATTCTGTTTCTTTTATGTATTTCAGAGACAGTGTTGTAATAAATCTTTCGGACCTTTATTTGTAGTATTCCTAGACAGTCTGTGGAATTGTGACACCAGTCTTGGGTAGTTTATGTATGGATTGATATTGGTATCTTTATTAAAATACTATATTGCAGTCTTCCGCTTATTAAATTCCGCTATTTATTTAATGTTGGTTATTAATTGTTAAAGGATTAAAATGGGAAAAGGTAAATAATTCAAATGGTTGGCTTGCCTAGCTTTCACTAGTAGGCGGCATCACGACTCCTGAGGGTGGGAAATCCGGGCCGTGACACGATTTTGGGATGATCAGAATAGAAAGATCTTAAGACACAAGAATGTCACATTCAATAAAAAAGTAATGTATAAGGACAAGCTTGGAGTAGAACCAATCAGCACCAGCAGATAGACATATGAAACAGTTGAGTTAGAAGAAATCTCATAAAATGAAGTGGATAGAGGGATTATAACTAATTATGAAACTGAAGATGTAGAACCAAAAGCTGAATCCGGATCGGATTTAGAACCAGAATCAGAGATGGAAGCATATGCTAAACCAGATCTTGATTCAGGACTTGAATCAAATTCTGGATCAGTTACTGCTGAACCTATATTAAGGAGATCTAAAAGAGTCACGAATGCTCCAAATAGGTTAAATATCTCTCTCTCTCTCTCTCTCCACTATCTACTTCTAACTGATGCTGGAGAACCAGAGCATTTTGTTGAAGCAATGCAAGTGGTAAACTCTGATAAATGGAAGCTAGTCATGAAAGAAGAGATGAATCTCTTCAAAAGAATAAAACATAGACACTTATGGAGTTACCAAAAGGAAAGAAGGCATTGTAGAATAAGTGGGTGTACAGGGTCAGGGAAAAACATGACAGTAAGAAGAGATACAAAGCACGATTAGTAGCAAAAAGCTTTATTCAGAAGGAAGGAGTTGAGTACACCGAGATCTTCTCTCCTTTAGTCAAATTAACTACTATCAAGTTAGTGCTAAGTATCGTAGCTGCAGAAAACTTGCATTTGGCACAACTAGATGTTAAAATTGCTTTCTTGCATGATGACCTTGAAGAAGACATCTAAATGAAGAAATCTGAATGTTTTCAAATTTTTGGTAAAGAAAACCTTATATGTAAGTTAAAAAAGATTTTGTATGATTTGAAACAAGCTCCCCGATAATGGTACAAGAAATTTGGTGGATTCATGCATAATAATGATTTTACACGATGTGAGGTGGACCATTGCTGTTATATCAAAAATCTTGATGAATCCTATATCATTTTATTGTTGTACGATGATGATATGTTAATTGTAGGATCTAGCATAAATGAGATCAACAGGATTAAGCAACAAGCGGAGGAGTTTGAAATGAAGGACTTGGGACCAGCTAGGCAAATGCTTAGGCTGAGGATTAGCAGAAACAGATATGAAGGAACCTCAAAATTATCTCAAGAAAAGTACATACAACAGGTACTAAGCAGGTTCATCTTCATGATGCAAAGACCAAAAACACTCCACTCGGAAGCCATCTTAATCTGTCAAAGGACTAATCACCTAATATAGATGAAGAAAGGAAATACATGTCCGAAGTTTCATATGCTTTAGCAGTTGGAAGTTTGATGTACGCTATGGTTTGTACTAGATCTGACATAGTCCACGGTGTTGGAGTTGTTAGTAGATACATGTCAGATCCAAGAAAGGAGCATTGGGAACGTGTAAAATGGATATTGTGATATCTCAAAGGCACCTCAGGTATGACACTTTATTTTAAAAGGAGCAATATTATCTTACAAGGTTTTGCTGATGCAAATTTAGACGGCAATCTGAATAGCAGAAAAAGTACCACATGCTAAGTGTTCACCTTGGGTGGTACTGCTGTTAGTTGGATGTCCAGACTTCAGAAAAGTATTGCTTTATCTACCATAGAAACATATTACATGGCAATCTCAAAAGCTGGAAAAACGATGATCTAGGTCAAGAACTTTCTTAAAGAGTTAGATAAAGAGCATGACAATTGTGAGCTTTTCAGCGATAGCCAGAGTGCAACTCATCTTGCCAAGAATCTAATGTTTCATGTAAGATCAAAGCATATCCAGTTGAGGTATCATCATATCCGAGAGTTGATAAGTGAAGGAACTCTTTCCCTGCAGAAGATACCAGGATCGAAGAACCCATCAGACATATTGACCAAAGTTGTCGGTGTTGACAAACTAAGGTTGTGCACTGCCTCAGTTAGCCTTCAAGATTGATAATGTGAAGGCACCATACCAGAGAATAGCAAACCATTTTTTCTTTATTAATGTAACATGGGTTTGAGGGGGAGATTGATGGGAGCAAACCCCGCTGTTTGTAAAAGAAAGAAAAGAGAGAAAACAAAACAAAAGTGAAAAAGTCAAAAAAAGAAATAAATGAAAAGAGAAGAAAAAGTTATGTGAAAAAGACAAAGAAAGAAAGGAAGTCAGAATGAAAAGACTCCAAAATGTGAATGAATTCAATAGCGGTGTCGTCCTATCGCATGTTCACATTGTGCTGAAGATTTCAACTGATTCATTTGCCTATAAATAGGCATCCTCTTTTTCAGTTGTATTCATCCCTCAACTTCTTTTTTCGCTCTCAATATCAATAAAGAGCTATTTTTTGTGTGGATGTGAAGTATGCAAAAATTATCGAACCACGTAAATTTTGTCTTATCTTGTCTTATACAATTTATTATTTTTTCTCTTCTATTAGCGTAATACGCTTCTCAAAAAGTGACAAAGTCCATGGAGCTTGAAGTGAAAAGAGAGTCGTATGATATTTACAAAAAATTTAAAAATGCAAAACACATATGAATTTAGTACTAGTAATAATTCAACGTAACTTTACGCGCTATTTTCTGAAGTGCTTCGAATCGTTTTGTCGCTTTATGCAATGAAGCAATGATTTATCGACATCTTATGGAATGGATGATTGAATAGCTCTTCTGGTCTTTTTTGGCAAAAAATCTTCTAGATGTTATACAGTATTGTCGGTGACACATATACCATCGAATGAAAGCACTGTGATTCTTGGTTAGAAGAAGATAATTAACTACCCATATTATCCATATTATCCACTAAAAAATAAGTTAGATAATGAGCTTTTTAAAAACGAGTCAAATATGAATAAGAATAATTTCATTTAGAAAATAGATAACCAATGTATAATTAATGGGTTTAACTTTTACATTGTAAAATCTCAAATTAGGGGTTCCTCAGGTTTGGGAGACTAGAAATTCTCCCAAAAGTGATCGTATTCATGAAGTTGTGGATAATATGGTTACCCATATTAGCAGCAGGTTAATCCGTTTCTCATCCGTATATGGGACATGTCAAATAATTTATTCATTTTTTCATTACCCGTTTTCGACTCGTCCCATATTCTACCCGACCCGTCTGTTTGCCGTCCCTACGTTACGGGAGGTTGACGTGACCCGTTTGATTATCATAAGAGAAAATCTCGGAGATCATCAACTGCCTTAACGCACTTTCACTATATAAGTGTGAATTTGTGTACGATGCCACTTGCCTAACAACTGCCAAAAGCAGAAGCTTCAATGGTGAGTGGCTTGTAGTCTCCTTTCTTATCTAAAAAGTAATGGATGCCTACCTGCATTTTGCGACTTCGTTGGGTCATTTTTTCTTTACTTATTTGCTATCTTAAGAGTTAATCGCACGGGGGAGGAAGAGATTAAAAGAGGATCCTTAGACCTGCTCTCAGACCCAACATTGGAGGGCTGTGACTAGAACTTAGCGAGCATTCTACTCACAATCCAACCCTTTAAACATAAATCATCATATTAGACATACAACGGAGTGCCATTATTCCGCACCATCACATAATATGCAAGAGACACCAAGTGACCTCGTACCATCATGTAACAATTATGTATAAAAAAATATAAACATAAAAATAGCCCAAAGACGTCAACATAGCAATATGAAGGTCATCTGGGGAGATAGTAACCAAAATACATCGTCAAATATTCGAACTAGCCATCCCAATAACCTACAAATAAAGAACATGGAGCGACTTCTAAAAGATCTCAAAAGAAAAGGTGGTACACGTACAGCCCAAACAAAACAAAGGGAAACCAAAAAACAAAGTGTGCCTCCATTGAATGAAGAGTGGAGCTCACCAATGCAACTGAGATATTCTCGAGTCAACTCCAACTTGTGGGCTCAACCCACCCTCCTTGTCCGTAAAAAACGTAAGGAGTGAGTTTATAACTCACTAAGCATCATAGACCAAGTCTCGTGTAATCATAACCAATCACAAATAGCAACTGCATGCATAACATATATGCACTAAGGAGGCATTTAACTGTACACAAGGCCATAATGAATGCTGAAACAACATTCAAGTGATTTACAGGACTAAATATATGCGTTCGTATAAAACTGATTACAGACCACCAACAGGACAACAAGCTCTCAACATCCTTTGGCATCACCTACTGCAAACTATGAGCTCCCTGACATCCTTTGGCATCACCTACTCAACCTTTGAGCTAGTCTGACCATGATCCATTTATTGATTTTACATATTTTGACCCGTCCAAGTTTGATCCAACCCGTCCATTTTCCACTCCTAGGCTGGACATATGTTAGGCGAACAACTCGATGACCAAACTGCACATAAAACACAGTGTAGGTGGCAATTGAATAGAGAAAATGGACTTTCTTGGGGTTTCCGTTAGGTAATAAAATGTCGCTTAACTATCACAAGTTCTCTAATCGCAAAACTGAAATTCACCATGAAAGTTGAAACTAGTTCCACAAGAGGGGCTCAGTACTGCCTAATGCTTTCACTATGTAGGAAATAAAAGCATAATAATAGCAAGAATATGATCAGGAAAATGGTAGTGGAAATATAACTCGTGCATAGTCTTGAATCATGCATCTTCCATCAGAGAAAGGACCGCAAAGGATTTAAACAAAGGAAAAAAATTCAAGTTAAGCAAACAGAAAATCTGCATTACTGTTGAAACCAAGAATCAAGAAACACATCTCTACCACTTGTGGGAGAATGAAGGTTGTCATTTAGCTTGAGACCTTTGCCTATCTCATAGGGTCTTTCCAAGAAAATCTCAAGTGTCATCTTCATATGTTTAAGAACTAAAAAACTCGCTTAACTTAAAAGGCTTAGCTGCATAAAGGCATTATGTTACAACTAGTAAATTTATCCGCGCAAAGCGCGGTCATCAAAAGAGAATAAAAATATGGGTAGACAATAATTGTTAGAATTCTTATCACATAAAATCAGTCTTTACTAATAAAAGAGTAGCCTAAAAGACATAAATATAATTTCCAAACTCATGGTCTTGAGATAACTCATGCGAAACTTTTAAATTCATCGTTAAGATTAACGAAATGTAATTCTTATTTTTATTTTGTTCTTACAAATAATATTAAATTTTATGTAAAGTGATCAGTTTCAACAAAGTATGTTCTATACTATCAAGAGCATGTACTGAAAAATTAGGAAAACAGTATTCTTTGATTAGTTTTATCCTTCTGCATATTCTCCAACATAACACTATTAATTTGGTGTGTATATATATATCCCTTATCCATTAAGGGAGTAATACCTATCAACAACCAAGAAGTTCTCTGTTGCAGACAAATATCCAGCACAACTTTTAATTCCCTATAAATATATTTATGCAATATATTTGTATTTTATGATATTATATTAAACAAAAATAAAAATACAAAGAAAGAACAATTCCCCTCTACAACAAAAATAAGACTCAAATTATATATGAGGTAATAAAGAAATTTTCATATTTGAAATCGTTTACCCACGGTAAAATAGTTTTTGATAAAACATGAGTCAGGTAGTAGTAATGCCCTGGAAAGCAAAGTCGTAATCAATTATTAGTAGGTAAAGAAGTATATTAAGATCAAATTTATTCCCCTCAGGTATCCACATTTAAAATTACAAGATTATTTATTAAAATTACAAGATTATTTATGAGAAAGATTTTTGAGTTTTTAAAACAACGCTATAACCTAAGATTTACCCTATGAAATTGCATATTTGATATATGTTATGTAAGATCACAACTAAAGCAATTGCAATGCATAACATATTAGCTAAATCCCTTAAGGTAATATCTGTAAGAACAACAAAAAAAAAATCAAAAGTTGTGGCGGGGCTTAAGCCTCATCTTTAATCTTTTAGTATTTTATAAACATAAAATTAAAACTAAGATATAAATAAAAAACATGTTTAAAATATATAAAATTCAATTAATTAAAAAGTAAGTGTGTGTATGTGTGTGCGTATTATATATATATGTATGTATTATTTCTCTCTTTCTCTCTCTATATATATGAACACGAACATATTAAGAAGCGTAAACATGAAAAGTAGAATAATTAAGAAATTGAAAAAAGCAAAATAATAAAAACATACCATGATGAAATAGAAAGATGAACGAATAAAAATTTAACAAAAACATACATGAATGAGCACCATCTGGTGAAACACTGTGTTGTTGCTTTTCCAAAGAGCCTCTTCTTAGGAGAAAATAGAAAAAAAATTCCCTCACTTCATATGGAAGGGATGCTTAAACTTTTGTCACTCTTAATATGCAAGGCACGAGAATTGTCCTATCTTTATGAAGAAGAAACTGGGATAGTGAAAAAATAGGATGAACAGAATTATTAATTCTTGCAACTTTTAATTGCTATCATTATTTTCATAATTGTAACATCCATCTATAGCTGCCGTTACATTTTTTTTTAATGGCTTTACAGTTACTTCTCAGTCATATAACCCTCAATAAAGAGGAGTAAGACTGTAAGTACAATGTGTGTACTTTTTAAAAATAAGATTAAAAGGAAAAAATGAAAGCAAAAGTCGAAAAAAGGAGAAAATAGAATCCCTACACACAACGAAAGATGCCACGTGACCTTTCTCATTCCCAACTTTATATATAGATGTATTTAACCTTAAAACACAGAATATTGAGCTGCCCTACATACAAGAAAATGAAGTCAGTAAGCAGATATTGACAAAACACCAAGGTGACTCTAAACTGCACAATCGAGCATTACAAACTAAAAGCAAAGTGTACTAAACTGTCTTGTGTTGCTTAGCATGTGATACTTAATTGAGTTCTAGTCAATTACGTTAATAGCTAATAGTATATACTGTGTGGGTGCTAACCATATAGATTCATTTTAGCATCATTGTATTGGGAAAAAACTGAGTTTATATTAAAGATGACGTGGCATGACACGTGGTTTGGTTAAATGGTCAAAGCGCAACAATTGACTAAGAGGCACGGATGGAGACAGCCACGGGAAGAGGAATTTAAATAGGCACGAGACGAAGTGCAGATACGAGTCTCGTACCAATTCAAGTCATTTAAAGCCAACGGATTAGAAGGCATTAAAGACAAAGATCTGATGACAGAAAGGAGTCCAAATTCATTATTAAATACCTGATACGTTAGAAAATTGGTATTTAATAAGAATGATTGTATAACGGCTTATTTAATATCATTTATTACTCATAATTATATCATTAAAGCTGATGCTTCACTCCTTTACCTAGAATTACCTATAAAAGGAAGAAGTATCATCATTTGTAAGGACACGGAATACTATTGGGAACTTATTGAAATACAAAACTATTTGCTGCTTTACCATCATTCTCAAAAGTATTTTATTTTCGTCTCCTGATTATCAGTAACCCGAATTTCTTTTTAGCTTTGACCAAAGACTCAGATTTTTGGTTAAACAAATTGGTTCCGTTACCAGGAATCTGATAATCTTTTCTTTTAAGCTATATCTTGTCCATTGTCGTCACCATGTCAAACAACAACACCGACAATAATAGTAATAACACATTGGGAAACCATGAGAATCAAATACATCAAAATCAAAATGACGTGGTTCCCTCCCCTCCAGATTCACCACGTCAATCTCGTGAAGGCACTCCTGTTACTGAATCCCGTGCTGATCAACAAGAACAATCTAAACACTTTGAAGGAGTTACAACTGAAGCTTTACAAAAGCTAATTGATGCACAGGTCGGCAAAGCTCTTCAGGCACTTGTTAGTCGATTGCCTATTGCACCACCCACACCAACTCCTAATAATAATATATTGGAGAATCCCCGTTCTGGTCTTGATAATTCTGGAAACGGAGCAACCCCTAGTGAACCACAGGAAGGGGGACCAGGTTAATTCAAATAATTCATATTTGCAAAATTTAGTACTAACCTTGCAGAAACAGATTAAGGAACAAAATGAGCGTATTGAACAAATCCCTAGAGTTCCGCCTGTAATAAAAAGAGTAAACATGGACAAATACTCACAACAATCATGGAAACCAAGTGCTGCTCCCCTTCCAATTCCGAAAAAGTTCAAAATGCCTGACATCCCGAAATATGATGGTATTACAGACCCATGTGACCACGTGACTGCATTTACAACAGGCGTGAAAGACAACGACTTGACCAAACAAGAAATTGAATCAGTACTGGTCAAGAAATTTAGAGAAACACTCACCAAGGGTGCATTAACCTGGTATTCTCTTTTATCTGAAAATTCTATTAATTCTTTTGCTAAGCTTGCAGATTCTTTTATTAAAGCACATTCGGGAGCACATAAGGTTGAGAAAAGAATGGAAGATATTTTCAAAATCAAACAAGGGGATTCGGAGTTGCTTAGAAATTTTGTTGATAGATTCCAGCGGGAAAGAAGGACTCTACCTCGTGTGTCTGACAATTGGGCTGCAATAGCCTTTGCAAGTAATTTAAATGACAAAAGTTCTGAAGCCACGAGACGACTCAAAGAAAGCCTTCGAGAATTTCCTGCAACCACGTGGAATGATGTTTACAACAGGTATAGTACGAAGCTGCGAATTGAAGAAGATACCGTACCTAAGTTTCATCATGAAGAAAGGGGTGGTCCCCGAAGATCAGAAACCGAAAAAAGATCAGGTAAAAACAGGTACGATCCATATATGGGACCTGCAGGAAAAGACCCACGGTCGAAACAAGATAGCCAGCAATATGATCAAAAATCGAGGAACATGGACTCTGGTTCTTCTTCAAGGTTCAGGAATGATCGGAACAGACAAGAATCATGAGATGATGACAGAAGTTTAAAGGCACGATTCGGCGGATATAATTTTAATGTCTCTACCTCCGAGCTCGTAGTTGTTTTAAGAAGCATGGGAGATAAGGTACGGTGGCCAAAAGAGATGCGGTCAAATCCAAATAGACGCAATCCAGATCATTGGTGCGAATTCCACAATGATCACGGGCATAAAACTTCAGAATGTAGATTCTTGCAGAGTGAAGTGGATCATCTATTGAAGCAAGGGTACCTCACTAAATTATTTAGCGAGAAAGGAAAACAAGCTTATATGAAAAACAGGCAAGAGCCACCACAACCTCCTTCACCCAAGAGGACAGTGAATGTCATAAGCGGGGGAGAAGATATTCACGGCATAACCTACACAGCCTCCAACAAGGTTTCTAAGGTAACAATTACACACGGGAAACGGGTGCGGCAGGTCCTAGAAAATGAAAGTATTTCGTTCGATGACGCAAATACCGAAGGAGTGACAACTCCACATAATGACGCACTGGTAATATCTTTACTTGTACATGATACTAATGTAAAACGAGTTTTGATTGATCCAGGGAGTTCTGTAAATATTATATTACTAAGGGTATTACGTGAAATGCAAGCTGAAGACAAAATGATACCCAAAGCGCACACCTTGTCAGGCTTCGACAATTCAAGTGTAGTAACAAAAGGAGAGGTAATTCTAGCAACTTTTGCTACGGGTGTTGTTAAAGAAACTAAATTTCAGATAGTTGATATGGAAATGGCCTACAATATGATTATGGGGAGACCATGGATACACGATATGGATGCTGTCCCATCAACTTTACATCAAGTTATTAAATTCCCATCACCATGGGGAATTTGCCAAATTCGTGGGGATCAGCAGATGGCTAGAAGTGTCAACGCTGTAACAAGTACAAGCACCGTAAATAAAGAAAAATAGCAATTACAGGAAACAGTTGAAGGTAAAAAAGATCAAACTTCAGCTGAACAAGAAAAGACAGATTTGGACTCAAGGCCTGACACAATTCAGGAACCTGAAGAAAATGAAAGCATCAAAACGACAATTGAAGAGCTCGAGGCAGTGATATTATTTGAGCAATGGCCTGAACGGAAGGTTTATGTCGGGGCCAATTTAAGCTTAAACATGCGAGGTATGATAATCGAATTTTTAAAAGCTAACTTAGACTGCTTTGCTTGGTCCCACGCGGATATGACAGGGATACCACCGGATGTGATGACTCACAAACTCAATGAGGACCCTTCTTTCACACCAATAAAGCAAAAGAAAAGAAAGCAAGGTGCTTTCAAGAACCAGGTGATTCAGGATGAGGTCCAAAAATTATTAAAAATCGGATCGATCCGTGAGGTAAAGTATCCTAATTGGTTAGCTAACACGGTGGTCGTACCCAAGAAAAATGGTAAGTGGCGTGTTTGTGTGGATTATACCGATTTAAATAAAGCCTGTCCAAAAGATTCCTTTCCCTTACCGCATATAGACCAACTAATTGATGCAACCGCAGGTCATGAACTTTTAAGTTTTTTAGATGCATACTCGGGATATAATCAAATTAAAATGGATCCTGGTGATGAAGAAAAAACTTCTTTCATCACAGACAGGGGGACTTACTGTTATAAAGTAATACCCTTTGGTCTCAAAAATGCTGGGGCAACCTATCAAAGGTTGGTCACCAAAATGTTCCAAGAACATTTAGGGAAAACAATGGAGGTATATATAGACGATATGCTCGTCAAAACCCAGCGATCTCATGATCATATTTCTCATCTATCTGTAACATTTGAAATTTTGCGAGAATTTAATATGAAACTCAACCCAGAAAAATGTGCATTTGGAGTTGCATCAGGTAAGTTTTTGGGTTTTCTTGTTTCTAACCGTGGTATTGAAGTGAATCCTTCTCAGATCAAAGCAATAGAAGAAATCTCTGATATCCTTACTAATAAAAAGGAAGTACAAAGATTAACGGGAAGAATTGCAGCTTTGGGGAGATTTATTTCCAAATCCTCAGAAAGGTGTTTTAAGTTTTTCTCTGCACTCAAAAAGCAAGATCATTTTGAATGGAATGAAGATTGTCAACAAGCCCTTAGAAATTTGAAAGCTTATTTGTCAAAACCACCGTTGTTGGCAAAACCAAAGGTGGGGAAAAACTTCTCATCTATCTGGCCGTATCTGAAGTCGCGGTGAGTGCTGTTTTAGTCCGCGAGGACCAAGGTAAACAATCTCCTATTTATTATGTGAGTAAGTCCTTATTGGAAGCTGAGACATGATACCCACAGCTAGAAAAATTAGCATTAGCTTTGATCATGGCATCTAGAAAATTAAGACCTTATTTTCAATGTCATCCCATTAATGTAGTTACTGCTTTTCCGCTTCGAAATATTTTGCATAAACACGAACTTTCAGGAAGATTAGCAAAATGGGCTATAGAACTAAGTGAATATGAAGTTGTTTATCAACCTAGGACCGCTATAAAATCTCAAGTACTAGCTGATTTCGTGGCTGATTTTAGCCAGGGGATGCATTTAGAAGCAGAAAAAGAATTACTAGTTTTTAATGGTGCAAACCCGGGGACTTGGGTTTTATTCACTGATGGTTCGTCTAATGTAAAAGGGGCAGGCCTAGGGATAGTCCTCGTACCACCTGCGGGTGAGACTATTAGACAGGCTATAAAATGTCATTCTATAACTAACAATGAAGCAGAGTATGAGGCTGTAATTGCAGGTTTAGAATTGGCACGAGAACTCGGCATAACACAGATTATAATCAAGAGTGATTCTCAACTCGTGGTCAATCAAATGCTGGGGACTTATACAGCCAGAGAGACACGAATGCAAGAATACCTCGCAAAGGTACGGGAGTTAATAAAGCAATTCCAAACTTGGAAAGTAGTGCAGATCCCAAGAGATGAGAATGTAGAGGCAGATGCTTTAGCAAATCTCGCATCTGCAGCAGACGTAGCAAACGATACAAATGCTTCAGTCATACATTTATTTCATTCCGTTCTCGAATCTGATAAAAACGAGGTAAATTTTAATCATTTAACATGGGATTGGAGAAACGAAATTGTTGCCTTTTTACAGCACGGTACCGTGCCTAATGACAAAGGAAAGGCTCACGCGCTTCGCAAAAAAGCTGCTCGATATTGTTTATATCAAGGAAATCTTTATCGAAAGATGTTCGGTGGACCACTAGCAAGGTGTCTCGGATAAATGTCAAAGGTACGGCCTAAGGTGGAAGAAGAAGCAACCAGTTTCGTGTCCAAATGTGATAAATGTCAAAGGTACGGCAACAATATGCACAGACAGCTGAGTTACTACATCCTGTTATAGCCCCGTGGCCCTTTATGAAATGGGGAATGGATATCGTAGGTCCACTTCCACAAGCAAAAGGTCAGGTAAAGTTTCTACTTGTACTTACAAATTATTTCACTAATCTAAAGCTGCCGATATTGTTTATATCAAGGAAATCTTTATCGAAAGATGTTCGGTGGACCACTAGCAAGGTGTCTCGGATAAATGTCAAAGGTACGGCCTAAGGTGGAAGAAGAAGCAACCAGTTTCGTGTCCAAATGTGATAAATGTCAAAGGTACGGCAACAATATGCACAGACAGCTGAGTTACTACATCCTGTTATAACCCCGTGGCCCTTTATGAAATGGGGAATGGATATCGTAGGTCCACTTCCACAAGCAAAAAGTCAGGTAAAGTTTCTACTTGTACTTACAGATTATTTCACTAATCTATATCGTAGGTCATTATTTTCATAATTGTAACATCCATCTATAGCTGCCGTTACATTTTTTTTTAATGGCTTTACAGTTACTTCTCAGTCATATAACCCTCAATAAAGAGGGGTAAGACTGTAAGTACAATGTGTGTACTTTTTAAAAATAAGATTAAAAGGAAAAAATGAAAGCAAAAGTCGAAAAAAGGAGAAAATAGAATCCCTACACACAACGAAAGATGCCACGTGACCTTTCTCATTCCCAACTTTATATATAGATGTATTTAACCTTAAAACACAGAATATTGAGCTGCCCTACATACAAGAAAATGAAGTCAGTAAGCAGATATTGACAAAACACCAAGGTGACTCTAAACTGCACAATCGAGCATTACAAACTAAAAGCAAAGTGTACTAAACTGTCTTGTGTTGCTTAGCATGTGATACTTAATTGAGTTCTAGTCAATTACGTTAATAGCTAATAGTATATACTGTGTGGGTGCTAACCATATAGATTCATTTTAGCATCATATTGGGAAAAAACTGAGTTTATATTAAAGATGACGTGGCATGACACGTGGTTTGGTTAAATGGTCAAAGCGCAACAATTGACTAAGAGGCACGGATGGAGACTGCCACGGGAAGAGGAATTTAAATAGGCACGAGACAAAGTGCAGATACGAGTCTCGTACCAATTCAAGTCATTTAAAGCCAACGGATTAGAAGGCATTAAAGACAAAGATCTGATGACAGAAAGGAGTCCAAATTCATTATTAAATACCTGATACGTTAGAAAATTGGTATTTAATAGGAATGATTGTATAACGGCTTATTTAATATCATTTATTACTCATAATTATATCATTAAAGCTGAGACTTCATTCCTTTACCTAGAATTACCTATAAAAGGAAGAAGTATCATCATTTGTAAGGACACAGAATACTATTGGGAACTTATTGAAATACAAAACTATTTGCTGCTTTATCATCATTCTCAAAAGTATTTTATTTTCGTCTCCTGATTATCAGTAACCGGAATTTCTTTTTAGCTTTGACCAAAGACTCAGATTTTTGGTTAAACAATCACCACATGCATCCAGGCTTCCAGCAAAGAGAGAGTAAAACCTGTCAAATAAAACAAAATAATACAGACTCAATGAATCATAATTCTCAAGCTCTATAGTTCAGTTCAATAATCTGAAATTTTTCCCAAAAATTGGATAACTAAACATACTAGTATCTGTCTTCCTTACATACATATAGCATGATTAATTCTCAAAGAGAGTCCTAGCTAGCATCTGCAAAGGTATCATGAACAAAGGAGCAAATAAACTAGCATGATTCACCAAAAGCTGAATCTTAGCCAACTTAACACCTGAAATCAACTAACTATTCAAGTTCTCCAAAAGTTGTAGAATGAAAACAATTTCCATACTTATCATTTTACCAGCTTCATCAGAGTAAAAGCCTTCCAAATGCCAACATACATGATATACCAAAAATTGAATCTTTGTATAAGCCAAATCTGGTATTTATCAGAGACACAGTGACAATTTAAGTATTCTAACCATGTAATTTCCACTTTCTAATTCAAATAAATAGATTCACAACCAACCCCATTACAAAATTATAATCGAGCTAAAACCAGCATCTGTTAAAGAATATAGAAAAAAACTCTAGCAACTCAAATATAAAAGGAAATTCAGCTTGCCCAAAATAAACACACAAATTCAGCTTGCCCAAAATAAACACATAACAGTAGAAATTTAATCAACATTAAGATCATCCAGTAAGGAGATAATTCACTAGGACCAAATTCCACTTCCATTAACCAACATCAGCAGCCAATAACAAACAGATTAAAGCCATATCTCCATTACACTTTATCTTTTTCTTTTTTTCTTAAAAAAACAGCAAAATCCTAAAGGAAGTGCTAATAGGCGTCAAATCGACTAATACTTCTGTTGAGTTCTCAGACAGGGCTGAGAAGCTGAGAGAGGGAGGGCTTAGGTTCAGAGTTCATGCCGAGGATGATGACAAGTGGAATGAAGCCGTAATGGGTAATAACTTTGGCCTTCTTCGCCGTCCACGTGCCCCACTCCTTTACGAACTTGGACAGTGCCGCCACAGCTCCGTCGTCTTCATCGGCGGCTGCAGCCTTCTTCGTGTTCTTTCCTTTGGACTTTAGCATTACCTTGGATGTCATTTTTTGTACAGAACTGAGGCTGACGTCTGAACCAGCTCTTTGGTCTGGTGGCCTCCTAAAGTACTTTATTTTGTTTGCCCTCTGCTAACGTAAAAGCCCTAGAAGCAGTGATGACTGATTTTGCTATTTAGGGTCACCGCCACTTATAGTTTCCAAAATGTAAATTTGGCCCAACTTCTTCAATTCGAAGCAAAGAGGTAATGGCTAATTTGTAGTAAAAAGAAAGAGCACACATTTAGTATAATCAAACGACCTGTGGTAACCATTTCTTTTTTACTCAGCACCATGTGTTATTGCACATTTTTAAAATTTGGAATAACATTATATTAAAATTGTTCTAGTGTTTACAAAAGTCTTTTAGTTTGAATCAAATCTAACAAGTTAGAAAATCAGGGGATCGGAAGGAGTACAAAGTCAAAATATAATGGTATTTGAAGAAGTTGAATCTCATTGGTCTCAGGGGCATTACTGTTTACCGGGACATTCTTAACTACGTAAAACATGAGCAAAAGAACGAAAAAACAAGGGGGCATTTGCATCTATGCCTCCTTTTTGTGTTACGTTTTAACTTATGTCCGTTTTATAAAAAAAATTACAAGCGTATCCATTTTTTCGCATAACTTCAGCATGTGGGGCTGAAGTAGCAAAGACAATCACGCAAAACTTCAGCATTCTAGTAGTTGGGCCTGAAGTTCAGCTCTAGAGGTGAAGTTTTTGTTTTGTAACTTTAGAGGCTCTGGGAAGCAAGAAAGTGAATTGTTTCAATTAAAATAACTTTCTGTTTACAAATATTACCTAAAAATTTACTTTGATTCAGCAATCATGTACTACATGAACAATTCCAGCTCCATCTTCTCTCACTATGAGTAATTGAAAATGGAAAGTATGACTAGACTATCATAATTTGCTATAACCTTTTCAATACAGAGGTTCAAAAAGATATTAGGTCATTCTGGGACGCTTTGTAATAGCAAATAGTTAAATTTTTTTGCATTATTAGGTCAGTTGAAAGAATATTAATTGAGACAAAACGAAGAAGAAATAATCTGCACCAACAACAGCAGAAGAAAGAAGAAGAAAACGAAGGAGGAGAAGGAGGAGGAGAAAGGGGGCTGAAGTTATTTAAAAAGTGGGTACAAGTTAAAAGTTTTAAAAAAATGGGTATAGGTTAAATGGGGGCGACCAAATAGGGCGCCCCGTGCAATTTTTACAAAAACAAGGTACTACGTAGCTGATTTTAAAAGCACTATTTAAACTTTAGCCAGTATCTAAAAGTATAGTTTATAGCCTGTTTGCCCAAACTTCTAAAATCAGCTTATTTTGATAAATGCTTTTTTCAAAAGTACTTTTTAAAAAGTGATTTTGGTGAGAAGTAGTTTGTGTTTGACTAATTAATTTGAAAAGCACTTTTGAGCAGTAATTAGTGTTTGACCAAGCTTTTGAAAACTCCTTCTAAGTGTATTTTTCTCAAAAGCGCTTCTCAGAAAAGTGCTTTTGAAGATAAACTATTTTTTCTGCTTCTCAAAAATTGTTTCTGCTTCTCCTAAAAAACATTTTTTTTCCTTCTAAAAGTTTGGCCAAATACTTCAATTTTTGGCCAAACGTACTTTTGACCCAAAAAAAAGCTTGGCCAAACAGGCTATTAGTCTTACTCCTTCCTTTTCTACTTCGGACTTTCGGGCCTGAAATTTTGAAGAGAAATTTTTATAAAACACTATCTTTTAGTGGTAATTATCTATCTATAGATATCATTTGTTATATTACGGATTGTAGATATGTTTTCTGTTGTTATAAGATGTATTTGATGTATTTAAGCTACTGTATTCATGAATACAGTAGCAAAATTCGGCGCGAAATATGGGGCTACAGCTGGATAGACGAATGTATGTGGGTATATGCGACTGTATTCGACTGTATTCGACTGTATGTCGTAATGTAAACTGCGCAATTTCAGGTCTATTCAGATTTTTTTAAACGGAAAGTGTATAAATTAACATAATAGATCCTTAATATAACTCAACTAACCCAATTGCATCGCCCATAATCGTTTTTTCCGCGAATAATCTACATTTTCCACCCTAAAATGTTATATACATCAAAACATTGCATTCGCCGATAATCTGTTTTTTCCTTTTTTTTTCTTCTTTTCGTGTGTGCTTCTGTGTTCAACAAATAAAACAGAGAATTGATACATTCATATACAGAAATTGGTCAACCAATGATACTGTAACAACTAAAATTTCATTCCTGAAAATGATAATCAAGACAAGAAATATAGCGACAAAAAAAGTATTTGTATTTCAATAATTTACGCGGGTTACAATCTTTGAACAATCTTAAGTTTAAAAGATGTAATCCTCTGATTCTTCTCCTCACGACCGTCAATTCGAGAGTTTCGCTTGTTCTTGAATTGATGGACCACTTGTTGTTGGGATTTGACCACGAATGCAAAGCTAGGCTTTGATCACAAACGTGGAGGATGGAAAACTTGCGGCTCACCCCTTAGAGACGACTACTTCTTGCTATGCGGAAGACTTGTGAATCACCATTGTGGAGGAGAGCTTCAATATGTATCTTTTTTTCTTGTCCCTTTAGCCTTATGGAGACCCCCTATTTATAGTTGGAGGGGAGGTAACTTGTGATAAACACATATCTTTTTCCTCCAATTTGATTGGCCAACTTGAGTCATCAAACCTATCACTAAAGCTATGTGATAAGCTTGCACATAATGGTTGAACCATGTCATTTGAATAGTTGGCGATATTTGATTGGTCCTTACATTTGACTTGGCATGCTACATCACTTATGCGCGTGACATGATTTTAGTGGCCCTTGATTTGACTTGGTGTGCCATGTCATTTGGCACATGGCATGGATTTTGGGCTTATCATTTGAAGTCCAACAAGATGAACTAGCCCAATTAACTCAGGCTCTTAATTAAATCCATATACGCATATTGGATTTAAATAATAAATTCAATTATTCTAGCCCGTAATCATTGTTTGGGCTGACACGTCTTTGAATTTATCATGTGGTCCAAATAATTTAATGGACTTAAACTCAAATAAAATTCAATCGTCTACAAATGCCCCTACTTCAAGTTGCGTCGGTTTGTAGACTTGTCAAACTTTAACTTCGAGGCTTGAAGTACTAATATTAACAAACTTTTATTTTGTTTGAACCTCAAACTTGACTCCTTGTAAGCCCTTTCCTATTTTGGAAATACAACCTTGTGAGTTTACAACATATAGTATTTGGATCGAATTGATTTGGCATTTCGAATTCGCCTTGCGATATTCTAGCTCAATAACTTCAGATTTGAGTCCATCAATACTATAGGAAGTCGTTCTCTACTTGAAATTGAAAAATGGAAAGCCACACCCTTTTTATTTTTTAAAAAAAAAACTTTCAATTGGTATTCCACTTGCTCGGTTTTCCTGTCTAGATATTTTAGGACTCATACCAACGAAAACTCCCTTTTCTTTTAGAAACAAGAGAGAGCAGTATTTTTTTTCCAATTTGTCTTCTTTTAGGACCCAACTTTTCTTGTCCAGAAATTTTAGGATATAAACTCCTCAATCCTGAAATTTGAGTTCTTCTCAAAGAGTGACAGCTCAATGAAACCATGTTGGGAACGAATCAAACACTACCTTCGGTGGTCTATATAAGGATTCATTCCGAATTTCCGATGCATTATATTCACACCAGCTCTTTCGAGTCTTTCCTTCCTTTATGTAAGTCCTCATACACTTGTTTTGGTCTGGTTTGCCTCTTATCATGGTGCTTAATAGAACAAACGTCTTCGATCATTCCAACTTCTGTTGTGGCGCTATGGACTTAACCTTGCTTTCTTTACATTTTTCGGTTGATCATATAATTTATTATGCTTAGATGAAGCAAAGCTTGCAACTAATGTTGTTCTTCCCTTATAGTCTTTGTCACAGAAGTTTCCCGGCAGCTTGGAGAATTTGCAGGAGAAAATTCATAACTTGTTGTAGGAGCACCTGAATCTTAAACGGTTTGTGGAGATGGAACGCAGACTCGCGGCGCCTTGACATATCCGAAAATCACGATCATATAGCTTGTAGATTTGTTCAGGTAATCTCTTCAAAATCAGGTTCTTAATTCTAATTTGCTGATGGTTTTAGATTCGCGCGTCGTCACGAGAAACTTAATAACTTTTTGAGGGATACCGAAATCACGAACGGTTTGTGGCGTTAGAAAGTAGACTCGTGGAGCTTCGACATATCTGAAAAGCACGACCATAAAGCTAATAGATTTATCCAGGTAATATTCTGAAATTCAGAGTTGAGATCCTGCTATATTACGTCTCCAAATTTGCGCGCTCACTAGATAGCTTGTATCTTGACGTAGGCCCAAAATCAAGCACTTCTTGATCCTTTGAAAACTAAACTTCAGAGACTACTTTTACACCAAATACTCGGACTTCAATTCATTGTGTGCTGGTTTCTATGATTTTTTTTAAAGTTAGTTGCAGGATCTGATTTTTCTGTTTCAGTTTTGGACATGCTTCACGAATTTTAATCTTCTTCCTCAATTCCTTTCGTGCAGCGTATACAATCTTGACTTCCGGCAATCAAGATGCAATTTCGTGACTATAATAAGCCGCACCCTCATCTTGAAATCACAAGCGACGAGCAAAATCAGTCTGATAAAGTTCTCACCTTGGAAGTTCATCCTCCAGTGATCGGTTCCTTCCCTCTTGTTAGAAAGCTGCCTACCGCATATCTTCATCTTACAGAATGGTGGACAAGGGAGGCCAAAGATGTTATGGGCGAATTTTCGGGCGAGGTCACCAACATGAAGGTCCCTATTTTGAAGTCCGCAACTCATCGAGAAGTTGCGCCGTCTGAATTTTCTTATTACGATGGATGCTTCCACACTTGGAATGTTCCCCTTCTAGCTTTGGCAAGGTTCGCTACACACCCGGCTATTGGGAGTGGGTAGAAGATGTTCTCCCCCGCCAAAATTTTTTTTGGAAGATCTGAGGGTCTACGATGCCATATATGCTTCATTGTTTACGTACGATTATAACAACAACGTGCTTCAGGCCTTTTGTGAGCTTTGGCGTCCTTCCACCAACACATTTGCTACCTTCATTGGAGAATTATCTATATCTTTATGGGACCTGCGAACCATTGGAGGCCTTCCCGTGCATGGGTCCTTTTATGACGAAGTAGTTCTTTCGGCGAAGGAGTTGACAGAAATGGACCATCATGCGAAGCCATTCCTCCTAGAAAGCTGCTTATACTTATTTTCAGCGTTCCACAGACTTGTAAAAGGGGAATTTCATGAGGTCTCCGTCCATGATTGGGTGGGGTTCTGGTTTAGAGGGTCGAGCAGGTATGCTGAGCCTCCGCAAAAGACGTCAAAGGTGCAGACCACCAAACCGAGGCAGAATCATAATCCTTCGGGAGACAAAACCTTTCTACCACGAACAAACGAGGAGAATGCCCCCTTTATCGAGATAGGTGTGGAGGAGTCTCTTATAAATGAGACTAACTTGGCGGCTTTCCTTGCATGTTGGTTTTGTAAGTTTGTGCTTCCAAATAAGAAGGCTGACCACGTTCACGCTAGTGTTTTCAAAGTTGCAAGCTTAATAGCGCATGGAGTAAAATTCTCTTTAGCAGTCCCGGTCCTTGCGAGCATATATCGTGGCTTGAGGAAGATCTCCACTTCCAACGACCTGATTGCAAGTGATGTAATTTTTCCCATACACTATGTGTATGGCTGGATGGGAGAGTATTTTGAGACCCACCATCATGTTAATCACACGCACCGAAGTTTACCCTTATGCAAAATTTCAGGCGAGAAGATGGCTAAATATTTCAACCTTTCTGATACTCGAAGGTTGTTCCAACGTGATGATGCTCGTCAGCTCCACCATTTGGCATTGCTGCGTGGCAAAGAGTTACACTTTACAGACAATGGCAAACTTTCAGATTCATTCAGAGAATTTTTTATATCTCTTCGCTCTAGCT
This sequence comes from Nicotiana tabacum, assembly GCF_000715075.1. Taxonomy (NCBI): domain Eukaryota; kingdom Viridiplantae; phylum Streptophyta; class Magnoliopsida; order Solanales; family Solanaceae; genus Nicotiana; species Nicotiana tabacum. The sequence continues at coordinate 137,218,620 of NC_134090.1, read as the reverse complement.
ATCTCACCCTTAGGCATGATGCTACTTTTATCGTGGAGTCCTACAGCCCTCACATGTTTAGTAGGCAGTTTGGTTTTTGCCAAGACATCCCTAGAGATCTTATGGAGCAGCCCTATGATGGTACGTTGCAGGCACTAGTGCAACTTTGGGATTCATCCACACGTTTTGGTACCTCCTCGAAATTCATTGTGCCACTACGTCTGGTAAACGATGTGCCTTTAATGACTCGTGAGTACATAGACTGGTGGCCAATACATCGACTAGATCCTTCAAAAAAGAACCCTTATATTGTTTTGACAAGTCCAAGGTAAGATCAAGTGCATGTGCGATCTAAAGGGGTACCGAGTCGACTGAAAGTAAAGCTACCTTCTCCTTCTTCCAAGCCTAAGATGAAGTCAAGTGACCTTCCGCAAGCAGCCCAGACCCTTTCCAAGTCCAAAGTCATGAAGGATGTGGATGCACCGGCGAAAAAGAAAGTTAGGTGACTTTCATTGGCCTTGAAGACAACTACTACTGCCCCAAGGTATCCATCGACTCTTGCAAAAGGAAGGAGCGCCTAGTTTCGTCAAACCAGGGCAGCGATAGAGAGCCCAGCCTTGTGCCACTTTGTGAAGAGAAAAATCATCTTCTCGTTTCGCCAAATGGTATTGGAGATATTACTGCATCTTCCAGTCCAGTAGAGAGTGAATCTAGCGAAGACCACCATTGGAACCGTCCGAACAAGAAGGTGAAGGAGTTGGGACTGTTGCGGTACTGCTGCCTTAGATACCATCATTATCGAGGATGATGCCTTTGTGGATGAGGATATAGGCTTAACAATGCTTCCCTGAATTACCAGAACAAGTAGAGTTCTTCTTGTTTGTATTCCTGTTACTTTATTTTTTTTTCCCTTTTTTTTTCTTTTTTTTGAATAGTAACAACTTTTTCTTCTTCTATATATATTTCAGTCGGATCTTTAAGAATTATGCAATAATGAGCTTGGGGTGACATTATTGAGGATTGCTTTGCCAACATAGATGATCTTGGTATGACCGCAAAGAGCTCCCACAAGTCACCAAATGGTTCTAAGGATCATGGTATGGTTGGAGCCTCTTCGGTTGAGTTAATTCCACCTAGAAAGCCATATTCTTCTTCTCCGGTTCATAGAAAGTTTATCCAACCAGCTGTGACGAGTGAAGCTGTGGCTGCTACAACTGAGGTCATGCACCCGAAATCGTTCAGGCCTTCCTCATGGCCATTGCAGCCTGGTGCTTCAAGCAAAGAGCCGCATGGGACTATTTGTCGTGCCAAATCAACTTTTGTTTCTGTGATGTGGCGTGGATTGTGCGAGTGGATCAAGGAGTTCTCTGTAGATTCCATGGACAAATTTATGAAGTTGGAGGAAAGTATTAGTTTGACTCTTACGGAAATACGAAGAGAGAATATCATTGATATTTCTACTTTGGAGGATCTTATTGAAGCTTTCTTTAAGACTTATGCAGAGTATGATGCTTTAAGATCGTCCAAGATGAGTAAAGAATTACACCAAGATTCACTCTCTAATGCACAACAACACCTCGATGATGCGAAGTTGGAATATGAGAAGGCAAATGAGTCCACTGAAAGACTTCAAGTGGCTTTTGCGAGTGTCGAGACATAATTAGCAGCCCTGACCTCTAAAAAGAAGAAGATCATCGTGCTCTTGAATAAACAACAAGAGAAACTGTCCAAAAGTCAAAAGGAAATCATCGTTACCGAAGGCAAGATTTATACCATTGAGACGAACGTTCCGTTGTCGGATGATGAAGCAGAGAAACTATCCCTCTTGAAAGATGCAGTTAAAACAAGTCTCCAGCAAATCCTTAGCTTCAAACCTTTTCCATAGCTTTAGATTTTTTTATTTTTTTTTTATTTAGGATCCCCTGCCTTTTTCCCTTTTTTTCTCGACAGATATCATGTATTGATATTTCTTTTCTTAGAGCAATAAAAGTACTTTCTTTTTATTTGCACTGTATCATTGAATTTTGAGTTTCCTGTGAATTATGGCATGGATGAATTATACAGATATATCGAGGTTAATCGAGAAAAACTAACTGGTGTCATAGTTTTGAAATAGTTTATTTCTAAAACATATGACGCTCAGATTCTTTGCTTGGCCGATTCTCCGTGTTTACACTTTTGTATAATTCCCATTTTTGGTGTGTTGCTGGTCAGAGTTGCACCCTATGTTTGTTAATCGCTGCTTCCTGATGTTGCTAAGAAAGGTAGTTGAACGACCACAATTGCTTTTTCAGATTCTTTGCTCCGTTGTTGGAGACATTGCCGAATGAAACGCTGTTGCACTTTTTAGCGTCGCAATACTTGAGCTCGATCGGCTATGTTTACTGCACAATGGTAAGTTATTTTGCCGATAGTGTTCAAAGTGGTTGTGTTGCTTTAATTATGCTTCTCAGAAGAATTCCCTTTGTTTTTTTTTTGGTTCAGTTTTCACTGCATTAGAAAAGCTGTTTTTTTTGTTGCAGCCAGCTACTCATGGAGGCTTCAGTCGAATGACCGTTCCCAAACGCGAGCCATGGACTCCATTCGGTGACAAACATATTTAGGTGACTCTTTACTGGATGCACGTATTTGATGACTTCTAACTGGACGACTTGCTCACATGTTTTTAGGGACTTCGCAGTGCGTCCGTTTGTATTGAAAGCCTACACCAAGTTTAGAAAATAGTACACAGCAAAAGCTTCATGATATGATGCTGGAGAGGCAGTGAAGATCACGTGCGACAAAGTTGTTTTCTATTACAACATGTGTCATTCACTTTATGCGCCTTGAAATTCCTTCCGTGTTGGTCCGAGCTGATTCTTGAAGTTAATCTCTAAGTCATATACATATGTTTTACATCTTTGCGCGCTCTAGTGGAAAAAATCCATATCTTTAGCTAGAAGCACTCAAATCACGAAACCCTTAGTCCCCTATAAACCAGGTATCAAGCGCTGCAACATATTAAAGTTTTAGAGTGAATATCCTTCTGGATCGACAAGAACTAATTTTTTTTGAAGTCGGCCTCCAATCGTGACTCGCTCCTTTCACGACTTTGTCCACTCTTAATGAACCAGTCATATCTTAGTGTAGATGACTGCAACCCGAAAGCTAGTTTATGCACCTGAAACCAGACTTATACCACAACCTCGTGTCACAATTTCAGATCAAAATTCCTTCTGGATTAGTTGCAGTAGTTTCTTGAATTTGTTCTAACTGCAGTAACTTTACATGTTTGCATACTTTCAGCGTAGAACATCATATCCCGAGCTAGGAGTGTCGGAATTATGATCCATCTATGCTGTTAGGAATTAAACTTAGAGACCTTCAACATGCATGCATTTCATATTAGGACTCCTTCAGGGCTATCAACAGAAAATTCTCGAATTCGACCTTACTGCAGTAAACTTTCAAACTCGTGTACTTTTAGCGAAAACCAATGTATCTTGAGATAGGGGAATCAGAATTGCAATCCGTTTGCTCAGTTAGAAAGTAAACTTAGAGACCTACAATGCATATGAATTTCATAGCAAAACTCTTTTTGGGTCGTCGACAGAATTTTTTTGAAGTTGGCCTAACCGCAGTAAACTTTCCGATTCACGTACTTTCTTTTTGTTTTTGTTTTTTGCAAAAGAGATCATATATCGTGTATGGTGAATCCGAATTGCGATATTTCTGGTCCTTTGGCATCTTACCTTCGAAATCCATGGTCATGCCGAAGATGAAGATCTAGTTCATCGTTGAAGAGCGAGCACGTGGCACCTTTCATCGGATTGACGCGGAAGAGGCTTGGAGTTGGAGCGATTGTATTCTTCTATGCAAGCGCGCATGGGGCGAAACTCACGATTCTTGCAGATTGGCGCGGAACAGGCTTGGATTTGGACTTTCCAACTTCTGCGAGTAAGCACTTGGCGCGTCTCTGCTACTTTGACTTCATAGCATTTCATGCTTGCATTGAAAAAACTGTATCTCTACCTAAGAGCGTCCAAACTGCAATTCGCTTGGTTCTGTAGAATCAAAACTTGCAACATGACAAGTCAGAATGAACTTTTGAAGGCGATGCACAAGTCTGTCATTTCGGCTTCACAGCACTGCATGCTATCATTGGAACGCTCATATCTCAAGCTAGGAACATCCAAATTGCTAGCTGTCTAAGCCACTGGAAAGAAGACTCAGAGTAAGGAAATCCCCAAAACATCATGGAAGGATTCCTAGCATATTAGCCGTATCAATATTTTGAAATTCACCCATTTGTCTACCGAACTCGCTATTCAGCTTTGTGTGCACTCGTGGAAAAATTCATATCTCGATCTACAAGTGTCGGAATCGCAAGACATCTATGTCATTAGAGATAACACTATAATTTCTGAAACACTTAAAGATATCAAGGACGAACTCCTTTCGGATCGCCCGTAATAGTAGTTTGAAATTGCTCCTAATGTCTGCCACACTTGCAATCCAGCTTTGTGCACTTTTGTAGAAAACTTCATATCTCAAGCTATGGGTGTCAGAATCCCAAGACATCTACAACATCGAAAATATAAGTTTGAGACCTATAACACCTGAAAATATCGCGGCAGAACTCCTTTAAGATTGGTCGCGATATTACTTTGAAGTCGCTCCTAATGTCCGTCGTGCGTTTGTGTCTGCTTTGCGCACTCCTGTCGAATGATTCATATCTCAAGCTAGGAGACTCCAAATTGAGATCTGTTTGCACCGTTAGAAAGTAAACTCAGATATTTACAATACATATAAGTTTTGTGGCAGAAATCCTTCTGAGCTAGAAACAGAAAATTCTCAAAGTCCACCTAGCTGCAGTAACTTTCAGATTCGTGTAATTTTGACAAAAAAATCATATCTTGAGCTAGAGGCCTCCAAATTGCAAACGGTTTGTGTTACAAACTAGACATCCAAATCTAAAACATATAAAATTTTAGGAGCAGAACATCTTCAAGATGGACTGCAATAGTTTTTCAAAGTTGATCCCATCGTCTGTCAAGCTTGCTTTCCAACTCTATGCTCTCTGAAATGTCCTACAAATGTTTTTTTTTCTTCTTGAAATTGACTCTACATTCTTGCGTGTAGTAGCTTTGGCTATATGTGTCACAAATCTTATCTCTTCATTTATTTCTTTTGCAGACTCGTAAAGAAGCTCAAAGAGTCTGGATATCAGACCGATGTGTCATACAAATGTGGAGCCACCCCTTCACCAACTATTGCACTTGATTTGTTGATAGTCTTGAAGCTCATCAATGGCGGCTCCCATGGTGATTGGGACCTTCAACAAACAATTGAGGATGGCATCAAATGTGGAGATGTTACATAGACTTAGAAAAGCATTTAGACGCATCAGCAATAAAGCCTAGTTTATGATCATCTTCATGATTTAGGCTTTTGTATAGAAAAGTGTCTAGTTCCTGTTGTCTCTATATCTTTAGATGTATCAAATTTTGTACTATTGAAGCAATAAAACATCTTTTATACTTCAACGCAAATCGTCTCATTTTCCTCATAGATATGTGCCTCTACACTCGGAAGAATTAATGTAATGATCTGATGATGCCAAGTTTTTATTTTTTTTTAAAACTCATGCGACTGAACTTAGAATGAAAGTCTAAACTGCCTACGTACCTCGGTGAAGAGGATCAAGTCATAACGTAGTTCAGAGGGATGAGTTTTTTTTTGTTCTTTTTATGTCCTAATTTTTACCTAGGTCGCCTCTCGCGAGGTTTTCGACCTAGCGGACTTTTTTTTTGTCGTACACATTTTAGACTCATGTGGGCCAGGAGTGTAGCAACATGTAGTTTAGGCTCATGCATCAAGGAGCTTCATGACTTGCAGTTTAGGCTCGTACGTTGAGGACCATTGCAACTTCAAGGATAGTACTTCTTCAAAAACTTGCCATTGATAGGGCCGATTCTCATGCCATCTGCATCAACCAGCTTGTAAGCCCTAGTAAGCTTTTTGTACAACATATGGCCCATCCCATTTTGAAGTGAACTTCTCTACAGGTTTATGGGAAGTAATTATGGGTGTTCGTACAACAAGGACTTGATCTCCTACTTGAAAGGATCTCGGGCGAACTCTTTTATTGAAGGCGCGAGACAATCGAGCTTGATAACATTCAAGACTCTGTTGAGCTTCCAACCTCTTCTCATCAAGAACTCTAACTCTGCTAATCAAAGTTGAGCATTTTCTTCATCAGTGATCCCTTCTTGAATAGCTAGTCGTAATGAAGGCATTTGACGCTCAAGTGGCAAGACGGATTTGACTCCATAAACGAGAGAATAAGGAGTTGCTTGTGTTGGTGTGCGATGAGTCATCCTATATGCCCATAGAGCTTCTTCCATACGGTCATTCCAATCTCATTTGGATTTGGAAACGACTTTCTTTAGCAAGTTGCATAGAGTTTTGTTGAATGCCTTAGCTAGACCATTGGCGGCAATATTGTACATCGAAGAGTTACGTTGCTTGAAGCCAAAAAGATCACAAACCTTATTCATCAACCTATTATCGAATGGCTTTCCATTATCCGTTATTATGTAATAAGGAATGCCAAAGCGATAAATAATATTTATTCGGATGAAATTTGCAACATTTCACTTCTTTACTTCCTTAAGAGCAACAACTTTAGCCCATTTTGAGAAGTAGTCGGTAGCAGCCAGGATGTATAGGTTCCCACCAGAGGACTTTGGCAGTGGTCCAACAACATCCAATCCCCAAGCGTCAAACGACCAAGATGCCACAGTCGGGTGCAACACTTTAGGAGGTTGATGAATAAAATTCGCATGGAATTGACAAGCCTTGCATCTTCGAGCGTAGTCCAAGCAATCTTTTGCCATCGTTGGCCAATAGTATCCCATCCTTTTTATATGGAAGTGAAGCTTTGGTCTAGACTGGTATGATCCACATACCCTAGAATGTGCTTCTTGTAAAGCTTGGAGTGCTTCATCTTCCCCTAAGCATCGCAAGAGTACTCCCTCGAATGATCTTCTGTATAGGGTATCTTTGTAGTATAGGAAGCGAGGTGCACGACGATGGATTTCAGTTCTTCTTCGCGGATTTTCTGGAAGTATCCCATAGCACAAGTAGTCGATAATGGGTTGTCGCCATTCCTCTTTCTCGACTTCAGAAATAGCGACAAGATGCTTGAGTTCATTTTCTTCACCTTCAACCTCATTTGGCGGTGGTACTACCCATTTTTGGCAGACAGTAACTTACGCTTGATCATGCAGGGTTAACGATGAAGCTAGGGTAGCTAAAGCATCTGCCCTCTTATTTTCTTTCCTTGGCACATGCTGAATAGTCACATCACCGAGCCACCCATTAATTTTTTAGCGTAATCATGATATGGGAATAGTTCAGGCTTCTTGACCTCGTAACTACCTAAAAGCTGATTGACCACTAATTGGGAGTCTCCAAAGACTTGCAATTGCAATTACTTCATATCAACGACCATTTCAAGCCCAAGTATTAATGCTTGGTACTCAGCAACATTGTTGGAACAGAGTTATGTCAAGGTGAAGGAGTAGGGCAAGACTTCACCTTGGGAAGTTACAAATACTACGCCAGCACCAGCTCCTCCACGATGTGCAGCACCATCAAAGTACATCTTCCATGGAGGTTGAACTTCAACGACCATTTCATCCTCATCAGGTAGTTCATCGGTTAGCTCCCAATCATCAGGTATCGGATGATCTACCAAGAACTGCCAATTCTTGTCCTTTTACAGCCTTTTGAGGGATGTACAAAATCTCGAATTGTTGAAATTGGAGGTACCATCTCACTAGTCGATCATTAAGAACAGGTTTTGACATCACAAACTTGATGGGATTTGCCTTAGAAACAAGACGAACAATATGAGCTTGAAAGTAATGCTTCAACTTTTGAATTGAGAAGACTAGCGCCAAACACAACTTTTCAATTGGCGAATAATTCAGCTCGTTCGGTGTCATCATCCTGCTCAAGTAGTAAAGAGAGTTTTCTTTCCCTTCACTATTTTCTTGGGCCAACAGTGCTCCAACAGACCTTTCTTATGCTGCAATGTATAGTATCAATGGCTTTCCAGGTATAGGGGCTACTAAAACTGGAGGCTTCATCAAGTAGGATTTAATGCTCCCAAAGTCATTACTGCATGCTTGGTCCCATTTGAAAAGGACACCTTTATTTATAAGGTGATTGAATGGTTGACACCTCCCAGCTAGGTTTGAGGAATCTCCTAAGGTACGCTAATTTTCCTTGCAGACTTTTCAATTCATGGATATCCCGAGGCTCATGCATTTTCAAAATGGCATCCACTTTGGCTTGATCAATTTCGATCCCTCGATGTCGGACAATGAAACCAAGGAACTTTCTAGAAGTAACTCCAAAGGCACATTTCAATGGATTCATCCTAAGTTGGTACCTCCGGAGCAATTCAAATATCATCCTTAAGTCCTTCAAGTGGTCGCCCTTCTCTCTTGATTTTACCACCAAGTCGTCAACATAGAATTCGACATTCTTGTGTAGAAGATCATCAAAAATATTCTGCATATCTCTTTGGAAAGTAGAACCAGCGTTCTTCAAGCCAAAAGGCATTACCTTGTAGTAATAAATACCTTTGGGGTACGGAATGCAGTAAGCTCTTCATCTTTTGGTGCCATGCATATTTGGTTATAGCCCGACGAACCATCCATGAAAGACATTGCCTCATAACCGGTAGTAGCATCGATCATCAGTTCTGGAATAGGAAGCAAAAATTCATCTTTCGGACATGCATTGTTGAGATCTCTAAAGTCAACGCACACTCGAATCTGGCCATTCTTCTTCCTTACAGGGACAATACTTGAAACCCATGTTGGGTATTTAACTTCACGAATAAAGCCAGCTTCGATGAGTTTGTTAACTTCGGTTTCAATCAAGGGAACCAAGTCCGGCCTAAAGCGCCTTTGAGCTTGTTTAACAGGGCGAGCACCATTTTTTACTGCAAGGTGATGGACTGCTACTTTCAGGTCCAAGTCAGGCATCTCTTTGTAACTCCAAGTGAAGACATCACTGAACTCCTTGAGTAACTCAATATAAGTGCTCTCTTCATCAACTTTTAGTAAAACACTTATGTATGTGGGTCTTGGTTTTTTATCGGTACCAAGGTTAACTTTTTTTAAGGCATCAATTGTCGTTTTCACTCCTTCTTCAAGTTCAGGTGGAGCATCCTTTGCATCTTCATCTTCTTGAGGGTCCCCATTATTGAAGGATATGTGATAACACGGTGAAATATCCTCCAATTTCGCATTTTCCTCTATTGAAGATGGAACGCCATTCTCGACTTGTACAGTAACATGATACGAAGAACCCACACTTTCTTCATCCTCGTCATGTTCCTTAGTGTAGACCACAGTATGTGGCTTTACCTTCAGTACTGCTTCACATGAAACCATAACTTTTGTTTGTCGCCTCATTCTAGAAGGAACCAAACTTTGGAAATCCTTAGAGATCCCCTGAATTTTGGGTGAAGCGGGTGTTCTTATGCCTTGAAAATTTCTCCGGAACTTGTTCCCCTTCTTTAATGGACCCAATCTTTCAAACACGGAGGTCCTCACAGGCGATTTTCCAAGTCGATCAAAGATAGAAGTCCTGTTAGAAGCGGTCGATTCATCTTCTACAATGATATAATTGTTGCTCGCCCTTCTTATTGAGATGCACACTGGTGATGGTTGCTTGTATCCCAAACCTTCACGTGGTTGCCTCGTTGCAGCTTTTGATGGGAGCTTCCCTAACTTTAACGGCTCATTGGGATTGTATCCAGCTTTTTCAAATAGCTTGTAAGCATTAGGATCAAAACCTTCATCTGTTCGCTTTGTAGGGAGTGCCACATTCTGCCAATGATTTTGGGCTACAAACTCTGCAAGCGGCTTCGAGGACAACTTTACTGCCTCAATTCGTTTTACCGGAAGAGTTAACTCCTTTAGCGTCTTGGTTTGGAGATTAGATGATTCGCCCTCGTCTTTCTTCCTTTTAGGGACATATTGGAGCACATGACTTACTTTCTTGCCATAAGACGCAATACCCCCTTTATGAGATTTATTCACGTTGGCGTGTACCTCCTCAGTAACAGCTTTGGCTTTACCAATATTTACCTCAGCTCTTTTAGTTATGGGCTCGTCATTCTTGCTTTTTATGCCACCATCAGCTTTTATCTCCTTCACAATACGGTTCTTCAAGTAGAACTTTGCATCGGCGAAGTGTGACTCAGCCTCGGTGAATGGCTCATCATCAACAACTATTTTCTTCTCGACTTCACCCTCATAGTATTTCAAACATTGATGGTAGGTAGATGGAATCACTTTGTTCTCATGTATCCAAGGCCTTCCAAGCAAGATGTTGTATGAAGTCTTTGCATCAATCACATGTAGCCATGCACTTGATTGCATATTTTCAATGGTGATTTCCAGCCTGATCGTGCCTATGGCTCTTTGCCCCCTTGGTTGAATCCTTGGATCATCACACGACTTTCTGAGAGTTCGTTCATGGGAATACCGAGTTCTTTCACAGTGCGAATTGGCAAAATGTTCACTGAGGATCCTCCATCAACCAAAATTCGATTTACCTTTTCATCACACATATAGCCAATCAGGTACAATGGGCGGTTATGAATAGTGTCACCTAGTAGAAAATCGTCATTTGTGAACGTGACTTTTTCCTCACAAGCATTAACTTCTTGAGGAGTGGACTCGATGAGCTTTTCCAAAGATGGTGCCAACGGCAGGACATCACTCTTTTCTTCCCCTTTATCAGCGTTGCAACAAGAGGCCTCAATACCCTCACGGGAAATCTTCGTGCGGAACCAACTTGGTAAGAACTCCTCCAAGGTTACTGGATGTCGTGGCTTTTGAGGATGGTGCACCTCCACTTTTTGCTTTCTTCAAATATTTAACTGGATTTCGTCTCCTTGGTCTTTCACCATCATTTTCTTTGTTGGTTGTTCTATTGATTCTTTTCGTGGGCTCCTTTTGTGGTGCCTACGACGAGTCACCAATGTCCAACCTTCATTATCATCAGGTTGATTGACTTCAGCTTTGTCGCTCTCCAGCAATTCTTCATCTTTACTTTCTTTAAAATCACATAATTCATCCAGACTGAATGAGCCAAAGGTGATGGAGACTTGGTTTGCGCTTGCTTTCTCACCTTCAAACACGATCTTCTTTTCGCGAGCCAAGTCCATGACTTTGTCCTTAAAGGCAAAACACTTCTCTAGAGGGTGGCTTACAAGTCGGTGATATTTGCAGTAATTTGGGTCATTTGTTTTCCCAGCTTCATTTGGTCGCTTCATCTCCAGAAGCTCAATGAGATTTAACTCGAGGAGTTCTTTGAAAATGGCTGGCACATCAGAATCCAGGAATGGGTACTCTTTCTCCTACATTTCTTTAAGAGTCAACTTTCCACTTGGCTTATCTTGAAAAGAAGTGAATTTCATACTCTGCTTCTTGCTCACCTTCATCGTGAACTTCACAGGTGACGTGTTGACATTCATAGCTTCTTTGCTTTCAGACTTGGGTACGAACTTGTCCCATTTACTGACTTCTTGCTTGTCATTAACTTTGCGAGGTTCATAGATGGGCGGTCTTTCATTTCCAGCGGAGGCCATGCTCAATTCCATGTCATGGGCATGAGTTGCAAGTTCTTCAAATGTGTTAGGCTTGATATCTTGCAAGATGTAGCGCAATCCCCAATGCATGCCTTGGATGCACATCTCTATGCATGAAGCTTCACTAAGACTGTCTTTGCAGCTGAGGCTTGCATTCCTCCAACGATTGATAAAGTCGATAACTGGTTCCCCCTTTCGTTGACGAGTATTTGTAAGTTCTATCATACTCACAGTACGTCTCATACTATAAAAATGATTGAGGAACTCTTGCTCTAGTTGATCCCAACTATCGATAGATCCAACCTCGAGGTCCGTGTACTAGTCAAAAGCATTTCCTTTTAACGAGCGGACAAACTGCTTGATGAGGTAATCTCCATAAGTCCCCAGCAATGTTGCACGTCTCCATGAAGTGCGCAACATGTTGCTTGGGGTTACCTTTATCATCAAACTGTTGAAACTTTGGAGGTTGATAGCCAACAAACATCTTCAACATATCGACCCTTGCAGTGTACGACTTTGCATATGTAAGGGAGGTTTTGGCAGCAATTTCATATTTGTTCTTGATAATTCCTTCAATGAACTCCTTCAGTTGATTGATTGGAATCATTCCTTCAGATGAGACAGGGATAGCCTTAGTGGATGCTGCTTGTCTTGGGGGAGAGTCACTCTCTAGAACTTCTAGGAGCTTGCCGGGTGCATGGGTGGATTCTTCTTCCATCAAGATTCCCACCCTGTCTGTTAGCTTGCCGATTCTAGCCTCTTGATTTTGCATGTATTTGGTCAAGCTAGCGATTGCTTCTGTCAAGTTTGCCAACTGCTCCTTCATAGATGAAGTATTTTCCACCATGGCTTGCATGATTGTCGTGGACGACGGAGAGTAGCATAAATTTTCACACAGATTGATCCTTGATCGGCTTACGCTATGTGGTGTAAGTGGGGAGGATCCATCACTTGAAAAATCATCATCTTCCTTCACAGCAGAGTGCTTGGATCCGGAGAGGTTAAGCAGAGCAAGAGTTTTCTTGATCTTTTCAGCAACATCGCTTCCTCCTTCAGATACGTTTGTGGAAGATCTTGCTCCTTTTGAGGATGACGATCCAAAAATAGGGATTGACGCGGACGACACTTAGGGTGCTTGTTGTCCTAAAGAGCTTGCTTTGCTCCTTGTAACTGGTCCGAATCTTCCAAAGGTAACATCGAGGATGCTTTCCACATCAACATAGAACCTGGAGTTAGCAGCCTTGGTGGAAGTTGAACGGAGTTGATTTTCTTTGAAGCCATATTAGCGTTCTTGGTTTTTGATTGTTGGAGAGAAGAGATGAGAGGCAAAGATAGTCCCACTGGGCGTGCCAAAATTTGTAACAACTAAAATTTCGTTCCTGAAAATGATAATCAAGACAAGAAATATAGCGACAAAAAAAATATTTGTATTTCAATAATTTACGCGGGTTACAATCTTTGAACAATCTTAAGTTTAAAAGATGTAATCCTCTGATTCTTCTCCTCACGACCATCAATTCGAGAGCTTCGCTTGTTCTTGAATTGATGGACCACTTGTTGTTGGGATTTGACCACGAATGCGGAGCTAGGCTTTGATCACAAACGTAGAGGATGGAAAACTTGCGGCTCACCCCTTGGAGACGATGACTTCTTGTTATGCGGAAGACTTGCGAATCACCATTGTGGAGGAGAGCTTCAATATGTATCTTTTTTTCTTATCCCTTTAGCCTTATGGAGACCCCCTATTTATAGTTGGAGGGGAGGGAACTTGTGATAAACACATATCTTTTTTCCTCCAATTTGATTGGCCAACTTGAGTCATCAAACCTATCACTAAAGCTATGTGATAAGCTTGCACATAATTGGTTGAACCATGTCATTTGAATATTTGGCGACATTTGATTGGTCCTTATATTTGACTTGGCATGCTACATCACTTATTCGCGTGGCATGATTTTAGTGGCCTTTGATTTGACTTGGCGTGCCATGTCATTTGACACGTGGCATAAATTTTGGGCTTATCATTTGAAGTCCAACAAGATGAACTAGCCCAATTAACTCAGGCTCTTAATTAAATCCATATACACATATTGGATTTAAATATTAAATTCAATTATTCTAGCCCGTAATCATTGTTTGGGCTGACATGTCTTTGAGTTTATCATGTGGTCCAAATAATTTAATGGACTTAAACTCAAATAAAATTCAAACTTTTACAGATACATGTTGGCTTTTTTTCGCGAATATATTCTGGATATATTTAGTTGGTGTATTAAATCTGAAATTACAATACGACTATTATATTAATTCATGATCTCTGAATACAGATGAATAAAATCTGAATACATAGTTGGTATATGATCTCTGAATATTAAATATATGTATTCGAATACATCTGAATACAGATAAATACAATCTGTTATATACATACGATATGATTGTATTGTAAAAAGATGTAACATTTCATTCATTAGAACTGATTCTTTTTTCTGAATACATATAAATACAAAACGACTTTTATATCAGAGATTATATATGATCTCTTAATATTAAATACATGTATTCAAATACTCCTGAATACATATTAATATAATCTGTTATACACATATGAAGGTCTAAATATGTATTCAGGAGTATTTGAATACATGTATTTAATAATAGATCGTGGTTGAAAACAGGGAAAATTGACTGAAATTCAGTTTGACCGCCATAGATGAGTTCCATAGTTGAGAATTCAAAATCTAATTCCTCGCTGTTATCTCCGTCGAAGCAATCGCTAGCGTTCTCCTCCGTTGCCTCTTGAAATTCATCGGAGATTTTAGCGGCAATTTCAGCCAAGTATCCGAAGCTACTAAAGCTAGGGCACAAATAATTATCGTCTATGGCTTCCTGCATGATTTTGTTCTGCATGATTAAGTAGAGCTGTGTAGGTTTGTTTTTTATGTGTAGGTTTTTTATGTTGTGCTGTTCTGTATAAGGAAAGAGAATTGTTTGTTCTGTGCTGGGCTGGGCTGGGCTGGGATCGGAGAGAACGTAGGTGATGTGGGTGAGAGGAATGAGGGAAGAGAATGACATGTATCTAAGTAGAGAGAGAAAGAAAATATTGTAACTGAATAACGTATTTAGTGACTTAGGGTTAGGAGGTAACTAAAATTAGATATTTTGTTATAAACATTAAAAAGTATCTATAGAATATAATTTTTTAAAATGGTATTTATTTAAAATAAATAAGGTGTTAACCTTTGGTATAGGATGTAAAAATTTCAATTTTGAATGCTAGAGCCTATGTTTGAAATTTATTTGAGAGCCTACATTTGAAATTTGATTCCGAGTCAACTAAATTTTATAAATGTCGGCTATATCTTAAAAAGAGTTTCTGAAAGCGGCTATTTGTGCAATTTGCCCCAGTTCATACTAAAGAGAAATAGAAATTGAAGTACCTCTGCCCCTCTTTCTCGTAGCAGCTAGAGAGTATCCAAATTCTCTAATCTGACAGGCAGAAGAGGAGAGAAAAAATGGGAGGGGGAATGGAGTACAACAAGAACAAGTGGATCGAAGAATGGGGAGCCGCGAGGGAGAACCTGGAGCACAACTTCCGCTGGTCTCGACGTAACCTGGCGATTGTAGGTATCTTCGGCATCGCCGTCCCCGTCTTGATTTACAAAGGAATCGTCAAAGAGTTTGTAAGTCCCTCCGATTTTACATTTTATCTCTTCTCCTAATCAACTTTGCTTCTATTCATTTCTGTGCATTTATTGTGGTGCGTGTGCAGTGGATCTGCCTTTTAGCCCTAATCGTTGAGCATACATAGCATTTGCATTAATAACTTAAGCAGATTTACTAGAAATCCGGGTACTAGTCCTTGGAAGGCAATTGGTCGAGTTCTTAGTTTCTTAAGATAATTAAAGATTTGAGTCGTCCTGCTATTTTAGAAGGATATATCAACGCAAGTTGGATATCAAGTTTGTGATACAACATACACACCACATGTTTAGTTTACCTTAGGAGGTGGTGCAATCGTCTGGGAAATCCAAGAAATAAGCTTGCGCAGCACATCAACAATGGAGTTGGAATTTGTTACGCTAGCAGAAGCAGGCGAAGAAGTCAGAGTGATTTAGGAATTTTCGTTTTGAAATTCCATGGAATTTCAAAAAGTGAGAGCTCAGTTTCAATTCACTGTGACAGTGAAGCCACTCTAACATGAGCATGTAGCAATATATATAATGGGAAGTCAAGAGACATAAGTTTTCGACATGATTAGATAAATTTAATTAAAAATGGAATTATCTCTTTCATACTTGTGAAGTCAAAAAGTAATTTGGCCGGTCCATTTATGATTTACCAAATCTCTTGCAGGAAAATTTTAATGAAATTACTTCAAGTTTGATTTAGTTAAAACTCCTTTATTAAGTCCCCCAATAATGGCAACCCTACCCGACACTTGTGAATGAGTAGTTTTGGGTTCAAAGGGCAATAACAAGCTGTTGATAAGTGGACTTTTAACTACTTAAGAAGAAACATACTAATACTGGCTGTCACAAATAAGAGAGTTTAGTTTTAATGCTCTTAACGAGGTTCAGTTCAAGGAACAAGTGTCTCAAATGTGACAAAAACACTGACAGGACTTCACCTATTTGAACAATTGTCCCCCAAATACTGCTTTTAGGAAATCATTATTTATTGTATTTCAAACCTTCGTTTTTTTGGTGTTCTTTATACATATTTTTCTAACAACAGGTATGGTCAACCCAAATTTCCTTCTCTTTCTTGACCTGTCTACCTCACTAATCATTCTCTTAAATTGATGTGCATAACCACCGCTACCACCTATGATTCAATGTGTTGCTTAGGCATTGTGTTATGAATGAAAATTGGCCATGAGGCCACGGTGAAGGAGACGTTTGGAAAGTTAACAAATTATGTGTGTAATCTGAGGTAGGAGCATGTGAGGCATGAATTGGGTAAAGGGAAATAAATAAATAATTAGCAATAGAATAGAAAAAAAGAGTTAGGGCATTACGAGCTCCTATCCCGAGCGCCATACATAAATCGTTAACTCCTGAAATGTGCCTTCCGTCGTGGCCTTAAGGCCAATTTCATTCATAACACACTGGTAATGAAGACATTGATATTGGGGCAAGAGGCTAGGAGCTACTAACTCTTTCAGTGAAATACAAGTTTAATATGTTCTAGTTAGGGCTCAAATTACATTCTGAAAGGTTGCCGCATTGTGATCTTTAGCAAATATTGGCATTGTGATCTTTGTGAGTAGAATTTTTTTTGATGTTCTTATTCATCTCGTTGGTTTCGTTTGTATTTTGTATTGATAAATTTGGCATGAGAAGAGACTTATGTTATCTGAAGTTGATAACTGAGTTTTTCCTATGAAACCAAACAACAAATTATCATTCGAAACCAAATCCAGCGATCTGAATTTCTTTTTATGGTTGGGTTCTAATTTTAGTTAATTGATAATTTCACAAGTAAGCCAATAAATAAGTTAATCTTAGTTTTATTTAGTTAGAATCTATAATAGGAATATCATTGTATTTATGATTTATTTTCATAAAATATCTTTGGTCGATGGCGCTTAGGCCTTTGATCTAGTGGTAGAAGCGTAATATGTGATGTGTGGGTTAGATGCGTGTCATGAGTTCAAACCTTGCCGCACACAAAAGTCTGGTAATATGTGATGCGTGGGTTTAATACTACTACTTCTTCTACCAGTCTCCATTGGCCTATGTGTATAACTTTTGATAAAAATCAATGATCTCCCTCTTGATTCTCCGTGGTTCCTCAATTTTTTCTCCCTGGTTCCTCAATTATTTCTCCCTGAATCACTAGATGATCAATGTTATTATTTCTTTTATGAGCATTATCAACTTTATGGAAGAATTTTGTATTTCCGTCCCTTTCTTTTAGCCAAAGAGTTTTGGATCTCTGCCCCCATGCTTGCTTCATTTTAATGCATTCCTCATATTCCATTAAGAGAGATGCCTTCTTAACAATTTCATCATCTGTCAGAGCTCTAGCATCCTTTATTGAGTCCAAATCTGCCAGTTGACTCAGAAGATTGCTTTTTTTGTATGCCTAAATTTCCATTACTACTTCTCCTTCATTACTTAAGCTTTCCTTTGAGTGCTTTAAGTTTGCATTAGTAAATGATCTGGTCTTCCTGAGAAGCAAAAGATTTCACCAATTTCTGCTTCTGTCTACAAACCCTTCAATATCCAACCACCAGTTTTCAGACTTGAAATAAGTTTTGACTTGCTCCTAGGTACCGCATTGTAAAAGACATAGGGACATGATCTGAGATCAATCTCGGGGGTAGGATTTGCTTGATGTTTCTAAATCTGTCATCCCATTCTCCAGAGATTAAAATTCTGTAAACTCTGGAGGCAATGACTTGGTTATCCCCTTTAAACCAATTAAAGGATTCCCTTTCCAGTTGGAGATCGATTAAGTTAATAGCTTCTATAAAAAGCTAAAAATCCCACAATATCTCTAGACCTCTTATTGCAATTCCTTTTTTCAGAAGAAAATCTGGTGACATTAAAATCACTACAGCCAGCCCATGGTCCTTCCATCAACCCCCTAACAGCACCTGCTTCCCCTGTACTGCTCTCCTTTCAATATAGCAATTAGGAGCATACACCCCTGTTATGTGGCACCCAAAATCTTGCAGAAGGGCGTCAGTTTTGCAAGTCAATGTATGGGCTCTAATCTGCAACACTTCCTCTTTACATACTCTACAATCTCATAACATTATAATACCCCCTTGTACCATTGTCTTCCAAGCATGCAACCCAAAAAAAAAAAGCCTGCTTAACCAATTGCTTTCTTCCCCCTCTAGTTTTGTCTCTTGAAAACAGATAATATCTGCAATCCAGTTGAGTACTAGACTCTCACAATTCTTCTTTTCTCCACATCATTCAGTCCCCTTATATTCGATGAGATTAGTTTGATTTTCATAATTCAATTGGCAGTAGGCCTTCCCCCCTGCTTCTTCTCCCATTTCTCTTGAATTTTACATTAAAAGAAACAAACCTTTCAATTCCTGGGTACCTCTGAACCTGGGCCTCTTAATATCCAGTTCTGATTTCATTCTTCTAGCTTGTGTACAGCTATCTATCGGCATCAGCAGCTACAAAGCCCTCCACTTCATGCCCCTGGAATCTACCCCAAACATATTGCTCAGTTTGAGCAAATTGATGTACTCATACTGTTGCATCTATCTCTTTCCCAAGAAGTGGGTCCTAGTGTTGAACATGAAGAGGCTCAACAAGGAGGAGGATTTAAAAGTGATCACAGTAGGTTAAAACTGGGGTGTAAGAGAAGGGGTGAATTCCGGTGGAGAATCACATCGGAAAAGGTTATTCTATAGTCCTGCGAAGTAGGAAAGAGAAGTGTCTCGGGAAAAGTGCCTGGGAGCATTTTCACTGTCCAATTGCTTCAAGCTAGAGAACTTTTTAGTCATTTCCCAATTTCATACTTATAATGTCCCTTTGGCGGCCATTGACATAACATATCTCGTTACTTTAGGTTAGGTGTTTGTCAGGAGTTCTTATCGTGGTTAAAGAATTTTGTGTCCGTATAGAGATAAGTGTGGAAGTTGGAGAACTTCTAGTTTTACATAATCCTGAATTTGCCTTAGGAGAATTATTTAGGAGCATCTTGACAACTTTTGGAATTTTTCTTAAATAAAGAATGTTTTGGAGTAAAAGTTTGTAAGTAAAAGTAATGATGTTTGGCTAATTGTAATTTTTGAAGGTTTATGAATGTTTTGTGAGTGGAGGAGTTTTTCTTTGAATAACACCAGTAAACCACTTCTTCGGAAAAAACAAAACAGATTTTGATTGATTTTTAATAACCTTCTTGAAGAAACTTAAATCATTTTGGAAAAAGTTTATTTGCAAATTTCAAAAAGGTTTCCACAAACAAAGGATAACTTAATATTAGACAGGAATGGCTCTGAATATAGTGAAATATGCATACAGAGGGACCCCAATTAATTCGGGATTGAGGATGTAGTTAATTTATAATGACCTATGCCCCTTCAAAATAGGATTTCTGAAGGTTTATGGATGGAGTAGCCACTTGCTTTGTCCCCTTCGCTGTGCTTGATTTTTATTGGGCGTAACTAGAATTTGTTTTGGGACTTTAGCTTTCTTCTATTTGTGATTTTTATAATTTTGTGCTTATATGTTCTTAATATTGGAATTTAGTTTGCATTATTGTTAATTTGTCACGAGTTGCCTCTTATTAGGAACCTTGCCCACTCTTTATAGTTTCTTAGTAGTATCAGCTGCATCATACAATTGAAAAGCCATTGTACGTGCTATGAATTTGAGTCCTACATCTCCTATATCTGAGATCTCAAATCAACTTTGTTACGGGTTTTCAGTTAACATCAAATTACACTTCTAAATTCAAGTGGTATCTTTGTAATGTAGCTTAAAGACTGTTTTTACTGCATTTTCTGTACTGGAGATATTATAACTACTCTTGTTAATAAGTTACTCATCAAGAACAAAGGTGATATCCAGTGTTGTAACAACTATATGGGTATCGAGTTACTTAGTCATACCATGAAAGCTTGGGAGAGGGTGGTGGAAGTAAGGGTGAGGAGGACTGTGTCTATATCTGACAACCAGTTCAGGTTCATGCCGGGTCGTTCGACTACGGAAGCTATCCATCTGATTAGGAGGTTAGTGGAACAGTATAAAGATAGGAAGAAGGATCTGCACATGATGTTTGTTGACTTGAAGAAAGCATATGACAAGGTTCTTAAGAAGGTTCTCTGAGGCAAAAGGTGTGCCGGTAGCCTACATTAGAGTGATCAAGGACATGTATGATGGAGTTAAGACTCGGATTAGGACTGTGGGAGGCGACTCGGAGCATTTCCCGGTTGTTATGGGGTTGCATCAAGGATCTGCGCTCAGCCCGTTCTTATTTGCCCTGGTGATGGACGAACTAACACACCACATTCAAGGGGAGATGCCACGGTGTATGTTATTCGCTGACTATATAGTTCTGATTGATGAGACGCGAGACAGTGTTAACGACAGGCTGGACGTTTGGAGACATACCCTTGAGTCTAATGGTTTCAAGTTGAGCAGGACTAAGATAGAATATTTGGAATGCAAGTTCAGCATCGAGTCGGGGGAAGTGGGCATGGACATGAGGCTGGATCGCAGGTCACCCCCAAGAGACGTAGCTTTAAGTACTTGGGGTCGACTATCTAGGGGGACGGTGAGAATGATGAGGACGTCACACACCGTATAGGGGTGCGGTGGATGAAATGGAGGTTAGCATCAGGAGTCCTGTGTGGCGTGCCACCGTTAATCAAAGGTAAGCTCTATAGAGTTGTGGTTAGACCGGCCATGTTGTATGGGGCAGAATGTTGTCCGGTTAAGAACTCTCATATCCAGAAGATGGAAGTAGCAGAGATGAGGATGTTGAGGTAGATGTGCGAGCATACTAGGTTGGATAAGATTAGGAATGAAGTTGTTCGGGAGAAAGGTGGGCGTGGCTCCTATAGAGGACAAGATGCTGGAAGCGAGGCTCAGATGGTTCGAGCACGTGCAGAGGAGGAGCCTTGATGTTCTGGTGAGGAGGTGCGAGAGTTTGGCCTTGGCGGGAACGAGAAGAGGTAGAGGGCGACCTAAGAAGTATTGGGGAGAGGTGATCAGACAGGACAGGACGCTGCTGCGGATTTCCGAGGACTTGGCTCTTGATAGGAAGGTGTGGAGGTCGAGCATTAAGGTTGTAGGTTAGGGCGTAGTCGAGCCCGGGGGTGAGGCTAGTTCGATAGGGGTGGCCTTAGACCGCTAGGGGTTTATGTTGTGTTCTCACTATCCTTTCATTTTCATAGCATCGGGGCTTATTTTCTGTTTTGTTATTGCGTTTCAACTATTTTCTAGTTCTTATGATGATGTTATTATTTCTTTGGTTTCTGTCTGATGGTACTCATATATTGTCCCTTCCCTTCTCGTCTTTTCCGTTTTCTTGAGTCGAGAGTCTTTCGGAAAAAGCCTCTCTACTCCTTCGGGTTAGGGGTAAGGTCTGCGTATACATTACCTTCCCCAGACCCCACTTGTGGGATTTTACTGGGTCGTTGTTGTTTTTGTTAATACCTTGTGGCTTAGTGTGAGAAGAGATTAGTTATTATTGTTTTGTTCCATTATATTTTAGCCTCTAATTCTACTTTTTGATGAGTACTAACACAATGATAATGGTTGACAGCATTTGCATGATGATGAGTGGGGAAGGCCACGCACAAAGTTTGTACCATGAAGCTTTTATAGCTCTGTAATAATCTTGGAAGGAGGACAATTAAATACTTCCTAGGTGACCTCAGTTTGTCAATTTCTGTTTGAACGAACTTTTTTCTCAAAAATAATTTGGGATATGATGCCCTTTGGAATCTCACTCTTGGTGGCTGTTGACATTACCTACTATATGATTGTATCTCTTGAAAATATGAACTTTGATGTTTTGGTCTCTGTGCGTGCACGCCCGCCAGGGTGCTTCTGGTATTTGAATATCTGATGCAAGCTCGTTTTGATCTGTGGGTTGTGAGGGATAAGAGATAAGTGTTGGATACACTTGATTATTTGAGAAAGTGTTCATATGCTGGCAGTACATAACGTTTGATACCCTGTGTTGAATAAAACTTCCTGGCCTCCTATTTATCAAATCTCTTTAAGTTCTGTTCAAAGATTCGAAGAAATGCCAAAATGTCTACTTGTGGATGGTTACAAAGGTTGAATAGAGTGATGTTATTCATATCGAGTCTATAAGCGTTTTGCCATATCGTGGGCATCCTTGTTTCCACCACCAGTAGATGATCGTTTCCTTTAATGCGTGATACAGTCCAGATTTATAAAATACAAGTTAATGAGACTCCAAAGTCCTCCGAGTTAGAAGGCGTCAAAGGTTCTCCTTTAACGTTTTTCTTTATAATTTGAGTTGGAAATTGATGTGAACTCTTCTCCTGGAGCAATTTGGAAGATACAGCTCTACATTCTGGAGGAAGTGCTTTTATATTCATGAGAAACAGAGAAAAGGTATTTCATTTGACAGACCTCACTTCAAAACGTAAACATAACATGCATGTGGACGAGACCACATTTTCTTCACTCAATTTCAGGTAATTGAATTAAAGCTACTCCACTCGATATATTTAAACAAGTTGAAAATTGAAGGCTCTCTAGAACAAATGAAGAGCCAACATGGTTCTCTTGAAATACTTGCACTAGGTGAGAACAATCTGAGTTGATGAATGTGCTACTTTAATGCCGAGAACGCATATGGATGTCCCACGTCCTGATGCGCCAGAAACATCCTGTTTCCCGTCCTCGTCTTCCCCGAGTTAAGTATGATATAAGACTTGCAAAAGTAAATTCTTTTTAAACGAAAAAAGAGCTTCATCACATATCTGAAACGTCAAGTGAACTTTGAAGACAAGCATAGAGGTATATTATTCAAACCTTTCAACACTTTGAGACCCTTTCTCGTGTCTAACTACCGCAACCCTGTTTTCAACTCATTGCAACGCCATAACTATGTTCTAGAAGCATGGGGAATAGATCATGCCGAAATATGACTGCTAATTAATAACAAATAGTTTTGTTAATGGTGTTTGCACTTTGTGAAAATAGTGCGAGGTAACTATTGTAAATTTTTTTAACTCGTACGTGGTAGAGAATTGTTGTCTACTTAAGACTAAAAGCTAGTAGTGACACTTCTACTATTCCGCCCATTCTACTAAGAGCCTCTAAAGCTATGTTTAGCGTAATCAATATAATAGGTGGACTCGGCTTTACTGAAACACAAGTCTTTATAAAACTGGTCTAGGCTACTCCAGCTTGCTTCCTACCCAGAATGGAGTTTCAATCAGGTGATGAACCTTCATTTCAGAATTGTATGGCGTCGCCACGGCAGTATCATAAAATGTAACCGTGCATATCTTGCTGCAAGTATTATCTTTTAAGCTGATAAATATAAGGTGGCCTGGTCTGTTCAGCCTGTACAAGACCAAAGACTGATTTCACAACTTCTAGCCAACCAAATACAAATGCTCATTCGCAACTCCACAGTAGTATTCTGCACCCATTTTTGGCATTGGATGAAAGTGTAAAACCTCCATATCAATATCAAAATAGCAAAAGCTACTTAACAATGTTGATGTCCAAAAGATTGCTCCATTGAAGAAAACTCCCATACCATAATCGAAAGAGAATTTGGGAAATTGAGCTCGAGTTCTAGATATAGCCTCCAGGAGTTTGTCTCTGAAGAGTACACCTCAATATGGTAAGAAAAGTAATATAGGTTAGTTATTTCATTGGTGTATGGGTCAAAATCTGACCATGTGGGTTATCATTAAAAGGAATGGTAAGGAGTCGACCAAGCCATAGTCGTACCCACGAGGCGTAATAGTGGCGAGTATCTCGGCCACTGCCAAGATCGAACCGTCAGAAGGCTTACATGGCAGAATATATGTCGTAATACTTGGGCGAGTAAGGAAGAATACAGTCATGAGAAGATACGCTGGTTAAAGACCGTTGGATAAAGGGGAAGATTGGTAATATATATAGGAGAGGAAAAGCTCAGGAAACAGGGGTTCCCATCCAAGAAAAAGAGAGGAACAATGTATCAAAGAGGAGAACAGGAGGGGACTTCCAACAATAAACCAAATGCCCAGATTTTGGTTACAACCCTTTGTAATCATCATTGTTGAATCAATAAAGATAGATCTCATAGTTATCAACACTTTTCCCTTTTTTCCTTCTTTCCTCTTACAAGTACAGAGCAATATATCAAAGATGTAAGCTTATCATTTACATTTTATGTCTGTTAATCATCTTAAGGAATGTTATATAAACTCAGTCTCTTTCAATTCTCATATTCAATATGCTTAGATCTGGGGTTAATTATATTTGGTTAAGATTTATCCTTCATTTTCTTTATTAATTGGTTTAACGAAAAGCTTAGCACTTTTTGGTTAAACAATTTGGCGCCATCTGTAGGGATTTCTTAGCCAAATTTTTTAGTTTCCTTTAGATCTAGAACCAACCAAGTATTACTACCAGGTTGTCATAGCCTCACCACCTCGGCATAAACACCAACTCGAAAGAGTGGTAGGTAAGCTTTTGAGATAACCATACCAATCTAGGTCGGATCTCTACATAAAATAGAAATTGTGAGCGATGTCTATGCAAAACCCATGCCTCACCTATAGCGATGGGTTTGGCACGCCATATACATGTTTAAAGTAGAATCACAATCACTATGCGCTTGGCATGACCGCAACCCCATTTGACGTATTCACCCTATATACCAACCTATACTCCCACCTCTTAGGAAGAGACGATAGCCTACTGTGTGATCCTTTGAAACAGCGGGCATATCCTGCCCTATTTTCGTACCCGCACGCACTGGATGATTTATGACCAAAGTATGACATGTTTCCCTTGTTGTTTGTGCATATCGGACGGGGTCGGATTGGGACTCAGTTTCGACATCCCAACGGGCAAGGTAAGTCTAACCCACGAGAAGCCTGGACACGATTAACGATGGACCCGAACACGACCGTCAAACCTAAAATCGTTCGAGTACGAGGCGAAACGAGCGACCCTACGGTGTCGTTCCTCCTTTCACCAACTTACCAGGCCAAGGTAACAAGCAATTTTGTTTGGATTTCACTTATCACAATCTCTTGTTGGTTCAGAATAAGAACATGAGCACTCTCACAGGTATGCGAACAAGGAACGAGTGCCACCAAAGCACCCCATGAAAAGGTTCCGTACCATACCACCTCGCAATTAGTGACCGAGTAAAGCCCTATAAGCCGTACTGCATTACAAATAACAAAAACGGTTCAACACAGGTCGACTATTAAGAAAATCTCCAGAACAGGGGACTCACCCACGAAACACAGTAATCTCCAAGGAAAGCAAAGTTAAGCGAATTAGGACTCACCCATGACTACATAATAATCTCCAATGAAAGCAAGGTTAAGTGAACTGGGACTCACCCACGAAACGCACAGTATTCTCCAGTAAAAGCAAAACCAAGCACACCGGGACTCACCCCGACGCACGCATAAATAGTACGATGTCGCGTCATGTTCTCCAATAAAAATAATACGATGGGTTATAATTCGACCTTGCTCGAATTAACACCTTTACGGCCACTAACCATCGTCAAAAGGGTCACAATTCGACCTCGCTCGAATTAACACCTTTACAACCACTGGCCATCGTCAAATGGGCCACAATTCGACCTCGTTTGAATTAACACATATACGGCCACTAGCCATCGTCAAATGGGTTACAATTTGACCTCGCTTGAATTAACACCTTCACGGCCACTGGCCATCGTTAAATGGGTTACAATTCGACCTCGCTCGAATTAACACCTTTACGACCACTGGCCATCGTCAAATGGGTTACAATTCGACCTCGCTCGAATTAATAACTTTACAGCCACCAGCCGTCGTCAAATGGGTCACAATTCGACCTCGCTCGAGTTAACACCTTACGGTCATCAACCACCGTCAAATAAAAGAAAATTTCGACCTCGCTCAAATTGACAACGGATTACAATTTCGATCTTAAATTCACGT
Source organism: Nicotiana tabacum (assembly GCF_000715075.1). NCBI lineage: Eukaryota > Viridiplantae > Streptophyta > Magnoliopsida > Solanales > Solanaceae > Nicotiana > Nicotiana tabacum. Next base: position 137,192,353 of record NC_134090.1, on the reverse strand, counting down.
CTTTGTGGCTGTCGGCCATCGCCAAGTCAAAGTAAAATTCGTCCACCCGAATCGACAGATTAAAATTCGAACTCGTTCAAACATATAAGTCAGAAATTGACTTTGCCTAAGACGACAACTCCAAGTTCGAACTCGTTCAAACATATAAGTCAGAAATTGACTTCGCCCAAGATGGAAACTCCAAGTTCGACCTCATTCGAAGATATAAGTCAAACTTTCGCCCAAGATAGCAACTTCGAGTTCGACCTCGCTCGAATACATATGGAAAAATTGACTTCGCCTAAATTGATAAGTATGAACTTAATCCCACTCGAATATATAAGTCGAAACTGACTTTGCCTAAGATGGCGAATCTCAATTCGACCTCAATTGAATTAAGGTTGATTCCGCCCAAGTTGGCAAATCGGAAGTCAGTCTAGCCTGAACTTGCAGATCCAAAGTGACTTCGTTCGGACTCACACGACGAGATCCTACTCGATCCAGGCAAGGTCGGATTCCCAATTAAAAAGATCAGGGACTCGTCCCAAAAAAATAACAAACGGGAGGGCAGGAAAACGAAAATCAAAAGATACACAAACGAAGCAACTATTTCATTCAAATATACGTGCGTAACAGCCGCTCCTTACAATGGGCCAAAACAGGCCCTTAGGAGAAAAATGAAAATAAACAACAACAAAAAAAGTAAGTACAAAAGTTGCAACGAAGTTTCACTAGGCATCATCTCCAACACCGTTCTACCCAACATCATCATCATCAGAAAGGAGCCCATTCTCAACATCAATGCCCTCGTCAGCCTCCGTCGTCACAGGGTCGTAACCGCAGGTGGCGCGAGCCTCGCGTGCCTTCGCCCGAGCATCTTCAAAGGAGGCTTCTGGAACATTCCCTACCTCCCACAAACCCTTGTAAATATCATGTTGGGCCTCGGCATGGACCCATAACTCATACAGGCGACATGGAACAGTGGCTGAAGCAGACTCCTGAGGGGGGCTTGAGCCAATAACTGTGCCTTCTTGGCTTCAAGAGCCGCAACTCGATCTCCCAAGATCGAAGCGTCCTGATCCAGCTCACCAATTCTCTCCTCGAGTCGTGCCTCCCTTAGCGTAGCCGTCTCTCTCTCTGACTCTTGCTCGGACTTGAGGACGCGGATAATATCCTCTAGTGCCGCCGCCCTCGCCAAAGCCGACACTCGATCATTCTCAGATCTCTCCATCTCGACCACTTTTCTTTCTAGCTCGGCCACCTCCTCCATCCATTCTGCACTCAAGGTGTCGACCTTAGCAGCATTTTGCTCAAGCTCAGCTCGTAAAGATAGCACCTTCGCCTGAAGGTCCTCACACTCCGCGACAACCCCTATGCCTACTTCAAGCTCTTCTTCCTTGGTATGAAGCAGCTCCTCAAGCTCACTACATCTGCGGATAGATCGCATCAGTTCCTCATCTCTCTTCTCCAACTCTTCCCTGGTAGACTGGGTACCGACGCCCTCTCTGAGCTGCTCGTACATCTCACGACATCTGTTGCGATACCGTCGATAATTCTCAGCCTTCTTCAGAAAAATCTCGGCCCGTGTCTCGGCCCTACGAGCACTCTCGACCTCCAACATGTAAGTCTAAAAAAAAGAGAAAGAAGAGAGGGAAGAAAGAGATGAGTAAAGACAAAGGTCACAAAGCAAAGAAAACAAAAAAAGAACTCACCCTTAGGCCCATCGCGGCCACACCACGTGACAACTCAGAGTCGTGACATCCTAAAGAGCTCCGCTTTCGGCGGCGGAGCATAGAAGATCAAACTGCGGCACAAAGTCCACTGTGTCTTGCAGTAGGTTGAGATCAGACGGAATTTCGAGTATTCGGGAAGGGCCTTCCGCTTCTACCACAGTTCGGGTAAAGCCCTCCTTTAATATCCTTATGTCATTAGGGTCAATGTCGGACTCGGATTCATAATCCTTAACCATGATGCCCTTCCCCCTCTCATTGGCCGAAGAGGATGCGCGATTTTGCTGAGATGTTGAAGGGCCGCCCGAAACAGCAATGACGGCCTCGGAACTCCGTCTCTCCGCCACATCAGCCCCTTGAACGCTCGCAATAGGCATCGTCTCCATAGTTGGGTTGGCACCACCTCCGACTTTGGTCACCGCTGAGGCAAGGACGCCCCTCGAAGAAGTTTCAGCCAGGGAAACCTCCTCCAACACTACCCTTCGTCTCTTCGACGGGGTCTCCCCACTACTAGCGCGGGAAGATTCACTCGTTAAACGAACTGAGGGAGGGAATCTCCGGCTGAGTAACCTTCGAGTGCACAACTTCGGCCGCAGGTGCAGGCCAGATGGTAGTTTTTAGTGCAGGACGGGCAACAGCCCTCGGCGCAGGACGGGTAGGGGGCGCTGGTTGACGGAATGCGAGTGGAGGAGCCCTCATCCTCCTCACTCTCCGACCTGTCAATAAGAAGGGATTAGATCATACAACGACAAGGTTTAAAAAAAACTATGAAGTAAGGAACAAATCAAAACTACAACAAGCCAACTCACCAGTAAGAGGCTTGTGCCCAAACTTCTCATGGAAGGGTGCCCACTCACGAATTCCCACCGTATGGCAGAGAATTGCGCTCACCCACTCGCGGATATAGGCAACCAGCGGGGGAGGTAGTCTCTCTACTGCAAAATCAAAACAAGTCCTCGGCGATGTCTCCTAAAGGAAGACGATCGACGACCATCTTAAGAAAAATTGCAAAGTAAGCAAAGGAAAACTCACGAGCGAAGTTCCACGTCTATGGAAACTCTGCAGAGTTCGCCACAAGGTGCTCTGTCCGCACATATAAGTAGCTTTCCCAAACACGTCGATTGGCCTTATCTTCCATCTTTACCACCAAACTCTTGGTTCCTCTATGGCGCATATGGATCATCGTACCCCGAAGAAAATGAGGGGCAAAGATGTAGAGCATGTGCCCTAGGGAAATTTCTCGGCTGGCCAGCTCCGCGTACTTGATAAGCATAAGAAAGAGCTTGTACGCATATGGAGAGAGTTGAGCCGGGCACACTTCATAGAAGTGGCAGAAGTCTAACACCAGAGAAGGAAGGGGAAGCGTGTACCCGATAATAAAGGGGTACACGTAAAATGCGCAGTATCTCGGGCGATACAAATGCACAATATCCTTCCCCACCGACACCATTTTGATATGAGCAGGGATTCCCCACTTAGCTTTGAGCGCCGTAATCGCTGCCTCATCCATAGTGGAAGGAACGACTTCCAGCTCACTTCCGGAAGGGCTGTAAAAATCAGTCCTCATCTTCCCCGGACGAGGAACTATTTCATACACCGTCAGAAATCCCACGTCTTCCACCACCTCCACCTTCTCTTCGAATATGGATGCATCACTTTTCGGCACCGGAGCACCAACAGCTCTATCAGATTGGGAAGAGGCACTAGCCATTTGTCTTCCTTGATCGAAGTAAACAAAAACGATGAAGAAAAAAAGTGGTGTAATAGTCATAGCGAATTTTAGCGAAAGTAGAAATAGACTAGAGAAAAAGCTTGAGAAGTTCTTTCTTAGACAAATTGAAAAGCGAAACAATCAAATGGGAGACTCCCCCTATTTATAGGGACATAAATATCCTAAGCGGGAAATCCAAGATACGCCAATCAGGAAATGAAAAGGGCAAAGGAAATGATACGGTGCCTGGGAAACGTGCGCCATAGTGACGCATAATAAGTATTCATGATACCCTGAATTGATGTGACGATCCAACTTTGAACTGACGTAATGGTCCGATGAAATCCTTGAAGCATCACATCGCTACCTCACCATAAGGACCTCGTTCCTCGCATAACATTCAGATTTCTCCTAACTTTTGAATCAACAGAATCTGCCCATCGAGCTCACCAAGAGGCGACCTCAACGGGCGGAGGGACTAGCTGTATGAGTCAAAATCTGACCATATGGTTTATCATTAAAAGGAATGGTAAGGAGTTGACCAAGCCATATTCGTACCCACGAGGCATAATAGTGACGAGTATCTCGACCACTACCGAGATCGAACTGTTAGAAGTCTTACACGGCAGAACATATGTCGTAATACTTGGGCGAGTAAGGAAGAGTACAGTCATGAGAAGGTACGCTGGTTAAAGACCGTTGGATAAAGGAGAAGATTGGTAATATATATAGGAGAGGAAAAGCTCTGGAAGCAGGGGGTTCCCATCCAAGAAAAAGAGAGGAATAATGTATCAATGAGGAGAACAGGAGGGGACTTCCCACAACAAATCAAAAGCCCAGATTTTGGTTACAACCTTTTGTAATCATCATTGTTGAATAAATAAAGATAGATCTCATAGTTATCAAGAACTTTCCCTCTTTTCCTTCTTTGCTCTTACAAGTACGGAACAATATATCAAAGATGTAAGCTTATTATTTACATTTGATGTATGTTAATCATCTTAAGGAATGTTATATAAGCTCAGTCTCTTTTGATTCTCATATTAAATATCCTTAGATCTGTTGGAAAATATTGGATGATTATGGAGAACAAAAGTTTAGCTTGAGTCGCGTCAAGGACACTGTCCTTAAGGATTTTTCGCCTACACCGTAATGAATAAAATTAGGCGTATCCCCCAGGATTCAACAAGCTCTTCTAGTATAAACTAGGAGCAGAAACAACAAAGATTAACAAAGATAACCCAACACAATAGAAGAAAAGTTTTTCGTTCTTCTACCTTCAAAATGAACACAAACATATACTTATATATATAGTCCAAAATGGACATATAACTGTCAAGAAAGAATAGTTATAAAACCAAAGCTAAGAAACGTTACATATTTAAGGCCATTAAGCATGAAACATTTCAAATGGTCACATTCAAAAAACTAATTAATTTGATAGCCATAATAAATAATAATAGCCATTTAAAGCTAATAAAATATTATATTTAAAGTTATTCAAATTTACTATTACACACATTAAATATATTCAAATTAATAGTATAATAAAGATCCATAAATATAATATAACAAGAATGAACCTAGACAACAATTTGAATATCTCTTTTTGAGTTACCAAATTATTTTTTTAACAATCTCTCACATAACTCAAAAAGAATATTAAGTAATAGAGTAAAATAAAAAGTTTTGCTGGGTTTTCACAAATGAACATAATGTGTCGAATGTGGTGTCTTTTGAACTATGAACCAGACCTAGATAAAATAAGATTAAACTTATAGAACAATTGGTGAAGTTTAAAACTTCTATGAACCAAGAATTCTTTTGTAAGTGTAGTGTCTTATCAATCATATTATACCCTCACACACTTTGTTGTTTATCGCGGTTTTGCGCTAATAGGCCATGCGCGCGCCTGGTTTTCATGAGTACTCTAGAAATTTTGCCACAAATTTCATAAGAGCGGCCCCACTCCACACTCATATAGGTTCATCCATCAAGTGTATTCTGCAGCGTAATACACCACCTACAATAGGCTATGGATTATTGGATTAAGAGTATAATAACTCAACCTCACATTCCTTGCAGTCTTGCACTATGTATATACACAGACATATATTAATAGTGCATATTTGATCAACTAATGACTTGTTATTATCCATATGAACCTACTTCATGGGATCTCCAATCACATAGGTTGGGTTACCATCATTGTTGATACATCTCAAATTGGCAAAAGTCTCAACCCCTCGATGTTTCACTTATAAGTCAAAGGATTGGCCAAATCCTCTTTTGATTATACATAATATGTATAAAAAATTTCACATCTCTAAGCAATTGCTTTATCACATTAGGTCTCAGAGAATGTATCTACTCTTGCCATTGAAAGATTTATTATCTTACAATAGCTATTGCGCCTTGGCAATCACAATTCATCGACACAAATGTCGTCGGCTTAATTCCTAGTGGAATATTCACCAAGAGATCGCTTAATCAGCCTCATTGCCAAGTAATTTCAATACCATAACGCTCCACCAAAAAGTGTTCAAATAACCACTGGTGAGTTTTTATTCATCATCTGAATTAGAGATTCAATATCATCACTGTATCTTTCTAATACAGTGGAATCATATACAAAATACTAACTCGTATTACTTCTCAAATAATGTATAAAATCATCTCAAATGAAAAGAAACTTGACTTCCATACCAGTGTCTTTTGAAATATTCAACACGTATTAGAAATTATTTTCTTTTGGTATCTTCCATATTCAAATACGAAAGTAAAATTTTCTAAACGTAGAAGCAACTTTAACTTCTACAGAAATATCTTAAATAGGAAACATGTCATAATTCAATAATTTCTTCACCCAAATTACTAAGAGACCCAAAGTAAGATAATTTTTCAGAGCCAGAAATATAATATATTTTTGATCTTCCAATATAAATTTTTCACCACAAAAAATCTCAACTTTGTAAGGCCTCATTATAATTTTAACAAATAATATTTCCTACATTTTTCCTTATTAGGAACATGATATATAACTCTGGACTCTACGGTCCCCCACATTTCGAAAATTTCAGGTTAAGGAGATAATTGTTCCCCAACTCATAAAGAGTTTTACCAATTTATAAACAACAAACTAATAATATAGTTTCACCCAAAATGTCACAAGAGCATGAAGGTCTTATCTATTATTTCTATCAAACTAATATGTAGGAGCCCACAATGATCTAGGAACACATATACTCAAGCTGAACTCCTAGAAATCATGACTCACTAATTAAGATAATTCGGTAGATATATATTATTTGTAAAGATAAATGCAAATTCGTCAAAATTCAAGAGCTCAAAAAGCTGTTTAATATATTGTGAAATGCTTCAACAAATATATGTAAAACATTCAAATATTATGAGAGAAGATTTATAAAATCTAACACATTAATCATCCTCTTCCCTTCCATCAAAAAGATCTGTCAAATTTATTTGACATGAATGATTATCATGTATAATAAATTATTCAATTTTTCATTCTCATAGAATTAGCAAAGAACTTATACGATTTGGGTATAAAAATCAATCGTGCTTTTATTTATAACACTCCAAATTCAAAACTCAAATTTGTTGAAACTGAAGAATAAATTTAAACCCACTATCTTAGAGCTTTCAAGATTTTCAAAAAATGGATAACAATAAAAGTCTACATTTTGTAGGCTTAGGCGCATATAAATACTATAAAAAACGTATCTTTTTTTGTGGTGCAATTTATCCTCCATAATGCGATAATGCACAAAATTGAAACAACAACTTGATTAATATTCCGTTGCTCACAAAAATAATTTTCATAAAGAGTGGTATTCTCCATAAGACCACTGTGCAAACTTGATGTACAGGTCCCATTTTCAAAAATAAATTGGACAACGTCAAACTTGATTCTCCATGATAAAATAGTGTAAATATCCTTAAGATTGTTGGAAAATATTGGATGATTATGGAGAACAAAAGTTTAGCTTGAGGCGTGTCAAGGACATTGTCCTTAAGGATATTTCGCCTACACTGTAATGAATAAAATTAAGCGTATCCCCCAGAATTCAACAAGCTCTTCTAGTATAAACTAGGAGTAGAAACAACAAAGATTAACAAAGACAACCCAGCACAATAGAAGAAAAGTTTTTCTTTCTTCTACCTTCAAAATGAACACAAACATATACTTATATATATAGTCCAAAATGGACATATGACTGTCAAGAAAGAATAGTTCTAAAACCAAAGTTGAAGGCCATTAAGCATGAAACGTTTCAAATGGTCAGATTCAAAAAACTAATTGATTTGCAAAATATTTAGATGACAAGAGGATATTGAGCACTGACGAAACTAATTTAAAATTTGGGATCTTAAGGACTTTGAGCACAATCACATTTCAAATTACCAGAAAAAGTAAATCTTATTCACAAAGAGCTTTGCTCATGAACTGCTGCCAAAATTTCAAGAAAAGCATATACAAAGATTGAGAGGGAGAAATATATTCATATATTTTGAATCCTCAAAGATTAAGACTATTTGTCTATGTTACATTGTACATCACTATTTTGAAATATATACATATATTTTTGGGAGTAAAATGAGTTAAGGCTCCATAAAACGTGAAAGTTCTAATATATGGAAAAACATATCAAATTTTGTGACAAGTACTATGAAGACTAACACTTCAGCAAATAAAACTTATTTTGTTAGCCTCAAACCATTCAAAGATTTACTGATTAACACTCACAAAAATTAGTACAACATGACAACTCTAATGCCAATCTTTTTAGCAGTATTATTAAGGGGTGTTCCGTTTAGAAAGATTAGGAGAAATGTTTTCAAAATAAATTTCCTCTTGAAATAGCACAAAGTTTGATTGGAAAGATTAGAATAAATAATTTTCACATCAACAATGCACTTTTTATTTGACTATATAAGAAAAAAATCACTGCATAAACTAATGACGAGTTTAATTAGTTGGGCTTTTAATTAAGTCTTAGATTTTGCACAAAATTATATAGTTACACCGTCCTTATTTATGTGATGGTGTTTGACTGGTCACAAAGTTTAAGAAAAAAGGATCACTTTTGGCACTTGTGGTCTAAAATAATTCATAAATATTTTTGGCAGCTAGAAATTATCTCATTAACGGTACACTAAGCGTTTTAAAGTTAAATTATATAAACATAGCGTTTTTCAACTGATTTAAAAAAGTATCACATAAAATGAAATAAATTATATCATAATAGATGGAATAAATGTAAAATAAGAAAACCCATCTTAGCATTGTAGAGTTAAAAAGGACAAGCAAATTACTACGAAACCTATATGGTTAGAATATAGGTTGGAGTCCTAATCTTGAAATGGAAAAGGGAGATCAATAAACTTTACATAAAAGGTACTACTAATATTTATATAAATTAAATTAGGTAATCTAATCAAATTAACATGTTAGTAGTGCTACAAAGTAACTAGAAGAATACATGTTTTATTATTAATGATGCAGGATTAAAAAGTTTTCAACATATGTAAAACATGAAGGATACAAATAATATAAATAAGACCAAAAAATGGTTTATGCTTAATGTGAAGATAAAAGATGAGCTGGATGACATATCCGCGAGAATGCCAAAAAGATTACTCTATAAAAGCATATACATTACACAATGTTCTTTATATTTCAATATAAAAATTTAATTATCACATTTGAATTTGTACAAATTTTATATTTTTTAAGGAAATAGCAAATTTGATAACAAATAATTAGAGAAGTTAATAATAAATAACTAAAAAAAGAAGCTCCATGAGTGCCCTAGAAATTACCATCCATATGCTAGGTTTGAGAAAATAAGACTAATCAGTACAAAGAGGATGCCGCTAGAAAATAACTAGAGGAATATAGGTTTTGTTACTTAATAGGATTGAAAAGTTTTCAACACATGTAAAATGTGAAGGATGCAAATAATAATTTTAAATAAGACCAAAAAAAAGTTTATGCTTACTGTAAAGATGAGCTAAATGACCTACCGGTGAAAGTGCGAAGAGAAATAATAGCATATACATTACACATAAGTATTCTTTGTATTGCAATATAAAAATTGAATTATCATATTTGAATTGTACATATTTTATATTATTTAAGAAAATAATAAATAAATATAATAAATAATTAATTAGAGATATCGATAATAAATAGCCAAAAAAAGAGGCTCCATTGGTGCTCTAGAAATTACCATACATTGGATGGACAAAAAATATACTAGGTTTGACAAAATTAGTACAATGAAGATGCTAAAAGAACATTCGTGAATTATTAAAGTTATCGCAACCTCAAACTTTCTGATTTTACACGAAAGAAAAAGATAAAGTCACTGCCTCAAAACAATTTGAGAGAGAGAAAGAGAGATGCATGTTGTAGACATACCTTAACTTAAAAGTCATGCTCAAATGGTGATCAATGTCTATTACATATGAATTCTGCCTTCAGCTGAAATAAAATCTTAAGTTCAAGAGGTACGCACTCTATTTTACCGCAAGCTTAATTTGGTTATAACTTTTATTATAATATTTATTTGATACATAACTTACTTCTATATTAACTGGAAGTACTTCTAGGGACATGTAACAAAAATATATATGTGAAATTATCTTAGAACAGAATAAATAATTATTGGAGAGTTAAACTAAACATGTTTCACCAATTTAAGTTGCCTCATTCTATTTGGTGAATATAACCAATTCTGAGATCTTTTTAAGACGCTTAACAATTTTTGAATAGTACTAAGAGGCAGGAGGTTGCTACCATTGAGAACTAACAGAAAAATCATTAAACCAAAATATAAATTTAGACACGAATTACTCATCGTGGGGCCCGGGCTTAGCCCAGGCATAACCTTACTAGTACAGATTAGCATCATAGATAGTTCTATCTTAACGTAACATAATGGTAGCCTAGACAATACAGCCATACAAATACCAAGCTTTTTTAATCGTGTAGAGAGGATTTTAGATCGGCTGCTCTGTTCTTCACATTATTAGTTCATATATCCTTTTTTATTTCTAACTAGTTAACTTAGCACGGTTGTCAAAGAAAATTAAAATAAGGTTAATAATATATTATTATTAAAATTTTATAATTTAAAAACTTATCTTTGTACAAAGAATTTGATTAAAAGAGAGAAATATAATCTGTAAACCCGTAGTCTTGGAATATCCCATGCAGTAGAAATTTCAAAGTCAGCCTTAAGATTAATTAAAATGTTATATCTTGATATTCTCGTACAAATAAATAATTTTTCATTTTGTCAAAACTTTGAACAATGACAATAAATGGTAGAAGAAAAATTGCAAAATTCAATCCAATTATTTGTAAGCGATTAGTTAACATATTAAAATTTGTAATAGCAAAGTAAGTTTGATCAAATCTATCCTATATGTCAAGAGCATTCAAATTATCGAAAAATGGTTCATTTTTTCTTTTATCATCTTATCGGTCTAACTAATTCAACTTCTCATTGTGCAGAGCTTGGTTACATGAAAAACTATAAATAAATCCACGTTAACAATTGAATTGACGGCTCATATACCTCAAAACCAAAACAAAAACAAAAATAGAATATAAAGAAAGAAGAATTTCTTCCACAGAAGAGAAGGCATGAAGATGAAGTCAAATTACCAAAGAAACATACGGTAGGAAACTGCAAATGTGATACTATATGTTATGTACGATCACAACTAAAACAACTGCAATACATATGTAATTACTTGTTAGCTAAATCCCATAAACTAAATGTGATCCAATTGCAAGCACAAAAGAATTTTTCTTCGCTGTGTATGTGATTTGTGCTTTGCTTTATGAAGTCGAAAGAGGGGTGGAAGATGAGAATTCTTGATACGGTTCCGTTAGTTATGATTTAGGAAAAATAAAATAATTGTTGTAACTTAAATTGCTATCATCATACTCACAATTACAATAGTTGCATTGCTATTTCATTGTTGAAGTATTACAATCCTTTAAGAAAGGAAGGCAATCGTAGCATTTTTTTTTTTTTAATGTTGGACCGTTACATTATTTTATGAAAGGAAGAAAATACACATTTGATAGAAAATTGAGAGTGAATAGGTCCAAAAAAATAGAAAATAAGAGAAAATGGCAAATAATTGACATATAAGATAAACCTCTTTTCAAGCATAAGAGATAAGTTACTGAGAAAATTATTACCCTGCGAGCCTCCAATCATACCCATTAACCCCTATACGGTTATATTATGCGCCGTTATTTCACTCCATTTCTCTCTTAATAATCACAAATTCTGTCAATAATAAGCAAGCAATCGAAATGACCTCTTGCCACACCTTCCTCAATCTTCATTGGCCCATCAGTAACTCCAAGCAAACATTGTTACACAATAATAAATATTGATTATAAGGAAGGAGAAGAGAGAACCAAAATATTTAAAGTTATTTGGGGGGGGGGGGGGGAGGGGTTAAGAAAGGTGTTGGTTGTACATCTTTATTGAAGGGGAAAAAAGTGCAAAGTTGAGAGGAAAGAAATACCAAATCCATTCGAATAACCTTGAAAATCGCAAGCAAAATGGTATGGAAATTACTGAAGTCTGCCGCAACACCTGCATCCGTTTCTTACGTAAGTCTTCTTTTCGTTGGTTAACTCAGTACAACCATATGAACATTTATTTCTAATTATAAAAAATAAATAATAGTAATAGGACACAAATTCTGAAAAAGAAAAGAGGTGTTAGAGAAATAAAAGACACGGAACAAACTTTTATGTAACCTAATAATTATTAAGCAAAACAAAAATAAAACCTAACAATTAATAATTAAAGCTTTCACTATACCAATGGGACCATTAATCCATCAAGATGATTGATCTTTTTGTACTTGGTCGAAATTTTCAAAGTCTAAAACTAAATAAGATATCGGAAGAAAAGTAAACACAAGAGTGAAGCAATATGGTACCAGAAAAAATAAGTTATAATATTTCGTCTCATATATAGATCCAAGAATTTGTAAAATAGCAAGCCAGTTGAAGAAATTGCCATCTCAAACTGTAGAGATAAAATTAGGATACACAGTTACTCATTTTATTTTGTCATTACTAAAAGGAATAGAATCCTATAAAATATTAATATTACAAAGTAAAGACAAATAAGAGAAGTGGTACCTGAAATCTGTGCAGACGATCACAGCAAGATAAAAAGAATTTAATGAGAGAGAAGAACCACTTTTCCATGACACAAACAGAGAAAAAGTTATATAGGTACTACAAAAACGTAACCTTCGGGGAAAGAAGAGAAACAGTAGGAAATGTAATTAAGAGAATTTAATTAGAGAAAGAAACGGTTTTAGTCTCCTAAATTCCATGAAATTGGAGAAAAAAAGGAGAAAATAGATAAATATGTTTCTTGGCCAATGAGAGGTGGCATTCTTTTTCCCTACTTTTATATATATATATATATATATATATATATATATATATATATATATATATATATATAGATTCTTATCCTTTCTGGGCAGAAACAAACAAAGCAATAAATTTCTAGGATTTTACGAGAGATGCACTAAACTATCCAAAAGGTAGCTTGGTCCTTTTGGGGGGAAAGTGAATTGTGTTGACAGCATGTGAAATACAGAGATACCAAAATTAATTGTTTGGCGTCATCAATATCCTTCAAAATAACTTGAAATCTGAAAGGCAGTAGTATTTGAACTAAACTTGGGATGGAAAATGAAATATTATCACCTATTTGAAAATCTCAGAGAAGCTATTTCTTATACTATTGTTGTTGTGTTGTAGCCGGTTGTAAGTAGTAGTTGCTTCTTAGAATAACTGCCGAGCTGAAACAGGAAAAAATTCAATGACACAAGATACATGGTGTAAACCAAATGAGGAGAATTCATCCTACCTTTATTGAAAGGTTAAAATCTGACGGCAGGATAACAGAGATTTCTCCGCTCCTTCTGAAGTGTTTCTCTTTCTCACATTAATGCAAGTTTAACGTAACGTCTCTCTGTCAGAAAAAGAGAAGAAAATCATGAATGGAGAAATTCTAATCCACGTGCAGCTCTTGGAACAATTGGGTAAAATTGAGAACATAACAAACCGAAGACAAGAAATAAAATATGAGCATTTCATGCCTTAACATAAACAAAAGACCAAAGCAGGTTCCTTTTCAAATGTGACTTTAAAATGTTAATAGATTACATACATATTTTAAAGATGAAATATAAGTTTGAGATATAGTAGAAGCGAAAAGTAAAGAACACACAATAAAAACTAAAGCCTTGGTGCTAAAATTTTATTGATTACAATAGGAGGTTAAAAGTCTGAAACACAAGAAACTACTGGTTTATGCTACTCTACTATAAGCTTCCAACCCAGAAAAGATTTTCAATCAGAGCTGTGTAGAATAGCTTGATCAGAGCTCCTCCTCAGAAACGCGTAATGGCAAATTGCATAGCTTGCTGCAAGTAATATAAGATACAACTTACAGTAAATGAACAACATCAGCTGCACAAGTAAACTATATGTTGCTTTCTTTCTCCCACTAGTCAATGAACTTTTGCTTCGTGGCTAGGCACCATCCGAGATTATAAAGTACAAGTTACAATGGCAAAGAATCGAAAAGTGTATAAAAGATCTCCCTTCCCATATTTCTTTTTAATTGAGAGAGTTTTTTGGGGCTGGGAGGAGGATGTTGGAAATTATAGATGTACCTTTTGGATGAAGTGCTTTATGTAGTCAAGAAAATTGCATTGATAGAGATACCTCACTTCACGACTGAAGCATTTAGCATACCCACGACTCACATCTTCTTTATACCACTTCTCAGTTGAACTAAAATGAGGTCATAAAACAGAAGCTACTCCAGCGGATCTTTACTAGCATCTCCAAAGCACTATGGTTAAAAATTAAACAAGAAGTAAAGATAAATGTTAGCCGAAACAAATAGGTATTGAAGCAGGAAGATCCCATTATACTAGCTACGCAATCAGGCATTAACCATCTACGTCTGGAGACACTACCAAGATGGATCACTTCACTTCAAAGCCATCAACAACTCATCGAGTTGAGCATTAGCACACTCCTACCTTGGAGTTATCCCTGCTCGAGGTCCACAACGATCTTAGTTCAGTGTTCTTTTTAAACATAGTGTGGCTGCTTTTGCAGTAGCAGCCCTGTTTCGACAATAATATCTGATATATACTTGCACGAGGTGAGTGTAATCTCGGTTGATGAGTGTGCTACTTCAACAACAAGAGTATATTTTAAGATGTCCTGATGTGAAATGCATCATCCAAATGACCCATTCGACATCTGAATTTCAGAAAGCGAGTTTTACCATCACAATTACACCATTTAACATACATAAATAAGCACCCACACAAAATGAGGAGGCATATGCATGTGTGAGAAAAGAACTGCCAGTGACACATTTCTGAAACATAAAACTATGCAGGTATCATATAGATGAGCTTGTTTCAATCAAAATATGGGCTAATGTAAAAGGCAAACATGTGCTCTCTCTCTGCTCGCAAAACCTTAGCCAATGTCGTTATATAGTAGACAACGCATGTTAACCAACGTCGCAACTTAGTGCAAAAGTATGATGAAAGTGCTGACCTAGTGTTTTGAGTGATTTCTCATGTCACCATGCATTTCATCGATCTGTCTCCCCATATTGCTAGTACTTTGTGAGGTGTCACCAAGTATTTATAGGAATTTAAAATTCCTGCCTGGCAGAGGAAATGAGTACTATAAAAACAAGACAGAGACCTCATTTCAAAAATATGAGCTATTCGAATGTTGTTAAAACAGCAGGTATACAAATATTTTATTTTTTTTGTGAATATTTTCCTCGGATGCTAGAAAGAAATTAACTGCAATAACTTAAATACCTAAAACAATCTCAGCAACACATGTTATGATATCATTCAACAAATTAGAACTCAAGAGACAGGAAGCATGTAGTTTTATGATAATACAGTAGCATTCAAGTCTCAAGTTTCAAAAACAGCGGCTAATAAATCAAGCGTGATGACCAAATGACACCAATATAAATAAAGAGTTTACCATAAGACTTGTTGTCAAGTAACAGTTGAAAAAGGGAGTATGACAAAGACCTTCACAGAGAAGTGAAGCTACTTTTAGTACTGTTAAGGCGAAGTTGGTCATACGGATCTGAATCTGAAGCGATGAGAAAAAGAAAAGACTTGTAAATAAACAATAAAACCAAAGCTGTAGATTGGAAAAACTCATACTTACAGTTGGACAGTGCCATAGAACCTCTTAACGCTACAAAGGCAAAGTTAATCAGCTCCTATTCCCAGTGACGTAAGAACTTTACTGGCTACACATCAATTTCGGTCTTCTTCTCCTTCTTTTTCCACGACGCTGTAATCAATGTCTTCTCTAGTCTTGCTTCGTATTGCAAGAGTTACAGTGGAAATAAATTGGGCTACAACCCGTTTATATGCAATCCTAAGTATAGCTTGTGTGGCCACCGAAGTAGCAAAATGAAGTGTAAAGGGCTGAGCTCAATTTCGATTAGAACTCTCGAATACCAAAAAACCCAAGGAGAATGAAGCGAGGAAAAAATTTAGTAATATCTTTGAGTAGTATATGAACACACACACACACTCTCTCCATTGAACTAAAATGAGTTCATAAAAGAGAAGCAACCTTGGCTGGTCATCTTCGCTCGAGGTCCAGAAGGGTGAGATTCAGTGCTTTTGTTGCATTGCCGTGGCTGCAGGCCTTGCGTTAGCAGCCCAGCTTCAATAATAGAAATATCCAATAATACACTTGCACTAGATGAGTGTAATCTAAACAAATGAGTAGCTACTTCAACGACAAGAGAATGTTTTGAGATGTCATTAGTCTTGACTGCGAAATGCATCATCCAAATGTCCTATTCAACGTCTAAATTGCAGCAAATGTGCCTTACCACCGCAATATCATCATTAACATATAAGAACAAGGATCCACACTGACTTGTAAAGCCGAAAACTATGCTATGAGGCAGCAAAGTTACCAATTACATATAGCTTGTCTCAATAAATTCGTGCTTGCCATGGCTTGCAAACCCTTAACCAATAGGTAGATGACAACTTAGTCACTGTTGCAAAAGTCTGGACTTCACGGCTCTCAGTTCCCCCTTATGGTTTGTTGCTGCACAATCATCGCTTCCCCATCCGAGTTGGTAGAGTGGAAGGTATAATATTATGAGCAGCCATGTATTTTATTGCCCTGACAACTGGCCTACTTAGTAGGGACATCGTAGGAAACTCAAGTGGTTTCTAAATTGATATCAGAAGTCACTAGCACTAAGATGGTGCTCAGCAGCAGCACAACTTCAACGATTACAGCACAGTCATTCCAGCAGAGATCTAATCAAGTGGTTTCTAAACTTTGCATCACAGAGACCAATAAGAAGGAACTACACACATTCTATCAGCCAACGCAGATATTTTTCCAGTGATGTTATTGGCAAGACTTACGAGCACACAAAGCGCGGTATCTATAAATACAACTCGAACACCTCATTCAAAAAATATGAGGTATTTGAATGTTGTTAATACTGCAAGTATTTCAAATTTTGTATAATACACTTGAAGGCAAAAATGTCACAGATTTTGTTTTTGGATAACACTCACCATTTTGTTTCTCCTGATAGTGCTTTTACCTCCTGTCAGAGCTTATTGGTGTTTTGCAGATTTCAGGAGCAATTGTTTCGACTGCCCTCATCGAATTCTGAGAGACATACCTATTGTAGGAGGTCAATTGTTGCTCCCTCTCTCGAGATTGCAATCCCTATCGAGTCGGGAAGGAATGAGTAATGGGTTGGGGAATCAGGCATAATCTATGAAAAATACTGTAAACAAAGATTGATTTCATTCCTTGGGGCACAATTGCAAATTACAATTTATATTAGCACCGATTGAAAATTTCAGAGAAGCTATTTCTATTCTATGGATACCTTTACGAATATAAAAAGGTGACAGCCATCTAATGGAATTAACTTGACTCAAAGTTACTATTGCAGCCTTCGGTATAAGAAAAAGAAGTGAGAGAAGACTTAAAACAAAGATTGTAAACCCTGAAGTGCTAAATTCTGACTTATTTTGAACAAGATAGAACAAGAAAAATGTCAGACACATTTCCTATATAACTTCTGGCCTATCAGTTTCTTCCTACCAAGAATGGATACTCAATCAGATGATGAACTTTCCTTATAGATCTCCATGATGGAAGCTTCTCAACAGAACGTAAAGGCAGCAAGAACGTAAAGGCAACAAGCGTAGCTTGGTGCAAATAGTATCTTTTAAGCTGATTAATTTAACTTGGCGACGCGGTAGGTAGATGCCCAAATATGGTTCCTGATTCTCTTCTCTTGCCATAACAAAGAACATAGTAATATCGACCAAAGAAAAATTTCTTGGGATAGTCATTTGTTCACGTAGATCAATGCGATACTTTAGGCTCCAAAAGGAGTAGTCCTTTCCCAATTCAAAGATGTCAAGTTGATGCCACTCACCTAATGAAGTGCCAAGCAGATACAAATGATCATGCATACATCCACAGTAGTATTCTCTTTTCATTTTTGGCATTGGATAAGTGTGGATAATTTCCCTGTCAATATCAAAATAGCAAAAGCTATCTAATTGACAGAATGTCCAAAAAATTGCTCCATTGAAGAAAACTCCATCAGCATAATCAATACATTTTTCAAATGGTTTCGGAAACACAACTCCCGATTGCTTCCAGGAATTTGTCTCTCAAGAGTATATTTCAATATGGAGATATATGCCAACGCTAATAACT
The DNA here is from genome assembly GCF_000715075.1 of Nicotiana tabacum. Taxonomy (NCBI): domain Eukaryota; kingdom Viridiplantae; phylum Streptophyta; class Magnoliopsida; order Solanales; family Solanaceae; genus Nicotiana; species Nicotiana tabacum. The sequence goes on along the minus strand of NC_134090.1, from coordinate 137,174,064 downwards.
TTGTAATGAGGTGATATTGAATGGTCAAAAGCCAAACTCATGTCAAATGGAAACATATTTGGGCTGGGAAGAGTAGTGAATTGCTTTATAGTTGGGTTACACACATAGTAAAAGCCACAAAGAACTAAACCACCGCAAGAATTCCAAATTTTCCAAAATCCAATCTCAAATTTGTCTTTGACAAAATCAATGAATTTGCCAGAAACCTTAAATTTTTCCTTACCTTTGAGGGGAATGCAATAAAGGTCTTCGGAAAGTGATTGCTCCAGAATGAGTGCACTTGGGGAAGGTTTAGGCTAAGGCTGTATTGCGGTCTGGTCCAGGGCCTAAATGGGCTAAACGGTCGGGCCAAACAGTCTAGGGCTCTGGCGGGCCGGGCCCAAGCGATCCCGGGCTTAACGGTCATGGAGGTGGAACCGGCCCACATGGTCCCGGGGGCCTAAGTGTTCCGGACTATTTTTTTTTTTGAATTTTTTTTATCTAAGGCAATTCCTTGTAAAGTATATTATATAATTGTGACTTAAATCTTCTAATTCAAATTTAAACACAAAAAAATTGTAAAGAAATATTCAAGGGAATGCCTTATAATTTTTATTATTACGACATTGACAAAAAATGTCAATATCTTTCTTAGTCTTCCTCCCCTCAATAGAATGAGCACAACAAGGTGCTAATACCATCATTAAAAGGAAAACAAACTAATGAAGATGTGCCAAAATACAAGTTACATATTAGTCTACGTATTATCTCTAACAAATTTCATAAATCCTTCAAGGTTCGGAGGAATTTCCGTTGGTGGTGGCGGAAAAGAAGCTTGTTCATCACCGCTTCCGGGCGAAGTAGCATCCTCCGCAAGTTCCGCTAGCATTTTTTCACAAGCTTCGTCTATCTCCGGTTGTAATTCAGCAAGTCCAAAATTTCTTCTTTCCGAACGGATCCAATCTCTAAAGAGTACTCATTTTTCCAAGCTCTCCCTCGTAGACGCTCTATGATCACCGATTTGAAGTCTCGCTTGACTGAAAGCGCTCTCCGATGCCACTGTTGAAGCTTAAATACTTAAAATATCTCGATCCATCCTTGAAAGAACCGGATAGTATTTTTCTTTGTCCTTCTACCATTCCAAAACATCAAAGGAGCCGTCAGGATTCTCTGATTCAAGTCCCTGCGACAAATAAACTTGAAGCTCATTTAGTTGTGAACTATCACCAATATTATCACCTTGAGAACCCCTGAACTCCATCCAAGAACTAAGTGTTTTTAGGCCCGCAGTTCTTTTAGATGATTGCGAACTAGACGAAGTAGGAGTTGGAACATTTGGTCTAGCATGATCTAAGGCAAGTTGATAAGCATTATAAATTGTTTGAGTATTTATTATAATTGAGACTTTTGCATCTGCAAGTGTAGCAAATTCCTCATCTGAAAGTGATAAAGCCTTATAAATATTTGTATACCAAAAGTGAGGACCTCCTAATTTCATGGTAGGATTTAACATGGCAGCAATACCATAAATAGGGGGGATAGGTAAAAAATATTTTTTAAACTTATCTTTCATAGAATTAATAGTAAGTTGATAAATTGTCTCATCCTCTGAAAATTGAGTAAACAAATCTGCAAGTGCTGCAATATAAACTAAACACTTAGAAATAGTAGGATAATATTGCCCAGATAATTTATTTGTAGCAACATGAAATTGTTCTAAAAAGTCTACAAGAATTTTAACATTAGTCCAATCCCGATTTGTAAAGTGCTCATCATCATCATCACCAACACGAGCATTAAACATTGCGTTTATTGGGTTTCTATATTCATATGCAACAACTAAACTTTCATACATGTAATTCCATCTAGTCGGACAAGGTTTAGGAATCTTTCTTTCTCTAAAGCCAAATTCATCACATTTTTTAAAATATTCTCTAAGTCTACTTCTACGGTTTGAATAAAAAAGCCAATTAAGAGCAATTTTAACCTTTTCAATTTCAACATTTAAAATTTTCATACCATCACTGATGATTAAATGGTAAATATGACAAATACATCTAACATGGAAAATATTACTAAATGCAGATTTAGTGTAGTTGTAAGCAAGCCTATAGCATTAGTGTTACTAGAAGCATTATCCATTGAAACTGACATTATTTTATCTCTAATGCAAAAATATCTACAAATATCTGCAACTGTGTTAGCAATAAACTTACATGTGTGGCGTGAATTAATTATTCTATAAGCAATAATGCGCTTTTGTATTTTTCATTCCTCATCAATCCAATGAGTGGTAACAGTAAGATAATCACAGTCATTACCACTTCTACCAATATCAGTAGTAATAACAATGCGACAATTTATATGAGTAAATAAATAGCGCAAATATTGTTCATATTCATGTTTATATTTATAAATATCACTCTTTACGGTTGCGCGAGGCCATCCTTTATAAGTAGGATTAAAAACTCTTCTAATATAATGCACAAAATGAGGGTTAGAAGGAAAACTATAGGGTAAGCACATAACAATAACCATTTTTGCCAATTCTTCACGATTTTTATTTGGATCGTAATATAAAATGTCACCGGTACAGTGTTAATTCCCGGTTGAACTAGATTTGACTCGGTACTAGGGTTAACCTCAATACCTACACTTGTCCCCTTTTGCGCAGCTTACATTTGAAAAAATCTAGCCTTATCTTTAGGGTGTGTCTTTATGTGTCTAGTCAAAGTACCCGTACTGCTACGGTCTCCAGTAAATTTATGAGCCATCAAAGTCCCACAAGTTTTACACTAAGCCTTATTTTGATCTCTTAGTTGAATAAAAAAGTGACAAACAAGAGATGTTTCACATCGTCTAGAAGGTTGTCTATTACAAGTAGGGGTTACTACAGGAGGGTCAGGCGGGGCATCATTTGGATTATTATCAGTTGGGTTAACAACAGGACTAGTAGGTGTATCATCTAAATCCGGTTGCATTTTATCTAAATCATCATTTTCCTCATAATTTTCATCGATAGTTTGATTACCATAAAGAACATTCATATATTCATTATTTAATTGTTGACCTGGTGCAATATTATGACAAAATTGACTATCGGTAAATTGAAAACAAGGCTTATCACTATCAAGAATAATAGGTGGAGGAGGACGGGTAACAGGTCTGCATCGGGGAGCCGGGAGAGGAGTAGTAGCTTGGCCACTAGATTCACCAATTTTAGATTTTCCTTTACCACCAAATATTTTTTTCAAAGAAAAGGTCATATTAATTATAATTATACAAACTGAAACAAACAAAACTATAATATTAAAATTTAAGAGTTGGAACGAGTTTACCGAATTGACGAACAACTTCTTGAAAATTGTATATCGTTGAAGACTTGAATACTTCAATTCACCAACTTCACAAATTGCAATAATAAAGTAAGCAATTATAGAAGAAAACTAGAGAGAGATTGAGAAAGATTGATGATTTTGTGAGTAAATATGAAAGAATGAGGGAGTATTTATAATTGAGAATAGGGAAAAAGTGAGATTATAAAAAGTTTGGGGGCAAATGGCTATTTTTTAAAAAGCCAAACGGTTAAATTGGTTGGCAAATGGCTAGTTTTTAAACTTCCAACCGTTAGCCAATTTTAAAAAAAATTGAAAAATAGTCGTTGGGCCCATTAGGCCCGGTTGAACCGGCCTAGGTCCGCCAGCCGGTCCCAGGCTAAACGGTCCCGGGCTCGCGGTCTCTCAATGCTGGACCGACCCACAATGGGCTCCTAGGACTGCTTGGGACCGGACCATACGGGCCAGCCCGTTTATCCCAAAGCTCATGTGGGCTAGCGGTCCCGGGCTGGGGCCGGACCACAATACAGCCTTAGTTTAGGCCTCCAAAGGGAAGCAAAACAGGGATCAGAGATAAGAGACAAACACCGTTTGGAAATAAGCTTGAAAGCGAAGAGGGGTTTTGGTGGGAGTAATAGTAGAATCTTGGTAAGCCTTCAATTGATTCTGCACTAAGAGAGTAAGCTTCTTTGAAAGGCCTCTTAGCTCGTTTACGCCAAGCCGCAGGTGGGAGCACCTCGTCCTTCAAATATGAGATAATATGATTGTGCCAGTCCCAAGTCAAGTTTATAATTCGTTCCTCGATTTGATCGATCGATGAATGGAGGAGGGTTACCATGTTCGCTTCTCCAGTTATGCTTTTGGTGGCCGCTGCCAGTTTGGCGAGGTCGTCCGCTTCGATGTTCTACGCTCGGGGTATTTGATCGAGCCGGCATTCGTCGAACTCGGGTAACAATTTGTAAATTTTGGCCTGGTATTTTTGTAGCCGTTGCTCCTTGATTTGGAAAGTCCCTGTGACTTGGTTGGCGATGAGTTGCGAGTCATATCGTAGGACTACTCGCCATGCTCCGTACTTGAGTGCCAATTTTAAACCTGCAATCGCGGCCTCATACTAGGCCTCATTGTTAGTTATATCAAGGCACCGTATTGACTAGTGAACTATTTCGCCTGTTGGGACCTCTAGCATGAGTCCCAGTCCAGAACCCAACGCGTTAGAAGTGTCACCGGTGTACAGAACCCATTGGCCGTGCATTTTGGTGGAAGTACTGGAGGTTTCCCTTTCGGCTTCAGGCATTATCCTCACACTAAAGTCGCCGATGAAGTCAGCAAGTTGCCGACTTTATCGCTGTTCGCGACTGATAGGTTATATTATGCTCACTCACCTCTATGGCCCACTTGGCCAATCTTCCTAATAGTTCGGGTTTGTGCAGGATACTCCTTATAGGAAAAGTCGTGACCACGGAGATGGGGTGGCATTGGAAGTAAGGTCTAAGCTTTCGTGAAGCTACGACCAATGACAGAGCTAGCTTCTCGAGGTAGGGGTACCTTGTTTCAGCGTTGACCAAAGTTTTGCTAATGTAGTAAGTTGGAGACTGCGTACCTTTATTTTCTTGTACCAGTACTGCACTTACTACGACATCGGACACTGATAGGTAGACAAAGAGACACTCTCTAGGTTCTACTTTAGCGAGCAGCGGGGGCGAAGACAGGTAGGCCTTTCTTTTGACTTGACCAACATGTCATCTATATATACTTCCATGGTCTTGCCGAGTTGATCTTTGAACATTTTGGTCACTAGCCTCTGATATGTTGCCCCTGCATTTTTCAACCCGAACGGCATAATGAAAGTGGTTTAGGTGGGTGATGAAAGTGGTTTTTTCCTGGTCCTCCTCCTCCATGAGGATTTGGTTGTAGCCCGAGTAGGCGTCTAAGAAGCTTAGCAGTTCGTGCCCGGATGTAGTGTCGATGAGTTGGTCATTATGGGGCAGTAAGAACGAATTCAGATCTATGAAGTCTACGCACATCCGCCACTTTCCGTTCTTCTTTTTTTACCATGACCACGTTGGCGACCCACTGAGGGTACTTCGATTCTCTAATAGAACTGTTTTCTAATAATTTTTCAACCTCTTCCGGATCGCGTCATTTATTGTGGAGTTGAACTTTCGTCTAATTTGCCTCACTGGGGGTAAAACGGGTCGACGTTCAACTTGTGAATTGTTATCTCCTTCGGGATACCTTGCATGTCTGCATGGGAAAAAGCGAACATGTCTACGTTACTTTTTAAAAATTGGCGAAATTTACCTGGATCTTGGAGCTTATGGCTGATGAAAGTTTTTTTGTTGTGGTCATTATCGTCTAGTTGGATGGGGTCGAGGTCCTCTATGGTTGACCCTGTGGCTTCTACGATTTCAGGCTCTCTGACGACGTCTTTCCCTTTATCGCCATCTGACCCTGACCTCGTTGATTGTTATGCCTCCTCGGCATTTCCTTTTAGTTGTTGGGTGTATGTGCAGTCTTGGGAGATGCGATGGAATTCTCGGGCTATACGTTGCTCTCCTCGAATGCTGAATACTTCCCAGAGTGTGGGAAATTTGATGACTTGATATAAGCTGGAAGGGACAACTTTCATAGCATGTATCCAAGGTTGGCCTATGATGGCATTGTACGCTGTATCCTTGTCCATGATGTGGAACGTGGTCTCCAAAGTGACGCCACCGACCAGGATGAGCAGCATGATTTCTCTAAATGTCCACTCAACTACATTGTTAAAACCTATCAGTGTGATGCAACACGGCACTATCTTGTCCTCGAGCTTCATTTGGGTGAGAACTCAAGGGTCGATGATGCACATGCCGCTCCCGTTATTGACCATAATACGTTTTATATTAGTATCAAAGACGCATAAAGTAATGACAAGACCGTCATAGTGAGTAAGGACCAAATCGTGGGTATCTGACTTATCGAAGATGATACTTTCTTCGAGTTCGTCATACCGTTTGTGGGTGATGGACCGTTTGAGTTTTTGGGTCGTGGTGAACTTCACGCTGTTGATAGATGCGTCGTCGACTCCTATGATGATCATTTGAATGGTCTGAACTAGGGAAGGTGGTTTGGGTAGTCCCTAGTGTTGTTCCCGCCCTCGGGCGAAATTAGCTCTCCCACGATCGCTCATCAGTTCTTTCAAGTGCCCTTGGTAAAACATGTTCACGACTTCCTGTCTTAGGGCAATACAATCCTCGGTTTTATGACCCCACTCCTGGTGGAATTCGTAGAGGGCATTTGACTTTCTGCTTCTGGTTCTCGGGTCGGATCTCATCTTTTGTGGCCACTTCATTTTTGGGTCGAGCTTCTCCGGTACGTAGACTATTTCTAAAAGGGAAACACAAAAATTGTGAGCAGATAATAAAGGGGGCATATCTCTCTTATTTTGGTGGATTCCCGTTCGCGGCATGGATGGGCCTTCATCGTGGCGTAGAGGTGGCATGAGGGTGCCTCTGACGTAAGGTTGGTGTCTCTCTCGATTAGGTCGGGATTCCGCTAGATCTCTCCTGCTGTCATTTCTCCGGTCCTTCCTAGACTCCATATGGACCGAGTTCAAACATTGGGTAGGTCCATTGAGGACATCCTCTTCGGCTCTTACCTCGACATAGTAGGCATTGCATATCTCATCCCAAGTGGTTGGAGGGTATTTCATGAGTCGGCTTAGCAACTTTTTGGTCACCCTCGACCCACATCTACTTAGCACATTCTGGAAAGCGGCTACTACCATCCCCTCAGATACATTTGGAAAGGTCATTCTTACATAGTTAAACCGGGCAAAGAAGTCCCTGAGTCCTTCGCCAGGCGATTGCTTAATGGCGAATATGACGTTCACCCTTTCCTTTGCATTCTTGGCCCCGGCGTGGGCGGTGATGAACTTGTCTGCCATTTCCTCGACCGTTTCTATGGGACGCATAGGTAACTGTGAGTACCAAGTCAGTGCTCCCCCGGTTAGGGTTTCTCCAAACTTCTTCAGCAATATGGATGATCCTTGTTCTTTGCCAAGGTCATTGCCTTTTACTGCAGTGACATAGTAGGTCACATGATCCTCCGGGTCCGTCGTGCCGTCATATATTTTTAAGTACGACGTCATTTTGAAGGTCTTTGGTATGGCGTGTGGTGCAACCTCGTCGCTATATGGTTTCTTAACAAACCGACCGGCGTCCCTTTTTGGCAAAAGTTTTGGGACACCCGGTATTTTGTCTACCCTCTCTTGGTTCTCTTTCATTTGGATATGGAGCATTTTGATCTCGTTCTCCATCTCATACATTTTCCTCAAAATGGCTGTGAGGGCGTCATTACCTGCATCACTAACATTATGAGTAATACCTGTTATAAGGGGGCATGTTGCTCGCCTGTCGCTGATGCAATGCCAACTCTTGCATCTTCTTCTTCTCTACTCAACCTCTGAGCGGGCTTGTCAAGGAAGCCAGTTAACGTGCTTTTCAACCATGCCTCAAGTAGATTTTTTACTGGTGGTGGTGCCTCTTCTGTTGTGGATGTAGAGGCACCCTTACCGTGCGAGATCGTGATGCTACCAAGAGGTGGATGCGAGTTGTTTCGCCTGGGAGAGGTGTTTGGTATTATGTCTTCGCCTTCCGCTTCGTCCACTTCGTTAATGGTGTGGAGGAGGTTACTGTTGAGGTCGTTATCGCCTTCCTCTTTTCCTCTTTGTTGCATACCGTGTCAGATTTGTGCAAACAAGGAAATACGGGGTTTTTGCAAAGTTTTGTGTTTTGTGTTTTTTTAGATCCAGAAGAAACTAAAATTTTAACTAGAAAATCCACACAGACGGCGCCAAATTGTTTGACCAAAAAGTGTTAAGCCTTTTTGTTAAACTAATTAAATAAGATGATAATGGGTAAATCCTAGTTAAACATAATAAATTCTAGATCTGAAATCGATTGATATGAACAACGTATAATTGCACTTAAACCAATTTACTACAAAGGGATTTTTAATTGTATTGTTATGAATGCATGGGGGAGTAACGACAAGCAATAAATATATTAAATGACAATAAATATAAATAGAGAGAATGATTCACCCATAATGAGGTGGGTATGTAAGACAAACAAATGTGGGAATATAGAAAGCTTTCTCGAATCTGATGCGAGAAAGTGTGTGATCAACCACAAATCGAATCTTTTGTAAAGACAATATTTGTAGTTTACTTCAAAGTCAACTTTTCATTAGAGAGCTTATCATATATAATATTACGTACCTCTTTCTTCTTCTCTCTATTCCCACTTATATCAGAAGTATCCCTTATCTAACTGAAAGTACAAGTGCAGAGAATATTCTGTAGAATATTCCTCTAAAACATCTTATTACTAAACTAGCCGTTTGGGCTGATCTGAGTACTCGACCTCGACCCTAGCTACTCAGCTCGCCAATAGGTTCCTTCTTAAGCACGATCTCGGCCTAATCAACTCTTAGTTATCCTCTCTTAGGCAAGATTCCCCTGGTCAGATTTTGACCCATACAAAACACTCATCGACTATCTTTGTTTAAGCGGTTGAATGGACCATTGATTAGATTAATTATTCAAGGAAGGGGAAATGATCAAACGGGTATGGAGATTGAAAATCAGTAGAATGGAGAAATCCAGTTGACCCACAAATAAAATTAAAACAGAGTTTTTAATCAACATTGTCACATACTTTGGGATTAGGTTTATTCCAATTTGTTTGGACCTTTTCGGAGTACAATGGTTAAATTGATTAATTTTGGTGTAAATTCCAACATAAATTTTATAAATTTCTAGAAATAAGATTTACACATTTTAGAAACTACATAGAAAGTACTATAAGTCACTTTAGTTAATAATTTAAAATATTTAAAAAATATTGCAAAAATTATGATTCAACAAAACTTTATTTGACACTCAAATAGTAAAAGATTTATTCTTTTTTAAACGGATGGAGTAAATTATTTCTTTAAAATGCCCTAATAAAATTGAGCAGATGCCTCATTTATTTTTATTAAAGTATATGAATCTGAATACACATTTGAATATTGATATGTGTATTAAGATTAAAACGTTTGAATCTGAATACCATCTAAATATTAAGATATTGTGTTAAGATCTGCACACTGGATGATTAAGACTGTTTGTTTTTCTACATCTGAATATATAAAAATCTTACTTATTTAAACATTAATAAATATAAATTCAAATCAAACAATATTAATTAATTTAATAAATATTAATACAATATTTTTTTAAAAATTATATAGTGGTTGGCTGTGGTAATGACTAAAGATGGTGGTTGTGAGTGCCGACGAGGTAGTGCGTAATGGTGGTGTTGGTTGACGGTAGTGATTATGGGTAATAAGTGGTGGAAAATACTACTAGTTAATGGTGGTGGTGACTGTCACACCTCCTTTTTACGCGCCCGGGGCGCAGGGGAGTTTTTTCCAATTAAAGGACAATCGAAACGGGATTGGTTTAATTATTTCAGAGTCGCCACTTGGGAGATTTAGGGTGTCCCAAGTCACCAATTTTAATCCCGAATCGAGGAAAAGAATGACTCTATATTATGGTCTGCGTATCAGAAATCCGGATAAGGAATTCTGTTAACCCGGGAGAAGGTGTTAGGCATTCCCGAGTTCCGTGATTCTAGCACGGTCGCTCAATTGTTATATTCGGCTTGGTTATCTGATTTTATACAAGTATGAACTTATGTGCCACTTTTATCTTTTAACCGCTTTTATCATTCACTGTTATTTTTGTAGGACTTGCAACGTTGTGAAAATATATCTCGAACCGCGTTACAATCAATGTACCCGTGGTCGTCGACACACTTTGACTCCGTTGAGATTTGGATTTGGGTCACATCAATGTGCACCCGAGTTTACGAAGGTAAGATTTATTAAGGCGCGTCCTAAAGAGTCTAGCGTATTGTTATTTTAGGAAGGTTGTGAGATTTGCTAAACAACCCGTCCTGGAAACTAAATGCTTCACTAATATACATTTAACAAGGGCCCCGCATCTGCGTTTTGTTTATTTTTATCGAGGCTCATCTTGTTGTTATTTTTAAAGGATATCCTATAGCAATTACGTTTCTTGTCGTGTTTGTCTCTATCAATTGAAAGCAGTAAATAGCCTTAGTTGATTATAAAACCGGATTTAAAGTGCTTTTACAGAATAATAAAACGTGACTGCACTTATGGACAACTAGCCGCAAATCATGGGCCCAAACCTAGCTCATGCGAGATGGCCAGACTTGGGCCCTGTTTTTCCGATACAGGCCTAACTGATTTTTCGATTTGGGCTCGGCCTTCCTGAGGTTGAGGCCTAGAACTGATTCTTTGTTCTTTATCAGTTTATATGTGACAAACTAGCAAAAGGGGAAAGAACTTTAACTCATGTGGGTAGTTTTCCTATTTTGGCCTACATTATAGAATGTACTACACCATCAGACTAAGTCTAAAATACAATCTATTACCCTGGGAATGTTTTTCACCTAACAGCATACATACATGACTATCATTCATTAACCTACATTGATATACTGAGCATGCAGGCTACTTCTATTATACAAACGAAAATGTAACTATTTTATGACATTTAATGTAACAGTTCATGTATACATAAAAACAATCTGCAGGTCCTCTCTTTTGCATTCATGCTCAAACTCTCAGTTACATTGATGGTATCAATTGTGTACCTGGTAAGGAAAGGAAAGGAAGAAGGAGAGTGATCAGTTGAGTAGTGTGCAGTAATCACAGCATCAACAGATACACAGCAACAGCACAACAACAAACCAACAACCAAGATTGTTTTCCACAGTCCACGAACAACCAACAATGATTCCCAGAATAAATGAAACCAGCAAATAGTCGAGTGCCAAACCAATAATTCCAGACGAAGAGTAATGAACACCAGAAGTAAAAGAAGTTCAATGCAGCAAATACCAACAGTTCAGCAACCAACAAACAGCTCAGTCACTGCAGACGACAGAACTTGGCCAAGACAGCTTGACCAATATAAATTCTTGTTCAACTTTCAGATGGTGTTTGGTTACAATCTATTTGGAAACTAACTTATGTTTTTCGGCTTTCTTTAAACTCAGTAAACCTCTCTTCAGATTAAAACTCTAGCCTTAAGACTGAAAATTTTCACTTTGTTTTTCTCTTTTTTTCTGAAGACTAAAAAAGTCCAGCCCTTTTTTAAGTTTTCCACTGGCCTATTTATAAGCCAAAGTGACCAAGTGCAGCTAAGCTGCCCTCATCTGCAACTTGCAGTCTGCCCATACCCCTTAAAACCCATGCCTAAGCATCTTTTAGTGCCAGCCCCTTTATTCCCCACGCCTGGTTTTTGTTTAATCAAGAGTTATGGGCATCATTTTATTATTCATTTTAAGCCCTATACTCTCATGTCTTGCTCCCCATTGGTATTAGTTTAATCCTAAATTAGTACCCTACTTGTCAGCTCATTTAAACTAATCTTTCTGTCCTTTTTAACACCCCAGAATACCCCTGCTTAACCTTGATTATTACTGCCCTGCCTATTGCAGCATCAGGGCAGTTTTGAACTGATGAAAGTTCAAATTCAAGGCTGCCTGGACTGAACCTTTCCAGTCATTTTTCACAATGCAAACAAACCATTTTAAACAATGTTGGGGCATTCAGTTAGTGGCAACGTTCAATTAGTCCTGTGACATTATTAGCTCATTCGATTCATTAGTTATAGAAAACTAATCAACGACATTTATCGAGTCGACTATACTAATTATAGCAGGTAATAATTAGTCGCTCATATAAACAATACGTTCGGGGACCTAAAGGGTATCAGACAACTTTTGTTAAATTACTGGGCCTATATGAATTAGTTCCTTTGACGATTAATCTAACTGACGATCATGTTTATCATAGAGTGTATTCAGAACAAACAGAAGACAATCGACCAAATAAAAGGCCTTTAACAGAGATGGAAGAAATCCGAAATAAAAATAACAACATAACAAACAAACACAACAAAACATGCTGACAGCTTAATTAGAACTAAAACAAAAGAAAGAAAAACTTACCAAAAAGGTTTGAAATAAAAAATGACCCAAATTCTGATTCAACTTCGAACCCTTGAGGCCGAACAAACTTTAATCAGGGTGTTCTTACATGAGAACACCTTGATTAAGGTCTATTAGACCTCAAACCCTTGTCAAGACTGGCCGGGTTCCCCAGGTGCATGTGTCCTAAGGTCTGGATTTCCAGATCTGATTTTTAAGGAGTTGTGGGTAGATTCGGACCAAACCAAGCTTGGTTTGGTCACGAGGAAGGTCAGGGGGTGTCTGGTATGAAGATGGGGTGGTTTGGCATAGATCCGGGTTCGACTCGAATCTTCAAATGAAGATTCGAGACGAACGAAAGTGATTCGAGGCTAGGGAGTAACAGATCCATGTTCAGGAGAGTGAGGGGGTCTTAGGGTGTTCAGGAGGTGGTCACCGGCGTTCGTGCCGCCGGCTTTTGGTGGAAGGGAAACTAGGGCGGCGTTAGGGTTTGGGGGTTTCAGGGTTCGGGGAAGGAGATGACTGAAGGGTGGGGTTGGTATAGGGGTGCGGGGTACGATAGGAGGCTTATATACGGGGAGGCTGATTGGATCTGAGCCGTTAGATCAGATGATCTCAACGGCTTAGATCTGATACTGAGAAATGAGACGGGGTCGTTTGGTAGTTAAACGGGGTCGTTTGGTTTAAGTGAGGGGTCGGATCGGATTGGTTATTGGGTCGGGTTTGAACACGGGTTGCTGAAAATGATCCTGGACCGTTGGATTGGATTGATTGGAACGGCTGAGATGGATTGGCCTGAAACGGTGTCGTTTCAGGAGGTGTCTGGGCAACCGGATTTGGACTGGGCCTGAGTGCTGGTTGGGCCAGTTATTTTGTTTAATTTTTGGCCCAAACCGATTTCCTTCACTTTTGTTTTTCTAATTTCATTTTTTTCTTTTAAAACAAAAATAAAAATAATAAATAATAAAAATAACGAAATTAAAACTAAACAACAATGCAACATTTTAACACAATTATCACAAAAATTATTTAAGTAAGTTAACTAAAAGCCTAGAACGAACGATGCACACACATATATATATATATATTTTGAATTTTCAATTTTCTTTTACTGACCGAATTATGGTTTAATCATCCTAACATACATATTTTGTATTTTTGTTTGTTAATGATTAAATGCAAAAATGGACAGATCCACAAATGACTAACAACACATGTCACGAAAACTCGAACAATTTGTACAGCGAAACCATTTGTTACTATTTTTATTTTCTTTTGGAGCGATTGCTCGTAAAGCAAAAATCACGTGCTTACAGCTGCCCCTCTTTGCACGAAGACACGAAGGGTTTTCGCGCAAAGATAAGCGAGCGATTTTTGCCCGTCCGAATACTCCGTGTGAAGCATTTTTTGAAAAAGATTTGACCGAACCTTTGCTTCAGAGGTTTCCTACATATCCTGGGCTGAAACAGGAATCAGGTCAATGTAGTTCGGGAAATTTTGGTAGCTGGGACTACCGTGTGACTGTGTTGCTTGCTGCTGTTGTGCGCTGTTGCATGCTGCTGTAGGATGCTACTGCTCAACCGATCTCCCTGTTACATTGCTCTAAAAGGAAAAACAAGAAGTTAAGCTAGAGTATGAGATCTCATCTATCTCCCACTTGTTCTTGTTGTCTTGCTTTCTTGTCGGCTAATGCTTTCCTCTGACGCCTTTATTTTGTGAACTTGGAGATGATGCTGGTCCTTCACCTTTTCTGAATGTCAGTTCTCATCACTTTGCTTGATTTGCTGGGAACATGGCTTTCTTCCTTAAATCTTTCAATGGTTTCTTCAGCGGTATGGCTTTTCATCAGAATTGTTATGTTTGGCATGCCATAGCGTTCCCAAACTACTTCTTTTGAGACGCTTCTTTTGAGACACATTCTCTTTTCCTTTTGAATTGCGCGCTTGCCTCTGCAGTTGTCTGCTTCTTGGTGCTGGGGATTTTATTGTTTCCCGTTTGGGGATCTCTGTTGTACCCTTCCGTCTTTAGGTGGGATGACTGATTCCGATTTCTAGAGCTAGAAGTATTCCCGCATTATACTGGTGGGCGACCTAGAACTTAAACGTATTCCCGCATTATACTGGTGGGTGACCTAGAACTTAAATGTATTCCCGCATTATACTGGTGGGCGACCTAGAACTTAAAATGTATTCCCGCATTATACTGGTGGGCGACCTAGAACTTAAAATGTATTCCCGCATTATACTGGTGGGCGACCTAGAACTTAAAAGTATTCCCGCATTATACTGGTGGGCGACCTAGAACTTAAATGTATTCCCGCATTATACTGGTGGGCGACCTAGAACTTAAATGTATTCCCGCATTATACTGGTGGGCGACCTAGAACTTAAAAGTATTCCCGCATTATACTGGTGGGCGACCTAGAACTTAAATGTATTCCCGCATTATACTGGTGGGCGACCTAGAACTTAAATGTATTCCCGCATTATACTGGTGGGCGACCTAGAACTTAAATGTATTCCCGCATTATACTGGTGGGCGACCTAGAACTTAAATGTATTCCCGCATTATACTGGTGGGCGACCTAGAACTTAAAAGTATTCCCGCATTATACTGGTGGGCGACCTAGAACTTAAATGTATTCCCGCATTATACTGGTGGGCGACCTAGAACTTAAATGTATTCCCGCATTATACTGGTGGGCGACCTAGAACTTAAATGTATTCCCGCATTATACTGGTGGGCGACCTAGAACTTAAATGTATTCCCGCATTATACTGGTGGGCGACCTAGAACTTAAAAGTATTCCCGCATTATACTGGTGGGCGACCTAGAACTTAAATGTATTCCCGCATTATACTGGTGGGCGACCTAGAACTTAAATGTATTCCCGCATTATACTGGTGGGCGACCTAGAACTTAAATGTATTCCCGCATTATACTGGTGGGCGACCTAGAACTTAAAAGTATTCCCGCATTATACTGGTGGGCGACCTAGAACTTAAATGTATTCCCGCATTATACTGGTGGGCGACCTAGAACTTAAATGTATTCCCGCATTATACTGGTGGGTGACCTAGAACTTAAATGTATTCCCGCATTATACTGGTGGGCGACCTAGAACTTAAAAGTATTCCCGCATTATACTGGTGGGCAACCTAGAACTTAAATGTATTCCCGCATTATACTGGTGGGCGACCTAGAACTTAAAAGTATTCCCGCATTATACTGGTGGGCGACCTAGAACTTAAATGTATTCCCGCATTATACTGGTGGGCGACCTAGAACTTAAATGTATTCCCGCATTATACTGGTGGGCGACCTAGAAGTATTCCCGCATTATACTGGTGGGCGACCTAGAACTTAAAAGTATTCCCGCATTATACTGGTGGGCGACCTAGAACTTAAAATGTATTCCCGCATTATACTGGTGGGCGACCTAGAACTTAAATGTATTCCCGCATTATACTGGTGGGCGACCTAGAACTTAAAAAGTATTCCCGCATTATACTGGTGGGCGACCTAGAACTTAAATGTATTCCCGCATTATACTGGTGGGCGACCTAGAACTTAAAAGTATTCCCGCATTATACTGGTGGGCGACCTAGAACTTAAAAGTATTGAAATTGCTTTCCCGTTCTTCCGAGAAAATTTTCGACAATTGGCAGAAAATTTTCTGCCCCGGTTTTTGGTGACTTCCATGGCGGTGCATCTTGCTGCCATCATCAATCCTTTGTTTTCCTGCAGCAGACAAAAGGATTTAATCAGTTTTAATCGTGGTGGTAGAGGGTGCCTTTCTGGCGAGCCGTCTTTCTCTCTTCCCCCTTTCTTGCTCTTTGTCCCCATAATTGGTTGGCGGGCAAAGTTGCCTGTTAGGGGTCTCTAGCCTGCTAGGGATTGGTTTTCAATTTATCCCCTTTTCTTCTTTTTCTTTAAACACATGATGTGGGAGTCGGCTTCTAACTCCCGGAACCACTCCCTTTTGGAGCTTACTTCTTCCAAAATTTCCGGGCACAATCACTGCATTGCCTGGGACCGGCCCTTAAGACTGTTTGTATTATCCTGCATTGGGATGAATTTCCCTTCGGTTTCTGGTAGTAAGCTTTGAAAAATCCTTTCAAGACACATTTTAGGAAAAGAAATAAAGATATGGAAAAGAGAAAAACTTTCTGAACCAATATTTTGTGGGAGGAGACAATCCAAAGAACTTATCTGGAGGACACGACTGGTCCCCGTGATCATGACGTGCACCATAGATTCCCGACCCAGTCTATTTGTATCAATCGATTTGCCGGATGGTCTGACTTGCTGGGGATGATAAATGACTGTCCATGCTGTTGCAAATGTGGTAGCTTCTGTTGATTCGTCTTGTCGCCTCATAGTGCCCTTCGAGGGGTTTTCACTAATGAGACTCTCTCTTTTCTCTCATCTCCCGGCGCCTTATTGGTGCCTGCGAAGGTTTTCACCAATAAGACTCTCTCATTTCATATCCCTCATCTTACATCGCCTCTCGGTGCCTGCGAAGGTTTTCACCGATGAGACTCTCTCATTTTATTTCTTTCGATGAATCGGGGCGTTGTAGATATGACCCTCTCTTCTGGAGATTCCTTTGACTATCAATTCATTCTCAGTCTCACGATCCTCTTCTTTGCTGGGGATCAGTGTATTATTCTCGGTCTTATTCGCCGGACTTGGCATCTCTCGAACATTGATCGGGAGGTCTTTTGGATGTTGATGTTGGTTTTGGTGTGGGTTTGAAGAAAGGCTATAAAAATGAAAACAAATTTGAAGGGTGATGTGCTACAACTTTTGGAATCAAACCTTTGTTGGAACTTAAAACATAACCTCTGCCCCAGTTTTCTTGCTTGGGGAATTTATCTTTTATGCTTATGTTGAGCTATGTGCGTTACGCACATTGTGCCTATTATGCACACTATGTACATTATGCATCCTATATTTGCTATGATGCATACTATGACCGAGCCGTGAGGCGCCTACGTATCCTCTTTGAGGAATCAGGTCAAACGTAGTTCCCACGGTTTTATATTCCTTGATTTTTCTTTTCTTTCTTTTCATTTTCTTTTCCTTTTCTTTTTCTTTTTCTTTTCTTTTCCTTACTTTTCTTTTCTTTTTTTTCCGTATCTTTCCCATTAGTGATTCCAAAAGAGGGGTATTGAAAGAATTTGCTTAAGGCTCAAAGGGGGAAGCGAAGGTTAAAAGTGTTTGGATAGAAGAAAGAATTGCCTCCGTCATCTCATTATTCAACAAATGCCAAATACAAACAAATAAACCAAAATTGCCATAATTTAAAGAAATTACGCATAATATCTCTTGACTGCATCTGAATTGATAGCCATGTCGACACATCTACCTTCGACATCTGTCAAACACAAAGCACTATTGGCCAAGACTCTGGTCACGATATAAGGCCCTTGCCAATTTGGGGCGAATTTGCCTTTTGCCTCGACCTGATGTGGGAGGATCTTCTTCAATACCTGCTGCCCTACTTCAAACTTCCTGGGGCGCACCTTTTTATTATACGCTCTTGCCATTCTCTTCTGGTACAGCTGACCATGGCACACTGCTGCCAATCTTTTCTCATCTATCAGGCTCAACTGTTCCAAGCGAGCTTTGATCCATTCATCATCATCAATTCCGGCTTCAGCGACAATTCGGAGGGACGAAATTTCGACCTCCGCTGGTATCACGGCCTCAGTTCCATACACCAACAAATAAGGAGTTGTGCCTATGGAAGTCCGGACGGTAGTGCGGTAACCCAACAAAGCAAAGGGTAATTTCTCGTGCCATTGTCTGGACCCTTCCACCATTTTTCGCAGTATCTTCTTGATATTCTTATTGGCTGCTTCGACTGCTCCATTTGCCTTAGGACGATATGGGGTGGAATTGCGGTGTGTAATCTTGAATTGTTGGCATACCTCTCTCATCAAGCTGTTATTAAGATTCGCACCGTTATCCGTGATGATCACTTTTGGGATCCCAAATCTGCAGATGATATGGGAGTGAACAAAGTCCACCACTGCCTTCTTGGTTACTGATTTGAAGGTTTTAGCCTCAACCCATTTGGTGAAGTAATCAATGGTCACTAGAATGAACCTATGACCGTTGGACGCTGCTGGCTCGATGGGCCCAATGACATCCATGCCCCATGCTACAAACGGCCAGGGTGCTGACATCGTATGTAACTCTGTTGGCGGAGAATGAATCAAATCTCCATGTATCTGGCACTGATGGCATTTCCTTACGAAAGTGATACAGTCGTGTTCCATGGTTAGCCAATAACACCCTGTTCGAAGGATCTTTCTTGCCAATACATATCCGCTCATGTGCGGCCCACAAACTCCGGCATGTACTTCCGCCATAACCGTCGTTGCCTGCCCGGCATCTATGCATCTCAACAATCCCAAATCCGGGGTTCTTTTGTACAATACTCCTCCACTGAGGAAGAAACCATTCGACAAACGCCGAAGGGCTCTTTTTGGTCCCCAGAGGCATGTTCTGGATATATCCCCATCCTGAGGTATTCCTTGATATCATGAAACCAGGGTTCGCCATCTGCTTCTTCTTCTATGGCATTGCAGTAGGCGTGATGATCACGGACCTGGATGTGTAGAGGATCAACATACATTTTGTCAGGGTGGTGCAGCATTGATGCTAAGGTAGCTAAGGCATCCGCAACCTCATTGTGAACTCTCGGGATGTGTTTGAACTTTACCGATCGAAATTGCTTGCTCAGATCATGCAAGCATTGTCGGTATGGTATGAGCTTTAAATCTCGTGTTTCCCATTCACCCTGAATTTGATGTACCAAGAGGTCCGAGTCTCCCAAGACCAAGACGTCTTGGACATCCATGTCAGCAGCCAAGCGCAGACCCAGAATGCAAGCCTCATATTCGGCCATATTGTTGGTGCAATAGAAGCGCAGTTGAGCCGTAACAGGATAATGCCGTCCTGTTTCAGAAATGAGTACTGCTCCTATTCCAACCCCTTTTGCGTTTGCAGCTCCATCGAAGAAAAGCTTCCAACCTGGTTCCTCGGGTAATTCCAACTCATTCGTATGCATCACCTCTTCGTCAGGAAAATACGTTCTTAAGGGCTCGTATTTTTCATCAACGGGATTCTCGGCCAAATGGTCTGCCAGCGCCTGGGCTTTCATGGCCGTCCTCGTCACATAGATGATATCAAACTCTGTGAGCAGAATTTGCCATTTTGCCAACCTTCTCGTGGGCATAGGTTTCTGAAATATATATTTCAATGGGTCCAAACGGGATATGAGATACGTAGTATATGAAGACAGGTAGTGCTTCAATTTCTGAGCTACCCAAGTTAGGGCGCAGCATGTTTTCTCGAGTTGAGTGTACTTGACCTCATGCACTGTAAATTTCTTACTGAGATAGTAGATGGCCTGCTCCTTCCTTCCTGTGTCATCATGTTGCCCCAGTACACAACCAAATGAATTTTCCAAGACCGTCAGGTAAAGGATTAGGGGTTTCCCGGGCTTAGGCGGGACCAATACGGGTGGATTAGACAGATACCCTTTGATTTGGTCGAAGGCCTCCTGACACTCTGCTGTCCAACCTACCGCAGCATCCTTTCTCAGCAACCGAAATATGGGCTCGCAAGTTGCTGTGAGTTGAGCGATGAACCTGCTGATGTAATTGAGTCTGCCCAGCAAACTCATTACCTCTGTTTTGTTCCTTGGCGGTGGCAAATCTCGGATGGATTCAATTTTGGACGGGTCTAACTCAATCCCCCGTCGACTGACGATGAATCCTAGCGACTTTCCTGATGGAACCCCGAATGCGCATTTGGCCGGGTTAAGCTTGATATCATACCTCCGGAGTCTTTGGAAAAATCTCCTTAGGTCTGCTACATGGTCCTCCTGACGCCAAGATTTGATGATCACATCATCGACGTACACCTCGATCTCCTTGTGTATCATGTCATGAAACACTGCAGTCATTGCTCGCATGTATGTTGCCCCAGCGTTCTTTAACCCGAACGGCATTACCCGATAGCAGTAGGTGCCCCATGGCGTAATAAACGCTGTCTTCTCAGCATCCTCCTCGTCCATTAGGATCTGATGATAACCCGCATAACAATCCACAAAGGATCCGATCTCGCGCCCAGCGCAATTGTCGATCAGGATATGAATGTTGGGCAGTGGAAAATTGTCCTTGGGACTTGCTTTGTTGAGGTTGCGGTAATCAACGCATACCCTAATTTTTCCATCCTTCTTTGGGACTGGTACCACATTGGCCAACCACTCGGGATACCGAGTGACCCGAATGACCTTCGATTGTAATTGCTTAATCACTTCTTCTTTGATCTTTACACTCATTTCTGTTTTAAATTTCCTTAGTTTTTGCTTGACCGGAGGGTATGCCGGGTCAGTGGGCAATTTGTGAACCACTAAATTGGTGCTTAATCCAGGCATATCATCATAGGACCAGGCAAAAACATCTTTGAATTCCCTGAGAGTTTTGATCAATTCTGTTCTGACATTCGGCTCAATGTGGATGCTAATTTTGGTCTCTTGGACGTTATCAGCGTCTCCTAGATTCACAGCCTCGGTGTCATTTAAGTTAGGCTTGGGTTTCTCTTCAAATTGGCACAGTTCTCTGTTTATTTCTTCGAAGGCTTCACCTTCGTCACATTCAGATTCATCGTCACAAACGACCTTTTGCATCATTGAGTCGGTTTCAGATTGATTTATTAGACTAGGTCGAAGATCCGTTGTGCATGCCATGTCATTAGAACCAGTAAAAAGAGAACTGTTCAGAAAGAAAAAGAACAAGACAAAAATTAAAATGAGACAAAAGAAAAGAACTTTATTAAATTTGCGGGATAAAAAGGGTTCACACTTTTACAAAACGAAAGTAAAATTTGGATTACACCCTTGAATAATCCGATCAAACAAACAAACAAACAAAACATTAATCAAAGCCTACTACCAAGACTCCCCTCGGACAGGAAGATGAGTAACCGTCCAATTGTTGGTCTTGGCCTCAGGCCCCACAAATTGTATCTCTGCTCTGCTGGAACCTTCTCCAGCTTCCACCATACTGACATCCGCGAACAGCCTCTCAAAACTCTGATTCAGGTCTTCATTTATACCGATCAAAGGTCCTCGAATCTTTGGGATCGCTGACCCCTTGGCACTTGCTTTAACAAAAGACCTTGAGAGGCGTGGCACTGGTTTAGGCAGAAACCAGACCCTCTTCTTCATTTTTCGCGCTTGCTTCCTGTCTGCTGCGGTTGGTTTGAACCCCAACCCGAAAGTTTCCAGATTCTTAGGAAGGGAGACAGGTTGGACTATCCCTTGAAGTTCAACTCCCAGGCCTTTTCCCGGCACAAACCCATTACCCAGCATTTCTGATACCATCATGACTGTTGCGGCAGCCACCCTAGGGTGCGGGATGATTTCTCCTTCAGAAATTTTGTTGGCCGACCCTGTATCGAGAATCTGGTAGACCCAGGGACCCTTGTCATCAGTGGTCTCTATGAAAGGCACAATGGTTCCGCCCATGGTGCATGTTGTATCCTCGCCGTGCAACACGACCTCTTGTCTTTCCCACTCGAACTTCACTGTCTGATGTAGGGTGGAAGGCACCGCTTTAGCTGCATGAATCCAAGGTCGTCCTAACAGCAAGTTGTAAGATACCGTGGCGTCCAACACCTGGAATTCCATGGTAAATAGGACCGGACCAATGGTTAATTCAAGTACAACATCCCCCACAGTGGCGGTTCCGTTTCCGTCAAACCCCCGGACACAAATGTTATTCTCCCGGATTCTTCCACGGTCAATCTTTAACTGGTCCAGGGTGGATAATGGACAAATATTGGCGCTTGAGTCGTTATCCACCAATACTCGAGTTACCACCGAGTCTTCACATTTGACAGCTAGGTATAGAGCTTTGTTATGCTCCGTACCTTCCACCGGCAGGTCATCATCTGAGAATGTTACCCTGTTCACCTCGAAAATCTTGCTGGCGATGGTTTCCAGGTGGTTTACAGAAATCTCACTGGGTACATGGGCCTCGTTCAATATCTTTAATAGGGCTCGACGATGTTCCTCGGAATGGAGGAGTAATGACAATAGTGAGATCTGGGCAGGTGTTTTTCTCAGCTGCTCAACCACAGAATAGTCTTGTACTTTCATCTTCCTCAGGAAGTCTTCAACCTCTTCTTCTGACACTGGCTTCTTGGTTGCCACTGGGTTGGTTTTTCTTAACTCCACCGGAGCAAAACATCGACCTGATCGAGTCAGCCCTTGCGCTTCACAACTGACTTCTTCCACCTGTTTTCCTTGGTACGTCACCACTGCTTTTTCATATTTCCAGGGCACAGCCCTGCTGTCAAGCATTGGCAGTTGGACCACCGACTTTATGGTCACCCGTTCTCCACATACCCCTTTCAACATGACTGCCGGTGTGGGCAGGATCCCTGGTATTACCAACTTGCTTGGCTCGGGTTTGCTTGCTATGACGGATGGGCTCTTCCCCCATATTACTACCCGCTTGACGCCTTCTCCCTGCGACTGTACATTTGTTCCTCCACTGGTTAAGACTTCTTTTGGGGCAGCTTGGATCATCATCACTGTTTGTGAGGGTTTTCTTAATTCTCCTCCCTCACACACCAACTCAATCATGTGAGTTTCGTGGTGCGCTGGCAGTGGGTTTTGGTTGATGTTAGGAGCCTCCGGTGTCTGGACCTCGATCTTATTGGTGTCAATAAGATCCTGTATGGCATGCCTTAACTTCCAGCACTTCTCGGTATCGTGCTCGAGCATCCCTGAACAGTATTCACAACTGATTGAACGATCCAAATTCTGAGGCAGGGGATTTGGTTCCCGAGTATGGACAGGACTAACCAAACCCAATTGCCGCAGCTTGTGGAACACAGCGGTGTAGGTTTCTCCCAGTTCGGTGAAGGTTCTTTGCTTCCGCAACCTGTCATTTCTGGCATCTGGATTTCCCCGGAAACCTGCCCCTGAAGGATTTCTATATGCCCTTGGTGGAGGGTAAGTGTTTTGTGGTGGTGCATATATGTTCTGGGGAGCCGGTGCGCGCCATTGTGGGCGAACCGGAGGCTGAGAGTATACCTGGGCTTGGTGTACGGAACAATGTGGTTCTCGAGGTGGATAGAAATTTTGTGGTGGGTTGTATGGGTAGTTTGACCTGTGAGGCCTGGGTTGGTTGTAGTGCGGCCTGCCAGCCCTGGACCAACTGCCTGCCTCGATCGTGGCAACCTCTTCTTTCTTTTTTCTTAGCGCACCTCCCGTGCCGCTTTGAATAGCCTGGGTTGTGGCCTTAAGTGCCGAATAGTTTAAGATCTTGTCCGACCTCAAACCTTCTTCTATCATGACCCCTATTTTGACCACCTCGTTGAAAGATTTTCCAACCGTTGTCACCAAGTGACCAAAGTAGGTTGGATCCAATGTCTGCAAAAAGTAGTCTACCATCTCTCCCTCTCTCATGGGAGGACCGACCCTAGCTGCTTGTTCTCTCCAGCGGAACCCGAACTCGCGAAAACTTTCCCCGGGTTTCTTCCCAGTTCTCAATAACGTGAGACGGTCAGGGACTATCTCCAGGTTGTACTGGAAATGACCTGCAAAAGCCTGCGCCAGATCATCCCACGTGTACCACCTGCCCTGGTATACCATTCCAGTGCAGATCCACTCAGACTTTGGCCGAAATAAGCTATCAAAAGCTCATCCTTGCCTCCTGCCCCTCTCATTTTGCTACAGAATCCCCGCAAATGTGCCATGGGATCACCGTGCCCTTCATATAAATCAAACTTGGGCATCTTGAACCCAGCCGGGAGTTGGACATCTGGGAAAGGGCACAGATCTTTGTATGCCACGCTGACTTGATTGCCCAGCCCGTGCAAGTTCCTGAAGGATTGCTCCAGGCTTTTGAACTTTCTTAACACTTCATCCTGTTCAGGGGCCTTAACCGGCTTCTCAACCTCTGCCGGTACTTCCAGATGGGGATTGTAAGCCTGTGGTTCGGGTGCATGGAATGTAGGCTCAGGGGGATAGTATTGTGTATCGTGAGCCTGAAACAATGGCTCACTGGTCGTTCGCTGCAAAGGGGCTGATGCAGGTCCCACAAAAATGGGAATATTGGGTGTTGGGAGAGGTTGATGGGGTGGTGGAGCTTGGGAATCATGAGGGCTTCTTTCTTGATGATAGAGGGGATTTGGGCGGCTTGTGGAAGGGCCAGAGTGAGGGTACTCCGGCATGTGTCCCAGTGTCTCAGGGCTCTTTTGCGTTTTGGCCAGGGCTAGCTGCATTGCATGCATCTCTAGTCCCATCCTTTCAATCTTTTCCATTGCCTCTTTTAGCAACTGGCTCATCGGCCTTTCTTCCTCATTACTATTCTCTGAAGTAGTCATGCTTGTTGCTACCGGTCCTTTGGATCTGGTTTGGTATGAATGTGTTGCCAGAATTCTTTAACAACTAACTGTCTGGTATCAGACAACAACAAACTTTGTTAGTGTTAGAGCTTAACAGATTTGATCGTAACACATAGAGGATGCAATGCACCTAGGCAGTTAACCGTTTCTACATGATGTGCTTCAAACCACATGCGTCATCCCGGCTTGTTCATTCGTCTCTTTTAAAGTATTTTGCGAAACTCTGCGTTTTATTTTATTTACATTTTTTTTTTATTTATTTATTAACAGCGGTCGAATCTTATGGGGATTGCCTACGTATCACGTCCCCGCCTGAATTAGACCAGGCATAGTTCTGCCTTAAAGTAAAGAAACACACAATTCTTGTGAAATCATTAAATTCATTCTCAAAATTTTGCTATTACAAATTACATCAAGCGAGGAATAGCAATAGTACAGACTCCACAGTTCTTAACCCGTTTTGACTAAAAGAAAGGAAAACAGCATATGGAAAAGCGGCAAAGCCAAATAAACAGGACTCAACCAAAGATTAATTTTCCAACTTAGGGACCCGCGAGGCATCATTCGGCCTTTCTGCGGCCCTTGGTGTGAGGTCCCTCTGCAGGTTTTTCAACTCATTCATGATTCGGTGGACGCAACCCATGATGGAAACGAGGAGGGTCTTTCGAGGCTTTTGCTCGCATGCCAGGCATCTCATGTAGATGTAATGCCCAATCTCGTCGATCTTTCCCCGAATGTTGTCCCTTTCTGCGAACAAATGCCTTATCTGTTGGTTCTTCAACCCCAGTGTTTGCGCATTGTTGGCAAGCTGATCCTGGAACATCTCCATTTGCCTTTCCATTCTGGTCATTGCATCGTAGCATTGCCTTCTGTCGGCTTGGGCATCTCGTGTTTGCTTGAGGATCCTTTTTCGAAGAGAGGCGTTCGTTTCCCTTAATGTCCCGATGCTTAGTTCATACTCCCTTATGACTCGTTGCAGGCGCTGCCTCCGAGCCATCGCACCCTTTGCCCACTTGGTTCGCAATTTTGCTGTGCTGGCCCTGGCTTTTTCCAAATCTTCCTGGCATTCCGCAACCTGATCCTTTAACCATGCTATCAATCTTTTATCCGCCCGGCTTCTCAGCTGGCTATTAGCCTCTTTTTTCATTCTCCGGATCTGAGCTTTGAGGATCTCGCCTTCTCTGATTAACTTGTTCTTTTCTCCCTTGTGGGAAGCAGACTGTAATTGGCAATCAAACCTCATATCCTGAACTTGTTGCTTCAGTTTGCCTGCTTTGACAAGATATTCCTGCTCTTTGGCCAACCAGCCCCACTGTTCTTGTGAAGATTTGGCAAATTCTTGCAGGTGAGGTCTTTTGGTCGGTCTTCCAGATGATGTCTCCCCTTTGTACCAGGCCTGATACCCGGGCGAAACTTCCCCTTTTGCCCGATTCATTACACAAGTATTTGCTTCTAAGTATTGACATTGGCTCCAAATTTGACGAACCCTTGCTTCAGGAAACTGGCCGTCGGGACTGATCTCGATTACCTGGATGCTCAGATCCTCGTCTTTCGGCACTATCTGATACCTCCCAAGTTGCCTTAAAACCCGATGTGGCGCGTATGGTTGAATGCTCTTAAGTCCCATTAAGAGAAAATGGGGCCTGGCTGCTGGCATGTATATGACTTCGTCGATCGGTAACCATCCTAGCGCCCACTGTATTTGACTGGCGTTGAGGGTATGGAAATATGAGGTCCATGCTGTGACTCCTTCTGGTAGGTAGGTTTCATTAACTCTGGTATAGAACTCCTCTATGCAGGTCTTTCCAGCGGATCCATGGCTCAGAAACTGGGCTCGGTGACATAGGTGTTCGGTCATCCACATTTGCAACAACAAATTGCAACCCTCGAAAAAGCTTCCTCGGGCTTTGCAAGAAGTGAGTGCCCGGAATATATCAGATACTATCATGGGCGCCAACGTACTATCACTCTGTGTGAGCAACGTACTGACGACCCCTGCTATCTTTATGTCAATATTCCCGTCTTTTCTTGGGAATACTAGTAGTCCTAAGAAAGCTATCATGAAAGCAATCCGTCTATGTTCTTCCCACTTTTGGCGATTACCTTTGCTGCACAACTGGTTTTCTGGCTTGTCGAATCCTCCTATGTGACCATATCTTTGATATATGAAACTCATGCTGCAAAAACCTTTTGCCAAGTCAGGGTTATGGATTGTTCTGACTATCTTTAAGGAGTCCAGGAACCGGTGTATTGCTACAGCTCTTGGAGCAATCAGATATTTGTGTCTCAAAGGAGTCTCAGCGCTGCCGATATACCCTGCTATTTCTTCTAAAGTTGGGGTAAGTTCAAAATCTGAGAAACGGAAGACATTGTGCGCAGGATCCCAGTGGGGGACTAGTGCCCTTATGATATCTCCTCGTGGCCTGATATCCAACAAACTCGTGAGGCCTTTCAGATACTTCTTGATTTCGTCATGCCCTTCTTTGCCCAAATCATTCCACCAGAGCCGCAATTGGAGGGGAATTTTACTCATGATTAAAAAGGGTTCATTCGGCATCGTGCTCATTCTGCACATTTATTAATAAGCTTTTAACAAACGATAATTATCCTGATAAAAACAAAATATATGCGATTTTTTGTGAATTTTGAATTTTCGTATATATATATAAAAAAACTTTCTAAAGAAGTTAATAACGGAAAATATTTTGGATTTTTGTTTCGAAAACTGGGAGCCTGAAAGGACTTTTCTAGACCTTTAGCAAGACAAATACTTTTGCCACAAATAAAGATATATATACATTTTGAAGTAAAGAAAAACTTTTGAATTTTTCACTTATATATATATACATATATTTGCAACAAATAATAAAAGTTAAGACAAAATAAGACTCTTTTTTTATTATTATTATTATTATTTTCATAAGAAAAACATTTTAAGAATAGGGTCTTTTTTTTTTTTAAATTTTTTATGACAAGACAAACTATATATTTCTATTGATATTTTATTTTTTGAAAGACAGAACAACGACTTTTCAAAATTTTGGCAGAGTTTTGACAGTATTTGTTTTTTTTCTTTTTTTTTTCAACAATAAACAATCAATTCCTAACCGTTATTTCCTTTTTTTTTCACAATATTCCAAATATTCAAACATCGGTCAGCATGCGGGCATGAGACAAATAAATGCACGGAAAACAATAGGATGCACCAGAATGGTCTTTTCATATCAGGTTGCTAGTCCTAGACGGACCCAACCCCTGTGTTAAGTCCCCTAAGTCATATGCAACGTGATGCAAATAAGCGTTCCTACTAGGGATCCGGCATGAAGTCACGTTATTCTATGTTCAAAACCTGGGTCAGTGTTCTAGACAGTGTACCCGAGCGGACAACTCGAGTTGAGGAAGGAGCTCCTTTCCGGGAACCAAAAGGCCAGCCGGCTTAGAAACTTTCCGAGCCTCTTTTATTTAGGGTATGACACTAACAGAATAAGGAGTCTCAACCAGTGAGCACATCCCCGGAGGTAAGAAGAGAAAGGTTTCGGCACAGTTTATATACAGTTCAAATAATATCAAAGCGGTAACAGCAGCATTTAGCACACTAGGATCAAAACATGTAATAATCAGATAATAAATAAAGCCGAATAATAACAATTATTCTAAGCTCGAATTCTTAACCCTGAACCAGTGGTTCTGGGTCTCATCCCCAGCAGAGTTGCCAGAGCTGTCACACCTCCTTTTTACGCGCCCGGGGCGCAGGGGAGTTTTTTCCAATTAAAGGACAATCGAAACGGGATTGGTTTAATTATTTCAGAGTCGCCACTTGGAAGATTTAGGGTGTCCCAAGTCACCAATTTTAATCCCGAATCGAGGAAAAGAATGACTCTATATTATGGTCTGCGTATCAGAAATCCGGATAAGGAATTCTGTTAACCCAGGAGAAGGTGTTAGGCATTCCCGAGTTCCGTGATTCTAGCACGGTCGCTCAATTGTTATATTCGGCTTGGTTATCTGATTTTATACAAGTATGAACTTATGTGCCACTTTTATCTTTTAACCGCTTTTATCATTCACTGTTATTTTTGTAGGACTTGCAACGTTGTGAAAATGTATCTCGAACCGCGTTACAATCAATGTACCCGTGGTCGTCGACACACTTTGACTCCGTTGAGATTTGGATTTGGGTCACATCAATGTGCACCCGAGTTTACGAAGGTAAGATTTATTAAGGCGCGTCCTAAAGAGTCTAGCGTATTGTTATTTTAGGAAGGTTGTGAGATTTGCTAAACAACCCGTCCTGGAAACTAAATGCTTCACTAATATACATTTAACAAGGGTCCCGCATCTGCGTTTTGTTTATTTTTATCGAGGCTCATCTTGTTGTTATTTTTAAAGGATATCCTATAGCAATCTTGTCGTGTTTGTCTCTATCAATTGAAAGCAGTAAATAGCCTTAGTTGATTATAAAACCGGATTTAAAGTGCTTTTACAGAATAATAAAACGTGACTGCACTTATGGACAACTAGCCGCAAATCATGGGCCCAAACCTAGCTCATGCGAGATGGCCAGACTTGGGCCCTGTTTTTCCGATACAGGCCTAACTGATTTTTCGATTTGGGCTCGGCCTTCCTGAGGTTGAGGCCTAGAACTGATTCTTTGTTCTTTATCAGTTTATATGTGACAAACTAGCAAAGGGGGAAAGAACTTTAACTCATGTGGGTAGTTTTCCTATTTTGGCCTACATTATAGAATGTACTACACCATCAGACTAAGTCTAAAATACAATCTATTACCCTGGGAATGTTTTTCACCTAACAGCATACATACATGACTATCATTCATTAACCTACATTGATATACTGAGCATGCAGGCTACTTCTATTATACAAACGAAAATGTAACTATTTTATGACATTTAATGTAACAGTTCATGTATACATAAAAACAATCTGCAGGTCCTCTCTTTTGCATTCATGCTCAAACTCTCAATTACATTGATGGTATCAATTGTGTACCTGGTAAGGAAAGGAAAGGAAGAAGGAGAGTGATCAGTTGAGTAGTGTGCAGTAATCACAGCATCAACAGATACACAGCAACAGCACAGCAACAAACCAACAACCAAGATTGTTTTCCACAGTCCACGAACAACCAACAATGATTCCCAGAATAAATGAAACCAGCAAATAGTCGAGTGCCAAACCAATAATTCCAGACGAAGAGTAATGAACACCAGAAGTAAAAGAAGTTCAATGCAGCAAATACCAACAGTTCAGCAACCAACAAACAGCTCAGTCACTGCAGACGACGGAACTTGGCCAAGACAGCTTGACCAATATGAATTCTTGTTCAACTTTCAGATGGTGTTTGGTTACAATCTATTTGGAAACTAACTTATGTTTTTCGGCTTTCTTTAAACTCAGTAAACCTCTCTTCAGATTAAAACTCTAGCCTTAAGACTGAAAATTTTCACTTTGTTTTTCTCTTTTTTTCTGAAGACTAAAAAAGTCCAGCCCTTTTTTAAGTTTTCCACTGGCCTATTTATAAGCCAAAGTGACCAAGTGCAGCTAAGCTGCCCTCATCTGCAACTTGCAGCCTGCCCATACCCCTTAAAACCCATGCCTAAGCATCTTTTGGTGCCAGCCCCTTTATTCCCCACGCCTGGTTTTTGTTTAATCAAGAGTTATGGGCATCATTTTATTATTCATTTTAAGCCCCATACTCTCATGTCTTGCTCCCCATTGGTATTAGTTTAATCCTAAATTAGTACCCTACTTGTCAGCTCATTTAAACTAATCTTTCTGTCCTTTTTAACACCCCAGAATACCCCTGCTTAACCTTGATTATTACTGCCCTGCCTATTGCAGCATCAGGGCAGTTTTGAACTGATGAAAGTTCAAATTCAAGGCTGCCTGGACTGAACCTTTCCAGTCATTTTTCACAATGCAAACAAACCATTTTAAACAATGTTGGGGCATTCAGTTAGTGGCAACATTCAATTAGTCCTGTGACATTATTAGCTCATTCGATTCATTAGTTATAGAAAACTAATCAACGACATTTATCGAGTCGACTATACTAATTATAGCAGGTAATAATCAGTCGCTCATATAAACAATACGTTCGGGGACCTAAAGGGTATCAGACAACTTTTGTTAAATTACTGGGCCTATATGAATTAGTTCCTTTGACGATTAATCTAACTGACGATCATGTTTATCACAGAGTGTATTCAGAACAAACAGAAGACAATCGACCAAATAAAGGGCCTTTAACAGAGATGGAAGAAATCCGAAATAAAAATAACAACATAACAAACAAACACAACAGAACATGCTGACAGCTTAAGTAGAACTAAAACAAAAGAAAGAAAAACTTACCAAAAAGGTTTGAAATAAAAAATGACCCAAATTTTGATTCAACTTCGAACCCTTGAGGCCGAACAAACTTTAATCAGGGTGTTCTCACATGAGAACACCTTGATTAAGGTCTATTAGACCTCAAACCCTTGTCAAGACTGGCCGGGTTCCCCAGGTGCATGTGTCCTAAGGTCTGGATTTCCAGATCTGATTTTTAAGGAGTTGTGGGTAGATTCGGACCAAACCAAGCTTGGTTTGGTCACGAGGAAGGTCAGGGGGTGTCTGGTATGAATATGGGGTGGTTTGGCATAGATCCGGGTTCGACTCAAATCTTCAAATGAAGATTCGAGACGAACGAAAGTGATTCGAGGCTAGGGAGTAACAGATCCATGTTCAGGAGAGTGAGGGGGTCTTAGGGTGTTCAGGAGGTGGTCACCGGCGTTCGTGCCGCCGGCTTTTGGTGGAAGGGAAACTAGGGCGGCGTTAGGGTTTGGGGGTTTCAGGGTTCGGGGAAGGAGATGACTGAAGGGTGGGGTTGGTATAGGGGGTGCGGGGTACGATAGGAGGCTTATATACGGGGAGGCTGATTGGATCTGAGCCGTTAGATCAGATGATCTCAACGGCTTAGATCTGATACTGAGAAATGAGACGGGGTCGTTTGGTAGTTAAACGGGGTCGTTTGGTTTAAGTGAGGG
This sequence comes from Nicotiana tabacum, assembly GCF_000715075.1. Taxonomy (NCBI): domain Eukaryota; kingdom Viridiplantae; phylum Streptophyta; class Magnoliopsida; order Solanales; family Solanaceae; genus Nicotiana; species Nicotiana tabacum. Next base: position 137,142,213 of record NC_134090.1, on the reverse strand, counting down.
GTCGAATCGGATTGGTTATTGGGTCGGGTTTGAACACGGGTTGCTGAAAATGATCCTGGACCGTTGGATTGGATTGATTGGAACGGCTGAGATGGATTGGCCTGAAACGGTGTCGTTTCAGGAGGTGTCTGGGCAACCGGATTTGGACTAGGCCTGAGTGCTGGTTGGGCCAGTTATTTTGTTTAATTTTTGGCCCAAACCGATTTCCTTCACTTTTGTTTTTCTAATTTCATTTTTTTCTTTTAAAACAAAAATAAAAATAATAAATAATAAAAATAACGAAATTAAAACTAAACAACAATGCAACATTTTAACACAATTATCACAAAAATTATTTAAGTAAGTTAACTAAAAGCCTAGAACGAACGATGCACACATATATATATTTTTTTGAATTTTCTTTTACTGACCGAATTATGGTTTAATCATTTTGAATTTTCTTTTACTGACCGAATTATGGTTTAATCATCCTAACATACATATTTTGTATTTTTGTTTGTTAATGATTAAATGCAAAAATGGACAGATCCACAAATGACTAACAACACATGTCACGAAAACTCGAACAATTTGTACAGCGAAACCATTTGTTACTATTTTTATTTTCTTTTGGAGCGATTGCTCGTAAAGCAAAAATCACGTGCTTACAGTGACTGATAACTATGATGGATTATATATAGCGTTGGTTGATAGTCGTAATCGATGGTTGTTATGGTAATGGTGGTTGATGGTGATGGTTGTAAATGATGGCTAGTGATGGTGACAATTGACATTTGTACTTGGTAGCGATGATGGTTGTGGTTGAGGATTGATACTAATTGGCGATGGAAGTGGTGGTGGTAGTCTATAATGGTGGGGAATGACGATAACAATAGTGGCTATGGTTAGTGGTGAAATATCATTTTTTTCAATAAATTCTTGAATATGTTAAGATATATCAGACTCACTGTGAAATTAAAAAAATAATTTGAATTATTAAGATTCAAATCTAACAAATAAATACATATAATATCTGATATCCGAATAATTAAGATTCAAAACAAATAGGGTCCTAGTCTTTATCAAAAAAATGTTTGACCACCAATTCATATGAAGAGAAGGTTACATTAAAAAAAGGGCAAGAGAAAAAGAAAATAACAAAATCAATTGTCAAGAGTATTGGGTATGAGTAGGTGAGAGTTGTGTGAAATTAAGTTGGGAATGTGACTCGAATTCGAATAGTGCAGCAATGGCAACCCTGATGTATCACATGTTCTCCTCGTCTGCACTGCTATCCCTCGGACTCTACCACCTCATTTCCACCACCCGAAACCACCACCTCAAATCTCCTCGTGGTGACTACACCGCCAAACCCTACCACCCCATCTCCGCCTTCTCCTCCCGTCTCCGCCACCTCCCTTTATATCTCCTCCTCCTCTGCCTCCTCATCTCCTTAATCCACCAATCCTTTATCTCTTTCGACGCCGATCCTCTCCTCAAAGGCCGCACTCCTGTCCACCGCTTCACCTCTCTCCAAGCCGCTGCCGTCATTTTCTCTTTCCTCCTCTTAACCCTCGTTCTCCTTATCTCCGAGTCAACTTCGCTCCTCCCGCTCCCTCCCGATCTCTTTTTTGCCCTAGCATCCGCACTTTTCTACCTCCACTACTCCGTCTCCTCAAACTCCGCCTCCGTTCAGACCTCCGATCTTCAAGCCAAGTGCGATTCCGTTTCCGCTAACATTTCCTTACTCTCCTCTCTTCTCTGTCTCCTCATCGCCTTTCAACCCAGGCTTTTCCTCGCTGACGTGGCGCTCGCGGGTTCGGTGTGTCTACAGGGTCTGTGGGTACTACAGACGGGACTTTCGCTCTACGTTGATGCTTTCATACCTGATGGTTGTCATAAGCTGTTGGATGTTGTGACTGGAGTTGAGGGATCTACCAAGTGTGATCTCGAGGATTCTAAGCTCAGGGCTGTCGCTATCCTCGACTTGGTCTTTGTGCTCCATGTGCTGTTTGTGTTGCTCGTCGTGATTGTTACTTATGCTGCTGTTGCTAAAACTGTTGGTATCAGGAGATTTGGCTCTTATGAGGCACTGCCCAACCCCAACACTGCTGACTCCAATCATATACAGATGAAGGCTTTGACCGGAACTCAGGCTTGATCATATATTTCTGCACTGCACTAGGTATCATCCTTGCTTGTGGATAATAAAAACATATATTGTAAAGAACTACACTACTTCTAGTTTTCTTATGATCAGTCTTTTTTCTCCTTACTTGAATGGGGGTTAATGGTTCTAGAAAACTGCCAAATGTTGCATAAACAATAATGCAAATAGCAGGGCTTTAGTTTAAAACTTGACGTCACAAAAGAGAAATCAATATTCACCTATAAAAAGCGAAAAAACTTACATGATGAAAGATGTGTTAAGCATTAAGGGAATTGAAGGGAACTATGGCGAAATGTAAAAGAGATACATTGCTCATTATATATGATATTTTTGAACACAATATATCAAGCAAACTTACTGCTTTTAATTACTTTGAAAGATATAAAAAACAATTAGATTATTCATAGTACTTGCCAGAAAAGAAGAAAGGAAAAGAGGATTCTCCAGATTAATTATCTACATTCTGTATTGGCCTTTGAGATGGTTGTGTTGAGTGTTGATTAATGTTCGTCCCCTTAACACATGCTTTATCGAATCTCCTAGTTGGCCATTTTATTTTAACAAATGCCCTTTTTTCTCTTCTCTAATTCTTCCTGTCCTCTCCATTATTTACGGGCGCATTCCTCCAAAAAATGAATTCGTATAAAGAAAACAAGTGGACCGATAGTGAATGATATGTATAGCAAGTTGTATATCACAGATCCTTGGACCTGTATTTACAGATACACATACCTAATATAGGGATGACACAATTGTAATTGCCTTATAAAGCTTTGGAAATTCCTGAACTTCTTGGGCACCCTTGAGTCTTGTTAGACATCTATTCTCCTTTTTCTCACATATATCATATTGAAACTCTACTACACGTTCATTGGAAGGGTTAAGTATTGTAGATTTGCTTGGGAGAGAGTCTCTCATTTACCGTCTTGGTTCATTTTCTTCTGAGCTACGTTCACTCCAAGGTTGATGCGATGATTCAATTATCCTGATCCTATAGACCCCTACAGAAGAACATTATTTTGCTTGACCTGTAAACCAACTCATTTGGTGGGATGATAGTTGGCGAGAATTCCTTAAGGACCCTTTCAGCCCAAAGATGCACCGGGAAGTTATTATTCTGGATCCACCTTTTAATCTGTTCCGTGCCCTTTCTGCAAAACATTGCTGCTGAAATTTGGAGGGTTGATGAGAGCTCCTTACGGACACGGAAATATTTCCCGAGCAAATATTTGGTGGCTGCTGTGAAAAGTGAAAAAGTGGTGTTGGTTTTTGCCTAACACTAACGAAAAGTGGCTTTTTACTTGCGGCAGACCTGTGTTTGCCGGAAAAAGACTTCCGGGTGACTGATTTCTCTTCCCGGAGTCGTTGGAATTTATGCATAGCGATAAATCTCTCACGATTGTTTGATACCATATGAGAATGCACTGGAGAAAAATCTATTATTCATATTCTATTAATTATAATACAATGAGCCCTATTTATACAATACATATCATACTCCTATTCTACGTGGGACTAGGACTAATTCATATTATGTACATAACTATCTAACAGTTGCATTCAATGGGGGAATGATAAAGCTTCAATGAGTATTGATTTCAAAAATTGGGCCAAGAATACCTGGAGACTGGCAGCAAATATCAAGGAGACAGAGTAGCTGAAGCAATAAAAGCCAAATAATGGGGCAAATTTTGGAAGAGTTGGTTGGCAAGCTGCACGACCCGAAGCTCCTCTTTGCCTCTTCAAAAATAGTTGTAAAATATAAAGTACCTGTATTTACACATACACATACATGATATAGGAATGGCTCACTTGTAATTCCCTTACAAAAGCTTAGGCAATTCCTGAACTTTTTGGGCACTCTTGAGTCTTGTTAGAAATCGATTCTCCTATTTCTAGCATATATCATACGAAACTCTACTATACGTCCATTGGAAGGGTTAGGTATTGTACATTTGCTTGGGGGAGACTATTAATGCCAATCATGACATGATATTCTGTTTGGTGCGAGGCCTGGGCTTGTAGAAACCTTAAAGAACTTGAAGAGCGTATCGCAGGGTGTTAGCTATGTTCTATGCAGAACTGGGTAGACCCATAATTTTCTTGGAGGTTTTTGTGCTCAGTCGACTGAACCTTCTGATAAAATATACCTCTGCCGATTATAGCATCACCAACCAAAGTTGCGTGAGGTATTCTCTTAGATCCTGAGAAGAAACAGAAAGATGTTACATCAGGCAGGAGATTATAAAAGAAGAGCTTCGTCTATTAGTAAACAGAGGATCAACACATCCTTGGAATAAGCGAATCCTACCCCTCTTGTACGAAATTTGTTTGCTCGTAATGAACTGCTTAATAAAATGGGTATGGTAAATGTTATTTTAATACTTAATTTTATTACGACCTGTGTCTAATCCTTTAGTTCTACAGATCTTCAGTAGTTTTATATTTTAAGATTGAGATAAAAGAGAAACAGTAGTTCACCTTGGCCTTGAGCTAAATTTCTATGGTTGCCAGTTTGGCGTATGGTTCTCTGAGTTAATAAAGCTATTCCAGCTTGTATACAGCCCAAAAATTGGTGTACCCCTTCAATATAGAACGAAATAAGCATTTATTTGGTCATTTTTTTGTGTTGCCCCTGTTTTGGATGCTTCAGAAGTTCAAAAATACTTACTCGAAAGACGGGGTGATTTTATTAATTTGAGCAGGATCAAACTCTTACTAGCTCTATAAATAGCTCCTATTCATGACTTGCAGCCTGCGCAGAGTTCACTTGTAGCAGTGCAAACTTCAGGCCTCGGGTCTGAAGTTCACTTGTAGCACCGCAAACTTCATACCTCGTGTCTGAAGTTCATTTATAGGAGTGCAAACTTCTGACCTCATTCTCTGGTAATCATAAAACACCGCCAAAATTGCACACCCATGGTGTAACCACCTGTATCCATTTACATGTAGCAATGAGTATATCCGGTGGAAATGCCAAACCTGAACTTAATCATCACATCTGGAGCAATCATGCTCTTTCTTATGCCTCCTACAAGTTTGAGTCACTAACTAAAAGCATCACAGAAGAATATGAATGTGTTTATACTTTGTCCGTCTAAAAGCATTTGGATGTGGCAATATAGCCCTAAGACATCTATTAAAGATATGTTGACTTCTGGTTGGCTTAGTTCTGATGGGAAAAAGAGAAGACCTGTTAAACATTTTATAGTTGATGGAGTTTTGGGTTTTACTTGTGGTGTAGCTAATGGTATCCCGGTTTTCTATGTCCACACTATTAGCTGTCTTTGGATCTTATTTTGCCTGCCTTAATTCATTGAATTGGTGAATATCCTTTCAAAGGTTTGTAAATCTTTCAGAAGTCTATAACTACTAGTGTTAAGTCTCATGTCTGCAGCTTTCTTTTTACTGGGTAGTCAACTGAAATGTGTAAAAACACAATCGTTTTTTATAGCAAAAATTTCTTCTTATGGTCATGAACTTCGCCTATGTGAGGGTCTAAAGTTTCACTTGTAGCAGTGCAAACTTCAGACGATGGTCAAGGAGTGTAGTGTTTTTTATGCAGGCTCTTGGTGTTCTTGTTATCACTTATCAATTTATTTCCTAATTTTCAACGAAGTACGTACCGTATGTTTAACAAGGCCATATTTATAGATAAAAGGGAGTGATTGCTTACTGTGGTCAAACCATATTGGTTTTGCGATAGTGCTGCTATTCGTGTTGCATTTGTAAATGAATGTGATGTATGATTAGCAATTTCATATCATTCAATGATCTCTAGTGCATCTGTGATTGCAGAGTGGTGGTTTCTTTCACTTGATGAAAACATTTGCAGGAGATTAGTAGAAGATGAGCTCCATGATCTGAAACAAGAAATCCATAACATAAGTAGGGTTTCCCAGGTATCTCCGGTGATTGACTGTAAGAGTTGAAAGGGCTTTGCTACCACGAAGCCATGGTATGGGAGATGGGGGTATTTTTGTCCAACTGTTAGTTACTTATTACAAAGCGGCTGAATTTCAAATAGGAGTAGTTATTAAAATACCGGCTTGGTTTTAAACTGTGGTCTTAAAATAGGCTATTTGTGCACTTCCCCCGACAAATTCTTGGATTAAGTGATAGAGTCCTAACCCTTCTGTCCGATATTTCTTTGCTCGTAATGAACTGCTTGCGGAATCAAATGAGTGGTAAATATTTTTTAATTTCCTCTTACATGTATCTCCATTTGATTACGACATGTCTAACCCGTTAGTTCTACAGATTCTTTAATGGTTTCCTGTTTTACATTGAGATTAAACAGAAACAGTAGTCGACCTTGGCCTTGAGGTTGCCAGCTTGGGGCATTATTCTCTGAGTTAATTAAGCTATTCCAGCTTGTATAATAGAGCCCAAAAATTGATGTACCCCTTTTTGAAGATAAAATTTGGGGTATCCCTTCCCGGTAGATCAACGTCCAAAAGTGAAATACGTGAATTGGAGGAACAAACTTATTCCTACAAAAATCGAAAGGATTAACAATCTCAATCTTTCAAACTTAGATAAGTGTGCTTATTTGTATGGGGAGCTTCTAGTCGAGTTCACATATTCAATAATATGCATGTGATTCTTTATATCAGTGAGTGTTGGAGGACTCCCCCCATTTAAAAAAACTATTACGTACAGCATGGCTAAGAGTGTGGTTTTCATGAAGTTTCAATATTTAGTTTTTTTTTTCTTGAATCAGAATGCAGGGAAACCCCTCTTGTCCAGTGGGAAATGAGCATTGGTTTGGTCATAATTCTTTTTGCCCTTGTTTTGGATCCTTCATAAGTTTCAAAATTCTTAAATCTAGAGACAGAGGGCTGCTTTTACTTAAAGCAGGATCGAGTTCATTATTAAATAGCTCCTGCAGCTACGGGTATACAAAGGAAACCGACAAGCCGCACCAACCCGATAATCCGAGTCAAACCGAGAAAAAAAAACCTAACTATGGTTTGGTGTTGGAAAAAAAAGCCCAACTATAATTGGTTTGGTTTGGTGTTAACTAAAGAAAGTCAAATCGAAACTAAACGAACCCGACATTACATATATAGAAATTTTAGATATATTTTATATATAAATATACTTATTGTGATGTAATTTATAAATATTTCTTAAAAGATTTCATAAGTTTATCTTTTAAGGTATTATTTCAATGTTGGACTTAGAACTTTTGAATGTTCCAATAAGTTTTATTGGTAAAAATTGCACAGCGCGCCCTATTTGGTCGCCACCATTTAACCTATACCCATTTTTTAAAAAAGTTTTAACTTGTACCCACTTTTTAAATAACTTCAGCCCCCTTTTTCCTCCTTCCCCTCCTCCTCAAAGTTTTATCTTTTCTTTTTTCAGAAGTAAGGTTCATCCCTATCTGCTTCTTCTTATTTCTCCGGTGAGTCCTATAAATTTTCAATCATTTTTTCCTTTTTGCCGACACCCTCAGCTGTAAAGGTTCTATCTTGGTTTTGCAACTTGAATTTTATGCACCTTGTGGTTGAAAATGAATTGAGTGGGAAGAGAATAGGAATATCTACTGTTAGCACTAACAAAATGAACTCTTGTCGTGCAGAATCTATTGGAATGAGGACTGGAGATGATTCTGAGCCACTGGTATGAAACGGTTCTACGTTGTTGGACTGTTTGAGATAAGTATATAAAGAAGAGAAGTTTCAAAGTTGTCTGTCGTACTTCAGCAAATAGCAGCAAATAAAATTAAAGTCACAGCTTTAAGTTACTTCGTGTGGGTAGTTACAAAACAAAAACTTTCGCTAGTTACAAAATAAAAACTTCAGTTCTAGAGCTGAAGTTCGCCAGTTACAAAAACAAAAATTTCAGTAATTACAAACAAAAACTTCAGCATAGAGAACAAAACTTCAGCTACTATGCTTAAGTTCAACAATTACAAACAAAAACTTCAGCACACTTGGCGTTTACTAGAATGCTGAAGTTTTGTGTGATTGTCTTTGCTACTTCAGCCCCGTATGCTGAAGTTATGCGAAAAAGTGGGTACGCTTGTAATTTTTTTTGTAAAGCGGGCACAAGTTAAAATGTGACCCAAAAAGCGGGTATAGATGCAAATGCCCCGTTTTATTGCCATTAACATTAGTAAATTAAATAGTACTAATAAAAGCCCAAACCAAAATCAAATCAATACTAATGCTAACAAAATACATTCAATTCAATACTACGAACGTGAATGTATTAAATATCTATTTTTTATTTTGTAATAATTTAGATAAAAATGCATAACCTATTTTTATTTTTTCTTTAGAGTTTTGTCATGTAATTAATACTCCCTTATTAGTCTGCTTATTTTAGCATAACTTAGTACTTTTAGATTATGTTTATTTTTGTTATGGCTTTTTAATTAGCAATATTTATATTACATATTTTATTGTCTTTATTGTTGAATATTTTAGGATAATGCCATGACATATCTCATATTTTGTATTATTTTCTTGAAAAATACTTTATATAGTTGTATCTTACTAGGACTAAAGAAATATTTTGAGCATAATTTATATGTTTTGCTCTACGAAGATTTTACCGGAAAAAACCCAAATAACCAGAAAATCCCGAGAAAACCCGAGAGCGAAAAACCCGAGTTTTATTGGTTTGGTTTGATCTTTAAATTTAATAACCCGATATAATTGATTTGATTTGGTAATTATAAAATCCGAACCAACCCGACCTATGTACACCCTACGTGGAGCTATCAATAAATGAGAATAGCACAATCCTGTAGTTTTTTCATTCAGTAATTTTGGGTTATGAACCCACTTGCCCAGCTTCATGAGATCCTTTTGCGTGCAATCATCTAATAATCTCATATACCATAAGGATGCGAGGTTCCAATTTCTTTCCTCTTGTTCTTCCTAATAATGCTATTAAGTCCCATTTGCACAACTGGTTTCAGACTCGTAAAACCTTTGACATATCTTAACAACCTTGTACATGTAGAAGGTGACAAGGAAAACAATTTTTTCTTCTGTCGCAAAATAAACATTCTATTAGATACAGATAGAGTTAGGCAATTTTTATGTGGAAGTAAAGGTCTGTTCTCTAGTTAGCCCTTCTGTCACATATGAAGAGAGAGAATCTAAACATCTTGTCACATATACTTACTTGTTTACAGGATATGAAGTATCAGGTTTGCTGTTATTTAGTAATATCGGGTACGAAGTATACATATACTCGATCCTCTTGTATATCAAAACAAATGAAGGATACATGTAAAATAACTAATTTCCAAGTCCAAGTCCAAAAATTGCTCGACTACATTACTGAAAACCCTGTCCTGATTGAAATGATAAACAACGCTATAATTCAATTCAGGCACTGAGCTTGTAAAAACTAAAGCAGCTGCAATGGGTCATCAACCTAATTAGATACTTCAAACGACGGAAGTCATTGGGTCATCAACCTAATAAGAAATCAGAGTTAAGGGTGTACATAGGTCGGGTTTGTTCGGATTTTATAATTACCAAACCAAATCAATTGTGTCGAGTTATTAAATTTAAAGACCAAACCAAACCAATAAAACTCGGGTTTTTCACTCTCGGTATTTCTCGGATTTTCTGGTTATTTGGGTTTTTTTCGGGGTTTTTTTCCGGTAAAATCTTCGTAGAACAAAACATATAAATTATGCTCAAAATATTTCTTTAGTCCTAGTAAGATACAACTATATAAAATATTTTTCAAGAAAATAATACAAAATATGAGATATGTCATGGCATTATCCTAAAATATTCAACAATAAAAAAAATAAAATATGTAATATAAATATTGCTAATTAAAAAGCCATAATAAAAATAAACATAATTTAAAATACTAAGTAATTTTAAAATAAGTAGACTAATAAGGGAGTATTAATTACATGGCTAAACGCTAAAGAAAAAATAAAAATAGGTTATGCATTTTTATCTAAATTATTACAAAATAAAAAATAGATATTTAATATATTCTCGTCTGTAGTATTGAATTGAATGTATTTTGTTAGCATTAGTATTGATTTGATTTTGGTTTGGGTTTTTGTTAGTACTATTTAATTTACTAATGTTAATGGCAATAAAACGGGGCATTTGCATCTATACCCGCTTTTTGGGTCACGTTTTAACTTGTGCCTGCTTTGCAAAAATTACAAGCCTACCCACTTTTTCGCATAATTTCAGCATACAGGGCTGAAGTAGTAGACGGGCCTGAAGTAGCAAGTGTGTTGAATCAAGTGTGCTGAAATTTTTGTTTGTAATTGCTGAACTTAAGCATAGTAGCTGGAGTTTTGTTCTCTATTTGCTGAAGTTTTTGTTTGTAATTACACTAAATAAGCAAAAGTTTTTTTGTCCTGGATTCATTCTAGAGCTGATGTTTTTGTTTTGTAACTAGCAAACTTCAGCTCTAGAGCTGAAGTTTTTGTTTTGTAACTACCCACACGAAGTAACTTAAAGTTGTGGCTTTAATTTTATTTGCTGCTATTTGCTGAAGTACGACAGACAGCTTTGAAACTTCTCTTCTTTATATACTTATCTCAAGCAGTCCAACAACATAGAACCGTTTCACACCAGTGGCTCAGAATCATCTCCAGTCCTCATTCCAATAGATTCTGCACAATAAGAGTTCATTTTTGTTAGTGCTAACAGTAGATATTCCTATTCTCTTCCCACTCAATTCATTTTCAACCACAAGGTGCATAAAATTCAAGTTGCAAAACCAAGATAGAACCTTTACAGCTGAGGGTATCGGCGAAAAGGAAAAAATGATTGAAAATTTATAGGACTCACCGGAGAAATAAGAAGAAGCAGATAGGGATAAACCTTACTTCTGGAAAAAGAAAAGATAAAACTTGAGGAGGAGAAGGAGGAGGAGAAAGGGGGTTGACGTTGTTTAAAAAGTGAGTACAAAAAAACTTTTAAAAAAAATAGGTATATGTTAAATGGGGGCGACCAAATAGGGCGCCTCGTGCAATTTTTACCAATAAAACTTATTGGAACATTCAAAAATTCTAAGTTCAACATTGAAATAATACTTCAAAAGATAAAATTATGAAATCTTTTAAGAAATATTTATAAATTACATCACAATAAGTATATTTATATATAAAATAAATCTAAAATTTCTATATATGTAATGCCGGGTTGGTTTGGTTTCGGTTTGACTTTTTTTAGTTAACACCAAACCAAATCAATTATGGTTGGGTTTTTTTTTCCAACACCAAACCAAACCATAGTCGGGGTTTTTTTCTCGGATTATCGGGTTGGCGATTTGTCGGTTTCGAGAGTCAATGGTATTTATTAATGTTTACCTATTATTGGATAAACCAATGACTTCTGTCGTTAGAAAGTGGTACTCTAGCCACCGAGTTATGTCATTTATCATCCAAAATGAAATCTATCCGGTCGATGAATGCAAACAACTCTACTTCATCATCCCAAGGAAAACCAAAAGATTGTTCTTCCATGATACCCGTTCGAAAGCTCTGATTATCTTAGTAAGTCCTCTCATTCCCGCTTCTTCGCCAATTAAAACAATATTCCTTTTAGTATTTTAAAACAATCACTATCCTACCATTATGCATAAGTTTATAGTATTAGCGTTCTTATACCATATAACGTTATCTAATGGTTGATTCTCCCATAAAGTAATACTTTCGCTGCCTTTCTATCTTCTTGTTCGTGTGCGCGCCATAGTACCACATAGCATTAAAGTAATAACATAATTTGATACACAGATCATATGAATTATAATATATCCATCTATACTTTGATCGTTTGCCATTGTCTTAATTTGCATCTTCAAATGCTACAAGGCATGTGTTATCCACCCCTAACAAGGGGAAAAGACAATAGAAAGCAAAATAAACATATTTTTGTTCGATAAGTTACGTATTTGAAATGCCTGCCAACACTTTCCAGCAAATAGTTTCATAGCTCGAGGGATTGAAATATGACAGATGTTCTCTGAAAGCTTTCCTCTTTTGTAAAGACGACGTTGAATCATTTTTATCCCCGTAACCCTCCCTCCTAAAGGCCTACTCATTAGGTGAAGAGCTCATGAATTACACGAGAGAGATTGCCCAAAATTAAGAATAAGCGGTTAAATTTCATGATGTCAAATGAGAATTGCCCATAGGCCAACCACTCTTTACCTGTACCAAGAGAACGATAGGCACCTCAACATACTACTACTTGCAAGGTAAAACAGCAAAATTGAATTTTTCACCATCTGTGAACTAGAAATCCAATATAGTTGTATCATAAATAATTTTGTCCTACAAAAGATTGAAGATAGCTAGCCTCTTTCCCATGAACACTTTCCTCACATTTATAGGTTAACAAAATCAATCTATCTAAATCAGGCAGATTTCAACTTGGCAGATGTGGACGCCAGATGTGAAACGGTTCTGTGTCCTACGAATAGTAAGAAGATCCCCAAGAATCCAAGCGCTCTTAGTGTTTGGAACAGATTCCACTGCAAGCAGAGAGGCAAACAAATATGTTGAATTAGCACGCAAGACTATGTCTCTGTCTAACAAATAAATCTACATGCCGAATTTGAGCCTTTCACCGACTTATAAAGGCAGTGAACACCCAGCAAAATTCCCTAATTGTCAATTGCAAAAAGGTAAGGTACGCAAAGGAGCCTTATCCAGTTTTCTATCTCTGCCTCTGCTTAGGGGAGACTGACCTAGCTTTAATCTTACATGAGAAACACAGAATATAGAAGGCCATCCGAAATAAATTGTGCAGAATCAGGATTAACTAGTAGAAGAAATTTTATGGAAGTCAAACAAACTGGTGATTATGTGTGTTGAAAAAGGATAGCTACAGCCAAAGGCTTAAGATGCTTCCGCTATAGCTATAAATTTCAACAATCTAAAGTGGCAGTCCTGAGAAGGCAATACTTGTCACTTGTCAGTTGTCACCAGTGTCAGTGGGTGCAAAAGAACCAATATGATATTTAAGGTTATCTTTTGATTAATGCACTGAATCTTATATCAAATCATTTGAAGTGGCATAAAGTTCAAAGGAAGTTGAATGTCAAGCAACAGAACACCAGAATTAGAAGAAAAACATCGCTAAGTTAGATGCTTCTCAGTTAATTAATGCGTTTAGCAATTGAAGGGCGAAGTGCAGCAATAGCCACTTTTAAGCCCGCTATTTAAAATATATCCACAATTTACAATGTATTTAAAGATTAGCCAATTTACCGAACTTCAGGACTAAATAACCTGAATTTTGAAATTCAGGACTTAGTGTCCTCAATTTTTGAGCTGCTAATTTGAAATTCAGGACTAAGTGTCCTGAATTTCTGAACTATTAATTTAAAATTCAGGACATAAGATTCGAACTTCTGGACACAATTTTCGAACTTGGGATACGATGTCCTGAAGTTTGAGGTTTAAACTCTAGGACGCCGTGTCCTAAAGTTTGAACGAAATTGGCTAATCTTTAAATACATTGTAAATCGTGGATATATTTTAAACATGTTTAAAAGTGGCTACCTAGTGTGATTTCCACGCAATCAAAAAGAACATATTCTAAGACCTTGTTGAAGTCCTATAACTAATTTTGAGGATTGGCAAGGCTATCCTTTCAAAAACTGAATCACCAATGTTCTATCAACCAGTAAATAGAAACTCAACGAATGGGAGAGAAAAAGAAAGGGAACGACACCTATTCCCTTGCTATCTTACCGCCCCATGTTTGCTAAAACTAGAGAGAAAAAGAAATTAGACATAAATTCTTTTTAAATATCATAAGCCCTTACTCCCAACCACTACTAAAACTGGGTCGTTGTGACCAGAAGTGAAGCCGCTTTTGAAGGGAAAAAAACATAGTAATGACGTCGAGATAGCCACCAAAAAAAAAACCATACCTGCAACCAGAATAGAACATAAAGTGATAAAACAGCTGCAATGAGAAGGTGGAAAAGAATGGCAAACATTGCAGGCCCTGATGCTGTTGGGAAGTTCTTCAGGTTCACATGCAGCCTCAGAAGCTTCAAAAAAACATGAAAGCATGATAAATTGACCACAAGAAACAAAATCCAGTGCCGATGAAAGCTGCTTGTGCAACTTATTGCTGCTACAATGAGCAAAGTACCTCCTATTTCAACAAAGTATCAACTACCCATCACAAATTATAAGTTTTTCATAAATGTATTAATGCTGCGACTAATAGCACTGACGTCAGGTGCACCCAAGGATGTAGCCTAGTGGTCAATGAAGTGAGTTGAGAACAATGAGATCTCAAGTTCAAATTCCAGTGGAGGCAAAAACACTAGATGAACTATTTCCATCTATCCAAGCCTTGGTAGACAATGCTATCGGGTACCTGTGCTGGTGGAAGGTAACAGGGTACCCTGTGACATTAGTCGAGATGCACGCAAGCTGGCCCGGATACCACAATAGGAAAAAAAACTAAACACAAAAGAGGCATTATAGACAAGAGAGAGGATGCTAAGCTCCACATTCAAGCCTGGGAAAACCAACTAATTGAAATCTATGTTGCTCGGACTCTCCGAAAATATGGTCGGATACGTGTCGGATCCTCCAAAAGTAGTGCATTTTTGAAGGATCCGACACGGGTGCGGCTACATTTTGGAGAGTCCGCGCAACATAGATTGAAATAGAATCGATCATACAACAATTATCTCATTTTTTAATTAATGGTGTTGTCCTGGCCAACCTGCACATATTTCAACTAATCTACCGGGTAACTTTGTACGCCAAGATTTGGACAGTGGAAAGAAGTCATCTAACTTTTTTCACCTATATTAGGACTTAAACCCACAACTATTCTCCTCTACGCATATGATTTTTCTTTTAGAATGTAGGAAGGGAGGCGATACTGCTATCATTACTTTTAACTTATTTAAAAAAAGAAAATCAACCATGAATTAGAGGAAACCTACCCCAACCAAAAATCCAAGGAATGGAAGAAGAACAAGGGCCAGAAAGGCATAAGAAAGGTCCCTAGGAGGTCTTTTCTCTGGAACCCTGAATACGTGAGCGATTTCTGCCTTGGGCCCAAACCTTGAGGAAGGATCAACAGCTTGAGGAGGTGGGCGAGCTGCCTTCTCTGGAGGCTCCGGAAAATCTAATTCAACAGAACCCAAGGGTTGCAAGAACGAGTTCTCCTGGAGGAAACAAAATGCCCAGCTCAAGATGCCAGATCAAATATTCATCAAAATACAGATGTCACAAGAATAAGTTTCTTTACTGCGTGTTTTTCCAAAAACTTGACCAAAAATGTGACACTGTAGCTTTAATGAAGGTAGAATCAGTACATACCATTACAGCATCTCCTACAGTAAGTTGAATGTCATATCTACCTGATAGATAGAAAAACTTTTCAACTAGTCCAAGGAAATCCTACAAGACAGAATGCCATTCAAGTATCCACTGGTTAGTGCTTTTAGAGATTACTAATATTGGAATTAGACAAGAGGGGTTGCTCTGATGGTAAGCAACCTCCACTTCCAACCAAGAGGTTGTGAGTTCGAGTCTCCCCAAGAGCAAGGTGGGAAGTTCTTGGAGGGAAGGATGCCGGGGGTCTATTTGGAAACAGCCTCTCTACCCCAGGGTAGGGGTAAGGTCTGCGTACACACTACCCTCCCCAGACCCCACTAAGTGGGATTATACTGGGTTGTTGTTGTTGTTGTTGTTGTAATATTGGAATTAGAGGCAACTGCACATATTTCTTTCTTCTTGGAATTGGAGTTTTGAACTCACAAACACATCCACATTATGTTAAATGGGAGCAACAGAGTACAGAAACGATTTCAGAACTTACTAGTATTATTTCGAATTGTTTTCCAGAATTCCCCACCACAAAGATATGGTCCACCTTGCTCTCATGTCTCAACTTGAGGAAAGCCTGCAGACCAGATCTTAAGTCCACCAACTGTGGATGATAAAGAGTTATTCAATAGACAAGTCAGGCTCCCAACCTGGTGTGGCTTAAAAGAATGCCCAAGAGGAGAAGTTAATTGAAATGACAACCGTAGCTTTTGCAGATGGTTTGCTGATAGAGAGATGGCATTCTCCCCAGCGAAATCAAGTCTGTACGAAACACCCAAAGAAATGATAAACTATCAAAAAGTTCAAGTGATATGATAGGTAGCATCAAAATGAGGTGAAAGACAATCAAGCAAAACCAGACAAACTGTTGTATCCATAAACATGTATAAGTTGTCAATACACACTTGATGCTTGTGCCAAATTAACCTGGTAGTCGTAGGCAAAGAGTTGCCCATATGACAATCAATAGAAAACAATTAAGAAAATTTATTTCCTATAAAAAAAATTAGCAGTTGAATGTAATTAAAAAAAGACAGAAATGATATTCTGGCAAACAATGTGAGGTAGCAATAAAATGGTAAATTGATTTTACAGCCTACATGGATCCAGTTCAGCTGTCAGAAGTAAATTAAAGGCAACTAAGTACAGCAAGTAAAGTGAATCAAAACCTAGCCCATTCTTAAAAACTTTACAAAAGAAATATAGTAATGAAATAGTTTTAAAAACAAGAGGAAAAGAAAAAAGATATTTGTGTCTATGGTTCGTATTAAATATTCGCACTAGCACTTATCTGAACAGAAACAAGTTCACTATGACCATGATTATAAATAACTAATACATGCAAACAATAGGTCAAAAGACAGTCAATGACTAGAAAAGGAATGTAGTCTTCAAAAATATGTCATAAAGGAGATAAAAGGACAAGAAAGAAAAGGGCATACTTTTTCTGAGTTTCAGCGTTTCCAATATCATTGTCAAGTACAGCAATCTCTGCATTATCAACTTTGATAGCTCCTGTAATATATATGGGCACTTTTGTTCTTCCTCCAGTGGCATAGATCGTTTTATGATCTGAATCATGAAGCAAAACCTACAATATCATCAAGAGCAATGCAAAGGTAAAATTGGGCAAATTTAAATCGACTTAGGAAGCAAATTTTGATTAGGTAAGAGAAGGAGATGCGTACCTCAAAAGAGAAAATGTAACTGCCAACATCAATATCTTTGGGCAAAGCATCTAAGTAATGTACAGCATTTTTATGGTCAAATTTGAGATCCTGTATCATGGGGAAAGACAAAATATTCACAAAGTTAAGGGAAAGTCGAGAGCTAAATCTACTTCAAAAGAAAATATTAACAGCTACATATGATGCACTAGATCACAAACAAAGCCACTTAGCACCTGATCAATAACAGAGGTATCCTTTGAGCCAGAGCTAAAAATCTGCTTGAGTTTGACTGTCAGAGAAGGTGCAGCAGAACCCAGAACAGTGTTTACGTTTACCTAGTTGGAAGAAAGATAACAGTCCATCAGTTTCAGATCTGCTGGCAAAACTTATTAGACTACTAAGATAACCGGATACATGATACAAGAAAGGATGCATCACATATCTCCTCACAGAAATCACCGTTTAAAAAGGCACACTTGATTCATGCTTAAGCGTAGAAACTAGTGGCTAAGCAAGCTGTGTGCTTTGTCTAGCTTATACAGCACTTTAGCGATGGCACTGAGGGGTGTGTCTAAGCAAAAACAAGTAAACCAACTGCTTTTTTGGAAAAAGAACTAGATCAATTTAAAAAGACACATGAGCTCTGCTTGATAAAGGCAGCATTACACACCAAAAACTCTAGTTTTTACATCTGAATTACAAACATATTTTCATCTTAGAAATTATCTTTTTTTATTTATAAAGCAAAGTTAATAGCTAAGCTAGATGTGTGCTTTGTCTAGCTTATACAGCACTTTAGCGATGGCACTGAGGGGTGTGTCTAAGCAAAAACAAGTAAACCAACTGCTTTTTTGGAAAAAGAACTAGATTAATTTAAAAAGACACATGAGCTCTGCTTGAGAAAGGCAGCATTACACACCAAAAAATCTAGTTTTTACATCTGATTTACAAATATTTTTTCATCTTAGAAATTATCTTATTTTATTTATAAAGCAAAGTTAATATGGTATTAGACGTGAATCCCATAGTTTTAACTTGATGTACTTATTAGCAGTATTTCACTTCCTCCACCCTTATAGTTGGCTTTTCTTTTTCAGTTATTGTATGTTTTTTCTTTATGATTAGTTGCACTTTGCTTAAAACAGCATCAGATTTGGATGCTTTTCGCTTTTCTGTGGTTTGCCGAAGACCAATTCTCATGCTGAGCATACTCTGTCCAGATCTTATTCTTGTAAATCTCTACATCTCAAGTTATCACTAAAGAAACACCCAAAACTGGAAATAGAGTCTCAAAGATTTCATGGTCTAAACCCGAAGCGTACACATTACCCTCCCCAGACCCCACGGTGTGGGATAATACTGAATATGTTGTTGTTGTTGTGTAAACCCGAAGCATCACACTGAATGGTAATGTAGTCAGAACTCAAGAGAATGATATCAAAAGCGACACACCTTAAGCTGGTTCTTTCTAGTCAATGAGAGCACACTGGCCGGGAGTGATAAAACCAATGGAATGGAGACTCTGCATTGAAAAGAAATGCTTGATATGTAAGTAATGAAATGGCGCTAGACTGCTTGCTGAAAAGATGCTTCATCTGAAGTTACCAGCAAAAACACAACACTTAACAGAAATGAACAAATGCCAAAAAAAGTCAGAAAAGGGGAACATGGAGTATATTTGCAACCTCACCTATTGTTTTCTAAGGAAGCCAATGCATCAATTTGATAATACAAGTCCTTTGCATTTCCAGGAACTCCAGCACCAAGGAGAAACCTTGCTAAACCTAGAATTTTGTCACCTGGAAGCTGCACATTATAAGGAAAATATTATAAAAAAACGACTGTCATAATACTGGAGAAACAAATGCCACGTACTACACAGACATACATTTAATTTTTCAGCAGACACTGCGGCAAAAGCTGTAATCCCACGCACTACAGCAGACGAAGCTGAGAGGGGACCCTGATGTCCATGAGCATCAACAAGTTTTTCATCAAAGTAATAGGCCCCATCATCTGTAATATGATATAACAATAATATATTTGTTTCAGAATGACCTCATGTACCGTTGTCTGACTAGATAATCCACAGAATCAGCTGTAAGTAGGCTAAAAGTGAACCATTTGTTCATGAGCTACCTCTTCAACTGATTAGCCCCTCAGAAAAATACAGAACGGTGTGATAAAGAATCAGTAAATGTGTCAAAGACCAAGTGTATAAGAAGTTCATAATGACAAAAGGTGACATGGTTTTAAACAATCAAATCGCATTCCCTTTTGTCTATTAAACCATTGCCCAAGAAAATATATTTAGCTTTCCGTCTTTCGAAACCAGCTCATGAACCTCCATTTTTTCCCAAGTCAGGACTAAAGACATGCAAATTTTGTTTATGCATTAATCATCTCTTCACAATAAGAAGACACAACAGAGCTCTTCGTAAGCTTCTCTTCATCAATTGATTGACTAAAATAGGGGTCATCTTGTTATTGGGACTAGAAAAATAAGACTGTATAAACTTTGGGATTATTTTATAGTGTGTTTGGTTGGCATTTCCATTTCCGGTATAAGTAATATCGATAGCTTTATACTTCAATTTAGACATTATTTTATAGCGAATCCAACATGGGAAAACATAAAAAGGAATTAGCTTTCCTTGTAAAAGACATATAAGATATAAAAGACAAATCTACCCTTACTTTCATTTTTCTATTTTTTAATTTATTTACTTTAAAAGTAAAAAGTAAAATTGCAAAAAAAAAAAAAACTTTAAGATCAAACACATGTTTTAAATTATACAATGTATATTCCTTTTTTAATGCGATGAACCAAACCTCCCCCAAAAAAGCATATGTACTATATATCCAATTATTATAATCCCAGTATTATATACCCTACATAACTTTGTCCATGAACCAAACAGCCCCTGAATTTAATAATGGACCATTCTCATAAAGATGCTAGGTTCATACATAACATGAAAAGGTGAGTACCTTAAATATCTTAAAACATATACACATTGTCATTAATTGAAAATGACTGCAAAACTTTCTGAATTCAAATTACTGAGGAAACATAAACAAGGCCCAAGGGCACCATAACATCTTGCACTTTTGTACTTTGCTAAAGCACTTCCACTTGAATCATAGGTATTTGACAAACCACAAGTTAACCCTACCCAACTTTTACTTTTCTGACGCTTATATTAATAAACTATACACAACGGCTTAAGCAAGTACATTTCTTTTTTACTAAGGATATGAAGAAAGTGAAACAATAAAAAAAAAAATTAACATTCATCTTGATCATCTAATCTGACAACCAATCACAAAATCCATATTTATACTTGTATGGATTAGATTTTCTTATATGGACTAGATATTTTTATTGGCGTGAGATATGTTAAAGCTGAATGCAAATGCTATACTTTCTTACATTCTCTATGCAATGGCATGGAGACCCTTTATTTGCAATATCTAATAGTTGGCTAGGTATATGTCGCAAAGAACATTTGAGTAAATCATCGTAAGTTTCATTTATTAGAGCAGGAGAAACTTTTGGCATTTCTGTTATCAACTGCCACTCCCACCAGCTCACAAAAACAATAAAAAGAAACGAGGAAAGAAACAAAAGAGGTGCATACCAAATTTCTCCAGACCATCGAAAAGCTTTGATATATTATCTTTCACCATGCTAATCTGCCAATGCAGATAAATATGAGGTAGAATACAAATTATCTAAAAAAACATTACGCAAAATAATGTACGAGAATAAACAAAATTCAGAAAACTAATTGTGTTGTGCATAACTACAACTACTTAGCATGCAAGAACTTTAGCATATAACATGACATAATGGCCAAACTCAGCACAGCCTAGACACACAGCCACAAGCAACTTCAAATGAAGTAACACAAAATGTTGGTCTTTTTATTTTTTGATAAGTGACACACAATGACTTTGATGTCCGCTTTATCTCCTGAACACACTTCGAATCTAAGAAATAGATACTTATTTCCTCATCCTTTTTTTAAAGAACTAAAAAGAAAACAAAATTGAAATAATAAAAAAGATACAGATCTCACTACCAAATGAGATGAATAAAAAAGTTCTTAATCCGTTTAGACACCTCTTTACACCTGCAGCTTTTATAAACCCGAAGGATAAGGAAGGCCCCCCAAGATGGTTTTTCTTAGTCATCGAATCTCGAACATGTAAACTTGTTAAAAAATGAAATTGGGTCTAACTCTACCAGAAACACTAGCGCAAAAGGTGAGACTAAATGAAGAGACAATAACACATTCCCTCAACCTTTTGACCAACCCCCCACCCCGCACCCCCCACCCCCCACACCGTCATCCAGGATTGGATATATGGAGCATGGACAATATAATATGGGAGCCTCACATTGAGTGAACTCTAAGAATTGGAATAGCTCTGACTCTAATACCATGTTAAGAAAATGAAGTTGGGGCTAACAAACCCAAAAGCTAGCTCATTAGGTGAAGATTGCGAAGATCACATAAAGACAATAACCCATTCCCTCCACCAACGTGGGACACTTAACAAACTTAAACTCACATTTAGTGACACAAATATAGCTATGAATGAAATACATCCAAGTATAACCCATTTTAGTAATAATTGTAGTAATAGGCTAATAGCTGTCACTTGTCAGCCATGTGACATTTAATGCATTTCTTCTTGATGCTCGTATCAGGGTAGGCTGCATACATTACACCCTTAGGGGTGCAGCCCTTCCCCGAACCCTGCGTGAATGCAGGATGTTTCGTGCACCGGGCTACCCTAAGTCTAAATGATTTCATTAATATTGCACCTAGTCAGTGCCATTGAACAAAAAGCATGGATCTATTAGGAGGACTTGAGAGTGAAATTAAAAGTAAAGTGTTTTACTTGTTGTTATTAGTAGGGGAAAAGGGAAGTGTAACCACATTTGAACAAGGCATCAAATCTTGCTTTCTTCGCCAAGTCAGCTGGTTTATACTGTGTTTAAATGAGAGATTCTTTAGTCCAGTTTGAAGTAAATTGCACTTGTTCTTGATGTTGTTGCACATGATATGTGATTATTCGGAATCCATATTTGCTTGATGCTTCAAATGACTTATTGGTGTGTGATGAATAGTAACAAGGTTCTATTGTTTTTGGAAAGAAATGCCGCAAGAGAAGGAAACTTGTCAACTAAAGAAATCAGTATCGGGCATGGAAAAAGATTACTGAAGGCGTTAGGGTAAAAAGAACAACATAGTGGCATGAAAGAGCAGAAAGAAAGGAACAAAGTTCAGAGACATATAGCGCCTAGGTGCGAAGATATTGAGAGGCTTAGGGCCTATCCTCTGTAGCATGTGGCAATGTAGCGCTTCAGCTCTATCCCATGTCCCATTATTAACAAAATTGTCATTCATCCGCATACTTAAAGAATTCTTCACTATTAGATCAAGGGTTTCAAACTTTAGGCAAGAAATTGAACAGAGAAAGTTCTTGAACAGTTGCTTCTCGAAGAGTGTTTTCTTCCACTTCCTCGGATGTTAATGAATATTCTTGGTATTTTTTGATGAAAAAATACAAATAATATTCATTAACATTCTTGGTATTTTTTTCATCAAAAAATACCAAGAATTTTTTCAAGTTTAGTGGTGAACTTAAATATTTCAACATGTATTTTAATTTAACTGCACATTTATTGCTTCATATTAGGCTATAAAGGAAGCAAATACACTTGGACTAATAAAAGGCACAGTAACAAAACCTCTCTAATCCTGGAAAGAATAAATAGGTGCTTCGCAAATGAAGGACGGATTGAACAGTACCCAGAAGCTAGTGTACTGCACCTTCCTAGGACCCACTCAGATCATTGTCCTTTACAAATTAGCTTGATAGGGCCTCCAAACAACAAACCATCAAGGCCCTTCAAGTTTGAGTCAATGTGGGCTAGCTACCCGTCATTCCTTAACATCATCAATAGGGCCTTCTCAGACCATTCCACCCTTCTTCAATCTACTGAAAGCTTCAAAGCTTCAAGACTCTGGTCACCAAGTGGAACCAGGAAGTCTTTGGAAACATTTTCCATCTAAAGAGGAGAATCCTAGCAAGGATCTCTGGAATCCAGAGATCTCCTAGCTACCAATTCAGCAGTTACCTGTTACACCTTGAAACAAACTTAAATGCTGAACTGAACCTAATCCTCAAAAATGAAGAAGACTTCTGGAAACTTAAGTCTAGGATAAACTGGCTAAATGAGGGTGATGCTAGCACTAGACTCTTTCACACCTCCACCCTCAATAGGAGAAGGAGGAACAGAATCATCTCTTATAAAGAGGAGAATGGAAACTGGCTTCATGACCAGAATGACATTCATACAACAATTGTGGGCTTCTTCACTTATCTATACACCACATCCCACACTAAAGCCCCTTGGGCTTCCACAAGCCACTCCACCATGTGACCCATTCTATCTGAAAGCCAAAGAGCTTTTATGGACAAACCTCTTGATGTTAGTGAGATTAAAAGCGCAATTTTCTCCCCTAAACCCTTCAAATCTCCTGGCCCTGATGGCCTCCACCCCTTCTTCTACCAGAAGTATTGGGACATAGTAGAGGACTATGTCACAAACTTCTGTCAAAAATGCTTCTCTACAAGCTCTATGGATAGCACCATGAACCATACTCTCTTGTGCCTAATTCCTAAATGCCCCCAAGCTTCAATGCTAAAAAATTTTAGGCCAATAGGACTTTATAACACCATCTACAAGTCAGTCACAAAAATCATTGTGAATAGGATAAAACCTATTCTGCCCCATATCATTAGGCCAAGCCAAGCAAGCTTCCTTTCTAATAAGAGAGTCTGTGATAATGCCATCATTGTCCAAGAATATATCACTCACTTCAGGAAAATGAGGGGGAAAAGTGGCAACATGACCCTAAAAATAGACCTAGAAAAGGCCTTTGATAGGCTAGAATGGTCCTTTATTAGAGACACTCTAGCTGCTTTCAATTTTCCCCAAGGCTTATCTAAGCTCATCATGTCCTGTATCAGTTCATCACCCATTTCCATCCTTGTCAATGGGAAAAAACAGAGTCTTTCAAACCTTCAAGCATTAGGCAGGGAGACCCTATGTCTCCCTACCTATTCATTATGTGCATGAAAGACTATCAAGATCTATTGATAGGGCAGTCCTACATGACCAATGGCACCCCATAAGTATAAGTAGGTCTGGCCCAAAAATTTCCCACCTCTTCTTTGCCGATGACCTAACCCTCTTTGCTAAAGCCAATGAAAGGAACTGCAATACCATTCTTTCAATATTGCAGAACTTCAATGAGCAGTCAGGACAGAAAATCAATCTCACCAAATCAAGAGTCCTGTTTTCTTCAAACATTCCACAAGATGCCATACAGAGCCTCTCCAACTATTTGTCCATCAAGCACACAACATCCTTTGGGAAATACCTTGGATTCCCCATCATCCACAAAAAACAAACATCTGTAGACTTTCAATTCAGCATTGATAACATGCAATCCAAGCTGGTTGGTTGGAAAACTAAATGTCTCAACATGGCTGGGAGAACAGTCCTGGCTAAAACTTCTTTGAACGACATTCCAAGCCATGTTATGCAATACATCAAACTGCCCACTAGATTTACCAATCAGATTGATAAAATACAAAGAAACTTTCTTTGGGGCACCACCCCCGAAAGAAAGAAGTTATATCTGATCAAGTGGGAGGTGGTCACTAAGACCAAGGCTGAGGGGGGGCTAGGACTCCAAAAGGCTAGTATCAAGAACAAAGCTTACCTCACAAATCTTGCATGGAGGTTCTATAAGAATACCAATAGTCTATGGGCTAGGGTTCTAATTCACAAACATTGCAACATGTCTAATAATGCTAGGTCAGTTAGGGCCTCTAGATACCCTAGACGCCCAAAATCTCCCATCTGGCAGGGCATCCTAAAGGGCTGGGAAATATGCAATAAAGCAAGCAGATGGGTAGTCCACAAAGGAAATAGGGTCAGTTTCTTAAATGATACATGGATCCCTAATCAGCCAGCAATAAGACAGATGATTGAGGGCCCATTAATCCAAAATGACCTAGATGATAAGGTTAGCTCAATCCACAACCTGGGCAATTGGGACACATCAGCTTTGTCCATCACCCTACCTCCAAGTATTATGAACCTGTTGAACTCTGTGTTCATTCCCCCTGTTACAACTAAGGATGACAACTTTATATGGGATTTGACTCCTAATGGCCAGTTCTCAAATAGTTCTGCTTACTCATTCCTAAGCAGAGCTGACACCAGCCTCTATTCTGGTGAGGAAGGCTCCTTCAATTGGATCTGGAAGCTACAAGCCCCCAACAAAATCAAGCACTTCATCTGGCGCCTCACCCATAAAAGGCTCCCAACTAGGAGCTTCCTCCACTCTATAGGGATCAACTGTGTCCCACAATGTCCTTACTGTAACAATGGACAGGAAACCATTGCCCATATTTTCTTTGAATGTCCTAATGTTGTCCATTTCTGGAATGAAATTCTATCAAAATCTTCAAGGAATGGCTCACATAATGCTCCAGTTTTCAATGGCCATCAGTGGAAATCAACATGGAAATCTATCAAAAATGTCCCTTTCAACAACTATATCCTTTGGGACAATCTCATTCCCTTTTGTTTGTGGCACATTTGGTTAACCAGAAACAACAATTTATTGAACAACAAAAAGGAACAGATCAATGCCACAAACACAGTCTCTAAAGCCAGTGGCGAAGCCACATATCGATAAGGGCGTCGAAAAATTGCATTGTTTACATAGGTAAAATATTACATTTTAAAAGTATGTAACACATATTGAACACCCTTTGTCGGAATTTTTTCCACTTCTTTTAAATTTGAACATCCTTGGAGAAATTCCTAGCTTCGCCACTGTCTAAAGCAGCTGAATACCTTATGCTCACAAAGAATGACTCAACAAAGACAACACATCAGATCTTGTTAAAATGGGAACCCCCAACCAGAGGTTTTTACAAACTGAATACAGATGGAGCAGCAAGGGGAAACCCAGGAATAAGAGGGGTAGGAGGAGTATTCATGAACCACAATGGCGACTGGATATTGGGTTACATGGACAATATCCCCCACACAACAAACACTAGGGCAGAAGTACAGGCCCTCATACGGGGTCTGCAGCTAGCAGAGCAAAACAACTTGGCTCCATGGGAAATAAACATTGATTCAGCTGAAACAATCAATATGCTTTTGAATGGAAGTCTGATTTATGATCCTCTAATTTGTGAATGCAGGTCAATCATCCAAAGGATGGACAGCGTGGTAGTGAGGCACATCTACCGGGAGCAGAACAAAGTAGCCGATGCATTGGCCAAGGAAGCAGCAAAGGAAATATTTTTGAACAAGTCTAAGATATTACCAGTTCCTCCGATGTTTGCCAATGATGTATTTTGGGCAAACATCCTAGGAACTGAACTAGTTAGATCTTTTGTGGGTTGTAACTTAAACACAATCATACATAACATTACAACTGTGGGGTTGCTTCGATACCCCAGCAATGCTCCTGATGTAGTTCCTTTTGTTAACTAGCATATAAATACTATATCCTTTTTAACCAAAAAAAAAATTCAAACGCCGATAAAGTAGGAGGATTACGGTAGGCTGGCAGCCAACATAAAACTAGCTAGAGATTTATACATTTAGAAAATATTCAGAACTACAAATAATTGTTATTTGTATTTGCATAATACTTGGCATGAGATGAGTTTAAATGGAGTAATGTAGTTGGTGAGGATTCATATAGCCAACTCAACTTGTTTGGGACTGAAGCATAATTGTTAGTGTTATTGCTGTTTTTCTTTTTGTTTCTAGCTTTATATTCAATAAATATGGGTTAGTTATTCAATCTTGTACTTATTTATTTAACTGATTGGCCTGCAATTAGATCTTACAATGAACTTGGAAAAAGGGAGATTAAAATTAAACTTAAAGATTGAATAGCAAAGAATCATGACAACTAGATAATAAGCGTGTTTGATTTGTGTTAAGAATAAGACATGCCAACTCATATTATGTAAATCAAAAATTTGAACATGAAAACAGAACATCTTAATCAACGCCATTTGCATAAGAATATGGAGAATAGGTTAAGGGAGATAGGATTGTAGACAAGGAAGATACATGCAAGTAAATTACTGACCAGGGTTAATAACCAAGTCCATTAAAATCAAGTGTAGGAGATGCAATAGATTAATGAAATGTTCTCGATCAAATTAGATTAATGAAATGTTCAGGAAAATCATAATTCCATGCCTTGATCCACTAATTTACGTAGCATTATCATTAATAGACATCAGTTAATTGGCAGTTACATTAATAATGTAGTCTACACAATAAAATTGTATCAGTCTTGGTACTTAACAACCTTTGGTGTCAATTCTTCATTGGAACGATACTCAACTCCCTTAAATATTACTTGTTACATCATTTCTACTTGCATGTGTATTGGCCAGCAACATGTGCAGTAAGTGTGTAATATGTGTAATATTAAAGGCAGACAATCTTTGAAGGATTAGACGAATAATTGTGACTTAGTCCTGCTTGTCTAACGAGCCCAGAGAGGAGAAAGATCACCTATTATTACATGGTACTCTTACATCACAACTATGGACCATGGGTTAAGTAGGAAGTTCTAACAATTGTCCCCCAATAAAAAAACAGTAACTTGGAGGACAACACCACTATGGCCTTTTTTTGCTTATTTGCAACGAAAGAAATAGATATCTATGCATTAGGAGTGTCAAAGAATGGCCAGTGAATTGTACTTGTAAAAGAAACCGATATAGGAAATTATCAACAAAAAGAATCCAATATAGCCACATTTTGAAGGCATAAACATCAAGAGGTGAATGCAATAATCTGATGGGATCTCCATGAAATGCAAGCACAATAAAACGTGAATAGCAAACCAAAATCCGTCTTACGATGACTGTAGTATGAATTAAAATCCTCAAGGATGACAGAGGACAAATAGGACTCACCAAAGATTGATCAATCTCAGAAGAAGCTAATGAAATGATACCAGCCAGGCTCTCAAGTGCAATTCCTGTAAAAAGTGTTTTATCAGGAAAATGTAAACAATTTCCCGTGGTTTTAGATAATGTGTTCTATCAGGAAATGATACCACTCAGACTCTCAAGTGAACTAAAAAGTGTTCTTAATATGGTTTGACTTCAAAGTTAATCAAAAACCTGAAAACAATTTACTTCATCAAAAAAAAATGAAAACAATTTCAGGTGATTTTAGAAAAACAGTTCTACTTTTTTGATTACCTTTACGAGTGGTTTTCAGAAAACAAAAGCTATTTTTTTTTGTTTCCACAACATATAAACTTTGGGAACCTTAAAACAAGATTAACCTAAAATCACATCTAGTTGCCTCAATTTAACCAAAAAAAAAAACAATTTCAAAAAATATTTGCAGAAACGCTGCCTAAATACTTAAGAACCTTAAGGAGTAGTATTACAGAGAGTTGGCTCTTCTTCTTTTTTTTTTTTTTTATAAGTATGCAGAGACTTGGCTCTTCTAACATAAGAAAAAAGATATAACTTCATCTACTTTACGAGAGTAATTGCCTGCAGCGTAAGTGCTAGACTCGGGATTGCTGGAGCTATAGCGCCACCTTCCATCACTTTGGCTGAAAGCCTGTCAAGAATTTCAAATGTCATGCCAAACACCCCATAAAGACAACGAAAAGTAAAAACTCCAGTTATAGTACAAATGCTAAATGCCAAACATAAAATGGAACCTTTATGGCGCGGAAAACTGAATCAGCACTTTCAAGATGTACCTCCACGATAGAACTTAGACCCTACAGAATTAATTATGGCATGTAAGAAACATAGAAATCACTCCTGACTAAATACAATGTCCTTATGAAGCACACAGAATAAATAAGCAGATCATGATATCTACAGATGTTATCAATTCTTAGCAAAAGGAAGAGCTATATATAGATGCTTCTGTTTTCCTATTTCCGTTTTCTTTTTTTTTCCTGTGAGGTGTTTGAGGGGGCAGGAGAGGGTATCAGTTCCAATAGATAGAGTAGAAAAGAAAACAAGAGGCATTTCCCAATACATTACCTTGATAAGAACTAAACTTCCAACTGAGTAGTAGTAGTCAAGAAGTGAGCTGGCACTGTTCACAGCATCCTTAAGTCTTGGGGCTATGCCCTTGAGAGAGACAAAGCAAGAGAAGCAAAAGAAAAGTGAATATATGCATTTAAACTTGTATCAATCAGTATACTGGAAAAGTTCATCAAGTTTAGACATACTGCTAATGCTTTCTTGTTAAGCTCGCATTTCAGTATCCCATTGACTCTTAATGCCTGGAACAAATCTTTCAATGCTGAAGAAGAAGATGAAAGAGTGTCCACCACTGATGCACATGTAGAAGCCCTTATGTCAGCCTGTTTTTCAATTCCAAGAACCTCGAATGTCCTTAAGGCTTCGTATGTTTCTTCTAGACTGGAGAGGTCACAGAAGCAACATTCAGACATGCACCATTCAAGTTTCAAGAGCACACAGTAACGCTAGCAAAAGAAGTTGCATAATGTAAGGAAACTGAGGGATTTCCCATTGAGTGCCATGAATGTTCTTCTTTCCAGTAGGTGAATGTCAACTAAATGTTAAGAAAGAGTGTAGAATGCACAAAAGATATGTTCATCCGAAGCTCCTACAGATTCCGATAACAGCCTTTCCTAAAATGGCCAAACATAATTTTCCATTCTCCTTATTTCTTGTTAAGGAGCATTTTGCACAAAGACTTTCCAAATGAATACCCAGAGCTAATTTCCGACTCCCAAGAAACAGGTGAAGGAAGAATCAAATCAACAATGGGTTTCAATGATATTACCGCCAAAAGGATAACAAAAACAATAACTAGTCTCAGTCCCAAACAAGAAGGAATAAGGTTATATGAATCCTTACTGACCATGTTACTCTATTTAAACTCATTTTGTGCCACTATTATGCAAAATACAAATAAAAGGTATCTGAAGTCTTGTATATAATACTGCCAAAAGGGTAGAGTGTCCTAAATCCATCTAGACAGTAGCATCCATCAGGTCCATATAGAAATGAGACATGACCCAAACATTACAACTATACATCCAATGGTGTATTTACCAAAGACGAGTACACAGAATTCTGCACGCAATCAGCGGATGAAAGGATATTAAGGACTCATATAGCCAACCCGAACTGGTTGGGATTGAGGTGTAGTTTTTTTGTTGCGCTTACTAAATAGGAAATATGGTGTTATAATGTGCAAAATATTTTCAGAGACAGATTGGGACGCAAACATAGCTTTCCCTCAGCCCTGATAAAGGAGAAGGGTTGAGGGCCAACATAAATATAATTTAAATTAGAGTTCAACTTATATACATCATAAGTGTAAGGAATTTTTACACCATCAGGTTTCTAGCAAGTGACCCGTCTTATTTTCAAGATTATAAATCTCACATTCTAAGAAAACTTACCTATAGATATTATTTGGTTGACTTAATAGTGTAAAAAATCATTTACACTGATAGTATATATATAACTTAAAAGCATCAAATTATAGGATTCACGTAGCTGATCTCAACTTGTTTAGGATTAAGGAATAGTTGATTGACTGATTGAGAGAAAGAAGGGTTTTAGTGAGGGTTTAATTAAGCAAACCTAGAAAAAGATCCATGAGTTGGAGTAAACAACTCCAATGCAGCAGATCGGTGAGAATCGGAGATAGGTTTGAAGGTAGCAGCTTCACAGATCAATGCGGACAATGCCAGTAGTACCACAAATCCTAATACTTTTGCCATTCCTGTAGAGAAACAATCAAATACGAAAAAGGAAATGAAGATAAAATTGTTAGCAAATAACAACATAGGACGTATCGAAATGGAAGTGAAAGGAGAGAGATCTTCGAGAGTTACTCGTAATGCGGTGGGAGGGAGGTGAGTTTGCCCAAAGTGGAGTGTGAATCATATGCAGAAATATTTGGTGCCATATTCCAAATATGCCCACTCTGTTTTTGTTATTGCCCAACTACTCCTCGCTGGAGTCTCGGGTGGCTCATTAATAGACCAAGCATGTGCTTAATATACGATGTACATCATGCCCCTATAATTTATTATTTAAGAAAATAATATTTCTAAATTTTTTATGTGTAAATAGACAGTTTTACGTGTAAAAGTAAATTTCACATATATAAAAAAAAAGATAAGGTCATAAAACTAAAAACAAGTTTATAAGAAGTCACAAAACCAATTTTTTTTTCCTCCACACAAAACCAATTGACTCACATATTTTGTCCTACTATTTTTAGTTAGGATTTATTTAAGTTATATACTCTAATTGTATAAACATTTATAATATTACTATAGTTAAATTGTAAATAATATGTTAGTTACAATATTTGTCAGCTTACCAACTAATTATTATCATAAAAATTATTTGTAATTATTTCAAAAGTTATGACTTGATAGTATAAATGTATACTCGGTGTATATAACTTATATGCCACATAACTTCGGTCACCCAACAATCCTCAAAGCAAGTGGAGCAATTAAAACTAGAAAAAAAAGTGTATAAATTGTATTATGTAGTTATTTGAAAAGGTCAATATACACTTTAATTTTACGGACGACCTATTATCCATGTATTCTTACTTGAAGTGGAATTAATATCCCTTGTAATATACAGAATCGGAAGAATGATATATGGTATAAATCGCATGGCCCACATGGGAAATTCTTGTAATTTTTATTTCTTTTTGTCCCTTTTTTAACCCATGGACGAATATTTTTCCCGTCCCTTTTATTTATCATTACACCATCATGTATCTTGATTTGGGTGGCAATAGCTTCATTGAAGATATTCCATCGGTAATCGAGAGCTTGTATTTTTGTTCGAATTTATTTAATGGAAAGTCTCCCTGCAGCTTTTTTTCATACATAATATTGACCGAAAGAAAATCAAAGTTTTAACTTCATCAAAGATTAGGCTTAGAATTTTGGTTCAGAGGACACTTAACTCTGATCTCTAGCTTTTTTCTAGGATTATTGTGGAGACTTTAAATTACGGTCAAAATTTCAAATAGTCATGCGTCCTTTTATTTTACAAGTGTTCTATCTATTACCGAGTGGCCTAAGAAATCTATTATTTGGCTTCTTGCTTGCAACCTTAAAGCCAAGTGTTTAAGGGTTTTGACAACTGGCTATGCAAATGTTATTATTAATCTGTATTACTATAATATAATATTACGAAACGGTACATTTCTGTAACATAAAACAGAAACAAGAAAAACAGAAATAAGGCAGAAACTAGAGATTGTCAGAAATCAGAATCAGAAAATAATTTTCAGAATGAAATCGAGCCCACTGAATGTATAGTGTATCCTTGAGGAAATTATTCCCCTCAAGTGCCGAGGTGTTGGAATATTATCCTCCCTAGATAAAACAACTTAACTCACTAGAGTATTGGTAACAAAAACGCCGCTAAACAGTGAACCACTTAATGGCTATAAATTAGATTGGAATTTATTTGTGCAGAATAAGGAGAAGAAGTTTAGAAAATTTCGTAAGAAAAAATTCTGGGATCAAGGTATATTTATAGCCATTTTCTAGCACTATTTCTGAAAAGTTTACAACCTTTCAGAACCAACCATGGCTGTTAGAACAGGTGGGAACGTTTTCGGGAAAAAAATTTAAAATAATCTAGGGAAAAAACGGACAAGGTCGCGTCGGGCGCGGGTCCTGGGTTATCCCGGGTTGATATTATGATAATTAATTTAATTAATTAATTAATTGAAAGAAATTTTGTCCAAAAAGATTAATCAATCGATCGATCTTTGACCGAATCTAAATTCGAAGCTGAGCCGAACGAGCAATGACGGCTACGGCGCGAGGTTTACCTGCTTTCCAACCCATTTAATACCAAGGGAAGTGTTTTCTCAATAAGCACATTCCCTTTTCTTTCCACCACCAATGAGGGACAATTGCTCTTTTCAAAGCATAAAGGAGCTCACTTTTCCTTACATTTCTTCCCTCCATTTCCCATTCACCAACCTCAATCCCAACAATTCCGAATATGAATGGGGAATTTCTATAAGACAAAGGAATGCACGGACGAGTGTAATTTATATGCAAGGATTAATTGCATTTGGATAAGTAGATTTTCCTTTGAACTTTCTGTAGTAAACTTATATCGGATATACTCAGTCAATTGGTAGATTTGATATCTTTGAACCGTCGAGCTTGTTGTATACCTAGACAACATAAGTCACACAATCAACCATTGACCATCTATTATTCCCACAGTTGTGTTTGTTTCAGTCATGAACATCGCCTGGTTTCATAAGTACTTAGGGAATGGGCCTTTACTTTTATTCCCATTGAAACGGTTTACACTTCACACCCACATAGGTGATTTCTAAATGTGTAGTCCTAGTACTATCTGGTCATTTCCTGCCAGACTTAGCAAATATGTATTTAAAAAGCTTTAAGTTTTATTGACTCATCAAAAAGCCGTAATGTTTTACCATGATTCATGAACAATGTCTTCATCACGAGAATGGGTTGAGTTACTTGACAATGTTGAATTGTCATTCATAACTTTGTTTGATCTCTTTGAACCTAGATCTTGGGATCTCCAGTCTGCTAGGTAGAGTTACCGCCATGATAACTTGTCCTAGGCCTTAACCTCATTTCCTTCAATGATCTTTCAACTGCCTCTCTAGATAGGCCTTTTGTAAGTGGATCCGACAGGTTATCTCTTGACTTTACGTAGTCAATCGTGATAACACCACTAGAGAGTAGTTGTCTAACAGTATTGTTTCTCCGTCGTATGTGACGAGATTTTCCGTTATACATAATGCTACATGCCCTACCTATTGCCGCTTGACTATCACAACGTATACATATAGGTGCCAAAAGTTTGGGCCAAATGAAATATTTTTCAAGAAATTTCGGAGCCATTCAGCTTCTTCACCGGCCTTGTCTAAAGCTATGAATTCATATTCTATTGTAGAACGGGCGATGCATACTTGTTTGGATAATTTCCAAGACACTGCTCCACCCCCAATTGTGAAA
The DNA here is from genome assembly GCF_000715075.1 of Nicotiana tabacum. NCBI lineage: Eukaryota > Viridiplantae > Streptophyta > Magnoliopsida > Solanales > Solanaceae > Nicotiana > Nicotiana tabacum. The sequence goes on along the minus strand of NC_134090.1, from coordinate 137,107,932 downwards.
ACATATCCACTTGTGGATTTAAATTCAAATGATCCGGTGATCCAATTTGCTTTACTATATCCCTCAATCACGGTGGAATATTTATTATAATGCAGAGCATAGTCTTGGGTATGTTTCAAATACCCCAAAACTTATTTCATTGCCATCTAATACATTTGATTGGGATTACTTGTAAGACAACTCAGTTTGCTAATAGCACATGATATATCTGTTCGCGTACAATTCATGATAGACATCAAACTTCCAAATACTCTTGCATAGTCCAGTTGTGAGTCACTTTCACCTTCATTCTTTTGAAGTGCATAACTCACGTCAATTGGAGTCTTGGCAATCTTGAAATCCAAATACTTGAACTTGTCAAGTACTTTTTCAATGTAGTGAGATTGTGATAATGCTGGACCTTGTGGAGTCTTGTGAATTCTGATTCTTAAGATCACATCAGCAACTCCTAAGTCTTTCATGCCGAATTTGATAGCTAGCATGTGTTTAGTAGCATTTATATTTATCATATCTTTGCTCATTATCAATATGTCATCAACATATAAACAAACAATGACTTCGTGATCTGGAGTGTTTTTAATGTAAATACATTTGTCAGATTCATTGATTTTAAACGCATTTGCCAATATTATCTGGTCAAATTTAGCATGCCATTGTTTGGGTGCTTGTTTAAGTCCATAAAGCGACTTAACAAGTTTACATACTTTTTTTCTTTACCAGGAACCACTAAACCCTCAGTTTGTTCCATATAAATTTCTTCCTCTATTCTTCATTTAAGAAAGCTGTTTTAACATCCATTTGATGGATTTCAAGACCATACACGACCGCTAGTGCCACTAACACCCTAATAGATATTATCCTTGTTACTGGCGAGTAAGTGTATAAGTAATCAATGCTTTCCTTTTGTCTATAACCTTTGACAACAAGTCTTGCCTTATATTTGTCAATAGTGCCATCAGCTTTTATTTTCTCTTAAAGATCCATTTCAAACCTAAAGGCTTATTTCCTAGAGGAAGATCGACCAATTCCCATGTATGATTATCCAAAATTGATTGAATCTCACTATTGACTACCTCTTTCCAAAATGCTGAATCAGAAGATGACATAGCTGCTTTGAAAGTTTGAGGCTCATTTTCAAGCAAGAATGTCACGAAATCTGGTCCAAAGGAAGTAAATGTTCTTTGATGTTTGCTACGCCTTGGATCCTATTCACTTAGAGTACTTTTCTTTGGTTCTTCCCGTGGTCGTTTAGGTCTTTCACTTGACAACTCACATTTAGTTTTATATGGATAGATGTTTTCAAAGAATTCAACATTATCTGTTCAATTACCGCATCAACATGAATTTCGGAATTATCAAATTTTTGAACCAAAAATCGACATGCTTTACTGTTTGTAGTATATCCAACAAAAATACGATCCACAGTTTTTGGTTCGATTTTTATCCTTTTGGGTAAAGGTACTTGTACCTTTGCTAAACACCCCCACACTTTGAAATATTTCAAGTTGTTTTTTTCTTTCCATTTTTCATATGAAATAGATTGTGTTTGGTTGTAGGGTACTCTATTGAGTATTCGGTTAGCTGTAAGAATAGCTTCCCCCTACAAGTTATGCGGTAAGCCGGAACTTATTAGTAAAGCATTCATCATTTCCTTTAATGTTCAATTTTTTTCCCGCAATTCCATTGGATTAAGGTGTGTAGGGGCAGTAGTTTGATGGATAATTCCATATTCCGAACATTTTTTGCAAAATAAAATTTGTATTCTCCACCTCTATCACTTCTAATCATTTTATTCTTTTTATTCAATTAATTCTCTACTCCATTCTTGTATTTCTTAAATGTTTCAATTGCTTCATCATTACTATTAAGCAAATAAACATAACATTATCGAGTATAATCGTTAATAAAAGTTATAAAATACTTTTTTCCCACCATGAGATGGTGTTGACTTCATATCACAAATGTCAACATGAATTAAGTCTAAAGGATTTGAATTCCTTTCAACAGACTTATAAGGATGGTTGACAAACTTAGACTAAACACATATTTGACATTTTAATTTATTACACTCGAATTTAGGCAACACTTCAATTAATTAACTTCCGCAAGGTTTTGTAATTGACATGTCCTAAACGAATATGCCACAAATTATTTGACTCCAATAAATAAGAAGAAACTGAAATTTTATTAATACTTCCAACAACCATTACATTGAGTTTGAAAAGCGTTTTGTGAGGTAGCCTTTTCCAACATATATATCATTCTTGGTTAGAACAACTTTATCAGATATAAATACACATTTGAATCCATTCTTAACAAGTAGAGAAGTTGAAACTAAATTTTTCCTAATAGTAGGAACATGAAGAATGTTGTTGAGCGTTAACACCTTGCCAAAAGTCATTTTTAGGAATATATTTCCATGACCCTCAATCTTGGTTATTGCAGTATTTCCCATGGAAAGCTCTTCTTCGAGACCAGCAGTAGAGTAAGTCGCAAATGCTTCTTTGACAGCATAAACATATCGAGTGTCTCCAGAGTTAATCCACCACTCCTTCGGATTTCTAACTAAGTTACATTCCGAAATTATTGCACACAGATCATCAAGGTCATCATTCTTCTCAACTATGTTAGCCTGTCTCTTTTTCATGTGCTTTTTTGGAGACGACAGTCAAGGGCTTTGTGACCAGCTATTCCACAATTGTAGTAGCTGCCCTTGAATTTTTTCTTGTTTTGCTCCTTAGTCTATCCAGAAGACCTCTTCCTCTTCTTACTTTTTGGAGCAGTCTCTTCAACGATATTCGCTCCCATAATCATTGAATTTTCACGCGACTTCTTCTCGGTTGTTTTGTTATCTTCCTCAATCTTGAGACAAATCACAAGATCTTCCAACTTCATTTCTCGCACTTGTGCTTTAGATAATTTTTGAAATCTCTTCATGAAGGAGGCAACTTTTCAATCATAGCAGTCACTTGAAATGCTTCATTTACCACCATACCTTCAGCAATAAGGTCGTGAAAAATAAGTTGAAGCTCTTGAACTTGTGATCCAAATGTTTTGCTATCTATCATTTTATAGTCAAGAAACTTGGCAACCACAAACTTTTTCAAGCATACATCTTCAGTCTTGTACTTCTTCTCAAGTGCATCCCATAATTCTTTCGAAGTATTCATAGCATTGTAGAAATTATACTGTAACGACTCGGCCAGTCGTTTCACGAGTTACCACTCTGTTTCCCTCATTTTTGCTTTCTTATGTGTTGTTCAGCTCCATTTTACCATATCGTGTTGGTTGGCTCGGGCTTGGTGTAGTTTGGAGAGGAATGAGACACTTAGTCTCTTAAGTTGGCCATTTAGATGGAAAAGTCAACTGGAAGTTGACTTGTGAGTAAAGGATCTCAGAACATGATTTTTATGGTTTGGATAACGTCGTGAGGTGATTTGGGACTTAAGAGTGTGATTGGAATGTATTTTAGAGGTCCGTGGTAGATTTAGGCTTGAATTGGCGAAATTGGAATTTTGGCATTTTCCGGTTGGTAGTGGAAATCTTGATATTGGGGTCGAAATGAAATTCTAGAAATTTGAGTAGACACGTTGTGTCATTTGTGACGTGTGTGCAAATTTCAGGTCATTCAGAGGAGATTTGATAGGTTTTTTGGTCGTTTGCGGAATTCGAAAGTTTTGAAAACCTTAGGCTTGAATTTGATGGTGTTTTGATGATTTGATGTTGTTTTGAGTGTTCCGAAGGTTGGTATAAGTTTGAATAGTGCTATGTGACTAGTTCGTACTTTTGGTTGAGGTCCCGAGGGACTCGGGATGAATTCGGAAGATTTTCGGAAAGTTTGGTTTCGGAAGTTTACAGCTGAGGCTACTGTGTTTCTGTCATAACCGCACCTGCGGATTGGGGACCGCAAGTGCGAGCCGCAGAAGCGGCATTTTGATCACAGGAGCGAAGGACAGTTGGCTGGGGATGCAGTGCAGAAGTGGAGTTTAGTCGCACCTGTGTGCCCGCAGATACAGTGGCTTGATCGTAGGTGCAGATGAGGACTTTAAGTGAAATTTCGTAGATGCGGACTTCTTGTCACAGGTGCGGTATTGGACCGCAGATGCGGAACCACTGGGCAGAACATATAAATTCTTGCCTTCGCGAAATTTGAGCTATTGTCCACAATTTTTATCCGAAGTTGAAGCTTTTTAGAGGGTTTTGAAGAGGGAATTAAGAGGGTTTTTATTTAGGTGAGTTTATTGGACCTAAAACTCGATTCTATGTTGATTTTCAGTTGTTTAAGCATGACATTTATGAGATTAAGGGTGAAAAATTGGAAAGTTAGGGCTTGAAATTGGAGAGGTAAAATTAGGGATTTGAGGGACCATTTGAGGTCCGATTTTGATGTTCTTGATATGTATAGACTCGTGGAGGGATAAGGATTCTGTTGATGTGATTTTTATCGAATTTTGAGATGTGGGCAGGGGGGTCGGGTTTGACCAATTTCGGATTTTTTGATGTAATTTGATTATTTTCATATGGGCTTCGTTCCCTTAGCATATATTGATGTTATGATTCTAATTTTTGATAGACTCGACGTGAGTTGAGGCCGAGCCGAGAGTCAAGGGCGTCGCGGAGTAGGATTTCATCCGGTTTGAGGTAAGTAACGATCATAAATCTAGACCTGAGGGTATGAAACCCTGTAATTTTCGTACTGTTTTGGTAAAAGAGGTGACACACATGCTAGATGGCGGGCGTGTAGGCGTGCACCCGTAGGGATTGTGACTTGGTCCGTCCAATGGAGACTGTATAGTTGCATATTTTGATATACTGTATATGATCTCCATGTGTTTTAGAAATGAATTTGTTAACTTGAGATGAATGCCATGTTTGGGGCCTTTGTGCCGAACTATTTAAACCTTTAGGGTATTTTACTACTTTCCTCACACTGTTTTGATTTGAAAACATATCCCCAGTCATTATATATATGTTATGGATCGGGCTGCACATCACAACGGTTATTATTATGAGATATCTATTGGGCTGGAGTGCTGAGTGTGGGTACTGATTGACGAGAGCTGAGTCACGAGTGATTGAGAGGCTTGCTCGAGAGGCTATACTTATGAGTGATACTTTGCCCGAGAGGCTTGATTATGAGATTTTTCTGTTTTCACTCTTCTTTTATACTGAGCCTCTATTGGAAAAAAATGTTGAAGTTGTAGTTTTTATGAGGTATTGGGTTATTGAACTGCAGATTTTGACTTTGATATTTCTGTTGAGATTCCTGATTAAGTATGCATATGATTTTAAATGCTTGTCACTACACTCAGACTTTATTTGCTTTAGTTACTTACTGAGTTGGTGTACTCACATTACTCCCTACACCTTGTATGCAGATCCAGGTGCCTGAGCATCAGAGTGAGAGCTTTCAGCACCTTCAGAGTCTTATCCGGAGATTGCAAGGTAGCTGCACGATGTTCGCAGCCCTGCCTTTCTCCTTCCTATCCTAGTACTTTGTATTTCAGACTTATTTTGTATTAATCAGACAATGTTGAGTTGTACTTAGTGGGTCATGACTAGTGATACCAAATTCGGGCTGTGTAGATGTATTTACGTACTTGTTTCTACGTATTTCTTTGATATTTTAAAATTGAAAGATTTGAGACTTAATCTGTTTAGAAAAATAAGTTTTATAAAAGATCTTCACTTTGTTCGTGTTGTTTTTGGCTAGCCTAGTACTATGATAGGCGCCATCACGACTGGGGTCGTGACAAGTTGGTATTAGAACCTAGGTTACATAGGTCTCACGGGTCATGAGTCAGTTTAGTAGAGTCTCGCGGATAGGTACGGAGACGTCTATACTTATCCTCGGGAGGCTGCAGAACCTTTAGGAAAACTTCACATTCTTTAAATTCTTGTCGTGCAAATCTATTAATTCTAGTACTAAACTTCTGTTATTCTGTTCTCTCACAGATGGTGAGGACACGTGCTACCGGTCAGGACGGACGACCACTAGTACCACCAGCTATGGCCACTAGAGGCCGAGGATGTGGTGGGGGGCGTGGTAGGGGCAGGGGTGTAGCCCGCATAACAGCTAGGGTAGCACCTACAGATCCACCAGCCGCCCTAGTTCATGATCAGGTTCTAGTTGCGGACGCTCCAGCAGCGCCAGCTCAAGCACCGGCTATGCCTATTGTGATTCCAAGCCTTCAGGAGGCCCTGGCCCAGATTCTATCAGTGTGCACTCTCTTAGATCAGGCGGTCTCAGTTACTACAATCGCAGCTACTTCTCAGGCCGGGGAAGGCACTCAGACTCCCGCTGCGTGCACACCTGAGCAGGTTGTGCAAGGACTTCAGACACCGAGGGCACCTTCAGCCCAGCCGGTTGCACCAGCTTAGGATTTTTTGGTACCAGTCATGCCTGAAGACAAGCAGCGTCGATCGGAGAGATTTGGTAGACTTCAGCCTCCAACCTTTAGTGGCGAAGAAGGCGAGGATGCCCAGGGTTTCTTAGACAAGATTTAGAGGATCCTTTGGACCGTGGGTATTTTGGAGACCAGTGGGGTCTCGTTCACTACCTTCTAATTTTCAGGAGCTGCCTTTACTTGGTGGGGGATTATGAGAGGTGTAGGCCTATCGATGCAGCGCCCCTTACCTAGCAGCAGTTCTCTGCTCTCTTTTTGGAGAAGTATGTACCACAGTCTCGTAGAGAGGAGCTACGCAGGCAGTTCGAGCAGTTGCGTCAGGATGATATGACTATGATGTAGTACGAGATAAGATTCTCAGAGTTAGCTCGTCATGCAGTTTGGTTGGTTCCTACGGATAGGGAGAGGATCAGGAGGTTCGTGGATGGCCTCACATATCAGCTTCAGATTCTTATGACTAGAGAGAGGGTGTTAGGTGCCACTTTTGAGCAGGTTGTTGATACTGCTCGAGTGATTGAGTCAGTTTGTCGCTAGGAGCGATATGAGAGGGAGGCCAAGAGGTTTCGAGGATTTGCTAGTTTTAGTGGCGCTCCTTCGAGCGGCTAGTTTCAGCACGGCAGAGGCCGTCCATTCAAACATGCTTAGTCAACTCGCCCAGTTCATCGTGGGGCATCATCGGACCATGGTTCTCACAGTTTACATCAGGGCCATTCATCACTTAGTGCCCTACTAGCCTAGAGTTTGTCCCGTGCTCCATCAGTTCAGGGTTCTTCCATGCCAGGTCCTTCTACTGGTCATTCCGGTGCTAGGGGTTCCCTTCAGTTTCCGTCTCCAACACCAGGGAGTTGTTATGAGTATGGAAAGTTTGGGCATATGAGGAGGTAGTGTCCTCGTCTTCTTGGGGGTCCAGCTCAGCAGAGGAGTCAACCCTCGACTTCAGCTCCAGTTCTTTCACCACCCGCTCAGGTAGCTAGGGGTGGGGGTCAGTCAGCTAGGGGTCGCCCCAGAGGGGGAGGTCGATCCGGTGGTGGTCCGGCCCATTTCTATGCACTCCTAGCTAGACTCGATGTTATGGCTTTAGATGCCGTGATCACAGGTATTGTGTTAGTTTGCCACAGAGATGCCTCTGTGTTATTTGATACTGGTTCCACTTTTTCATATGTGTCATTATCTTTTGCTCATTATTTGGATATGGGAGTCTCTTGTTTCATCTATTCGTGTATCTACTCCGATGGGCGATACTATTATTGTGGACCGCGTATATCGATCGTGCGTGGTGATTATTGGGGGTCTGGAGACCCTAATGGACCTTTTGTTACTTTGTATGGTGGACTTTGATGTGATATTAGGCATGGATTGGTTATCTCCGTGTCGTGCTATTTCAGACTATCATGCTAAGATAGTGACATTAGCTATGCCTGGTGTGCCACGGATTGAGTGGCAAGGTTCGACTGATTTTGTCCCTAGTAGGGTGATCTCGTTTTTGAAGGCCCAACGGATGGTTGGGAAAGGTTATCTTGCATACTTAGATTTTGTGAGGGACGTCAGTGTAGAGACTCCTAGTATTGATTCTGTTCCAGTAATGAGTGATTTTCCCGATGTGTTTCCTGCAGACCTGCCAGGCATGCCACCGGACAAGGATATTGGCTTTGGTATTAATTTGGTGCCGGGCACTCAGCCCATTTCTATTCCACCTTATCGTATGGCACTGGTAGAGTTGAAGGAGTTAAAAGAGCAACTTCAGGAACTCCTTAATAAGGGGTTTATTCGGCCTAGTGTATCGCCTTGGGGTGCGCATGTTCTATTTGTGAAGAAGAAGGATGGCATGATGAGGATATGCATTAATTACAGGCAGTTGAACAAAGTTACAATCAAGAACAAGTATCCTTTGCCCCGTATCGATGATTTATTTGACCAGCTTCAGGGAGCGAGAGTGTTCTCCAAGATTGATCTCCGTTCAGGATATCACCAGTTAAAGATTAGGGACTCGGATGTTCTTAAGACAGCCTTTAGGACCCGTATGGTCATTATAAGTTCCTTGTGATGTCTTTTGGACTGACCAATGCCCAAGCAACGTTCATGCATTTGATGAACAATGTGTTTCGGCCTTATCTAGACTCGTTTATAATTATTTTTATTGATGATATTCTGGTGCACTTGCGTAGTCAGGAGGAGAACGTAGAGCATTTGAGAGTTGTGTTGCAGAGATTGAGGGAGGAGAAACTTTATGCAAGGTTCTCTAAATGTGAGTTTTGGCTCAGTTCATTGGCTTTCTTGGGACACGTAGTGTCCAGTGAGGGTATTTAGGTTGATCCGAAGAAGATAAAGGCAGTTCAGAGTTGGCTCAGACCATCCTCAGCCACAGAGATTCGCAGCTTCTTGGTTTGGTAGGTTATTACCATCAGTTCATTTAGGGATTTTCATCTATTGCATCACCCTTGACCAGATTGACTCAAAAGGGTGCTCCATTCAGGTGGTCGGATGAGTGTGAGGCGAGCTTTCAGAAGCTCAAGACTGTCTTGACCACAGCTCCAGTATTAGTTTTGCCATTAGCTTTAGGTTCATATATAATGTATTATGATGCTTCGAGAGTGGGTATTGGGTGTGTTTTGATGTATGAGGGTAGAGTGATTGCTTATGCTTCTCGTCAGTTGAAGCCCTATGAGAAGAACTACCTTGTTCATGATTTGGAGTTGGCTACCATTGTTCACGCGTTGAAGATTTGGAGGCATTATCTCTATGGTGTTTCTTGTGAGGTGTTTACTAATCATCGTAGCCTCTAGCACTTTTTAAAGAAATGGATCTCAATTTGAGGTAGCGGAGATGGTTAGAGCTGCTAAAGGACTATGATATCACTATCTTTTACCATTTGGGAAAGGCCAATGTAGTGGTCGATGCCTTGAGTAGGAAGGTGGTGAGTATGGGCAGCTTGGCATATATCCCTGTTGGGGAGAGACCTCTTGTAGTTGAAGTTCAGACCTTGGTCAATCAGTTTGTGAGGTTGGATATTTTGGAGTCCAATCGGGTCTTAGCTTGTGTGGTTTCTTGATTTTCCTTGTTCGATTGCATCAAAGAGAGCCAATATGATGACCCTCATTTGCTTGTCCTTAAAGACAAATTTTAGCACGATGATGCCAAAGATGTGACTATTGGTGATGACAGAGTATTGAGGATGCAGAGCCGAATATGTGTGCCCAATATGGATGGGCTTCGGGAGTTGATTCTAGAGGAGGCTCATAGCTCGCGGTATTCCATTCATCCGGGTGCCGCGAAGATGTATCAGGATTTGAGGCAGCACTATTGGTAGAGGAGAATGAAGAAGGATATTGTAGGATTTGTAGCTCGGTGTCTCAATTGTCAGCAGGTGAAATATGAGCATCAGAGACTCGGTGGCTTGCTTTAGCGGTTAGGTATTCCAGAGTAGAAGTGGGAGCGGATCACCATGGATTTCGTAGTTGGGCTCCCACAGACTTTGAAGAAGTTCAATGCTATTTTAGTGATTGTGGATCGGCTGACCAAGTCCACGCACTTCATTCCTGTGTGTACTACCTATTCTTCAGAGCGATTGGCAGAGATTTATATCCGAGAGATTGTTCGCTTGCATGGTGTCCCAGTTTCCGTCATTTCAGATAGAGGTACTCAATTTACTTTGCAGTTTTGGAGAGCCGTGCAGAGAGAGTTGGGTACTCAGGTTGAGTTGAGCACAGCTTTTCATACTCAGACGGACGGTCAGTCCGAGCGCACTATTCAGACATTGGAGGACATGTTGCGCGCTTGTGTCATTGATTTTGGTGTTTTATGGGATCGGTTTCTATCGCTCGCGTAGTTTGCATATAACAATAGTTATCAGTCGAGCATTTAGATGGCTCCATATGAGGTTTTATATGAGAGACAATGCAGATCTCCAATTGGTTGGTTTGAGCCCGGCGAGGCTAGGCTTTTGGGAACAGACTTGGTGCAAGATGTTTTAGACAAGGTGAAGGTGATTCAGGAGCGGCTTCGTACAGCGTAGTCGAGACAGACGAGTTATGCTGATAGGACGGTTTGTGATGTGTCCTACATGGTTGGGGAGAAGGTTCTATTGAAGGTTTCACCCATGAAGGGTGTTATGAGATTTGGGAAGAAGGGTCAATTGAGTCCTCGGTTCATTGGGCCTTTTGAGGTGCTACGGAGGATTGGGGAGGTGGCTTATGAGCTTGCTTTGCCATCCAGCTTGTCGAGAGTGCATCTGATATTTCATGTTTCTATGCTCCGGAAGTATATTGGCGATCCGTCTCATGTTTTGGATTTCAACATGGTTCAGTTAGATGGCGATTTGACTTATGATGTGGAGCCAGTGGCTATTTTGGAGCCTCAGGTTCGAAAGTTGAGATCAAAGGATATAGCTTTAGTGAAAGTGTAGTGGAGAGGTCGGCCCGTGGAGGAGGCTACCTGGGAGACCGAGCGGGAGATGCAGAGTAGATATCCTCACCAATTTGAAGCTTCAGGTATGTTTCTTGACTCATTCGAGGATGAACGTTTGTTTAAGAGGGGGAGGATGTAATGACCCGGCCAATCGTTTCACGAGTTACCGCTTCGTTTCCCTTATTTCTGCTTTCTTATGTGTTGTTCAGCTACATTTTACTGTATTGTATTGGTTGGCTCGGGCTTGGGGTAGTTTTGTAGAGGAATGAGACACTTAGTCTCTTAAGTTGGCCATTTAGTTAGAAAAGTCAATCAGAAGTTGACTTGTGAATAAAGGATCTCGGAATATGGTTTTTATGGTTCGGATAGCTTCGTAAGGTGATTTGGGACTTAGGAGTGTGGTCAGAATGTATTTTGGAGGTTCATGGTAGATTTAGGCTTGAATTGGTGAAATTGGAATTTTGGCATTTTCCGGTTGGTAGTGAAAATCTTGATATCGGGGTTGGAATGGAATTCCGGAAATTTGAGTAGGCCCGTTGTGTCATTTGTGACGTGTGTGCAAATTTTCAGGTCATTCGGAGGAGATTTAATAGGTTTTTTGGTCGTTTGCGGAATTCAGAAGTTTTGGAAACCTTAGGCTTGAATCCGAGGGTGTCTTAATGATTAGATGTTGTTTTGAGCATTCCGAAGGTTGGTATAAGTTTGAATAGTGATAAGTGACTGGTTCGTACATTTGGTTGAGGTCCCGGGGGCCTCGGGATGAATTCGGAAGATTTTCGGAAAGTTTGGGTTTGGAAGTTTGTAGCTGAAGCTGCTGTGTTTCTGTCATAACCGCACCTGTAGATTGGGGACCGCAGGTGCGAGCTGCAGAAGTGGTATTTTGATTGTAGGAGCGAAGGCTAGTTGGCTGGGGATGCAGCGCAGAAGCGGAGTTTAGTCGCACCTGCGAGCCCGCAGATGCGGTGGCTTGATCGCAGGTGGGGATGAGGACTTTAAGTGAAATTCTGCAGATGCACGCAGGTGCGGTATTGGAATGCGGATGCGGAACCCCTGGGCAGAACATATAAATTCTTGCCTTCGCAAAATTTGAGCTATTGTCCACCATTTTTATCCGGAGTTGAAGCTTTTTAGAGGGTTTTGAATAGGGAATCAAGGGGGTTTTCATTGAGGTGAGTTTCTTGAACCTAAAACTCGATTATATGTTGATTTTCAGTTGTTTAAGCATGAAATTTATGAGATTAAGGGTGAAAAATTGGGAAGTTAGGGCTTTAAATTGGAGAGGTAAAATTGGGGATTTGAGGGACCATTTGAGGTCCGATTTTAATATTCTTGGTATGTATGGACTTGTGGAGGAATAAGGATTCTGTTGATGTAAATTTTATCGGATTCCGAGACGTGGGCCCAGGGGTCGGGTTTGACCAATTTCGGGAATTTTTATGTAATTTGATTATTTTCGCATGGGCTTCGTTCCCTTAGCATATTTGATATTATGATTCTGATTTTGGATAGATTCGATGCGAGTTGAGGCCGAATCGAGAGTCAAGGGCATCGCGGAGTGGATTTTATCCGGTTTGAGGTAAGTAACGATCGTAAATCTAGACCTAAGGGTGTGAGACCTCAGAATTTTTGTACATTTTTTGTAAAAGAGGTGACACATATGCTAGGTGACGGGCGTGTTGGCGTGCACCCATAGAGATTATGACTTTGTCCGTCTCGTGGCATCTTTATAGTTGCATATTTTGATATATTGTATATGATATCCATGTGTTTTAGAAATGAATTTGGTAACTTGGGCTGAATGCCATGTTTGGGGCCTTTGTGCCGAACTACTTAGACCCTTAGGGGTATTTTACTACTTTTCTCACACTGTTTTGATTTGAAAGCATATCCTCAGTCTCGTTTTACCTGTTTATAGTTTAATCCGGTTTTATTACTCTACTTCTTAATGTATGAATACTGTTTGGGTTGAGTTTCCCTAATTTTCACTGAAATGACCGAGCGGCCGTGAGGTTAATGACTGAGAGAGGTTGAGGACATAATGGTGAGGATTATATATATATCAAGCTGCACGCCGCTGCGATTTGACGCTTGGGCAGTAGGAGCCCCTCCGGAGTCTGTACACCCCCAGTGAGTGTAGTCGACTATATATATTACGGATGGGGTTGTACGCCACAATGGTTATTATTATGAGATATCTATTGGGCCGGAGTGCTGAGTGTGAGTACTAATTGACGAGAGCTAAGTCACGAGTGACTGAAAGGCTTACCCGAGAGGCTATACTTATGAGTGATACTTTGCCCGAGGGGCTTGATTATGAGATTTTTTTTGTTTTCACTCTTCTTTTATACTGAGCCTCTAATGGAAAAAATGTTGAAACTAGAGTTTTTACGAGGTATTTGGTTATTGAACTACAGATTTTGACTTTGATATTTCTGTTGAGATTCCTGATTAAGTATGCATATGATTTTAAATGCTCGTTACTGCACTCAGGCTTTATTTGCTTTAGTTACTTACTGAGTTGGCGTACTCACGTTACTCCCTACCTTGTGTGCAGATCCAGGTGCCCGAGCATCAGAGTGAGAGCTTTCAGCACCTTCAGAGTCTTATCCAGAGATTGCAAGATAGTTGCACGATGTTCGTAGCCCTGCCTTTCTCCTTTCTATCCTAGTACTTTGTATTTCAGACTTATTTTGTATTAATCAGATAGTGTTGAGTTGTACTTAGTGGCTCATGACTAGTGACACCAGATTCGGGTTGTGTAGATGTATTTACGTACTTGTTTCCGTGTATTTCTTTGATATTTTAAAATTGAAAGATTTGAGACTTAATCTGTTTAGAAAAATAAGTTTTCTAAAAGATCTTCACTTTGTTCGTGTTGTTTTTGGCTGGCCTAGTACTTTGATAGGCGCCATCACGATCGGGATGTTTGGGGCCGTGACACGTACAAATCATCCTCCAAAGCACTTAGGATGTAGCCATTGCAAAGAAAATCTGCTTGTTTCCACGCCTCAACAATCACAAATTTTTCATTGTCCAGCATGTTGGCGGTAGGCACTGGAGGGTCTTCACTGGTGAATTTCTGCATACCAAGTATGGTAAGCCAAAAAAACCCTTTGCTGCCATCCTTTGAAGTTGGATCCAGAAACTTTTTCCAAATTTTCGGCCAGTAGCACAGCAGTTCGGCTTGATGAAGCTATCATTGTTGCCACAAAAATCACAGAAGGATTTTGTCACAACCCAGAATCTAACCATGGTTGTGATGACGCCATCGTGTTACAAGGCAAGCCTATTCCCAAAATATTACTATTAATTTGATTATAAGAATTTAATAAAACATTTCCAATAATTTAATTCTTGATAAACTTGACCAACTCTAAATATAAATAATATAAAATATGGAAATGGGTCTCAAACATCGGGGTGTCACTAAGTCATGAGCGTCTAAAACTATAAACTAAGATATATAAGCTGTCTAATTGTCCAAAAGAAGAAATGACAAGAGGATTAACAAGGTCCTGCGGACACTAACAACTACCTTGCAACCTCCACAGATAGCCGGCCTGAACTCAACGATCGCCGCGCTCTAACTCACCTGGATCTGCACATAAAGTGCAGGATGTAGTATGAGTACAACCGACTCAGTAGTAACAGAAATAACTAAGGAATTGAGCAGTAGTGACGAGCTAAGCAAAGCAATCCAATTATTTATTTTTCACAATTTTAAAAATAACAGGAATAAACAGGTAAATTCCATAACTCAGTAAATGCCACAAATAAATTTAATAGATAAATGCAGCAACAACAAAAGTTAATGCAACCTCACAGCAGTGTCACTCCATCACTCATCACTCGCACTCAGCACTCAACACACTAAAAAAACTCAACACTCTGCGCTCACTAGGGGTGTGTCCAGACTCCGGAGGGGCTCCCAAAGCCCAAGCGCTAAGTACGGACAACTCACGTGCCATCATATCAATACCTAGATCCGCACGGTCAACTTACGTGCTATGTGGACAACTCACGCGCTATGGTATCAATACCTGGACCCACACGGTCAACTCACATGCTATGCGGACAACTCACGCACTATGATATTAATATCCTCACAACCAGGCCCTCGGCCTCACTCAATCATATGCCTCACTAACCTTACCATCATCAACAAATAAGGGGACACAACCCACATCAAGTATCACAACACATGAGAAAATAATAGAGACTGAAGTAAACATGTACAAAAAATTTTATGACTGAGTACAAATAATGTGAGCATGAATAAAGCCTAAGCATGATCCCTAACATAAAGGTAGACAAGTTCACCAACAAGTAAATGCATAAACACATATAATGGTTATTAGGCCTTACAGCCTCACGGGACGGACTAGGTATCAATCCCTCGAGGTATACACCCACACGCATGTCACCTAGCGTGGGTATCACCTCCGAACAATCACATAATATCAAATTCTCCGGGTTTATACCCTCAAAGCCAGAGTTAAAACTGTTACTTACCTTAACAACGTAAAATCCTACTCCGGGATGTCCTCGTCCCTTGACTCGGTCTCCAAGAGCTTCAAATCTAACCATAATCAGAATTATATTATCAACATGTCTAGAGAATCGAATTCCACAATAAAAACTACAAAAATAGGCCAAAAATCCAAATTCGAATTCGTTTACTCATAAGTCAACTTCCGGTTGACTTTTTCTAACTTCGCTTTCTAACTAAAAGACTAAGTGTTCATTTCCCTCCAAAACTACTCCGAACCCAAACCTACCAACTCGATACAACTCAACACAACTGAACAACACATAAATAAGCATAGATGAGGGAAATGGGGCTATAACTCTCAGAACGAACGATCGGGTCGTTACATCGCTCTTAGACAAACATTCGTCCTCGAACTTGCCCAGAATTGTTCCAAAAGCCATAAGGACGATGTATCACCTCAAGCAAATCCTTCTCGTCACATTCAAATCATATGAACTCATCTCGTAGTCACATCATACTCATAGGGACATCAAGCCACCATTTCCCCTAATAGGGACACTACCAAACATATAGGTCCACAAGCACGCGCTCACACAATCAACACCTCAGTGCTCAATCTACAGTCAAAACCCAGCCTCATGTCCTCCAAACTGGCCCAACATCAACACATAAAAATCACATCTCGCACCTCATCCAAGGAATCACAATCTGTCGATGCACAACTGATACCGAGCGCTCATATATGCATACGAATACGTGGAAGGAATTTAAAGAGTTACACTTCAAGCTGAATCAATACGTCACAATAAGAATTCAAGAAGGTGAAGTTTTCCTAAAGGTTCTGTAGCCTCTCGAAGATAAGTACAGACATCTCCGTACAGATCCACAAGACTCTACTAAACCTGCTCATGACTCGTGAGACCTATGTAACCAGGCTCTAATACCAACTTGTCACGACCCATAATCTTACCATAGTTGTGATGGCGCCTATCATGTTATACTAATTTAATTATAAGAATTTAATAAAATATTTCCAATAATTTAATTCCTGAAAAACTAAACCAACTCTAAATATAAATAATATAAAATACGAAAATGAGTCCCAAACATCGGAGTGTCATTAACATGAGCGTCTAAAACTATAAACTAAGATATATAAACTATCTAATTGTCCAAAAGAAGAAATGACAAGAGGAGTAACAAGGTCCAGCGGACACTAGCAGTTACCTTGTAACCTCCACAGATAGCCGGCCTGAACTCAACGATCGCCGCGCTCTAACTCACCTGGATCTGCACATAAATTACAGGGTGTAGTATGAGTACAACCGACTCAGTAGTAACAGAAATAACTAAGGAACTGAGCAGTAGTGACGAGCTAAGCAAAGCAATCCAATTATTTATTTTTCACAATTTTAAAAATAACAGGAATAAACAGGTAAATTCCATAACTCAGTAAATGCCACAAATAAATTTAATAGATAAATGCAGCAACAACAAAAGTTAATGCAACCTCACAGCAGTGTCACTCCATCACTCATCACTCGCACTCAGCACTCAACACACTCAAAAAAACTCAACACTCTGCGCTCACTAGGGGTGTGTCCAGACTCCGGAGGGGCTCCCAAAGCCCAAGCACTAAGCACGGACAACTCACGTGCCATCATATCAATACCTAGATCCGCACAGTCAACTCACGTGCTACGCGGACAACTCACGCGCTATGGTATCAATACCTGGACCCGCACGGTTAACTCACATGCTACGCAGACAACTCGCGCGCTATGGTATTAATATCCTCACAACCAGGCCCTTGACCTCACTCAATCATGTACCTCACTAACCTCACCATCATCAACAAATAAGGGGACACAACCCATATCAAGTATCACAGCACATTAGCAAATAATAGAGACTGAGGTAAACATGTACAAAAATTTCTATGACGAGTACAAATAATGTGAGCATGAATAAAGCCTAAGCATGATCTCTAACAATAAGGCAAACAAGTTCACCAACAAGTAAATACATAAACATAGATAATGGTTATTAGGCCTCACATCCTCACGGGACGAACCAGGTCTCAATCCCTAGAGGTATACACCCACACGCCCGCCACCTAGCATGGGTATCACCTCCGAATAATCACATAATATCAAATTCTCCGGGTTTATACCCTTAAAGCCAGAGTTAAAACTGTTACTTACCTTAAAAGCATAAAATCCTACTCCGAGATGTCCTCGTCCCTCGACTCGGTCTCCAAGTGCTTCGAATCTAACTATAATCAGAATAATATTATCAACATGTCTAGAGAATCTAATTCCATAATAAAACTACAAAAATAGGCCAAAAATCCGAAACCGGTCAAAACCAAACCCTCGAGACCACATCTCAAAACCAGTTAAAAATGGAAGAATAATAAACCTCGTCCTCTCCCAAGTCTAACCATATAAAATTTATCAAAATCGGACCCCGTTTGGTCCCTCAAATCCCTACCTAAAACTCTCCAAAATTCAAGCCCTAACTCCCTCAATTTCACTTTGAAATCATCAATCAAATCCCAAAAATGAAGATGAATTCATGAAATATAACCAAAGTCGAGTAAATGACACTTACACCAAACCCTATGGTAAAAATATCCTCTAAAATCGCCCAAATCCGAGCTCCCCAACTCAAAATATGACTGAATGAACAAACCCTTGTTCTATATATTTTTCTGCCAGCTATTCTACCTCATTTCTCATGCCAAATGATCTCGAAACTCACTTTTTATACCTCCAATGGATTCCTTGTAACATTCTAGTCAAGTTAGGCTTTTGAATCACTCAATTTGACCTTATAATGAATGAGATATATTGGTTTCAATATTTGCAAATAGTGCAGATTTTTAAATACGCCGTCAGTGACAATTTCGTAATTAATCTGAAAAATCTGGCAACCTAATTCTTAGTAAAATGATCATAAAATACTCATACGATGTCCAAATTCGACGATTCTTTTTGCTACGGGTCCGTAACTAATGCTGCTCGGTGGGCCGGGCCTGAACCGGACCGGACCGGGCCCGCGGTCCTAACGGGCCTGGTGGGCCTGGTGGGCCGGTCCTGGGTGGGCCGGTCTTGGTGGGCCTCTGAGCCCGTCACGGGCTGGTCTCCATGGTTGAGCCCACGAGCCCGGGACCGTTTGGTCCGGGACCGGCAGGCGGGCCTGGGCCGGTCCTGGCGGGCCTGGCGGGCCTGGCGGGCCCAACGGCTATTTTTCAAAAAAAAAAAAAAAAAAAAAAATCAAACGGCCATATTTAAAATCTAGCCGTTTGGGCTGAAAATATGACCGTTTTTTAAGTTAAAAAAATGGCCATTTGGCCCCCAAACTTTATTTTAACCCCAAACTTTATATAATTACACTTTTCCCCATTTCTCAACTATAAATACCCCCTCATTCTTTCATTTTTATTCACCAATTCATCAATATCTCTCAATATCTCTCAATCTCTCTCAATCTCTCTACTACAATTACTTAATTTATTGTTGAAATTTCGTGAAAAATTGTGAAGTTGTTGAATTGAAGTTTTCAAGTGTTCAACGATTTTCAATTTTCAAGAAGTTGTTCGGCAATCCGGTAAACTCGTTTCAACTCTTACGTTTTTATAATATATTTTTGTGTGGTTTAGTTTGCATAATTATAATTAATATGGCATTTACTTTGAAAAAAATGTTTGGTAAAGGAAAAGATAAAACCGGTGAAAGTAGTGGCCAACCAACTACCCTTCCCCCGGCTCCCCGACCTAGAAAAGATAAGCAAGTTGAAAGTAGTCGCCAACCTAGACGTCCTCCTCCTTCCGTAATTCTTGATAGTGATCACCCTTGTTTTCAATTTACCGATAGTGAATTTTATCATAATGTTGCACCAGGTGATAGATTAGATGATGAAATTATGAATGCTCTTTATCCTAATGAAACCATCTTAGAAAATAATGAGGAAAATGAGGATGATGATGAAACTCAAGCACCGGATTTAGATGATACACCTACTAGTCCTCTTAATAACCCAAGTGATGCACCGGTCGACCCACCTGTAGAAACTCCTACTTTTAATAGAGAACCTGCTAAACGCTTAGAAACATCATTAGTTTGGAATTTTTTTACTCAAGTAAGAGAAAAAAATAAGGCTAAGTGTAAAACTTGTGGGAAATTAATGTCGCATAAATATGTAGGAGACCGTAGCGGCACAGGTAGTTTGACTAGGCACATAAAAACACACCCTAGAGATAAGGCTAGATTTTTTCAAATGAAAGCGCATCTAGAGGGGACAAGTGTAGATTCTGCGATTAACCCTAGTACAGGTTCAAATCTAGTTCAACCAGGAATTAACACTGTCACTGGAGGTATTTTATATTACGATCCAAATAGAGATCGTGAAGAATTAGCAAAGATGATTACTGTTATGTGCTTACCTTATACTTTTGCTTCTAATCCTAATTGGGTTCATTATATTAGAAGAGTGTTTAATCCTACTTATAAAGGTTGGCCTCGCGCAACAGTTAAGAGTGATATTTATAAATTCAAACATGAATATGAACAATATTTGCGTTATTTATTTACTCATATACCTAATCGGATTTCTATTACTACTGATATTGGTAGAAGTGGTAATGATTGTGATTACCTAACTGTTACAAGTCATTGGATAGATGAAGAATGGATAATGCAAAAACGCATAATTGCATATAGAATAATTAATTCGCGTCACACAGGTAAATTTATAGCTAACACTGTTGCAGATATTTGTAGATATTTTTGCTTTAGCGATAAAATAATGGCAATTTCAATGGATAATGCTTCTAGTAACACCAGTGCTATAGGCATGCTTACAACAACACTAAATCCTGCATTTACTAATATTTTCCATGTTAGATGTATTTGTCATATTTATCATTTAATTGTCGGTGATGGTATGCGAATATTAAACATAGAAATTGAAAAGGTTAGAATGGCTCTTAATTGGCTTTTTTATTCAAACCGTAGAAGTAGACTTAGAGAGTATTTTAAAAAATGTGATGAATATGGCCTTAGAGAAAGAAAGGTTCCTAAACCTTGCCCGACTAGATGGAATTGTATGTACGAAAGTTTAGTAGTAGCATATGAATATAGAAACCCAATTAATGCAACGTTTAATTCTCGGGTAGGTGGTGAAGATGATGATGAAATGCTTACCACTCAAGATTGGACTAATGTTAAAATTCTTTTAGATTTTTTAGAACATTTTCAAATTGCAACAAATGCATTTTCTGGGCAATATTATCCTACTATTTCAAACTGTTTAGTTTATATTGCAGCACTATCTGATTTGTTTGTTGAATTTAGTGAGGGTGGGGATATTTATGAACTTGCTATAAATGAAATGAAACAAAAGTTTAAAAAATATTTTTTTCCTATCCCTCCTATTTATGGTCTTGCTGCAATGCTAAATCCTACAATGAAATTGGGAGGTCCTCATTTTTGGTATTCAAATATTTATAAGGCTTTAGATCTTTCAAATGAGGAAATTGCGACACTTGCAGATGCAAAAGCTTCAATTAAGATTAACGCTCAAACAGTTTATAATGCTTATCAACTTGCCTTAGAGCATGCTAGGCCAACTATTCCAACCCCTACTTCGTCTAGCTCACAATCCTCTAAAAGAGTTGCGGGCTTAAAAGCTCTTAAATCTTGGACGGAGTTCAGGGGTCTCAAGGTGAAAATTATGATGAAACTTCACATCTAAATGAGCTTCAAGTTTATTTGTCTCAGGGACTTGAAAAGGAGAATCCAGACGGCTCTTTTGATCTTTTGGAATGGTGGAAGGCAAGGGAAAAACATTTTCCTGTTCTTGCAAGGATGGCTCGGGATATTTTATCAATTCAAGCTTCAACTGTTGCATCAGAGAGCGCTTTCAGTCAAGCAAGACTGCAAATAGGTGATCATAGAGCGTCTATGAGGGATAGCTTGGAAAAATCAGTATTGTTTAGAGATTGGATCCGCTCGGAAAGAAGAAACTTTGGAATTGCAGAAGCACAACCGGCGATAGATGAAGCTTATGAAGAAATGATAGCGGAACTTACGGAGGATTCGGCTTCGCCCGGAAGTGGTGATGAACAAGCTTCTTTTCCACCACCACCAACGAAACCTCCTCCGAACCTTGAAGGATTTATGAGATTTGTTAGAGATAATACATAGAATAATATGTAACTTGTATTTTGGCACATCTTCCTTAGTTTTTTTCCTTCTAATGGTGGTATTAGTACCTTGTTGTGCTCATTCCATTGGGGGAAGGATGACTAAGAAAGATATGTCATTTTTTGGTAATAAAATTTATTGCTTCTACCCATGAGCTTCTTTTCGCAATATTTCTTTGTCTATACTTAGAATTATTTATATGCTACAATATATACATAATATACAATATATATATACTACAAGAAAATATATTTATAAGATACAATATATACATAAGATACAATATATATACTACAAGAAAATATATAAGAGAATATATATACATAAGATACAATATAATATACTACAAGAAAATATATTATGCTACAATATATACATAATATACAATATATATACTACAAGAAAATATATAAGAGAATATATATACATAAGATACAATATAATATACTACAAGAAAATATATTATGCTACAATATATACATAATATACAATATATATACTACAAGAAAATATATTTATAAGCTACAATATATACATAAGATACAATATATATACTACAAGAAAATATATAAGAGAATATATATACATAAGATACAATATAATATACTACAAGCAAATATATAAGAGAATATATATACATAAGATACAATATAATATACTACAAGCAAATATATTATGCTACAATATATACATAATATACAATATATATACTACAAGAAAATATATTTATAAGCTACAATATATACATAATATACAATATATATACTACAAGAAAATATATAAGAGAATATATATACATAAGATACAATATAATATACTACAAGAAAATATATTATGCTACAATATATACATAAGATACAATATATATACTACAAGAAAATATATTATGCGAATATATATACATAAGATACAATATATATACTACAAGAAAATATATAAGAGAATATATATACATAAGATACAATATAATATACTACAAGAAAATATATTATGCTACAATATATACATAATATACAATATATATACTACAAGAAAATATATTTATAAGCTACAATATATACATAAGATACAATATATATACTAAAAGAAAATATATAAGAGAATATATATACATAAGATACAATATAATATCAAGAAGTGATATTTATGCATGACAATTTAGTGTTTTACTATTGTTTTGTTATTTTCTTTTTCGTCAAGCACTTTAATAATTAGATATACATATATACTACATATTAATATAGCCATGATACTACAAGAAATTGTCTTAAAAAAAAAAAAAAAAACCCGCTAGGCCCGCGAAGCCCACGAGCCCGGCCCGTTAAGCACAGGACCATGTGGGCTTAGGCCCGTCACGGGCCGGTTCCACCCATTAGGCCCACGAAGACCGGGACCGCCAGGCCCGGGACCGCCAGAGCCCGGGACCACGAAGCCCGGGACCGCGAGGCCCGGCCCGTTAGGCCCACTAAGGCCCGGGCCCGGGACAAAATACAGCATTATCTCTATCTCCAAAAGCACTTGTTTTAATTTCTTTTCTCCGCTTACCATATCATTTATGCTTGAAGAAACGACGTCGAAACATAAGAAAAACGAGCACAACACAACCCAAACCTATCCGAAACTCACCTGACGCCCTCGGGACCTCAAACAATAATTCCAACAAGTCATATATCACTATCCTAATTAAGTCGAACCTCCGGAACACCCAAAACAACACCAAAACACCAAATCAACCTCGAATTCAAGCCTAAGAACTTCTAAACTTCCAACTTTCGCCAATTCAAGCCTAATTCTACTACGGATCTACAAATTATATTCCGGACACACTCCTAAGTTTAAAATTACCCAACAAAGCTAATAGAATAAGAAAAATCCAAATCCAAATTCGTTTACTCATAAGTCAACTCCCGGTTGACTTTTTCTAACTTAGCTTTCCAACTAAGAGACTAAGTGTTCATTTCACTCCAAAACTACTCCGAACCCAAACTTACCAACTCGATACAACTCAACACAACTGAACAACACATAAATAAGCGTAGGTGGGGGAAATGGGGCTATAACTCTCAGAACGAACGACAGGGTCGTTACAAATTTCCATTTTCATTTGTCATTTTCACTATCAACAACAGAACGGTTCAATTAATGGCAAAAAATAAAACAATAAACAGTATTGTAATTAATAATAAACAGTACATTTAATAAACAAAAATTGAAGTTTCTTTTATATATTTTTTCACAAAAAAATGATGAAGTTTTTATTTTCTTCAAATCGTTTCTGAATTTTAATACTCCGATGAAGTTTTTATATCTTCAAATCAGAAATAGAAAAAGTCAGAAGGAGTAGAAAATCACAAAGGTTTTAATCTCCAAAAATAGAATACAGTTACAATATAAATATAATTTCCTTAAGATTGTTATTAATCTATATTACTATAATATAATATTACGAAACAATAAATTTTTGTAACATAAAACAAAAACAAGAAAAACAGAAATAAGGCCGAAACTGGAGATTGTTAAAAACTAGAATTAGAAAATAAATTTCGGAATAAAATCGAGCCCACTGAATGCACAATATATCCTTAAGGAAATTATTTCCCTCAAGTACCCGAGGTGTTGTAATATTATCCTTCCAAGATAGAGTGATTTAATTCACCAAAGTATTGGTATCAAAAACACTGATGAACAGCGAACCACTTAATTGCTATAAATTCCACTGGAATTTATTTGTGTAGAAGAAGGAGAAGAAGTTCAGAAAATTTCGTAAGAAAAAATTCTTGGATCAAGTTATATTTATAGCCATTTTGTGGCATTGTTTCTGAAAAATTTGCAATCTTTTAGAACCAGTCATGACTGTTGGAACGTGTGGGAATGTTTTTGCAAAAAGAATTTAAATAATCCAGGAAAGAAACGAACTGGATCGCTTCGTGCAGATCCTGGGTTATTCCGGGTTGACTTTACGATAATTAATGAAATAATTGAAAAAAATTTTATCCAAAAAGATTAATCGATCAATGACCAAATCCGAAGCCGAAACCGAAGCCGAGCGGGCGACGATAACGGCGCAAGGCTTACCTTCTTTCCAACCCATTTAACACTAAGGGAAGTGCTTTATCAATATAAGCACATTCCATTTTCTTTACATCACCAATGAGGGACAATTGTTCTTTCCAAAGCATAAGGGAGCTTGTTTTTCCTTCACATTTCTTCCCTATATTTCCCATTCACCAACCTTTAATCCCAACAAATCTACCATATGTATTCATGCATGAAAAACTAGGTACACTTGTTAATATTAAAGCCAAGTGAACTAATATATTTGGACAAGTTTTAAAAAGACTCTCCACACTTATCATACATATAGCCTCCCTAATTGCCTATAAATAGGTTGTGGATTAGCCATCGTCCTCACTCAATTCTCTACTAAGAATTCATCTTGCTTCTTCCTTCTTTATAGTTAGCTAATCATTACTTTCTTCTTACAATCATTACCTATTGTTAATAATTCTTCTCTCCAATCTTTGAAACTTGTCGGATTTATTATTTAATTTTGTTGATTCCTATATCCTCTAAAATTGAGATAGACTTGTTTAATCTTGGGAAAATATTTCACATTGCTGAAATAGTTTCTTAGAATAATGCCCAGCATGACTCAATCCAATCCGTGTATCTATATCCGCTCACAAATATTATTGCAGTATTATCCTTATTTCCCCGTGTCATTTTCCTACACAAATAGTGAAGGCTCGAGAGAACGAGCTTGTAACGACTCGGCCGGTCATTTCATGAGTTATCGCTCCATTTTCCCTATTTCTGCTTCTTATTGCCTTGTTCAGCTGTATTTTGTGTTACCGAGTTGGTTGGTTCGGGTTTGGAGAGGTTTTGGTAAGGTTTGAGACACTTAGTCTCTCTTGAGGAAACTTAAGTTAGAAAAGTCAATCGGACATTGACTTATGTGTTAAAGGGCTCGGATGTGAGTTCTGATGGTTCGGATAGTTTCGGGAGTAATTTGGGACTTAAGAGCATGATCAGAATGTATTTTGGATGTCCGAAGTGGATTTAGGCTTGAATTAGAGAAATTGGAATTTTAACATTTTCCGGTTGATAAGTGAGATTTTGATATAGGGGTCAGAATGGAATTCCGGAAGTTGTAGTAGGTCCGTTGTGTCATTTGGGATGTGTGTGCAAAATTTCAGGTCATTCGGACGTGGTTTGATAGACGTTTTGATCGAAAGCGGAATTTAGAAGATTTTGGAATTCTTAGGCTTGAATCCGATGCGAATTTGGTGTTTTGATGTTGTTTTGAGCGTTCCGAAGGTTGGAACAATTTTGAATGATGTTATGGGATATGTTGGCATGTTTGGTTGAGGTCCCGAGGGCCTCGAGTGAGTTTCAGGTGGTCTAACGGACTATTTCATGTTGTGGAAAGTTGCAGAAACTATTGTGTGTGTGTTGCAGACAAATGGCATTTGCGTTTGCGAGTAGGCCCTCGCGTTCGCGAGGGTTAGCAGGTGAGGCTGAGGATTTGGCCTTCGCATTCACGAAGGAGGTCCCGCATTTGCAAAGGGCTGGGGTCTTTGAGCATCGCGTCCGCGAGGTATCAGACACGTTCGCGATCGTTTGAGCTGTGGAGTCATCGCGTTCGCGATGGAGTGGTCGCATTCGCGTAAGAGGAATTTGTGGTCAACATCAGGTTGTGCTTCGTGAACGCGAGGCTTTGACCGCGTTCGCGAAGAAGGTTTT
Organism: Nicotiana tabacum; assembly: GCF_000715075.1. NCBI lineage: Eukaryota > Viridiplantae > Streptophyta > Magnoliopsida > Solanales > Solanaceae > Nicotiana > Nicotiana tabacum. The sequence goes on along the minus strand of NC_134090.1, from coordinate 137,081,677 downwards.
GAATGCCTAAGCAGAATGTTTAAATAGCCATTGTCCGTGATTTTGAGGCTAACTTTCACTATTTTTGAGCGATTTTGGAGCTTTTTGAGAATAATTGAAGAGGGAATCAAAGGGAAACACTTGGAGGTAAGATTTATGGACTTAATACTCGATTCTAATGAGAATTCTACCTAATTAATCATGGATTTTAAGCCTAATATATAAGAACTAGGGCTTGTAATTGGAAACCTAAAATTAGGGATTTGAGGGATCATTTGTGGTTGGATTTTGGTGATGTTGATATGGATGAATTCGGGGAGTGATAAAGAGTCTATTGATTTAATTTTGTCGGAATCCGGGACGTGGACCCGGGGGTCGGGTTTGGCCAATTTCGGGATTTGTATTATAAATTGATTTCTTTCGAGTGGGCTTTGTTCCCTTAGCATATTTTGATGGTTTTGCACTGATTTTTGTTAGATTTGGAGCATCCGGAGGCCGATTTGAGAGGCAAAGGCATCGCGGGTTAGAGCTGGACCAGATTGAGGTGAGTAATGATTGTAAATGTTGTCCTGAGGGTATAAAACCCCGAATTTCACATTGTTGTGCTATATTGAGGTGACACACATGCTAGATGACGAGCGTGGGGTCGTGCACCGTTGGGGATTGTGACTTAGTCCATCCCGAATGACTGTTTTACCGCGTATTTGATTGAAAATTATTTGTTATCATCATGTTTTGGGTTGAATGCCATATTTGGGCCTCGTGCCAACTATTTGGACCCTTAGGGGATTTTTTCTGCTATTTCCTCACTGTTTTAATTTTAATATCTGTACTCAGTCATGCTATATTATATCATTTCCAAAACTCAGCCATGTTTACTTTGTTTTAACACATTAAATGATATTTTGGGCTGAGCATCATGTTTTAGTGTTGCCCGAGTGTCTTATGAGATTCTGACTGAGTAAGGCCGAGGGCCTGTGTTGTGAGGATACTTTTGGGTCGGGCTGCACGCCGCGGCAGTGATACACTGATTTATGATTATGAGGCCGAGGGCCTGAGATTGTACACTACAAGGTGGCTTGAAATGAGGCCGAGAGCCTCTATGTCACGAGATGGCTTGATATTACGCTTTGGCCATAAGGGGGCCCTCCCGAAGTTTGTACACTCCCAGTGAGCGCGGGTACCCATTGTGATATGAGATATAGCCCGAGGGGCGATTTTTATGTGTTTATCTCTTCTAGTTGCCTATAATTTACTTGTTTGACTATTAAAAAGGTGTTTTAAAGAAGCTTATTCTGAATTAAGGTGTTTTTATAAGATTTCACTATTTTTTTACCTTTCATTGGTTTTACACTGCTTTTTTATAGCATGTTGTTGTGTTTTTACGTGATTTCTTATCGCTCAGTCTTCCTTTATTATTATTACTCATTGAGTTAGAGTACTCACATTACTCCGTGCACTCTTGTGTGCAGATACTGGAGCCTTAGGTCCCGCTAGTGAGTGCTGATTGCTTCCAGCTCAGGCTGTACGGAGTTTACTAGGTAGCTGCTCGGTGTTCGTAGCCCAGTGTTTCACCTATCTTATTGTACCTTGTTTTAGTTCTGTAATAGACTATGTAGACTCTTCCTGCTTTTAATCGGTTATTAGATGCTCATGACTGGTGACACCTCGATATCGGCTGTGTCTATTCCGCAAATTGTACTGTCTCACGGTTTATTTGGGCTTTAATCATGTTAAAGACTTAAACTGCATTATTTTAACTACTTAAAATGAATTGGGTATGTGTCGGTTGGCCTTGTTTTCAAGAGAGGCGCCATCACGACCGGGTCTGGGTTTAGGGTTGTGACAAGTTGGTATCAAAGCCTAGGTTACATAAGTCTCACGAGTCATGAGCAGGTTTAGTAGAGTCTCGCGGATCTGTATGGAGACGTCTGTATTTATCCTCGAGAGGCTGCAGAACCTTTAGAAAAGACTTCATATTCTTGAAATTCTTGTCGTGCGAATCTGTTAATCCGAGTAATAAACTTCTATTATTTTATTCTCTCACAGATAGTGAGGACACGCACTACCGATCAGGATGGATGACCACTAGTACCACCAGTTGTGGCCACTAAAGGCCTAGGACGCGGTCATGGTTGCAGTAGAGTCAGGGGTGTATCCCACACAGCAGCTAGGGCAGCACTTGTAGATCCGCCAGCTGCCCCAATTCAGGATCAAGTCCCAGTTGTGGACGCTTTAGCAGCACCAACTCAGGCACTAACTGTGCCCATTGTGATTTCGGGTCTTCAGGAGGCCTTGGTTCAGATTCTATCAGTATGCACTGGCCTAGCTCAGGCGGTCTCAGTTATTATGGCCGTAGCTACTTCTCAGGTTGGGGGAGACACTCAGACTCTCGCCGCTCGTACACCTAAGCAGGTCGTGCAGGGACTTTAGACACCGAGGGCACATCCAGCCCAACCGGTTGTAGCTGCTCAGGACTATGTAGCTCCTGCCATGCCAAAGGACGAGTAGCGCAGGTTGGAAAGGTTTGGTAGACTTCAGCCTCCGACTTTCAGTGGCGCAGAGGGCGAGGATGCCTATGGTTTCTTGGATAAGTGTCAGAGAATTCTTCGCACAGTGGGTATTCTGGAGACTAGTAGGGTCACTTTCACTACTTTTCAGTTTTCTAGAGCCGCCTTCACTTGGTGGGAGGCTTTTGAGAGGCATAGGCTTGTTGGTGCAACACCCCTTACCTGGCAACAGTTCTCCGTTCTTTTTTTTGGAGAAGTATGTGCCACAGTCTCGTAGAGAGGAGCTGCTCAGGCAGTTCGAGTGGTTGCATCAGGGAGAGATGACTGTGACGCAGTATGAGATGAGGTTCTCAGAGTTAGCTCGTCATGCTATTTGGTTGGTTCCGATAGATAGAGAGAGGATTAGGAGGTTTGTGGATGGTCTCACTTATCAGGTTCGTATTCTCATGACCAGGGAAAGGGTGTATGGTTCTACTTTTGAGGAGGTTGTAGACATTTCTCTTGAGATTGAGTCAGTTCGTCGCCAGGATCGAGATAAGAGGGAGGCCAAGAGTCCTAGAGGATTTGGTAGTTATGGTGGTGCTCCTTCGAGAGGTCAGTTTTGGCATGGCAGAGGCCGTCCATTTAGGCATGCTCAGCCAGCTCGCCCAGGTTATCGTGGGGCGTCGTCGGGTCATGGTTCTCACAGTTCTCATTAGGGCCAATCATCACTCAATGCCCTTCTAGCTCAGAGTTTGTCTCGTGCTCCATCGGTTCAGGGCCCTTCGATGCCAGGTGCATCTGCTAGTCATTCTAGTGCTAGGGTTTCCCTTCAGTCCCCGTCTCCAGCACCCGGGAGTTGCTATGAGTGTGGAGAGATGGGTCATATGTGGAGGCAGTGTCCTCGTCGTATTTTGGGTTCATCTCAGTAGAGGAGTCAACCATCGACTTCAGCACCAGTTACTTCACCACCACCAACCCAGCTAACTAAGGGTGAAGGTCAGTCAGCTAGGGGTCGCCTTAGAGGGGGAGGTCGATCAGGTGGCGGTCAGGCCCGTTTCTATGCACTTCCAGCTAGGCTCGATGCTATTGCTTCCGATGTTGTTATTATAGATATTGTCTCAGTCTGCCACAGAGATGCTTCTATATTATTTGATCCCGGTTCCACTTATTCTTATGTGTCATCATACTTTGCTCGTTATTTGGATTCGCCCTATGAGTCTCTTTTTTCACCTGTTCATGTATCTACTCCAATGGGCGATACTGTTGTTGTAGACCATGTGTACCGGTTGTGTGTGGTGACTATTCGGGGTCTGGAGACCTGAGTGGATATTTTGTTGTTATGTATGGTAGATTTCGATGTTATATTAGGCATGGATTGACTATCTCCGTGTCGTGCTATTTTGGATTGTCATGCTAAGATAGTGATATTGGCTATGCCGAGTGTGCCACGGATATGCTGGCGAGGTTCGACTGATTATGTTACCAGTAGGGTAATTTCATTCTTGAAGGCCCAGCGTATGGTTGGGAAGGGTTGTCTTTCGTATCTAGCCTTTGTGAGGAATGTCGGTGTAGAAACTTCCAGTATTGATTCTGTTTCGTTTGTGAGGCATTTTCCCGATGTGTTTCCTACAGATCTGCCGGCCATGCCACCAGACAGGGATATTGATTTTGGTATTGATTTGGTGCTGGTCACTCAACCCATTTCTATTCTGCTGTATCGTATGGTACCAACGAAATAAAAGGAGTTAAAGGAGCAGCTTCAAAAACTTCTGGATAAGGGGTTCATTCGGCCTAGAGTGTCGCCTTGGGGTATGCCGGTTCTATTTGTGAAGAAGAAGGATGGCACTATGAGGATGTGCATTGATTATAGGCAGTTGAACAAAGTAACAGTTAAGAACAAGTATCCTTTGCCTCACATTGATGATTTATTCGACCAGCTTTAGGGAGCGAGAGTGTTCTCCAAGATTGATCTCCGTTCAGGTTATCACCAGTTAAAGATCAGGGATTCAGATATTCTTAATATGACTTTCAGGACCCCACATGGTCATTATGAGTTCTTAGTGATGTCTTTTGGGCCGACCAATGCCCCAATAACGTTCATGCATTTGATAAACAACGTGTTTCAGCCTTATCTCGACTCGTTCGTCATAGTTTTCATTGATGATATTCTGGTGTATTTGCATAGTCAGGAGGAGCATGTGGAGCATTCTATTGAGGGAGGAGAAACTTTATGCAAAATTCTGCAAGTGTGAGTTTTGGCTCAGTTTAGTGGCTTTCTTGGGGCACGTGGTGTCCAATGAGGGTATTCAGGTTGATCTGAAGAAGATAGAGGCGGTTTAGAGTTGGCTCAGATCGTCCTCAGCCATAGAGATTCGCAGCTTTCTTGGTTTGGCGAGTTATTACTGCCAGTTTATTCAGGGATTTTCATCTATCGCATCGCCCTTGACCGAGTTGACTCAGAAAGGAGCTTCATTTGTATGGTTGGATGAGTGTGAGGAGAGCTTTCAGAAGCTCAAAACAGCCTTGACCACGGCTCTAGTGTTAGTTTTGCCATCAGCTTCAGGTTCATATACCGCGTATTGTGATGTTTCAAGAGTTGGTATTGGGTGTGTATTGATATAGGAGGGTAGAGTTATTGCGTATGCTTCTCGTCAGTTGAAGCCCCATGAGAGGAACTACCCTGTTCATGATTTGGAGTTGGCTACCATTGTTCACGCGTTGAAGATTTGGAGGCATTATTTGTATGGTGTGTTTTGTGAGGTATTTGCTGATCATCGTAGCCTCTAGCACTTGTTCAAGCAGAAGGACCTCAATTTGAGGTAGCGGAGATGGTTGGAGTTGCTAAAGGATTATGATATTACTATATTGTACCATCCAAGGAAGGCCAATATGGTGGCCGATGCTTTGAGTCAGAAGGCGGTGAGTTTGGGGAGTTTGGTATATATTCTAGTTGGGGAAAGACCTCTTGCAGTTGTTGTTCAGGCATTGGTCAATCAGTTCATGAGGTTAGATATTTCAGATCCCAATCGGGTATTGGCTTGCGTGATTTATCGGTCTTCCTTATATGACCGCATCAGAGAGCGCCAGTATGATGATCCTTATTTGCTTGTCCTTAAGAATAGAGTTTAGCACAATGATGCCAGAGATGTGACTATTGGTGATGATGGGGTGTTGAGGATGCAGGGCCGGATATGTGTTCCCAATGTAGATGGGCTTCGGGAGTTTATTCTGGAGGAGGGCCATAGCTCGCGGTATTCCATTCATTCGGGTGCCGCGAAGATGTATTAGGATCTGAGACAACAATATTGGTGGAGGAGAATGAAGAAGGACATTGTGGGATTTATAGCTCGGTGTCTCAATTGTCAACAAGTGAAATATGAGCATCAGAGACCGGGTGAATTGCTTCAACGGATGTATATTCCAGAGTGGAAGTTGGAGCAGATCACCATGGACTTTGTAGTTGGGCTCCCACAGACCTTGAAGAAGTTCGATTCTATTTGGGTGATTATGGATCGGCTGACCAAGTCTGCGCACTTCATTCCTATGTGTACTACTTATTCTTTAGAGCGATTGGCAGAGATCTATATCCGAGAGATTGTTTGTTTGGATGGAGTCCCAGTTTCCATCATTTTAGATAGGGACACTCAGTTTACTTCGCAGTTTTAGAGGTCTGTGCAGCGAGAGTTGGGTACTCAGGTTGAGTTGATCACAGCTTTTCACCCTCAGACTGCACACTATTCAGATATTAGAGGACATGTTGCGTGTTTATGTCATTGATTTCGGAGGGTCATGGGATCAGTTTCTACCGCTCACAGAGTTTGCTTATAATAACAGCTACGAGTCGAGTATTCAGATGGCTCCATATGAGGCTTTGTATGGTAGGCGGTGTAGATCTCCAATCGGTTGGTTTGAGCCGGGTGAGGCTAGGCTATTGGGGACAGACTTGGTGCAGGATGCTTTAGAAAAGATGAAGGTGATTCAGGAGAGGCTTCATACAGCCAATCGAGACAAAAGAGTTATGCTGACAAGAAGGTTCGGGATATGTCCTACATGGTTGGTGAGAAGGTTCGGTTGAAGGTTTCACCCATGAAGGGTGTTATGAGATTTTAGAAGAAGGGTAAATTGAGTCCTCAGTTTATTGGGCCTTTTGAGGTGCTTCAGAGGATTGGGGAGGTGGCTTATGAGCTTGCTTTGCCACCCAGCTTGTCGAGTGTGCACCCGGTATTTTATGTTTCTATGCTCCGGAAGTATATTGGGGATCTGTCTCATGTTCTGGATTTCAGCATGGTTCAGTTAGATGGTGATTTGATTTATGATGTGGAGCCAGTAGCTATTTTGGAGCGTTAGGTTTGAAAGTTGAGATCAAATGATATAGCTTCAGTGAAAGTGCAGTGGAGAGGTTGGCCCGTGGAGGAGGCTACCTGGGAGACCGAGCAGGAGATGCAGAGAAGGTATCCTCACCTGTTTGAGGCTTCAGGTATGTTTCTTGACTCATTCGAGGACGAACGTTTGTTTAAGAGGGGGATGATGTAACTACCCGACTGGTCGTTTCATGAGTTAACGCTTCGTTTCCTCCATTTCTGCTTCTTATTGCCTTGTTCAGATGTATTTTGTGTTACTAGGTTGGTTGGTTCGGGTTCGGAGTAGTTTTGGTAAGGTTTGAGACACTTAGTCTCTTTTGAGGAAGCTTAAGTTAGAAAAGTCAACTAGACATTGACTTATGTGTTAAAGGGCTCGGATGTGAGTTCCGATGGTTCGGATATCTTCGGAAGGTAATTTGAGACTTAAGAGCGTGATCGGAATGTGTTTTGGAGGTCCGGAGTGGATTTAGGCTTGAATTGGCGAAATTAGAATTTTGGCATTTTCCGGTTGATAGGTGAGATTTTGATATAGGGGTCGGAATGGAATTCCTGAAGTTGCAGTAGGTCTGTTGTGTCATTTGGGATGTGTGTGCAAAATTTCAGGCCATTCGCACGTGTTTTGATAGACTTTTTTTTATCAAAAGCGGAATTTAGAAGATTTTTGAATTCTTAGGCTTGAATCCGATGCGAATTTGGTGTTTTGATGTTGTTTTGAGCGTTCCGAAGGTTGGAACAAGTATGAATGATGTTATGGGATATGTTGACATGTTTGGTTGAGGTCCCGAGGGCCTCGAGTGAGTTTTGAGTGGTCTAACGGACTATTTCTTGTTGTGGAAAGTTGCAGAAACTGCTGTGTGTGTTGCTGACAAATGACCTTCACGTTCATGAGTAGGCCCTCGCGTTCGCGAAGGGTTAACAGGTGAGGCTGAGGATTTGTCCTTCACGTTCACGAAGGAGGTCCCATGTTCACGAAGGGCTGGGATCTTTGAGCATTGCGTTCACGAGGTATCAGACGCGTTCGCGATGGTTTGAGCTGTGGAGTCATCGCGTTCGCGGGGGAGTGGTCGCGTTCGCGTAAGAGGAATTTGTGGTCAATGTCAGGTTGTGCTTCGCGAACGCTAGGCTTTGACCGTGTTCGCGAAGAAGGTTTTGAATGCCTGGGCATAATGTTTAAATAGCCATTGTCCGCAATTTTGGGGCTAACTTTCACCATTTTTAGCGATTTTGGAGCTTTTTGAGAAAAATTGAAGAGGGTATCAAAGGGAAACACTTGGAGGTAAGATTTATGGACTTAATACTCGATTCTAATGTGAATTCTACCTAATTAATCATGGAATTTAAGCCTAATATTGAAGAACTAGGGCTTGGAATTAGAAACCTAAAATTAGAGATTTGAGGGATCATTTGTGGTTGGATTTTGGTGATGTTGATATGAATGAACTCGGGGAGTGATAAGGAGTCTATTGATATAATTTTTGTCGGAATCCAAGACGCGGGCCCGGGGGTCGGGTTTGGCCAATTTCGGAATTTGTGTTGTAAATTGATTTCTTTCGAGTGAGCTTTGTTCCTTTAGAATATTTTGATGGTTTTGCACTGATTTTGGTTAGAATTGGAGCATATGGAGGCCGATTCGAGAGGCAAAAACATCGCGGGCTAGAGTTGGACGGGATTGAGGTGAGTAATAATTGTAAATGTTGTCCTGAGGGTATGAAACACCGGATTTCACATTGTTGTGCCATATTAAGGTGATGCACACGCTAGATGACGAACGTTGGGTCGTTCACCGTTGGGGATTGTGACTTAGTCCATCCCGAATGACTGTTTTACCGCGTATTTGATTGAAAACTGTTTGTTATAATCATGTTTTGGGCTGAATGTCATATTTGGGCCTCGTGCCAACTATTTGGACCCTTAGGAATTTTTTTACTGCTATTTCCTCACTGTTTTAATTTTAATATCTGTACTCAGTCATGCTATATTATATCATTTCCAAAACTCAGCCATGTTTACTTTGTTTTAACACATTAAATGATATTTTGGGCTGAGCATCATGTTTTAGTGTTGCCCGAGTGTCTTATGAGATTCTGACTGAGTAAGGCCGAGGGCCTGTGTTGTGAGGATACTTTTGGGTCGGGCTGCACGCCGCGGCAGTGATACACTGATTTATGATTATGAGGCCGAGGGCCTGAGATTGTACACTACAAGGTGGCTTGAAATGAGGCCGAGAGCCTCTATGTCACGAGATGGCTTGATATTACGCTTTGGCCATAAGGGGGCCCTCCCGAAGTTTGTACACTCCCAGTGAGCGCGGGTACCCACTGTGATATGAGATATAGCCCGAGGGGCTGATTCTGTTGGTATTGTGCCCGAGGGGCGATTTTTATGTGTTTATCTCTTCTAGTTGCCTGTCATTTACTTGTTTAACTATTAAAAAGGCGTTTTAAAGAAGGTTATTCTGAACTAAGGTGTTTTAATAAGATTTCACCGTTTCTTTGCCTTTCATTAGTTTTACACTGCTTCTTTATAGCATGTTGTTGTGTTTTTACGCGATTTTTTATTGCTCAGTCTTCATTTATTATTATTACTCACTGAGTCGGAGTACTCACATTACTCCGTGCACTCCTGTGTGTAGATACAGCAGCCTCGGGTCCCGCTAGCGAGTGTTGATTGCTTCTAGCTCAGGCGGTTCGGAGTTCACTAGGTAGCTGCTCGGCGTTCGCAACCCAGTGTTTTCCCCTATCTTCTTTTTCCTTGTTTTAGTTCTGTAATAGACTATGTAGACTCTTCCTACTTTTATCGGTTATTAGATACTCATGACTGGTGACATCCCGATATCGGGCTGTGTCTATTCCGCAAATTGTACTGTCTCACTATTTATTTGGGCTTTAATCATGTTAAAGACTTAAATTGCGTTATTTTAACTACTTAAAATGAATTGGGTGTGTATCGGCTGGCCTTGTCTTCATGAGAAGCGCCATCACAACCGGGTCTGGGTTTAGGGTCGTGGCAGAGCTTGAAGAAGGGGTTACAGTGGAGGAAGAATTTAGAAGAGATCAAAAAATTTCAAAGGTAGATCCATGAATTAGGTATTGAATGCTTGTTTAATGGATAAAGGCATTCTCTCTTGCCAAAAAATTATTAAAGACTTGCCATTTTTATTGAAGCAAAATTTACTTCGTAATTAACTCCCTTATTCTTATTGTTTAATTCGTCGCGTCATTCATAATACAATCAACTTTAGCTTTTACAACACTAAATATTGGGTTTAAAGTTTTGGGTTGCTGAGATGGCCATAGCGATAGGTCTATCAGGTGGTGAAACATTCGAAGATACCGTGGCAATGGTAAAGGTGGTGAAAATGAGAAAGTGACGGTGGAGAAGAAAAAAGAAGATAAAAATTCAAAAGAAAGAGCCCAAAGAAAATTATTTGTCACTAAAATCTCGCTTAATTATAGAATCATAGATTAATAAAAAGATTTAAAATGCTTAGTTGTATAATGTCAAATTAAAGAAAATATATATATAATTTAGTCATTTTAATACTTTTTTCACCTTTCACACGCATGTAAGAGAGCGAATGTATTTTCTTTGTTACATCACCTTTTAGGAGGGATATTAGTTCCAGTTCAAACAAGAATCACATGGAAAGTTAAAGTGTGTAACTGTCTTTTTCAAATAACTACAAGGTGCAAATTATATATTTTTTCTTAAAATTACCTTCCCTATAAAGGAAACGTCATGTGTAGCTCTATTTTCTTAATAACAAATGTCATGACTTTCAATAATTTAGTTATGCTTTCGTTTTTTTTCTTTTTCTCCTTTGAAAGATTTATTAATTGAACACCAGAAATTGAAAATAGTTAACAAGCTTTAGATTTTGAGATTTAAATATTCACAAGAATCTGCGATCCTCTTTGACAAGGTTTATGATGTATTTTCTAACTTTTAGAACAATATTGTTCGAATAGTTTAGACTAGGAAGAGATAAAATATCTCAGACTATCCATTAGTGATTTTTTGCAATTACAAGTTTGAATCAAAATGGCAAAGAAGTTAATTTGATGGTTCATGATGCCAGGCACACTTTTTGTACCATAAACGTGACACTTAATAGAGGAAAGTTAGCTTTTTATATTGACAAAATAGTCTAGTGAAGTTCAGGAATGTAGATATTAGAAAACTCGGACTTGTCTTTTGTAACTAGATATCCAAACGTGAGCACACGTTAGCTCATTGCCTCAACTGACTCCTCAGAAAGTCACCAACGACTACCAAAATATCTTATTATTGTGATTGCAATATAAAAAGGTAGCCCGGTTATAACAAACCGATCGGTCGTTTTGAGCATTTGCACTTCGCTCAGTAGTTTGAGGGCATGAGTAGCTCCATATGATGTATTATGACTTGTGTCAATCGTCGGTTTTGGTTTTCATGTTATTTGGAATCGGTTGGAAGAATGGATTTCATGATTGAAACTTTGAGTTGGAAGAATTGACCAAGTTTGAATTTTTAGTATTTGACATCAGATTGGAGTTTTGATGGCTCCGTTAGACCTAGATGGTAATTTTAGACTCGGGCATATGCTCGGATTTGCATTTGAATGTTTCTAAAAGGTTTCAACACTAATTGGCGAAAGTTAAAAATTTGAAGGTTTTGAAAGTTCATAAGTTTGACCGAGAGTTGACTTTGAGGATATCAGATTCGGATTGTAGTTCCAGGAATTAGAATAGCTCCGTTATGTCATTTGGGACTTGTGTTCAAATTTTGAGTTTATTCCGAGTTGATTTGATATATTTCGGCGCGAGTTTTGGAAGTTAAAAGTTCAAAAGTTCATTAACTTTGATTTGAGGTGCGATTCATCATTTTGATGTTGTTATGCGTGATTTGAGGCCTCGAGTAGGTCCATGTTATGTTATGGGACTTGTTGGTATATTTGGACGGGGTCCCGAAAGGCTTGGATGAGTTTCAGACGAGGTTCAGATTATTTTGTCGGATGTTGCAATTTGCTGAGGCAGCTGGTTCTGGTGTAGCCGCATTTGTAGAATATTGGTCGCAGAAGCGACTTTGCAGAGGCAGGTTTTTCTTCCCAGAAGCGTAAAGGGATAGTGGACGAGAAGGGCACAGATGCGGAGTGCAGACGCATCTGCGAGGTTGCAGTTGTGGCATCTTTCGCGTAGAAGCGCCATTGCAGAAGCGATTTTGGGCGTCGTAGAAGCGACAACTGCTGGTTGAGGCTGTCTTGCAGGTGCGAGCCTTTTCAGCAGAAGAGAAGGCACATGTGCGACAACTGGTTCACTAATGCGAACGACGCTTGGCAAACTCTATTAAATTCCATTTCTAGGGTTAGAGTCATTTTATCATAATTGGAGCTATGGAGCTCGGATTGAGACGATTTTTGAAGCAATTTTTACCACATGGATTGCGACAAGTATTCTCTGCTCGGCTTTGATTTTATTTCATGAATCTATCTTCGTTTTTTACATTTGATTGAGGATTTCAAGAGAGAAATTGGGGATTTTTGTCAAAAGTTTCATAGAGTGCATTTTCGAGTTTTGGACATCGATTCGGAGTTAGATTTGAGTGAAACTAGTATGGTTAGAATCGTAATTGAATGGGTTATCGGATTTTGTAAGTTTTGTCGAGTTCCGAGGTGCGGGCCTAGATTTGACTTTTTGGTTGATTTTGAGCTTTTGATTAAAGATTCGACCTTTTGTCGATTGAGTTTGTTTTCTTTGGTATTATTTGATGTATTTGAGTTGCTTTAGACTAGTTTCGAGTTGTTTGAAGGTCGGTACGCATGAGATGGCATTTTTGGAGTATCGTTTGGCTTGCTCGGTATTGGATTTGGCTTGTTCGAGGTAAGTAACACTTCTAAACTTGGTGCTGAGGGTATGAACCCCTGATATACGTGTTATATGTTTGGTGTTGAGGTCACACACATTCTAGGTAATGGGCGTGTAGGCATGCACTGTGTGAATTGTGATTCGGTTATTTCTGTGGTACTGTGTAGTTACCTAATCTTATTTGTATCTATGAAATCTCTACGTGCTAGTGTAATTGAGCTATAATACATGTTAGAAACCATGTCTAGGGTATATGCTTATCCTGTTGTAAACTAATGAGGTCATTTTTGTTGTTGAATTATTTGCTTACATTGCAATTACATACTCAGTCGTACGCATTCATTTGCATATCATATCTTGGTATATGTTACCATTTATTGATACATCAAATCATCATTTTTGGGCTGATTTTTATGACATCGTGAGCTCGAGAGACTTGGAGAGATTGATGATTGCGTGAGGCCGAGGGCCTATTTGTGAGTGACATTTATGGAATTGGGCTGCACACCACAACAGGCTTTATTGATTCATGCCAGGATTTGGCTTATTATAGTGCTTGGGCTGGATGTGCCCCTCCGGAGTCTGCACACTTACTTGGCATGCATACTTGACATATAGGCATATAGATGTATTTTCTCATGCTATATGGTATAGTGATACTCATGACATTCACATGTGCATTGACATATAGTCATAGAGATGTACTTTCCTCATGTCATCTGATAATGAGACTTGTTAACTGTTTGTTGAGTGTTTTGGGGAAAAATCATAGTTTTACAAACTTACTCATATTTTGGTGATTTCGGTAAAGGATTTGGGTTTTCACTGATATACTTGGAAAGCATGCCTATTTTCTGGAACTGTGAACAAGCTGAGCATTATATCTCTGAGTTACTTCTTTTATCACTTTTATTATGTTGTTGTGAATTGTTGTTGGCTATTGGTGTTGGACTTCGTCTTTTGTTCCAGTTCGTCATTACTTTCAACCTAAGGTTAGATTTGTTACTTATTGAGTATATGAGGTCAGTTGTACTCATACTACACCTCTGCACCTTATGTGCAGATGTTGGATGTTGATGTTGCTGTGTATGACGGGAGTTGGATTTGAAGATGTACCTGCATTCTAGTCATAGTTACCTCTTAATCTTGGTAGCTTTAGTATTTTAAATATGTTTATGTATATTTCTAAATATGATGTATTATATTTCATAACAGCTTTGTAAATTCTAAATCTTAGAAGCTCATGATTTGTATTACCTGTCCTTGGAAAATGTATAAAGGTTCAGTTATTTTATCATTTTTACTTGTCCCAATAAATCTCAATAAATTGGATAGTTGTTAATTAGCTTACCTAGCGGGTAGGGTTAGGTGTCATCATGACTAGTTGGATTTTGGGTCCTGATAAGTTGGTATCAGAGCTCTAGGAGGTTCTACGAGTGATGAGCAAGTGTCTAGTAGAGTCTTGCGGATCGGTATGATGACGTCCATACCTATCTTCAAGAGGCTACAGGACATTAGGATAAACTTCCCATCTTCCTTTCTTTATCGTGCAACATTAATTCAGTTTGAAGCGTAACCCTTTGAATTCCTTCCACACACTCGTATGCGCATGTGAGCGCTCGTTATCAGTTGTGCATCGACGACTTGTGATTCCATGGATGAGGTGCGAGATGTGTTTTCTGTGTGCTGATGATGGGCTAGTCTGGAGGACTTGAGACCGGGTTTTGACTATAGCTTGAGCACGGTGATTTCGGTTGTATGAGCATGTGCTTTTGAATTTAGAAGTCCGGTAGTGTCCCTACTAGTGGAATTTGTGGCTCGATAAGTAGTTGGATGGCTATATGATGAGTAGGATGTGACTGCGGGATGTGTTCAGATGGTTTGAATGTGACAGAAAGAGTTTACTTTAGATATAAAAAGGACTATTGGGTGCTTGAGTTTTGTCTTGATGTGACGTATAGTCTCAAGTTATGAGTGTTTTGAGGGACTCTTTCATGTTGTTCAATTGGGGATTGAAGTAGTGTAACGACCCAACCGATCGTTTTGAGCTTTTGCACTTTGCTCACCAGTTCCCCAGCATGACTTGCCCCGTGTGATGTATTATGACTTATGTAAATCATTGGTTTTGGCTTTCAGGGTAGTCATAACGAATTTGGAAGAACAGTTCTCAGTTTGAAGTTTGAAATTTGAAAGGTTTGACCAAGATTTGACTTGTTTGTATATGATCTCGGATCGGAATTTTATGATTTTCTTAGCTCCGTTAGGTGATTTGCGACTTAGGAACGTGATCAGAATGCATTTTGGAAGTCCGTGGAAGGTTTAGGCTTGAATTGGCGGAATTGAGATTTTGGCGTTTTTCGGTTGATAGGTGAGATTTTTATATAGGGGTCGGAATGGAATTCCGGAAGTTGCAGTAGCTCCGTTGTGTCATTTTTGACGTGTGTGCAAAAATTTCAGGTCATTCAGACGTGGTTTGGTTGGGTTTTTGATCAAAAGCATAATTTGGAAGTTCTTGAAATTCTTAGGCTTGAATCCGATGTGTTTTGGTTGATTTGATGTTGTTTGAGGTGTTTTGAGGATAGGTACAAGTTTGAATAAGGTTTTGGGATATTATGGTGCCTTTGTTTGAGGTCCCGGGGGCCTCGGGTGAGTTTTGGGTGGTTAAATGGATGAAATTGCATATTGAGGTGTTGCAGATTTTGCTTCAGGTCTGTTGCAAACCTTTTGTTCTATGCGATCGCGTAGGTCTGTGTGGTGTATCTTCGCGTTCGCATGAGCCTAGTTGCAATCGCATAGGTTTGAGTGCTAAGGTTTCGTGATCGCGTGTTGTTTTGTGCTATCGCGTAAGGTTAAATGGGGGAGTCAGCATTTTGTGCTTCGTGATCGCATGGCTTTATCCGCGATCGCAGTGGAGGAAATTTAATAGCTGAGCAGAATGTTTTAAAAGCTCATTTCCGCGAATTTGAGGCTAAGTTCCTCCATTGTTGGTCGATTTTGAAGCTTTTTGAAGAGGATTGAAGAGGGATTCAAGGGGAATTACTTGGAGGTAAGATTCTTGGACTTAAAACTCGATTCTCATGTGGAATTTATCTAATTAATCATGGAATTTAAGCCAAAAATTGAGGAATTAGGGCTTGAAATTGGAGAGTATAAATTGGGGATTTTAAGGGGCAATTGAGGTCCGATTTTGAGGTTTTTGGTATGTATAAACTCGTGAGAGGATAAGGAACATATTGATGTAAAATTTATCAGAATCCGAGACGTGGGCCCGGGGGCCGGGTTTGAGTAATTTCGGGATTTTTGATGTAAATTGGATATTTTCAAGTGGGCTTTGTTCCCTTAGAATATTTTAATGATTATGTACTGATTGTGGCTAGATTTGGAGCATTCGGAGGTCGATTCGTGAGGGAAGGCATCGCGGGCTAGAGTTTGGACCAGATCGAGGTTATTACTGATTGTAAATGATGTTCTGCGGGTATGAAACCCATATTTGCACATCGTTATGCTATATTGAGGTAACACACACTCTAGATGACGAGCGTGGGGTCGTGCACTATTGGAGATTGTGACTTAGTCCATCCCGAATGACCGTTTTACTGCGTATTTGACTGAAAACTATTTGCTATCATCATATTTTGGGCTGAATGCCATATTTGGGCCTCGTGCCAACTATTTGAACCCTTCGGGGATTTTTATTGATATTTCCTCACTGTTTTGACTTTAAACTTGTACTCAGTCATGCTATATTCTACTGTTTTCAAAACTCAACCATGTTTACTCTGCTTTAACACTTGAAATGATATTTTAAATAATATTTTGGGCTGAGCATCATGTTTAACTGTTGCCCGAGTGGCTTATGTGATTTTGACTGAGTAAGGCCGAGGGCCTGTGTTGTGAGGACACTTTTGGGTCGGGCTGTACGCCGCAACGGTGATACACTGATTATGATTATGAGGCCGAGGGCCTGAGTTTTGTACGTCACAAGGTGACTTGTTGATATGAGGCCGAGAGCCTAGTGATGATACCACGAGATGACTTGATATTGCGCTTGGGTCGTAAACGGCCCCTCCAGGAGTCTGCACACCCCCAATGAGCGCGGATTTGTTGATATTGTGCCCGATGGGCGAACCTTTATGTGTTTATCTTTCTTATTTGCCTGTCATTTACCTGTTTAATTGTGTATTTGTACTCAAGGGGCGGATTTTCTGTGCTTATCTGTTCTAATTGCTTTGCATTCAAATGCTTAACTGTTAAAAAAGTCATTTTAAAGAAGTTTAAACTGAGCTAAGGTGCTCTAAGAGATTTCACAGCTTCATTGCTTTCTTACTAGTTTTGTACTACTCTATACAGCATGTTGATGTCTTTTTTTGTAGTTTCCTATCACTCAATCTTTAGTTATGATTATTACTCACTGAGTCGGAGTACTCACTTTACTCCCTGCACCTTGTGTGCAGATTCAGGTATTTCTGAACCCGGCAGCGGGTATTGGTTGATCGGAGGCAGACTCATCAGAGTTTAGCAAGGTAGCTGCCGGCGTTCGCAACACTGTTTTTCTCCCTCTTGATTTCATTAGACTGTATTTAGTACATTTCAGACTTTTCCATTGTATTTATACCCTAGTAGATGCTCGTGACTTGTGACACCCTGATGTCGGGCTGTATTCATTTCCGCACTTGTTTTATTTTGCTAAATATGTACTTGTTGGGGACTCATCCTTATAAATGACTTAAATTGACTTATTAAACTATTAAAACTGAATTTGGGAATTGTGTCGGCTAGCCTTGTCTTCACGAGAGGCGCCATCACGATCGGGTCCGGTTTGGGGTCGTGACAAGTTGGTATCAGAGCCTAGGTTACATAGGTCTCACGAGTCATGAGCAGGTTTAGTAGAGTCTCGCGGATCAGTACGGAAACGTCTGTACTTATCCTCGGGAGGCTGCAGAACCTTTAGGAAAAACTTCACATTCTTAAATTTTTATCGTGCATCCTTGATTCAGCTTGAAAATCAACTCTTAGAATCCCTTCTGCGCGTTCGTATGCGCGCATGAGCGCTCGGTATCAGATGTGCATCGATGGCTTGTGATTCCCTGATCGAGGGGCGAGATGTGATCTCTATGTATTGATGTTGGGCCAGTCTAGAGGACTCGAGGCCGGATTTTTGCCTATAACTTGAGCACCAAGGTGCTGATTGTGTGAGCAAGTGTTTTTGAACTTATACGTTT
Organism: Nicotiana tabacum; assembly: GCF_000715075.1. Taxonomy (NCBI): domain Eukaryota; kingdom Viridiplantae; phylum Streptophyta; class Magnoliopsida; order Solanales; family Solanaceae; genus Nicotiana; species Nicotiana tabacum. The sequence continues at coordinate 137,063,780 of NC_134090.1, read as the reverse complement.
GGTAGGTGCCCTATTGGTAGAAGTGATGGTTGAATGACTATGTAATAAGTATGTTATGGCTGCGAGATATATCTATATGATTTGGAAGCGACAAGAAGGGTCTGCTGGAGGATAGAAGAACTATTAGGTGCTTGATTTCCATCTTGATTTGAGGATAGCCCCGAGTTATGGGTGTGTGAAGAATCTTTTCATGTTTACTAGTTGGGAGTGAAGTAAATTTCATGTTGCGGTCTGAGTTCAGACTCAGGAAATTTAAATGACTGCGTAATGTTTATGACGGTGGAAGGTATACGGAAATGTTAGTTTGAGACAAAGATGGTGGGTTATTTCCTGCGGATTATTCTGAAGTTTGCGTAATCCCTTATGTCATTTATTGGAAGATCTCTGTTACCAGGGAAATATATGTTTTACAACTTGAATTTGGGTTGCTCAAGAGAGTAGGCTTGACTACTATGAGAGTGAATGCGAGATTTGCAGAAGATATAAAGTACCAGATGGTCTGTGTTGCACGAGCTTATGAAGGATTGAGTTTAATCTCACTATGGTATTATGGCAGCAATAAAGTATATGCGTTATGATTTATTGTGTATGTTTTGGTTTGTGGCTTCAAGCCAAGTCAGAGAGTCCACTATTAATTAGTTGATTGTACGGTTATGTGCTATGTTGGTTCCAGTTTGAGGCGTGCGGGTGAATCAGTTATGGCTTACGAAGATTGAGACCGAGGATGGCTCGAGTAAAGGAAAATTTTGACAAAGGTTATGTCATGCTTAATAGGTGTATGAGAATCACAAAATGTCTTGAGTTGTTGTTGGCAATGGATGCTCGGTGCATAGATCAGGAAGTTGCTTGGTTGTTCTAAGATGAGGTTACACTCTGCGGTGTCAGAGTGCTATTGAGGCACGGGTGGTGTCACACCTCCTTTTTCTACCCCCGAAAGGGTGCAAGGGAGTTTTTTCCAATTTAAGTGACAATCGAAATGAGATTATTTTATTTAAAAATCAGAGTCGCCACTTGGGATAATTTATGGTGTCCCAGTTATCGGTTTAAATCCCGAATCGAGGAAAGATTGACTCTATTTTATAGTCCGCGAACACATAAATCCGGGTAAGGAATTCTATTAACCCCGGAGAAGGTGTTAGGTATTCCCGAGTTCTGTGGTACTAGCACAACCGCTCAACTATTATTATTGGTTTATTTATCTGATTTTAAAACACTTTTAAACCTATGTGCATTTTTTAACTTTATAACCACTTTTATTTATTTATTTAAGGAATTATTTCAAGGTTACTTAAAACACATCGCAAGCCACACTACATGAAATGCACCCGTGAGTCACGACACGTTCTATTTAACCTTGTTAGAGATCAGAATCGGGTCACATGAAATGTACACCCAGGTTTTAGAAATTAGGCATCACAACTACGTCACGGGAACCGTACCCGTAGTTATAATAATTTAATTGTGTGCTTAAAGCAAACGGTGTTCATGATTATTTCTTTCTAAATTTAAGATTATCGCAAAGTAGCGGAGTTTCACATTGAAAACGTAGCCTTAAACTATGCACAGAAGACAAGCACATCATGTGCCATACGTTAATCCTCCCACACCTTATATGGCAATCAGACGTACCTTAGTCATGACCAACAATCCATTAATTTTGGCTTAGCATTTAGCAAGAAACTAAAATGAAGTGACTTAATCATATTTCCTCAAACTTAGAGCATGTGACTAAATTACAGTGGAAATTGAAATTGACAAAGCACATTACTACAGATTGAGAATCCATCAATCTCATTTTACCTATTAAACAATAACTGAATTCTAGCCTCTAATGAAACCAAAATAGCTATATTGATTTTGAAGCAAATATGATCAATTCATTTTACTTAAAAATAAACTCAAAAAAGTTTGATGGAAAACTTTATTCACACGATCCTATTCCAGTAAGCATGACATTTTAAGATAAATGATACAAACTCGGCACATCAACGGTGCCGCAGTTCAAATCCAAACAAACATCATCCATCTTCCGACTTTAAGATTTAATTAGAAGAAACAGTAGCCAAGGAGACATAGAGTAATCTAAAAGCAATCAATAATCCTCAACCATCATAACTCATTTCCTAGTGGCTCTCGTCATATTATGCTCAGCAACACAGAAATACAGATGGGAAAAGAAATGAACCTGAATTAAAGTCTTGATTAACCTTATTACAAGCAAACCCGGCGCCGGAAAGTGCGTCCAATAGCAAACAAACTAGGCAACAACAAAACTAATTCGGAACTAGAATCGGGAACTCGAAACCTCCCCGAGCAATCAACGATCCTCAGCTAATCAACCCGAGACAAGCAGTATATGTGCAAATGAAAGGAAAAGAGGATCTATAACTCACAATGACAAATTTTGCAGTTACAGCTTTTAATCAACTGCTTATATGGAAACGGAAGCTCAAAGTTGTTTAAGTCCCTCTCATGATTAATAAGCAACTCTTTTGAAAGGGATATTGTAAAACCTCTAGTGCATAGCACCAAGCTTAATCACTTTAATTAGCAATAGAAGAGGAAATCGACCAACAGAACATAAATCCAAAGATAAAAATAGCCGAGTATAAAAAAATCTGAGTCTAGTTATTCCAATGAAACGAGCTTTGTTTAACAGATCTGGAATTTTATTATCCAAAATCCAGGCTGCTTCTTTATATGTCTATATGTGAAAATGAGAGAGAGGAATAGAGTGTTAGTGAATGAGGATGAATTGTGAAACTTTCAATTAATTTTTAAGCAGATTACAGCAATTGACATGAGCCGAGTTTAACGAATCCGCAACAGAAGATCTTAATCGGAATCTACAAGAGAAACAGGAAAACCTCAACCTTCGACCTCGAACGACCTCAAATCAGTCGAATCCCATCTTTGAAACCCAAAAATCCGGAATTTCTATCCAGAATTTATCTCCAAAATTCGAAATTCAAAAGAATCAGAATTCTTGTGTGTGAGTATTTCTTATTTTCATCCGAGAACGTGAGTGTGTGTGTGCATTTCTCCGGCGGGCTACTGGTTCAGTGAAGGTGGCTGGAGATGGGTATGGCCGGCGGGTTTGGGTGGAAACGGGCGGATCTAAGGTGGGGTGCAAGGGTGGTTTGATGGCTTGTGTTGGTTTGGTGTTGCTGATGGTGTGTGTTGTTGTTGGCGTTTGGAGGGGGGTCTGAAGAAGACAAAAAATTAAGGGTGGGTCTCCTGGGTGTCAGCGGCAGATCTCTTCTTCTGTAGAGTGTATAGGTCTAATAATTTTTGTATAGTCTTTGTTTCATTATCAAAAAACGACTGAAGGTTCTAGGGTCTTAGGGTGTCTAGTTTTATTAGGATTTTATGGTTATGTTCTTAGGATTATGGTCAAGATCCGAATTAGGTTAAATTTGGGTCCAAGACTAAAAATGGACTATAAAATTCATAAAGACAGGATAAATCAACCCAAAAATACTTCCTCCTTATAAAATTATATACAAATTATTATATAAAAATATAAAACTAATCTTAATTGATTAAACTAAACTATATTGAAACATGAAACTTTTTTTTGTGTTTTCAAGATTATATAAAAATAAAAATAAGGTACTATTTTTTTGTATATTTTTTTATTTAAATTTATGAAAGATACATAAACTAAAATATTTTTGTAATTTTCATTTTTTTGTGATGAAATAAAGTAAAAGAGTCAAAATTAATTGAAATAAAGATATTAGGCCTAAACTAAATATTTACATGCTAAAATATGAAAAATCTTGGGGAGGGTCAAAAATCACATGTCTACAGCTTCCCATCTTTTACTGGAAAGACGAAGTATTTTCAGACAAAGAACAACTAGACAGGTTTTTTGACCCGACCGTTATTTAGAGAGACCAAAAACTAAGAGGAAAAAGAATGTGACCAAGCCCTGGTATCTGAGCTGCCTACATATCCTTGACTATAAAAGAATCAGGCCAAGTATAATTCAGAAGTAAGTGAGATGATGAAGTATAACGAGGTGGAGAGCCGATCGAGGTACCATTCCATCGAGGTTCCGATCCGCGATCCTGTTATTAAATCAAAATCAAAAAATGAAAAAGACTAACTAAGCCTGTCAACTATGAGTTACAAGATTCCTATCTACAAGTCTTCTGAAGCTTGATCTTGAGTCTTGAATGGTTCTTCATGCAGACTTTGGATTTGAACCTTGACGCTTGCTAGTTGCAGGTGCTAGTTCATTCTTCTTCAGCTTTTCGGATCGAAACCGGACATACCATGCTTGTGACTTCGGTCATGTCTTGAGCAGCTCACATCTTTCATCAACTTCTGCATTTGGATTTATTTCTTGCCTTTTTTTTTGGATTGTGACTAACTTCCATTGATCACCTCGGACTGTTGACTCGCATTCTTGCCGCGAGCTTCTTTTGTTGCTGACTTGAATTGCATTCTGAAGTGAATTCCCTGATTCTCCAGGTAGCTCCTGATTGCCAACATTTGAACTGTACTCCCTTGTTCTCCAAGCTGGCGCCTGATTACCAAAACTTGAATTGTATTTCCTTCGTTACCTTAAACTGTTTTCCCTTGAAACATGTGTTGTATTCCTTTGAAACTTGAACTGCTTTCCTTGTTCTCCAGGTGGGTGCCTGATTGCCAAAACTTGAACTGTATTCCCTTGCTCTCCAAGTGGGCGCCTGATTGCCAAAACTTTAACTGTATTCCCCTGCTCTCCAGGTAGGCGCTTGATTGCCAAAACTTCAACTGTATTCCCTTGCTCTCCAGTTGGGTGCCTGATTGCCAAAACTTGAATTGTATTCCCTTACTCTCTAGGTGGGCTCCTGATTGCTAAACTTGAACCGTCTTCTTTTGAACATTGCTGTTTTCCCTTTGTTCTCCAGGTGGGTGCCTGATTTCCAACACTTTAATTGTATTCCCTTGCTTTCCAGGTGGGTGCCTGATTGCCAAAACCCTGCTTTTCCTCGGAACTTGACCTGTTTTCCCTTGTTCTCCAGGTGGACTCCTGATTGCTGAACTTGAAATGCTTTTCCCTGAAACTTGAGCTGCTTCCCCTTGTTCTCCAGGTAGGTGCCTAATTGCTGAACTCGAACTGCTTTCCTTTCCCCTGAAACTTGAACTGATTTCCTTTGTTCTCCAAGTAGGCGTCTGATTGCTGAACTTGACCTGCTTTTCCTTGAAACTCGAATCATTTTCCCTTATTTTCCAGGTGGGCACCTAACTCCTGGACTTGACCCATCTCCTCATGTTACTTGAAAATATTTTCCCTTAAAGCTTGAACTGTCTTACCTTTTTCTCCAGGTGGGCGCCTGATTGTTGAACTTGGACTGTCTTCCTTCGAAACTGCTTTCCCTTGAAACTTGAACTGTCTTCCCTTGTTCTCCAGGTGGGCGCCTGATTGATGAACTTGAACTATCTTCCTTCGGAACTGTTTTCCCTTGAAACTTGAACTGTCTTCCCTTGAAACTTGAACTGTCTTCCCTTATTCTCCAGGTGGGCGCCTGATTGCTGAAACTTTCTGTGTTCCCTCGGAACTGCTTTCCCTTAAAACTTGAATTGTCTTCCCTTGAAACTTGAAATGTCTTCCCTTGTTCTTGAATTGTCTTCCCTTGTTCTCCAGGTGGGCGCTTAATTTCTGAAACTTTCTATGTTCCCTTGTTTTCCATGTGGGTGCCTGTAATCAAAACAAATAAAACAAACGAAATTTTCTGCCCCAATTTGCACTAGGAAGATTTGTGAGTTGTTAGCAAAATTGTAAAACACTTATATTATTGATGCAATGATGAGAGTAAACTAAAGACTAGATTAGGATGTGCGTCTCCTATGAGTAAAACCAAAAACTTTAACTAGCAAATGCGTCTGCTAAAAATAAAACCTGAATGAAACAAACTAGAAAGTGCGTCTCCTAAGGGTGAAACTTGAATGAACCAAACTAGGAAGTGCGTCTCCTATGAATGAACTCTCAATTTAGGAAGTGCGTCTCCTAAAAGAATAACTTGAAAGACCCCTACTAGGAAGTGCATCTCCTAGGGGTAAAAACTTGAGTAACTAAAACTCGTATGATCCAAACTAGGAAGTGCGTCTCCTAAGGATAAAATCTCAATTTAGGAAGTGCGTCTCATATAACAAATATAAAACCTGAATGACCCAAACTAGGAAGTGCGTCTCCTAGGGATGAGATCTCAATTTAGGAAGTACGTCTCCTATGAGAACATATAATCTTGAAAGACCCGGACTAGGAAGTGCATCTCCTATGGGTGAAACTTGAATGAACCGAACTAGGAAGTGCGTCTCCTAGGAATGTACTTAAATGACCCAAACTAGGAAGTGCATCTCCTAGAGGCAAAATCTGAAAGATCCCTACTAGGAAGTGCGTCTCCTAAAACAGACATATAACCTGAAAGACTCAGACTAGGAAGTGCATCTCCTAGGGGCGGAACTTCAATGAATCAAACTAGAAAGTGCGTCTCCTAGGAATGAACTTAAATGAACCAAACTAGGAAGTGCATCTCCTAAAGGCAAAATCTGAAAGATCCCTACTAGGAAGTGCGTCTCTTAACGGGTAAAATCTCAATTTAGAAAGTGCGTCTCCTAACGGGTAAAATCTCTATTTAGGAAGTGCGTCTCCTAAAACAGACATATAACTTGAAAGGCCCAGACTAGGAAGTGTTTCTCCTAGGGGTGATGTGTGATCTTCTCAATAGCCTTTGTGTAAGCAGAATTGGGGCATTACACCTGAAAATTTCAAGCTTCCAAGCTTTGATATGAACATAGCTTCCGTCACTGTTTCAGACAAAGAAAACATGTGAGTTTAAACATGGTGGTTGGTTTGTAGCCTTGACTTTGCGGGCGATTGCTCCTTCACTTGCCATGATAACCTTGATTTCAACTTGAAAGACATTGCTTGTTCATTGACTAAACACTTTCTCTATCACCCTTATCACAGAAAACACCTCTGATCCATTCAAACCCAATACTCTTTATCTGTTGCATTGTGCTCATGAATTTCCATTTACCGAACTTTTGCATTTCTCATGAATCCCAAAGCACGCCGATTGTTATCTATTCAGTGCGTATACTGCTCTTTCCTAACTTATGTCGCTTTGATATGCTAACCAGACTCCGCTGTGTGCAATTGGAAAGCTGGTAGCAGATTTTGAAGTCATTTCTCATTTGTTTCGACCAAACAAACTCAAGAAAAGGAGGTAAACAAGACAAAAGGAACAAAGTAAGGGACAATGGGAAGAGATGATACCTAACAAGAAAATCGCAAAGTAGAAACTTATCATATGTGGATACCAACTCTAACGACAATGACATGCACCTTTGGATTAAGTGGCCTAATCTGTCAAGCAAGTCTAATGTTCAACTCTTGTTGTACCTCTTCGCCGTGAAACTGGGCTTCAATGCTCCGATTATCCTATCTAATTCATGATCCTTATTCGACTTGTAGTGCCCGAAGGGTTTTCACCATCAAGCCTCTCTCATTTTGTTATTTTTCTCAACTTACCGTCGCCTTATGGTGCCCATGAAGGTTTTCACCAATAAGACTCTCTCATTTTTGTTTTCCTTGTGTAGAACGGAGTATTGCCCCTGATGTGAATCATACCTCTAACTCGCTTGACTTGGCATTACTCAAAGATTGATCGGAAGGTCTTTCTTTGGACCGTAATGTGGGCTTTTGGATGGAGTAGAAAGAAAGGATAACGGCTAAAAAACAGCTTAAAAGGGCTCAAAATTACAACTTTTGGAATCAGATCTCTTACAACAACCACAACTTCTACCCCAGTTTCTTTGCTTGGGGACATTTGAATTTTTATTTTGATGGGACCGAACCGTGAGGCTGCCTACGTATCCTTAAAAGGAATCAGGTCGAACGTAGTTCATGACATAGGAATTACTTTGTTGTTGTTATTTTTCTCTTTTCTTTTTCTTTCTCTCTTTTTTTCTTCTCTTTTCTTTTCTTTTTTTTCTTTCTTTTTCTTTTTGTTTTCCCTTTTTTCCATTCTTTTCTTTCTCTTTTCTCTTTTCTTTTTCTCTCTTTCTCTTCTTTATTTATCTTCTGCGTTCGTGTTTCCGAATTTTGCTACTGATTCCAAAAGAGGGGTATGAAAGGATATAAGTAAGGCTCAAAGAGGTAACAAAAGATAAAGTGTTTAGATAATAGAATAAAATGCCTTCGCATTCCAATCTTCAAAGCATGCCAAATACAAACAACACAATTAAACACACCAAAGACTGTATCAGAATTGATAACCATATCCACACGTTTGCCTTCTATATCTGTTAAATACAAAGTACCATTGGACAACACTCTCGTTACCATGAACGACCCCTGCCAATTTGGGGCAAACTTGCCTTTAGCTTCAACCTGATGCGGCAGGATGCGCTTCAATAGTGTTTCTTTATGTTCTATCTACCCCAGTTTCACACAATTCGGGCTTGAAGTGATCTCAAAATGCCTTTACTTATTTCCCTTGAATGTCCCTATCATCTTCAGAATTATTTCATTGCTTCATGACTAAATTAACTTTTAAGACCAGGCTGAGAATTACGCGTGCATGTCATGTCACTAGAGTCAGCAAGAAAAGAACTATAAAAGGAAAAAAAGAACTAAACAAACACAGACTAGAAATAACAGAAAACAGGAAATTGCATTAGACATGAAATTGGGGTCGTGACAAGTAGATTCACATGTCTTGTTGCCGAGTTCAGACTCAGGAAGATTACGTGATTGTGTAGTAGTTATGGTTGTGAAAGGGTATAGAGAGATGTCAATCTTACGCTAAACAGGTGGGTCATTACATGCGGCATGTCTTGAGGTTGTGTGATCCCTATGTTGTTTTGTGGAGGGTTTTCTCTTACTGGTGGGTTATATGTGTAGCAACTTGAGTTTGGATTGCTCGAGGAAGTTGGCTTGATTGTTACGAGAATGAATGTGAGCGTAGAAAATGATTTGAGGTAATATATGATTTGTGTTACATGAGATTATAAAGGATTTAGTTGAATCTCACTAGGGTATTATGACAGTAACAGAGTATGGGAATTGTGAGTTATTGAGTGTTTTGATCTACGGCTTTGAGCCAAGTTTTGAAGAGTCTACTATTGACGATTTGATTGCATGGTTATATGTTGTATTGGTTTCGTTCTGAGGCATACTTATAGATCGGTTATGACTTGCATAGACTGGTTTTGAGGCTGGCACAAGCACGAAATTTTTTGGATGCATGGTGTATTACACTTTATAGGTATCGGGGATGTCACACCCCAAGTTCGGGGAACGTGACCGATGCTCAACCGAGATAACCCGGTCGAGAAAGCCGGCTAGATTGCCTTCTACCCAACTCACCTATAAATAAAGAGCAGCTATACTTCATTAGTTAACACCAAGAGGATTCATGAACAACACTAATTCCATTACCATTAGTTACTTCATTTATAAAATCTCAAAATACATACACTTTCATAGTTTGAAATGGAACATGTAATATACATACGACATTACTAGCTTGGCTTTCCCAATACCAATACACAACCCACACCATGTCTACGGAGCCTCTAATAGATATAAAAGAGTACAATAATAATATCGGCAACAAGGCTCCGGCTATACCTCAAAATATAATATACACGGAACAAAAGATGCACAACCTCAAAATAAAGTGGGGCTCACCAAGTCAACTGGGAAGAGAGTGTACTGCTATCACGGGTCAATGACTTCCACTATGGAACCACCTGTATCTATTAAAGATGTAGCGCCCTGGCAAAATGGAATTAGTACATGTCGAATAGTACTAGTATGAAAACCAAACACCTATGCAAGGGAATATGAAGAATCATGATAACAATTAAAGGCTTAGGTAGCCGTTAAAGCCGTAGCAAATTTATTAAGAGCTTTTAATAATATTTATAAATTTGTGTAAGTCGGGGATCCTCTATAATCATCTTTACATAAAGCAGCCCTGCCGCCTCACCCCAATGTATGTGGGTGAAGGTGCAATCACGATACCAGAAACTCTACACAAAGTGTCCATGCCACCTCACCCCAGTGTATGCGGGTGGAGGTGTAATCGCAATACCACAAATTTACACAAAGCGGCCCCGCCACCTCACCCCAATGTATGCGGGTGGAGGTTTATTCTCAATACCACAACTCTAAACAAAGTGGCCCTGCCGCCTCAGCCCCAATGTATGCAGGTGGAGGTGTATCCATAATACCACAACTCTACACAAAACAGCCCCGCCGCCTCACCCCAATGTATGCGGGTGGAGGTGTATTCATAATGCCACTCTTCGGATCCCCAAAACGACAATAGTTTTTACAAAAGAGTTCTCTTCCAGTCCACCATTTGGCACCTTTGGCCTTAGCAAGTGTAAGTTCATAATATTTCATCATATGAGAAATAAGTGTTTAATCACATTGATTTCATACAAGATTCTTCCCAAAAGGGGTATAACATAATTAAGCCAAAAATAAAGAATCATTAACACATTGGGGGTTCAGACGCATCTTGCAATTTGAGGATCAATGTACTAACTTGAGAATCCCACCTCAATAGTGTTTCAAGTTTAACTACACATGATGGAGGTTTGCAAGGATTTAGGGAATTCCGATACTAGAAGAAGATTTTAGCCTTCATACCTCAAAAGAGCTTTTCGTAGTGCCACAATAGTGTCCCAACACTCTTAATGATGCCAATCCATAGAGGAGGAGAGAATTATAAGCACGATTAGAGGAATTCGCATGGCAATGGCTGTTACAACTATGACCCGACCTTTCCCTCAACTAATTCAACAACAAAGCCACCCAAGATTATTCAACAACTTCCCCATAGTCTCTATTAACGCATGCTTGTGATAAAATCTACCCTCATTACCCACAATTAACCCAAACTTGAAATTGAAGAATTAGGGGAAGAAATTCTTACCTTTTTGAAGCCCTAGCAAGTTCCTTTTTGATAAAATTTCCAAGGTTTGATCAAATTAGAGTAGTGAAATCCTTAATCATCTATTTCCTCTCTCTAGAATAGCCCTCTCCCCTTTCTAAAATATCAGGTGACCCCCTAAAAATGAACCTTTTGGCTAGATAAATGAAATGGGGGTTGGGTTATAAGATTGAAAAAATGGAGCCCCGATGCAGATCTGCGATCGCATAACACTTGTGAGGTCCACAAAATGAAGTGCATAATGGCCCTCCAAAACTGGGCATTTCTGCTTCACTCTACGGTAGGTCTGTGGTCCATATACAAATTCTGCGGTCGCATAATGGATTGCAGAACCTCCTTCCGAAGTTTCTCATGCGGGTTTTGTAATGGGATCTACAACCCGCAAAACAGTTCAACGGTCGCATAATTGGCAGCATAATGGTCCTCAAAATTGGCAAATCTTTCTGTTTCATTCCGCAGCCGAACTGCCATGTTCTGCAAACTTTTTCCTTCAACTCCTCGATGCACTAAGCCATCCGAAAAGTCCATACCACGGCTCGCAAGCTTGCTGCGAAGAATTTCTACAAAACCTCGGGTTTTAGGTGAAATTTCACGGGGTCTTACAGGGGAATCATGGAATGATTGAGTTTGTTATTCGTGAAGGATATAGTGCGCACGGAGTAGGAATTTGCTTGGTTGTGTTATGGCGGGGTTACTTCTTTGGGTGTTGTCGTGCTAATGGGGCACAAGTCATTTGGCCCGTTTGAGTGGTGCAGTTGAGATTTGAGCTGAGTGGATGACTCTCGAGAAAGTTCTAATGGATTCAAGATTTATATGTGGCAATTGAAAATTTTTTGAACTTGTATATGGCTAGAATCTATGATTTGCATCGGATGGCATCGAGACTTGCATATCATTATGGATTCTACATTTCAGTATAAGAAAGGTGAAGGAAATAGCTCTAGATTCACAAAAGGTCTCTTCAGAGTAGGTGTCTCGGTTATGGTACTTATAGGGTGCTTAAAAGGGAATACAACAGCTTATGAGCCTTAAGACGGTATGGTTTAAGCTAGGATCTCTTATGGTGAGCTTGGGGTAAGGATTGTGGTGTTTTGGAAAGGTGGAGTGCCAACTTGAGGGTAATTTGGAAGGAGGTCGAAGAAATAGGATAGCTTGGTATCAGGTTGATAGGCACAATAAGGGATATGATCGGTTCTTGAGGTACTTATGATGAGGTGAGTTTCTACAAGTGTTTTGTGGCAATACTCTTGGGTTTGGCAATTCGCATGGCTTGGTTGAGTTAGAGAGTTTCAGTTCCAATGGCTTGGTTATGTGAAAATGGGTTTCGAAGAGTTTTCGTTGGTTTCTACTATGATTTGAGATGGATATTTCCTACCGGCATGAGGAGCATGTTGTATATTGTGATTTTCTCCTATATGATATCAAATGGAGGGTTTCTGGCCGATTGGGTATATATTCTGCTTGTGACTCAGAGTTGATTATGAGATTCTCGTACTTTTCATATGATGGCATGATAGATGAGGTGTGGCTTGAGATGGGGATTTGCATGTGCAAGTATACAATTCAGTTCCAAAAGGAAGATCATGAGTTTAAGCAACACAATGATTTCAGATAGTGGCACTAATTGGTATTAGCTGAGTAGAGTGTATATTCAAAAGGCGCATTGTGTTTTGACTTACGGATGCTTCATTGGTATTGCGATACTCACCTTGTTGATCAACTGCTAATATTCAAATTTTACTATGTGGCACGGAGGAATTATAGAAGTATTCATGGCGGGATGATCATTTATGAGAGGTATGTTAGACATTTAGGCAGTGGAGCTAGGATCAAATAAGGTGACTCGTGTGTTTTATGGATTTGGAGACTGGGAGTTCTTAGAAGTAGACTGTTTCGTGGTAGTGGACTATAAAAATGTGGCCAAAGCTAGCCAGATGATGGTATGCGTTATGGTTAGGTCATTGTGAAATTCGGAGGGTTACTTATCTATTTGTGGATGATCAGAGTTGATTTGGGGCCCATTGGGCCTAGGCCAATTGGTAGGCCCAATGGGATGTGTATCCTACACCAAGTCGGATTGGTTGACTCCGTACTGATATTGCTGAGGGATATGTCATTCGGTTAGAGTTGAGCTTGTTCGTGTTATGATATATTCTATGAGTTACTCTTCTGTGCAATGAGGGGTTGTAATTTGTTGATATGCACACATGGTATGGTTCTATTGTGTCTTATAGCGGAATTCGAGCGACATAGTGGTTGGGAGTATGGAATGGTTAATTACGCCTTGGTTATGGTCTTTTTTCGGTTGTGGTATATGGACTTTGTGTACTTGATGTCGAATTGCGTGTAGTTGTTGATTTCGAGGATTGTGGCTTGAGGTACTTTATATGGACCGGTGTTTGGATGGGTCACGCATTGTAGTGGGGCTATGTTGGGATATGATCCCTTGTGTTAGATTCGTGTGTCTTGGTCCTACTATGTATGATGGGTTCATAGTATTGCAGTTGTGGTGGTACTTGTTGAGTTTGCAGGACGGTCCTCTCATTTGAGTCATTTCTTATTTTTGGGTGCATTTGAATCGTTGTGTATTGGTGCACAGATTGCACGGTTTTTGGCTCTAGGTTGAACTGGTGTGGCATGTCAATAGGCCGACTGTATTTGTATTAGATGAGGTTGTCGGACCTAGAAGGGGTGCTATCGGATTTGATTGCGGTATATTTGGAAGGATAATGTCGCTGACCGACTTAAGAATTAGCTATAGTTCTTGTCGAAGGACACAAAGCTCCATGACTTGTTGATTGATAAGTGATTATGAGTTTCTGCGTGTTTCTTTCATTATCGACAGTGTACGAAGGTTTCAAAACGAGGTTTTGTTTGATATGAGGTTCATTACTAGTATTGGGTGTGTTTGAGCAACTACTGTGGTCAAAAAGTTATTGCTTTGAACGTTTGAGTTATGTGATGCATCGTGTGATTACATCTTATTTTATGGTTATGGCTTGATATAGCTTGTTCAAACTAATATAGTGTGTAGGTGTGAGATTTATGTATTGTAAGGAATTCTGGATGTGGAAATTGGATTCTAAGGTTTACGGTCTAAGGTTGGAGTAATGATCTTCAGTTATGTTGTGTTGTTAGGCTTATATGGATTCGAGTGACTTGAGATCACCCTTGGGTATATGCATGGTAAGGTTACACAGTAATTTGACGACTTTGGAACAACTCTTGGCACGTTCGAGGGCGAACGTATGTTTAAGTGGGGGAGAATGTAACTACCCGACCGGTCGTTTTGAGCATTTGCAATTCGCTCGGTATTTTGAGCGCGTGAGTAGTTCCATATGATATATTATGACTTGTGTGAATCATCGATTTTGGTTTTCAGGTTATTCGGAACCGATTTGGAAGAATGAATTTAATGATTGAAGATTTAAGCTGGAAGAGTTGACCAAGTTTGACTTTTTAGTATTTGACCTTGGATTGGAGCTTTGATGGTTCCATCAGGTCCGGATGGTGATTTTTTGACTCGAGGGTATGCCCGGATTTCCATTTGGATGTTTCTAGAAGGTTTCAGAACTAATTGGCAAAAGTTGGAAATTTGAAGGTTTAAAAAGTTCATAAGTTTGACTGAGAGTTGACTTTGAGGATATCAAATTCGGATTATGGTTCCGAGAATTTGAATAGCTTCGTTATGTCATTTGGGACTTGTGTGCAAAATTTGAGTTCATTCCGAGTTGATTTGATATGTTTCGACATGAATTTTGGAAGTTGAAAGTTTAAATGTTCATTAAGTTTGATTTGATATGCGATTCATCATTTCGATGTTGTTATGCATGATTGAGGCATCGAGTAGGTCCATGTTATGTCATGAGACTTGTTGGTATATTTGGACAGGGTCCCGAGGGGCTCGGATGATTTTCGGATGAGGTTCAGATTATTTTGTCGCATGTTGCAATTTGCTGAGGCTACTGGTTCTAGTGTAGCCGCATCTGCAAAATATTGGGTGGCAGAAGCGACTTCGCAGATGCGGGGTTTTCTTCGCAGAAGCGTAAAGGGACAATGGGCGAGAAGGGCACAGATGCAGATCTGCGAGGCCGCATGTGCGGCATCTTTCACGCAGAAGCGCCATCACAAAAACGATTCTAGGCATCGCAAAAGCGACCACTACTGGTTGAGGCTGTCTCACAGGTGCGAGCCTTTTCTGCAGAAGCGAAGGTCGCAGGTGCGACCAGTGGTTCGCAAATGCAAACGACACTAGGCAGACTCTATTAAATTCCATTTCGAGGGTCAAGAGTCATTTTATCATAATTGGAGTTATAGAGCTCGGATTGAGACGATATTTGAAGCAATTTTCATCACATGGATCGGGGTAAGTTCTCTACTTGGTTTTAGCTTTATTTCATGAATATATATTCATTTTTGGCATTTGATTGAGGATTTCAAGAGAGAAATTGGGAAGTTTTGTCTAAAGTTTCATAGAGTGAATTTTTGAGTTTTGAACATCGATTCGGATTCGAATTTGAGTGAAAGAAGTATGGTTGGATTCGTAATTGAATGAGTTATCGGATTTTGTGAGTTTTGTCATGTTCCGAGGTGCGGGCCCGAATTTGACCTTTTGGTTGATTTTGGGCTTTTGATTAAAGATTCGACCTTTATCGATTGGGTTTGTTTTCTTTGACATTATTTGATGTATTTGAGTTATTGTTTGCTAGTTTCGAGCCGTTCAGATGTTGGTACACGCGAGATGGAATTTTTGGAGTATTGTTTGGCTTGCTCAGTATTGGATTTGGCTTGTTCGAGGTAAGTAACACTTCTAAACTTGGTGCTGAGGGTATGGACCCTGAATATATGTGATATGTGTTTGGTGTTGAGGTGACACACATGCTAGGTGATGGGCGTATGGGCTGCCCCATGTGAATTGTGACTCAGTTATTTCTGTGGTACTGTGTAGTTACCTAGTCTTATTTGTATATATGAAATCTCTGCGTGCTAGAGTAATTGAGCTATGATCCTTATTAGAAACCATGTCTAGGCTATATATTTATCCTGTTGGGACGTAACGATGTCATTTCTACTGTTGAGTTATTTGCTTACATTGAAATTACATACTCGGTCATACGGATTTATTTGCTTATTATATCTCGGTCTCTGTTACCATTTATTAATGCATCACATCATTAATTTTTGGCTGATTTTTATGACATTGTGAGCCCGAGAGATTGGAAAGATTGATGACTGAGTGAGGCTTATGGCCTATTT
This sequence comes from Nicotiana tabacum, assembly GCF_000715075.1. Classification (NCBI taxonomy): domain Eukaryota; kingdom Viridiplantae; phylum Streptophyta; class Magnoliopsida; order Solanales; family Solanaceae; genus Nicotiana; species Nicotiana tabacum. The sequence goes on along the minus strand of NC_134090.1, from coordinate 137,047,560 downwards.
GTGAATGACATTTATGGGATTGGGTTGCACGCTGCAATATGCTTTATTGATTCATGCCGGGATTTGGTTTATTATAGCATTTGGGCTGGATCTTCCCCTTCGGAGTTTGCACACCCACAGTGCGCGCAGTTGCTATTGATTCATTTGCATTTGGGCTAGATCTGCCCTAGATTTATTTGCATTTGTGCTAGATCTGCCCAGGATTTATTTGCATTTGGATTGGATCTGCCCTGGATCTATTTGCATTTGGGTTGGATATGTTCTGGGCTGGATTTGTCTTGTACAGTACTGAGCGCGAATACCGAGTGACTGTGTGGATTGAGTGACTGTGCGAATAGAGTTTGGGAGGACTGAGTGCATTGATACTCCGAGAGTATGTACATGGATTTATCATCGCATTATATTACAGTTGGCATGCATACTTGACATACATGCATAGAGATGTATTTTCTCATGTTGTACGGTATAATGATACTCATGACATTCACATGCGCATTGACATGTAGGCACAGAGATGTACTTTCCTCATGCCATCTGATAATGAGACTTCTTAACTGTTGTTGAAAGTTTTTGGAAAAATCACAGTTTTACAAACTTACTCATATTTTGGTGATTTCGGTAAAAGATTTGGGTTTTCATTGATATACTTAAAAAGCATACCTATTTTCTAGAACTGTGAACGAGCTGAGCATTATATCTCTGAGTTACTTCTTTTATCACTCTTATTATGTTGTTGTGAATTGTTATTGGCTATTGGTGTTGGACTCCGACCGTTGTTCCAATTCGTCACTATTAAACCTAAGGTTAGATTTTGTTACTTATTGAGTACATGAGGTCAGTTGTACTCATACTGCACTTATGCACCTTGCTTGCAGATGTTGGATGTTGATGTTGTTGTGTATGGCGGGAGCTGAATTTGAAGATGTACATGCGTTTCGGTCATAGTTGCCTCTTGATCTTGGTAGCTTTAGTATTTTAAATCTGTTCATGTATATTTCAAACAGATGATGTATTTTATTTTATACTAGCTTTATAAATTCTAAATCTTAGAAGCTCATGATTTGTACAATCAGTCCTTGAGAAATATATAAAGGTTCAGTTATTTTATCATTTACTTGTCTCAATAAATCTCATTAAATTGGATAGTTTTTAATTGGCTTACTTAGCGAGTTGGGTTAGGTGCCATCACGGCTAATTGGATTTTGGGTTGTGACCACCTGTGCATTAAGCTCCCGCTATGCGCGGGGTTCGAAAAAGAGCCGGATCACAAGAGTCTATTGTACGCAGTCTTACCCTGTATTTCTGCAAGAGGCTGTTTAATTAATGGATTCAGAAGCTACTTATTCTAACTTTAGTTTGACGATTAAATAAGTTGTAGATAAACTCCCTTCCTCGAAGCACTATTGAGTATGATCACATTACTTGCATTAATTCTCAATAATTGAGAATTAATGCAAGGCTTTTAGCAGCTGAGAAAAATGTATGAAATATTTTTTGCTTTAATGGATGAAGTACTAAAATTCATTTTCTAAATAGTTAAAAGTTCTTCTTTTTATGATACCCCCAAATATTTTAGAGTTTTTTTTTCCTTTTTGTAGATTTTTTTAAAGGTAATCTAATTTTTTTATGATCCGTATTTCCGACCGCAAACTGTCTAAATAGTAAAATTTTATTTTGATCCTAAATTCTGGACATGACCTAAATTATTGTTAAACATACTGTCCGAAGTTAGTCGGTAAATATATATATTCTTTTTAAGATATAATTATATTTTTCGACCAATATCGATCGAAAAGATAAAATAATTTTTAATGTAAAAGAATATAACCGGACGAAGTTGATCCGTAATTATATATTATTTGAAAAATAAACTTATAATTTTCGATCGAGGTTGGTCGGTATATTAATATATTTCTTGTGAAAGTCCAATCAATACCGACCAAAATCAGTAGAAATAAATTACACAAGAAGTTACCTATACATATTCTATTACGCTTCATTGTAGCAATTTTTTTGTAGCGTTCTTGAGATATTCAATTATCTTGAGTTTGTTACTTTTTCGAGAAATATATGTGAGACCATGTGGTTATAAAATATTGACACATGTGATTTTTTCTCGCTAGAAACACATAAAATAGTGCAAATTAGCCACATTCCAAGTTTATAATTAAAAATAACCAGTTATTGCAAAGTAGTTGAATGTAGCCGCTTTTTAATTTGATAATTAAAATATAAAAAGTAGATTTAACTAAAACACGAAAAAATTGTACCAGAGTTTCACTTTTATGAGTTCCAAGTTTAGAGTACTGTCTTGAAGTTTCAACTTCTACAAGTGGTACTTTGCTAGGATATGATTATTTCACTCAATTTACACTAAATGTATTTTTAACACCAATTAACCAACATAAACAAAATCCCTTTTAACAATTAAAATATAAATAACAGTAAGAACTTAACTAACATATACTTGTAGATGTGTAATGCATACTTACAAGTATACACTTACGGCAAGAAAGCGCGAAGTGCAATTTCTATTTTTTTCTTCTTCAAAGAATTGAAATTATGGAGATTCAAAGTTCAAATGAGAGTAAAAATAGTGTAGGTTGGAAATTTTTGAATTGGTAATTAAAAAACAGCCAAATTTGTAAAGTAATTAAATAATAGCCACTATTTAAAGCTAAGATAAAAATTGAACAAAAAAACCCTTAGATAAGATATGGATTTTTTTTTTTAGCATTTTATGTTGGATTTTAAAACTTATGTTTGTAAAATCAAAGACACCCTATATGTGTATTTCAGCTATTGAGTTGGGACAAAAACCTAGCTTTTGGCCCGCGTTCGTATAATTTGCTTATATAAAAGTGACTGCTATATAAAGTATGAAAGTTTATACTACATCCCCTCGTAGAGAAAATTGAACTCTGGTATAATGTGTTAGGATTTTAATTTGTAAGAGTTTGAGGTCCAACATACTATGTTGAAATTTAAATTGTAGAAGTTTGAACTCCAGTATATTGTATTGGTTGCTTCTTAAAGCTGGAGGTATTTCTATTCAAATAAATTTTGCATCAGAAAAAGTAGCTAAATTTTAATTAGTTTTGAAACTTTAGCCTATTTTCGAATAACAGTCTAGCTATTTGTGAATTTTACCCCAAATGAGATAAGGTCTACTAATGATAGAAATGGCGTGGGTAGTCACTTTTTAATGTGGTATTTAATTTTTATCCGCATTTTTCTGAGCAAAAATAACCACTACTCTATTAAAATTAACATGAAATGACGGGTTTATCCTTTCTCATGAGTGTTGTGTAAATATTAAGGACAAGATGTCCTAAAATTTAACAATAGAAGGTGCAAATACAGGACATTTTTTCCTTAATATTTATACAACACTCACAAAGTTAAGGATACCATGTCCTTAATATTTACACAATACTCATGAAGTTAAGGATACTACGTCCTTAATATTTATACTGCACACATGAAGTTAAGAACACCATGTCCTTAACATATACACTGCACATATGAAATTAAGGACATGATGTCTTAAAGTTTAACAACAGAAGGTGCGAATATATGACAATTTATCCTTAATATTTACACAACACTCATGAAGTTAAGGACACCATGTCCTTACGCAACACTCATAAGTTACGGACAACATGTCCAATTAATATTTACACCGCACATATGAAGTTAAGGACATGATGTCCTAAAGTTTAATAACAGAAGGTGCTAATTAAGTACACTTTGTCCTTAATATTTACACAATATTCATGAAGTTAACGATATCATGTCTAACACAGTGGTATTTTTGTCCGGGCGGGTAAAAGTTTATTAAAATACTGACTAAAAAATAAATACATTTTAAATACTAACTTAAGAGTAAATACAACTCTAATTAATCGCTAAGCGTGCAATTCCCCCTAATAAATTACAGTCTTATGAGAAGACACTTCATTGTAAGTAGTAGAGTAGTATTTATTTTCGAAAATAGATACTAATACCCTGTAATATATAAAGACTTCTGGCATACTCTTTCATTTTCAATCTTCCGGGGTACTCTTCCTTTCCCTCCCTCTATATGTTCTCTCTCTCAACGCTAGTATTTACTGTTGATTTTGACGTAAAAGAGTAATAAGCCAAGAAACTTCAAATGCAGGCGGCCAGGTACAACGTCATCAATAATAACTTGTGCAAAAGAACGTATGGCGGCCCTAGAAAAATGCTTAGGACCAAATCAAACACGGCGCGTCCTCGAAGAAGTACACAAAAGTCATTGCGCAGCTCATACCGACAATCGAGCTCTCGTCAGATGCCTCATACGAGTGGGCTACTATTGGCCCATGAAGAAAAAGGAGGCCGCCGATTTCGTAAGAAAATACGAGCAATGCCAAAAATATGCCCCCATGATTCACCAAGCGAGCGAGCACCTCCACTCAGTCACCTCGCCCTGGCCTTACATCATATGGGGAATGGACATCATCGGACCCCTTTCCAGCGGGACGAGGTAATATACAGTTTCTTTTAGTTTTAACTGACTATTTTTCCAAGTGGGTAGAAGTAGGTGCGTTCGCCCAAATACGCGAGCAAGAAGTGATCACATTCATATGGAGGCACATTATATGCCACTTCGGCATCCCTAAAGAAATCAGTTATGACAATGGCCCCCAGTCATTGGGAAAAAGATCGTCGACTTTTTTGAAAAATGGCACATCAAAAGAATACTCTCCACACCATATCACCCCACGGGCAACAGTCAGGCGGAGTCCTCCAACAAATCAATACTGAACATCATGAAAAAGAAGCTCGAGAACGCCAAGGGACTGTGGCCAGAATTGCTGCTGGAAGTGCTATGGGCATACCACACAACACCAAAAACAAGCACAGAAGAAACACAATATTCACTAGTCTATGAGACTGATGCAGTAATACCGGTCGAAGTCGAAGAACCAAGCCTGAGATATTCACAGGAGAGCGGACCGGTTAACAAAGAAAGCAAGAGGCAAGACCTCGATGAGGTCAATGAGCGAAGAGTCATGGCTTACATAAGGATGGTCGCTCAAAAATAACAAACGGACCGATATTACGACAAAATATCCAAGGTCAGACAATTCAAAGTAGGGGACTACATACTCAAAGCCAAAACACAGGCGAGCAAGGACCCACGAGAAGGAAAACCAGGGACTAATTAGGACGACTCATATAAGATTACGGCAGCAGCAAACAAAGGGTCATTCCAACTAGAAACAATGGATGGGAAGTTATTTCCGAACAACTGAAAAATCGCCCACCTCAAATACTTTAATTTTTAAGAAAAGATGTTCTCCGAACCGTACTCTTTTTCCCTCACCTGAGTTTTGTCCCAACTGGGTATTCTCAGGGAGGTTTTTAACGAGGCAACAAAGGGGATATCTCGAAGTTTAAGGCTAGAGCAGATATATTTCAAGTTGACAAGTTCATTGTTCGAACCCTCGAATACTTCTCCAGGACAAACAATAAATGGACTAGATAGACTAGGACTAGAATACCAGCCCGAAAAGTATGTAAACTTCAATATATATATATATGAAAACAAAGCATACAAATGAATGTTCGAATCAAGTTTCTACTCTATGCTGCATTCGACCTTGTTCAAATCAACTAAGAGTCAATATTCGATCTCGCTCGAATCAACTCACATTCGACCTTGTTCGATTCAACTAAGAGTCAACATTTGACCTCGCTCGAATCAACTCACATTTGACCTCGCTCGAATTAACTAACATTCGACCTCGTTCAAATCAACTAAGAGTCAACATTCGACCTCACTCGAATTGACTCACATTCGAGCTCGTTCGAATTAATTAAGATTCGATCTCGTTCGAATTAATTAACATTCGACCTCGTTCGAATCAACTAAGAGTCAACATTCGACCTTGCTCGAATCGACTCACATTCGACCTCTTCGAATCATTCGACCTCGTTTAAATCAACTAAGAGTCAACATTCGACCTCGCTCGAATAGACTCACATTCGACTTTGTTCGAATCAACTAAGAGTCAACATTCGATCTCGCTCGAATCGACTCACATTCGACCTCGTTCGAATTAACTAACATTTGACCTCGTTCGAATCAACTAAGAGTCAATGTTCGACCTCATTCGAATTAACTCACATTCAACCTCGTTCGAATTAACTCACATTCGACCTCGTTCAAATTAATTAACATTCGACCTTGTTCGAATTAACTCACATTCAGCCTTGCTCGAGTCAATTAAACATTCGACCTCGTTCGAATTCATATTCGATCACACTCAAATTCAACTCATGCTCAACTTGACTTAAATTCAATTTACAATTTCGTTCGAATTAAGTATGGCATGGGACTTCACCTAAGTTCAACCAAAGATATACTCGACCATGTTCGAAATAGCATGTACCAACACAACTCTTCCGAAGAAAAATATTCGAAAAAAGTAAAAGGGCCCAAGAACATGCATCAAAAAGTCATGATCATTCTATTCCAAAAAATAAAATATCTTACAAAGGGCCAGAAAGACGCCCTCACAAAAGAAAAGAAAGAAAAACAAAAACTAAGTACAAAAGCATCATACCATATCATCTCCACCTTCCCCACCGCCACCTTCACCGCCCGGTCTAGCAGCGACATCTCCATCATCACCCCCGCCATCGGGATACCCATCATCATACCAAGCATCAGATGTAAGCCCGTCTAAGTCCAATTCATAATCACCGGTCCCCAGCTTAGCGGGGTCATAACCACAGGCAACTAGCGTCACGTGCCTTAACACAGGCATCTTCAAAATCGGCCCCAGGAACCTTCCCCGTTGTCATCAAATTCCTATATATGTCTAGCTGAGCCTCAACGTGGATCCATATCTCATATAAATGCCGAGGAACGTCGAGGAAAGTAGAAGTATGAGAGGAGGACGACCAAGCCAATAACCGCGTCTTCTCGGCCTCAAGAGTGGCAACTTGATCACTTAGGCTCGAGACATCTCTCTCGAGTCCACCAATTCGCTCATCAAGCGGTGCCTCCCTTAGCGTGGCCGTTTCCGCATTTGTTGCATGTTCAGACCTGAGGACGCAGATAGAGTCCTCTAATGCCACCACCTTTGCCAAAGCTGCTACTCGGGCCTCCTCTGTCCCCTTCAACTCTGCCACTTTCTTTATCAACTCACCACTCAGGCCGACAACTCTGATCGAGCTTTGCTCAAGCTCAGCTCACAAGGTCGCCAGTTGCGCTTGAAGGTCGACGCACTCGGCCACGACCCCCTTGCTCACCTCGAGTTCGTCTTCCTTAGATCGAAGTCCCCCATCAAGCTCAGTGCATCTGCCGATAGTTCGCACAAGCTCCTCATCCTTCTGGTTCAACTCTTCTCTAAGGGGCTAGAGGTTACCGCCTGTACTGAACCGTGCACGCATCTCACGGTACTTGTCATTATACCGGAGGTACTTCAAAACCATTTTTTGGTAAACAACCTTTCGCTTATCCTCTCGATGGGCACTCTCAATCTCCAAAATGAAAGTCTAAAAAGAAGAGAAAAGAGAAGAAAAAGGAAAAGCCGAAAAGAATTAGTAAAGATAGAAAGAGGAGAAGAGCACAAAGTGCAAAAATAACGAGGAAGGAAACTCACCCTCAAAGCCATCCCAGATATGCCTAGTGACAAGTCAGCATCCTTGAGCGCTTGAAGAGTCCTGTTCTCGGCGGTGGAGCAAAGAGGGGCCAAAGAAGGGACCACGCTCGCCGTATCAACCAATAAATCGCAGTCCAAAGGGATTACAATCGGATGAGAGGATCCATCCGTTCTTACCTCAAACCGAGTAAACCCTTTGTCGAATATCCTATCTTACCTAGGATCGACATCGGAGCCGGATTTGTAATCATCTACGGCCACTCCTTTCGCCCTCTTCTCGGCCGAGGAGGGAATATCGACCCGCTCTGACATTGACAGATCACTCCTGGGAATGACTGCAGTTGCCTTTGGTCGCTCCCCTTCTTCCACGGAGGCAATCTCCACATTCGATGGGGGCACGGTCTCTGCATCCAAAGCCGTACCGCCCCCTTGATTCGGTCGGGTCAACTCGGGATCACCCCCCGCGGGCTCCTCATCCTTGACCACTCCAACGTCAACCTCTATGCTTCATCTTTTCAGCGGAGCCTCTTCCTCTTTGCCCTACGATGAATCATCCACCAAATGAAACACTGAAAAAGTCGGGATCTCCACTAGTGGGGCAGCAGCTTGGTGGCTAAGCCTACTCAAGGCCGGGGTCCAAGAAGGAACAACAGTTTGAATAGGCTCGCTTGCAGCTGCAGTAAGTAGAGGCCCAGTAGAAGTACTTGACTGGCGAAAAGTGGAAGTAGGAGCCCTCGCCCTCCTCGAAGCCCTCCTACCTACCAACAAAGAAAGACTTAAATAAAAAACGAAAGGAGAGAAAAGATAGTACAAAGGTCAAAACTACTAAGATCGAAGTGAAACGACTCACCGGCCGAAGGTTTGTGCCCAAACCTCTCATTAAGCTGTGACCACTCACGGATCCCCACCGTATGAGGCAAAATTTGGGCTCACCTAGTCAAGAATGTCGGTGACTAGCGAAGGAAGATCCTTCTCGGCTGCAGAAAAAAGAAAAGAAGAGGGAGAACGATTAGATCACCAAAAAGAAACAACAAATAACCATTTGGGAGAAACACTTATGAGCAAAGTTCCACTCATTGGAGAACCCGTTAGGGTTCGACACCAGATTCTCCATCCTCACATAGAAGAAATTGACCCAAAAATGGTGATTAGTTTTATCATCCATCTTCACCACCATTCCCTTGGTCCCACGATGGAGAAGGTGTATCATCATACCCATGTAAAAACTTGGGGCGAAGAGGTAAAGCAAATGACCGAGAGAAATCCCACGATTGGCTAGCTACACGTACTTGATAAGCATAAGGAAAAGCTTGTAGATATACGGGGAGAGATGAGCCAGGCACACACCATAATAATGGCGGAAGTCCTCCACCAAGGAAGGAAGAGTAAGCGTATAGCCGAAGACAAACGAATACGCGTAGAATGCGCAGTACCCTAGCCGATGTATCTGCACCACGTCGTTACCAGCAGGGATAAGTTCAACATGGTCTGAAATTCGCCATTCGGCCCTAAATGCAATGAGTGTCGCCACATCCATCTCAAAAATGACGGGTTCCGGATCATCTTCATTTCGGTTCTTGAAGTCCTACCTGATCCTCCCCAAATGTGGAACTATCTCATCCACAATGGGGAAACTCTCATCTTCTGCAATGGTCACTCCTTCTTCATGAGAGCGCGTGTCCACAGCCAAACACGATAGGATCAGAAGCTCCCTCAAGTTTAGAAGATGCACTAGCCATTTTTCTGTCACGTATATAAGAAGAAAGTGCAAATGTGAAAGGGTTAACAATGGCAGAAAATGCTAAGATAAGGGAGAGAGATAAAGATGCAAGAATTCTGAAGAAGGGGAAGCTTGGAGTTTCGAATGCTTAAGAAATGCAGTAGTTCAAATGAGGAATTCCCATCCGTATTTTTAAGAATACTGGCACCCTAATCGAGAAATCCAGATGCCGCCACATTGATTTCAAAACAGAATAGGCGCAGGAAACGACGTAACGTATTTGGAACATGCGCCATAATGACGCATGATGAAGTGATGTCATTTCAAACTGACGCGACGGCCATATGTGTCTCTTAAAGCACCACGTCGTCACTTCTCCATAAAAAGGTCACTCCTCGGCCAACATGCTCAAATTTCTCAAATTGCATCTGGCGAAGTCCGTCCATTGTGCTCGTCCAAAAATAACCCCGGCGGGCGGAGGGACTAACTATATGGGTCAAAATCTGAGCAAGAGAATCTTTCCTAAGAGAGGATAACTAAGATTCGATTAGGTCGAGGTCGTGCTTAAGAAGGAACCTATTGGCGAGCTGAGTAGCTAGGGTCGAGATCGAGTACTCAGATCAGTCCAAACGACTAGTTTACTAATAAGATATTTTAGAGAAATATTCTACAGAATATTCTCTGCACTTGTACTTTCAGTTAGGTAAGGGATATGTCCTATATAAGTGGGAATAGAGAGAAAAGAAAGAGGTACGTAATATTATATATGATAAGTTCTCTCATGAAAAGTTGACTCTGAAGTAAACCACAAACATTGTCTTTACAAAAGATTCGATTTGTTATTGGTCCCACATTTTCTCATATCAGATCCGAGAAAACTTTCTATATTCCCACGTTTGTTTGTCTTACATCATTGTCCAGGGAAGAATCATCCACCTCATTGAATATTTGGGTGAATCATTCTCTCTATTTACATTTATTGCTTGCCATTACTCCCCCGTGCATTCATAACAATACCATTAAACATCCTTTTGTATTAAATTGGTTTAAGTGCAATTATACGTTGCTCATATCAACCAATTTCAGATCTAGGATTTATCCGTTATCATCTTAATTTATTAATTTAACAAAAATGCTTAACACTTTTTGGTCAAACATGTTTAATATATATGTATAATTTATATATAAGTATATAGATAATCATGTATAATTATTATATAATTTATGTATATTAATTAGAAAAAGTAAACAATGAATCCGACCAACTATTTGTGTATATTTCCCTTTCTTTCGCTATATCATTCCTTCCTACTTCGTTGCATTTGCTACTTTGTCTCTATGAATCACATAGTTTGTTATTTCTAGGTATTGTCCATCAACAAGTTAACATTGGAGGAACATGATATGCTGAAGATATAAGCTTACACATGTTTCCAAATGCGTGTGTATGCATTATTCTGTCGTCAACACGTAGCTGTGATGAGTACTTAAGTTTTAATTGGGCACAGTGATATTTTAATTTGTACTAGCATTAGCAGAGGATACATAGGAAACCATGGGTAAACTACAACTTGAGCTTTTCAGTAAGACCAGAATAAGAAAGAAATGAGCATATCTCTACTGGCCAATTCATTTGCTATGATGCTACATATATGTAGGATGGACTAATTCTTTTTTAAAAAGAATAAAAGTGAAGGTGTAAAACATGATTTAATTCTTTTTGAAAAGGTATACAAGAAACTCAAATTGGATTAGAATCGGAACTTCGAAAGTGTAAAACATGATTAAATAACGAATTATATATATGTCTTTCCATAATGTGTGCTAATCTTACCCGCAGAAATTGTATAGCGATATATAGAATCTATGTTTAGATCAAAATCCACATGGATTATACCTAATTATCACATAGGTTTTAAGAGAGGAGTTTCATGGCCCTGCGTAAAGGTTCAGCGCTGCATAAGGGTTGGGTCCTGGACGTTCGTTTGCTACGTAGAGGAGCTGAGAGGGTTGTGTATTACAGTGACGCGGAAGGGGTGGTCGTGCATACATAGGATATCTCCTGCCTGCATAGTTGGCCTTGGTGTGTGTAGGCTACGCACGATCTTCTTTCCCTAAAGTTCAGCTCCCTTCTTCTCTGTTAACGGCTACGCATGCCATGCGTAGCCTATGCATGGTTGCGTAGTTAAGGCATTTGTTGGTATTGTATCTCATTTTAACTGAGCTTCTTGAGCCCAAATTAACCCCTGTCACACATGATATTTACGGGGCTTTGCAAATTTTATATGTAAGAATGTTTGTTTACCCTAAAATTCGAGTAACAATTAAACTTGTATTGTGGTTTTAAGGATATGTGATTTAATTCAATGCCAACTAAGAAACAAGGAACTAAATAGATAATTAAAGAATAAAATAGATCAAACTAGTGTGTAAGCCAAATCTCGACCTCGACTTGTGATAGTCTCGAGGTGTGATAATGGGAATAGAAAATTATAAAGTAACTTCGATGAACAGTGATGAAATAGCAAGAAAGTAATGAGTATATATCTACTTATCAGTAACAGTGTATTACAAATGAATGAGATCCCCTTTTATATAATAATAGGGGAGTCCTAAATAAAGTACACTTCTAATTACAGTAAGAAATCATATTTGACACCTATCTAACCACCAAAGGCCAATCCATTCCGAAATTTATGCTGTGATCTCCGGCCCGTCGGGGGTATCTCGCTCTTTCCGTTACTGAATCATAACGGTATCTTCTCGAAGCATGCCTTATTCTGACCTCGATAAATGATATCGACCTCGAGCTCAGCGTCCTGGCCTTCCAACGTGGTATCACTTTTTCCATCGAAGAACGAAATCGGGTATCCCCGATTTCTACCGTATATAGATAGTCCCCTCGTTTCTTAGAATAAAATGATAAGGAACGACTTGAACCTTGATTTTTTGGAGACCCCGATAATGACGTCATACCCGTAACATAAGCGCTTGGAGCGACCGAAACGTCCTATCGGTTCGGTTCCCCAAAACATTAAATGCTTGTTAGTGACGGTTGATAACTAGGGATTCTAGTCCATTTTACACTCCTTTTTACTTGAGTTTTGATTAAAAATGTATACAAAATAGTCCCAAAGGCTTACATGTTATACTTTGTTACACGGTTTGGTAAAAAAAGATGACAATTAGTCAAAACCAGCTCAAAAAGGAGTGAGACATGCATAAGTACCAAGAACAAGTCTAAGCACAGTTAAAACAGATCCACTACGGCCGCAATTCATTTAGTGCGGTTCGCAGTGAGGAGAATCAGAGAGGTGCACTTTTGGAGCCTAAGGCAATGCGGACCGCAGAGCATTTTGTGCGGTCGCAGTGGCCTATTTGCGGCCGCAACTCATTTTGTGCGGTCTGCAAAGCTGGGGGTTCAGAGAGTTAGGAGTTTGAAGATGAAGGCCAATGCGGTCCGTGGTCCATTTTGTGTGGACCGCAACTGATGCCACCGCGGCCGCAGTGCAGTTTATGCGGCCCACGGTGGCCAGATTCAGAGAAGAGTCAATTAAGCCAAGAAGCCTTATTGTGGCCCGCAGTGCATTTTGTGCGAACCGCACTACCTCGTCAGAGGTATTTTTGTCCAGAAAATTTAGCCTAGTATAAATACTTCCTTTTCACATTTTTAGGGCATCTTTTGTAATCTGCAAAAGACCAGAGCACGTGAACGGCTGTGTTTAACTATTTTGAATAATTTTGTAGTGGGTTTATCATTGAATCTTCAATTATTAGCTTGTAATTAAATCTTATGGGTTATTCTTCATCTATTTCTTTATTTTCTTCCATTATTACGAGTGGCTAGATCTATTAGCTAGGGTTATGACTCAACCCTAGTGTGGATATTTGATGGGTCTTTTGATTTAAGGCTTAGATGTTTATGGGTAGTAGATATTTGGACTGATTTGTGTTTTCTATGTTGAATTAGTAAAACACTAATTTGGGCCTATTTGACTTGGGCTCTTCTTGAGAAAGAGAGCTTGAGTCTAGGAAAACTAGTCCAACAAGGAATTGGGGTGTAATCAAGAGATTGATAGCCCCAATTAAAGGGTTAAACCTAGAGATAGTAATACCCGACTTGAGCCTATATTGCTTGCACAATTTTGGCACCCAATTGGTCTTGAGAAAGTCAATTAGGGCAAAGTCACTCAAGCTACCGAGAGGTATAGAGTGAGAAATTCCGTGCATTGGCTATATCACAATCCCCAACATAACGTCCTTGCCTTAGGCTTTAGTTTCCGTCAAGTATTCACTTAGGAGAAAGTCACTTCCCTAGTGCCTTTTTAACTAATTAGAAAACCCTACAAGCAATCATTCTTAGTTTAATTTAGTTTATCATTAGCCTAAATATTAGAAGTAATATTTAACCAAAAAATGATTGGAAGAGTAATTAAGAGCACTACACATCTCTAGTTTAGATAGGAATCCAATTCCCACTTCTAGCTCCCTGTGGATTCGATCCCGACCATCTCGGGTAAAAGTTACTTCGACTGCTCTCGCCACTTCATAGTGGTGTAGGGTTGGCTTCGATCACTTTTTGGCGCCGTTGCGGGGGAGCTAACGGTTTTGGCTATCTATCTAAATAGTTTTGTGTATTGCTTTTATTTCCTTCTGCGTTACTAATTTATGTGTGTCACAACTTCAGGTACAAAATGGCAGCAAACAACGCACCTCTTGGAAATCTTCCGCCGAGGGAGGAGGTAGATGACAACATTGATGATCAGGTTCCTATTATGCCTCAAGGACAAAGGAGAGGTCGCCAGGCCAATGATAATATAACAGACCCTCCCCCGCCACCTCCAAGAGTGGCGGCTCGAGTGCTTCCCAACCAAGGATATGCTAGTGCAATTGTCCCACCCCGGATCCGGGTGAGCAATTTTCAAATTACTAATGTGATGCTGACATTGTTGGAGCAACTGTTAATACCTAATTTTTCCCTATATATTTTAAATATACAAAATACCTTCAAAATAGCATATATATGCATATATAAACATATCCAAGGTTTTTATTATTTTTTTCATAATTTTAAGGTTTTAAATTGATTTATTTTCTCCCTTTTTATCCATAAAATCCAATAATTATTTCCAAAATATTGTTTTGATAATTCATCTATTGGATTTCTATATTTATGCCAAAATATGGCTAAGGTAATTTTTATATATTTTTTATAATTACATTTAGTATTTTTAAAGCTAAATTGTATATAATTGCAATATTAGCCCTTTTAAGATTTAATTATGTTTTATATGCATAGAATTGGATCGTTTTTTTTAAATTGATAATTATGTATTTTAAAATCATTTTAGCACTTTAAATTATTTTTCAGGAACTATTTACTATTTTTTTATAAATTAAATAGGAAAAATTAGCTATTTAAATTATAGCCAAATTGGCTTTCAATTATAGCCAAATCAGGACCCCAATTCCCAACCCAATTTACAATTAAAAACCCTACCTACACCCTATTAACCCATACCCAAAACCCGGAACCCACCTAGCCCATATAATCTCGACCGTTGATCTCCCAGATCAACGGTCCACGTTATTTCCTTCCATAAATAATCAAACGACCCCCCAAACCCAACCCCCATTCTTTCATTTGAGCTACCTCTGAATCCTCTCCTCCTATCTTCTCTCTCAGACACCCTCAAACCCTAATCACTGTCCACCCTTCTTCGACCACCTCCCTCGCCGGAAACCATGGCCTCTCATCATCTCCTGGCCTCTGCTTCACCCCATGCCGGTTTGACACTACCCTGAAGTCCTCAGGTGAACCTGGAGCGGTTCAACTTTTATCCATGGTCTTTCATGCCATTTCCCGGCCATCCATGGCTGTTCGAGTAAGATCCATGACTTTTTCCGGCTAAAACCGGTGGCGTTTTAAGGTCCTTTAATCTTCTTTGGGTTCTCTGAAACCCTAACTCTTGAGATTTTTCACTTTTATTTAGATCTGTCTTAGATCTAGGTATATCCGTGAGTTTTTAACCAATTTTTCTTCATCTCTACTATTTTCCGAAAAATCCTAGATTCGTTATTGTTCGATTCTTCTCAGATCTTTCTAGATCTGAGGTGATTCGAGTATTATTAAGCGTTTTCCTTTAAGAACCCCCTGTTTTAACTAACTATTTCGATTTTTTTTAAACTAGGGTTCATCCCAAGTTATTTTTCAAGGGGTTTTCTAACTTCTAAGTGTCTGATTAATTACCCTTTCATCTTCGTGACTAATTTGTGCAAGAATATGAAACCCTAGTTGATTCTATGTGATTCCTTCAATCTTTGCTTCGATTTTGGATATTTTTGTGGTACCAGTCGTGTTAGTTTACTCTATCTTAGGACTTAAACATTTTTTCTTGATATTTTTGTGGTTTTTCCCTAACTGATCTTTGTTAGAGTTCAAACTTGCTTTTCTGGCTAAGTACTGTATTTCCTTTGAGGTCTTACTTAGTTTAATCTCTATTCTATGGGATTTGAGTATTTCTTTCCAGAAATTACTATTCTTTTGAAGGTTTTGCTGATTACTTTACTCTATTAAGATTCGTGTGCATAGATTATATTTATTTCCTTGTTTATGACTTTAATTGATCATCTCTGTATTAATTGATTGCTTGTATAATTTTAGGATTCTTACTGATTCTTTATTTGGTATGATTTGGACTCCTTGCCTTAATTAAACCCCTGTTGTTACCGTTAATAAATTACCCCAATTAAAGGGGTCTATTCTGAACCCCTTTAGGTGATTTGATTCTGTAATTTTTTGTGATTATCCCTAATTGACTGGCTTCTGATTCTTTACCTTATTAGTTCTACTCCTAATGTGCTATATATACACTCTTGTTTTACCTCTCAACACACGAACAATAGTTCAGAATACACACACACACACTCAAACTCTCTCTTCTTTCTCTGATACTTGTGCTAACTGCTTGTGTAGCCGACTGAAAGCCAAGGTTAGGCTGTGGAACTCTACTTGCTTTACTTTTCTGCACTTTACTCCTTAACTGGTATGTTCCAAGTTCAATTTTGAAACTCAACTCTATATGCTCCATGTCTATTAATCCATGTCTCCTTCTTCACTGACTTAATGGGCTCATGTGTTTAATTGCTCTTCTGGTTTACTGCTTTATTCAACATGCTTAAGTTTTTCCCTCGCTTGTTCAAGTGTAATCAACATGTCTACTTGAGTTCTTGTTTATTTCCTTCAACTAGTATGCCATGTTAGTATCATAGACTCCTAATGTACTTGATTAACACTAAGTGGCATGATTAATTATATGTAATAAACCCCTGCCCTCAACATGACTACTCCCATACCTGTCGCTATGTCTTATTACTATTTTAATTTCGATCATGACTCCCTTGTTAATACTTTGAAGCAGTAGTTTTGTATTCTGGAGGCCAATCCATTGCTACTTGTCTTTGTACTTGCTGGTCTATATGCTTCTCTCCTCATCCATGTTTACATGTTTCTGATTTGGGCTCTCTATGTCCTCAACCCCTTACTTTCCTGCTTGTGAGTGTTGAAATGATACTTCTTTGAATTTGTGCTGTGTGTGCTGGCTTGTTCCAAGTTGTTGTTGCTCCTATTCCTTTCAAAACTATTTTCCCTCTACAACTCTTCTCTTATTTTGCAAACTTATTTCAAACTAATCTTTGCCAAAGTTGTTTCCAACTCAACTCTTTTAAATCTATGTCAAGCACTCTCACATGTATTCTTAGACCACTAGGTTCTGCCCCTTTTGTGTGAGCCTTGCCTTAGGACTCTTGAGCTCCCTCTGAACTTGGACACATAAAAACTGGCCTTTCCATACTGCACTTATTCTATCTTGGCTATGAAATCTGGGTGTGAGCACTGCCCAGGATCCCTTGAGGTCCTTAGGGAACTCTAACGCACCAGGATATGAGAAAGACTATGGAACAATCTTGGCAGTTGAAGTGATTTATTACATAACTCAGGAAGGAAGTCCTAATCAAGCTTCCTATAGTGTAACTTCTTATTTTTCATTTCTACTTATATAATTCATTTCAATGTTGGTCTGTAATAACCTGTTTTGAACAAGTATTTGGGGTGGCTAGTAAAAAAGGGTGGGGTAAATATGCATGCTATAGCTGTTAAGGGTAGAAAATATGTTATTAGGTTTATATTCCTAATTGTGCATTTAGAAATCTTGCTCTTAAAAAATTCTGCAATCATGCTGTGCATTTAGAAATCCTTCTCTAAACAAACTGGTAATAATCCCTGCATGTCTTTGCAATATTTAGAACAAAATGTTTTAGGTACAAACAATTTCCAAACTGTTTTTTAGTAACTCTGATAACTGGAACACTATTTTACACTTAGGCAAGCCTTAGGTGCTAAATTTATCAAAACTGGAAACATGTTTTTTATGTGTGCTGCTTAATTATCAACTGTTAAAATCAGTATGCAAGCTTGATTTGGACTTCTTTTCTGAGCCATGTATTAAATTTGGTTCTGTTGTTGTCACTTAGATACCATGCTTAGGATCTGAATTCGGACCTTAATTGTGTATGATTCATGCTGTTCATGTGCACTGTATGTGGATGTATATTTGAGCCTTTCGTTTGTCTTCCATGCTCCCTTTAATTGAAGTCCTACTTGTTATTATATGCCGCCTTAGTATTTTGCCTTTAAACTTAAGGGTCTACCTAGAACTTCCCCCTTTTATAGGATAGGAGTCCTAAATTCCTCCGGGACTGATAGGAAGGGATGGGCAACAGCATGCAATAGGGTTCGAGATTAACCCTCGCTTTAATTACCTTCACGGGGCAGTAAAAGGTAGATATGGATATGATGACCGGTGCGTTAATACCACGTGTAGCCCCTCTTTGAGAAGTGTCATATCAGGTATTGCATTGATGTGATCCATATTATAAACAAACCTAGGACACCCCCTTTCACATTCCCGAATATGCTTAGATTGTAATTCTTTTCAAAATCATGCTTTCATTAATTGCTTTTCAAAACATCTATGTTTTTAAACTTAAATCCCCTATTATTTGAGCCATACTTGTTTATTTTGTACAAATTCACAAAAAACTGTTTGGCCGGGGTACCACACTAGTGGATCTTGAGGGGTGCCTAACACCTTCCCCTTAGGATAATTTCAAGCCCTTACCCTATCTCTTGTTATCAAACATAGTTGTAGTTGACCTTATAGGTGCCCTAATGCAACTTAAATCGTTAGGTGGCGACTCTTCAAAAATGCAAACCCCCTTTCCCAAAAGGAAAGAGTTGTCCCATAACCAAAATGTCATAAACCCGATTCCGCGAGAAAAAAGGGGCGTGACAGCATGGCGACTCTGCTGGGGATATTTAGGCTTTTACCATTTCATACCATTTTTTTGAATTTGTACCCTCACTATGTGCAATTACTTGTTTAATTCCTTCAAGCGTTTAATTTCTTCTTCAAAGACAAAACTGACATATCTTTCTTGTTTCCTTCCTTTATAACTACTTTAAATTATAAAACTACTGTATTTATCGTTTTCGTAATGTGCAAATACATGTCAACATGCTTTTAATTATTGCATAATCATGCTCAGCATCATACTCCACTCGTGCCAAACAAATACTATAGCAACGCTTGATGAGTGGTTGCGCCCTTCCTATATCATTAACCCCCTAAATTCGGAAAGGCTTACTTGTGGTAAAACTAGTCGATCAACGGTGCAGTCGACAGTTCCATGCCTTCCCCCTTGAGTCGTCCGCTCAAGGGTACCGGTCTAAAACCCCATAGAAACCTCACTCTGCTTAAATTGCGCATGCATCATGGTCAAACCTAGTCGGGTCAGTTATGTTGTCCACGTAATGATCCTTTAAGATAGCCTTATCCAAAAGTCCACTGGGGTTCCCTAAACCCAAATGGACATCACCACGTTCTGTGCATTAATTTGGAGAACTAAATGTCGATGTGCTGATCATAAATGTATAAATAGTCGAGTCCGGTGGGGGTAGGGTCTAACCCTTTTGTTTTGCAAAAAATGAGGCACGAGGTCCCTAGTTTCGATATGGTTAGCACACCCCCACTTTTACTTGACTGGTGGAGGAGTCTCCCATCAAATGACCAAATCAATGAGTGGAAAGAGAGGACCGCCAAAGCTAGCAAAAAGTTGGAATATTTGGAATACAATCTGCTGGAATTGGAAGGAAAAGTGAGGAAGAGAGTCACCAACTGCCAGAACGCTGAGGGAAACGAAGGAGAACACCCGGCAAAGGCATTTTTACTGGTGAACCTACACGAACTGGAGGATTTGATCAACGAGAGAGTTCAACCTGATGGAGGTCCTTCTGAGGCCAAATAGATTAGGTTTACTCGCTTTCCAAATGTAATAAGGCCAAGTGCCAGCAGTGACTTGTTATTATCTTAGTATCGTTTTGGGATCCGTCTATTTTTATATTATGAAATTAAGCATTCTAAGTTCTCCAAATCTATTTGTCGCTAGGCCTACCTTGGGCACAAAGAGGTTCCCAAATTAGGACATGTTTTACATTCTCGCACTATATGTGCAATACTTTTCATAATCCTCACTGACTTGATTACCTTTTATTTTTATTTTTGTTTTATTATTCCCCCTACCCAAAGGTTAGTTCGTGCACTCTGGCATCATTATCTTATTTCACAAGATCCAGGGGCCCTCCACCCACTCCTCCTATTAGTCCTATTAAAGGGAAGAACAAAGGCAAAAATGGAACATTTAAACAACATCAGGAAGGAGAACACAACTGAATGGGTAGAGGCCACTGATGACCAGGGTATTCGGGTTCCTAACAAGAATGTGTCACAGCTTGAACATAAACTGTTGAAATTCCAAAAAGAGCTCGATCAGGTTCGAAATCTGGCAAACCTGTCATTTTCCCTCAACACCCCAGATATCAACTTCCCTAACGCTCAAAACCCTACACCTCCTCAAAATATCCCAAAATAGTAGAATCATCCCGTGCCTCATCATCACGCTGCTCCACCAAAGAACCAATGCAACACCTGCCATACCCCAAACAATACTCTACTACTCATCCCAAAACCTCAGAACTCCATAAACGACCATTTCCACACCCATACACCAGGCCACCATAACACTCCTATCTACGTGGACACCATGCCACACTCCACCCAATATATCCCATGCACACCCGGGTCTAATGAAAAGGATCTGCTTATCAGGAACTTGGCCGAGGAACTTAAGAAATTGACCAGTCGGATTCAGGGCTTTGAGGGAAGCAAAGGAATCGAGGGGCTAAACTATGAGGACATTTGCATACAGCCTGATGTCGAATTGCCTGAGGGGTACAAACCTCCTAAGTTCGAAATGTTTGATGGTACGGGTGATCCAAGGGTCCGTCTGAGGATATATTGTGACAAGCTGGTTGGGGTAAGGAAGGATGAAAGGATCCGCATGAAGCTGTCCATGAGGAGTTTGAAAGGAGATGCATTATCTTGGTACATCAGCAAAGATCCCAAGAAGTGGTCAAGCTGGGTAGGCATGGCATGTGACTTTATGGACAGATTCAGGTTTAATACAGAGAATGCACCAGACGTGTTCTATATCCAAAATTTAAAGAAGAAGCCCACGGAGACGTTTCGCGAGTATGCTACTCGCTGGAGGTCCGAAGCTGCTAAGGTCAGACCAGCCTTAGAAGAGGAGCAAATGAACAAGTTCTTTGTCCGGGATCAGGACCCGCAGTACTATGAATGACTGATGATGATTGAGAACCACAAGTTCTCTGACATTATCAAATTAGGAGAAAGAATTGAAAAAGGTATTAAAAGTGGTATGGTTACAAATTTCGAAGCATTGCAAGCTACGAATAAGGCTGTACAGTCCGATGGTATGTCCAAGAAAAGGGACGTAGGGGCCGTGATGGTTGCACAAAGGACCAAGTCTCCCCTTAAATACCAAGCTTACCCAACACCTCCACTCCCATACCAGCCAACCCCAAATTACTAAGCACCCTCATACCCAGCTCTGCCACCAACTTATCAGTCATCTCCACCTCCTACATATCAACCTACTTCACCTAGATACTGCCAACCCGCTCATGTCTACCAAACTTATAATGCTCAACCATCCCACTATCAATCACCCCCTGTGTGAGCACGTGATTTTTCCCCTATAAAAATTACTCCCATAAAATAAAAGAAAAATAATTTTTGCCAATTTTTGCAATTTTATAGGATTTTTTGTAGACTTTTACTAATTATTTGCATTTTTGTGCATATTTAATTTCCATTAAAAATCAAAAAAAAAATAAATATATATACCAAAAATACTATGCGTTACATTTAGATTTGGTCTTACATTTGTCGGAATTAATTAGCAATTATTTCTTTTATTAAAAACAAAAACCACAAAATAGCTCATTTTACACTTTTTTAATTTTAGTCTATTGATCTTTCCTTTTGATTTAGGACTAAGTAATTTTATAATTATTGTGATTAGGCAATTAGTTTAATTTTATAACTTAGATTAATTTAGGAGTTGATTTTAGGATTTTTTTAATTAAAGAAAGAAAAATAAAAATAAAAGAAAAAGGAGAAAATGTAAAAGGGCTATCTTTAAAAACAATTGGGCCAATTAATTGCTAAGCCAAAATCTCACCCCAATAACCCAATTCCGCCCAGCCCAACCCCTCTCTTCTCACTAACCCGCCCCAACCTGCCTAACCAATGACCCGTTACACACCCATCCCGCTTATAACCCAAAAATAAGAGACGAACCCTAAATCCCAAGCTCAGAAACAACGCCCCTACTGTTCATTATCTTCTTCACCATAAAACCGTGTCCAAACTCACCAAATTTCAGGCGAGTGAGCCCAAACTCACCTCATGCACTCCCCATCTCACCACGTCACCGAATATTCTAACGGACTTTGACAATTTTTCCACCCCATGTGCTGAATTCGTTGAAATCTCTGAGGAATAAATTCCAAAAAATGGGAGCCGTGGATTGATTTGAGGATCAATCCCCTCCTTCCATCTGTCTGAATTGGTTCCGAAAGAGATTTTCATGTTTCATGTATGTGAAGAAAGGAATAGAAGGGTCATGATTTTTTTGAGAGGTATATTTATCAGGTAAGTTTCTTTGTTGGGGGGGATTTTTTTTTCTAGGGGGATTTTTAGAAATTTTTTTCGAAGTCTGAGATTTGGAGAGAAAAGTTTGAAAAATCATTTAGTTTTCTTTCTGTTTTTTTTTTGCGTTTTCAGTTTCGATTCCGGAGAAGAAGGTTTAGAAAATTTTAGTTTCTTTTGCTTTGTTCTTAGTTTTGTTTCAAAAGTCTGGAAAAATCGGAAAAAAAGTTTTCATTATCTTTCTTTGATTTTCTTCAAAAATGGAGATGGACTGAGCTGAGATCGAGTTGACCGTCCGAGTTCGAGTTCGTGTTCTTGCATCCTAATGCATTGTAGCTGTTGTTTTCTTGAGTTTTCATTATCGAATTCACTTGTATTGGGTTCAAGGCAGAAATAATCTAAGTTTTTTTGCAACCCAGGTTCATTTCTTATCCTCTTCTTTATTGCTCGTGATTCTATGTTTGTGCGTGTTCGTATTCTATCATGGTTTAGTTTGAATCTTGAAACTCAATGTCTGCTTCTTCTAGTTGAGTTCTAAGGTCGTTTGGCCTTGGTTCAGGTCCATTTATGCTATTTTTTTGAGTTGAAAAACACTCCCAAGTCATAATAGAGTATGCTGGAATTTCTGAGTTTGCATCTCTTTGTTGCTGTCATTTAAGCTTCTGTGGGATTGAATCAGTGAGTTCGAGTTTAGTTTCTTATTGATTTGTGACTATCTGAGATTTTTGGTAAAGTCTACTGAGCTATGTCGATTTTGTCTAATGTATTGTGGCTGAAAACTTAGTTCGAGTCTGTTTGTTGCCATTGTTTGGACTTAAAATTGAAGTTTGAGGTTCAGTTGTGTGAGTTGTGCTCATCCTTGAAGTTCTGGGAATTGGAAAAATAGCTTCTCATTCTACTTTAGTCCTAATTCATTGAGTGTTATTACTTGAGGAATTTGAGTTGAGTATTCGAGTTGGTAGCACCTTCGTATTGAGATCTGAGTCCGACCATGACTGCTTGTTGAGAATATGATCTTACTTTGCATCAAAGTTTCGGGACTGTCATCGAGAGTATTTTAGTCGATAGTAGATGTTAGCGACTAGAATTTAAGCAGTTGTTCTGAAATTTGGTGAACTAAGTTAGCTTCTTGAATTAAGAATTCTTATCATTAACCCTTTAGCTTTAAGTTGTTTAGAATTCCCTGTGCATGTTTGAGTTCACTGTCCATTTCTAGGAGGAAAGTTCAGCATGTTCACAAGTCGCATTATTTAATTGAGGTGTGATTTATTGAATTTACTATTTTCTTAGTGGTTGATTGTTTGCACTTAGCGTCTAGTTAAATTAATTGGATTTGGGTTGTACTGTTACTCGACCGCCATTGTAGCGTCATTTTATCACTCAAGAGCTTGGGGGTATGGCTTTTGGCTTTACTAAAGAACCAACACAATCAAAATCTGAACAGAGAAGTCAAAAAGAAGAGCTTTTGTCCATACAAATGGCTTTTAAGTTTGATACGCCCCATTCTGGGTAAAGTTTGCATGGGAGGAAGTGTAATAACCTTTATTCATGTTAGTACATGAGTGACATTTTCTCAGTTAGTAGAGTCAAATTAATTTGAAAACATTTTTTCTTTCTTACTTTAGCTTCAATTTCTGTTTAGATCCAGTTCGCGCTTTGAATTTCCTTATGTGTTGATATTCGACTGAGTCCCACACTATTGGGAAGGAGATAATGAAAAGAATTGTTTGTTAGTCCGTGGGATTTGGATTTAAACAGAATTAAAATAAAATTAGCATGAACGGACCTTCTTTCATTTATTTTAGTTTATAAGATTTCTACTGTTTTTCCATACACTTGGGTAGGTAAACCTTTCAAGTGCTTAAATAATGAACTACCACAACAACGGGTACGGTTCTCGTGACGTAGTTGTGATGCCTAATTTCAAATTAGTTTTAATATGAATATCCATAGCTCATTTAGTTGAATAGTTTTGAAGCGTGCCATTAGTACATTAGAATGATATAACCCACGGCCCTCATAAATATCCTAACTAGCTATTTAAAAATGAATCTCGTAGTTTTCTTTAGGCACGTAATTAAACTATTACAACTACGGGTACGATTCCCGTGACGTGGTTGTGGTATTTGTTTTTTTTAAAAATAATTAGATAAGTAGGAATATCTTTAGTTTGCCTTCAAAATATATACAAACCTTTTCTTCAATATAAATTGAGGTGCGACATACACGAATAAAATTCATAACATATGGTCCTCACAAAGTTAGCCTAGAAAAATGCTTCGAACTTTCGTAGTTGCTTTATGCGCGTTAATTAAATAATTGTCATGGCTATGGGTACGGTTCCCGTGATGTGGTCGTGACGCTTAACTCCTAAATTCGGGGGTACATTTATGTGGCCCGTCCATAATTTAATCTTATTAATAGAATAAACATGTTGTGGATCGTGGGTACGACTCCCGTGACATGATCCGCAACGTGTAATCAAATAATTAGTTGTATAATAATCGGATTATTGAAAGCACTTTGAAAGGAATAAAAATGCACATAGGTTTCAAAAATATTTTAAAATCAGATAAATAGGCCAAAAATAGTTGAGTGACCGTGCTAAAACCACAGAACCCGGAAATGCCTAACACATTCTCCCGGGTAACAAAATTCCTTACCCAGATTTCTATGTTCGCGAACTGTAAAATAGAGTCAATCTTTTCTCGATTCGGGATTTTAACCGGTGACTTGAGACACCATAAATTATCCCAAATGGCAACTCTGATTTTTAAATAAAATAATCCCGTTTCGATTGTCACTTAAATTAGAAAAAACTCCCTTATACACCTTTTCGGGGTAGGAAAAAGGAGGTGTGACACCCTACACGGCAAAATTTCCCTAGATCCCGACCTAATTTTGATCGCGGACCTCCAAAACAATATACAGCCATTGCTGAACCCATCGACCAGCTGTATGAAAGGCTCAAAGCTACTGGTTATATCACCCCCATCCCTGCTGCAACCCCTGAGAATCCTTCTCAGTGGGTTAACCCAAACAAGTCCTGTGCATACCACTCCGACAAGAAAGGGCACACTATAGATGAATGCTGCTCCTTGAAAGACAAGATACAGTCTTTGATTGATAACAAGATCATTATGGCAAAGGAACCCGCTCCAAACGTCCACAACAAACCTCTGCCAGACCATAAGGGTGGAGGTATCCACATGATTGAAGTAGAAGATGAATGGGATCCCGAAGGATCAATTGGGTTGATCGCAAAAGGTGATGACCCGAAGAAACCAACAATTACTCTCAATCCAATCATAGTCCAGATCCAACCGTTTGAGGACGCTGAGGTGAATATGTCTATACCTCTTGATTTTGAAGCAGCGGCATCCGCAAAGACACCGACACCAATTGAGGTTGACTTCGTGTCTCCGGCAAATGCACCCGCACCATTTGAGGTTTCAGTCTTGCCACCTAAGGCACATGTTCCATTCGAAGTGAGGATAGCCACGCCGATCCCAGTGGCGATGTCAACCATGCCACCATTCTATACAAATGCTGTACCCTAGGACTATACAGCCGAGGCGAGAAGGAAAGGCAAGGTTAGGATTGAAGAAACTGTTGTAGCACAGGGTATGACAAGAACTGGTAGAGTCTATACCCCTGAACATCTAGCTGAATCAAGCAAGCAGGCCTCCAATCGGCCGCCCCTCATTGAGACAGGTCCAGACGACCTTTGGAGAAAAATATAGGCCAAGGAATATTCGGTCAACGACCAGTTAAACAAGACGCCAACACAAATATCCATTCTCTCTTTGTTGTAAAATTCTAAGACGCACAAGAATGCTTTGTTAAAGATGCTAAATGAAGCATATGTACCGAGTAACATCACTAGCGGGAAAATGGCTAATATGGTAGGACAAGTGCTGGAAAGCCATAAGATCACCTTTTATGAGGACAAGCTTCCACCTGAAGGGCTGGGGCACAACAAAGCACTATACATCACCGTGCAATGCGAAGATTATTTCATCACCAGAATCCCGATCGATGGAGGTTCCAGTCTTAACATTTGTTTGCTAGTAACACTCAAGAAATTGGGTAAAGGGCTGCATGAGATAAAGGATGGAGCAATCAATGTTAAAGCCTTTGATGGTTCTCAGAGGTCCACCATTGGTGAGATTAGTGTATGCATGCAAATGGGACCAACCTGATTCGAGGTCCATTTCCAGGTAATAGATGTACCTGCATCTTACAACATGCTGTTGGTGTGGCCATGGTTCATGCTGATGGGGCCGTAGCTTCAACACTGCATCAGGTAGTAAAGTTCGAATGGAATCACCAAGAAGTGATCATTCACGGTGATGGTAGCAACCCTATATATAGTTGCCAGACCATTCGGGCAATCGAGGGAAGAAGGAAGCTGGGTGGAGAAATTTACCACCACATTGAGCGGGTCAATGCTATCGACAAAGACAAATGGCGGGATAGCAAAATCGAGAGTATACTGAGTTGGAGTGGGTACGAACCTGGCAAAGGGCTCGGCAAGAACCTCCAAGGAATCTCTAAACCCATAAAACTCAAGAAACATGGCACTACCTTCGGTTTGGAATATGAATACACATGAGAAGAATTCAATAGCTGGTCGCTACTATGGCGTGGTCCTTACTACCCACTAGAGCAGCCAATACCACATCTGGAGCAGACCTTCCAATAGGCCAACATTTTTTATGGGTCGGATGAAGAAGAAGCACTTGCAGCAGTGAAGAACTTATTTCTAGAGGATAGTAATATGGACTGTTGCGTTATTCTCGAGGAGGAGGGGGAGGAAGGACCTTCCATATAGGTTGTGAGCAGAGGGGCACATCTCAAGAATTGAACCATCAGGACAACCAAAACCCGACGAGCCTCGGGGTAGCAAGGCTAAAACAAGCATTATTCACTGGTTTTACTAAAAGATTTTCTTTTCGCATTTATCAATTCCTACAATAAGATCTTCGATGTTCAAAATAGTTATTCAAATTATCAAAAGCATTTTTTTTATTTTTCTTACGAATTAATATTTATTGCTATCATTTTCTCTCCTTGCTTTACCAATACATCATTACTATTACTTGTCTTGATGAACCAATGACTGTGACATGCAATGAGACAACACAACAAACAGACATGGATTCAGAGGAAGATGACATACCTGATGAGAGTGTCAAAGAAGTTGAGAACTTTGAGAACAGACCTAAGTCCAACCTGGACAAGACCGAAATTGTCAACCTGGGAGATGCAGAAAACGTCAAGGAAATGCGAATCAACATTCACCTATCGCCATCAGAGAAGAAATAATACACAGATTTTCTAAAGAAGTATGAGGACATATTTGCCTGATCGTATGATGACATGACTGGTGTGAGTACGTCTATTTTGGCTCACAAACTGCCAACTGATCCAATGTGCCCACTGGTAAGCTAGCAGAGTGGCAAATCCTATTGAGTGAGTTTGACATTGTTTACATAAGTTAGAAAGCGGTCAAGGGACAGGCACTGGTAGACCACCTTGCTGAAAACCCCGTAGATGGAGGATACGAACCCCTGAAAATATATTTTCTTGATGAAAAGGTATAATTCATAGAAGAAGACATTGCAGAATCCTATGATGATTTAAGAATGTTCTTTGATGGAGCAACAAGCTTCAAAGGAGTTGGCATAGGAGCAGTCCTAATATTAGAAACTGGTCAGCATTATCCGGCATCTTCCAAACTCAGGTTCCCCTGCACCAACAACATGGCCGAGTATGAAGCTTGCATCTTAGGACTCATAATGGCCATTGACATGAACGTTCAAGAGCTTCTAGTGATTGGAGATTCAGACTTGCTTATACATTAGGTGCGAGGAGAATGGACGACCAAGAACTCCAAGATACTCCCGTATCTGCATCATGTATAGGAATTGAGAAAGAGGTTCACGAAGACGGAATTCCAGCACATTCCCAGAATCCAAAATGGGTTTGCCGATGCATTGGCTAACCTATCATCTATGATACAACATCCCAACAAGAATTTCATTGATCCCATTCCGGTGAAAATCCATAATCAGCCAGCTTACTGTGCCCATGTTGAAGAGGAAGCAGACGAAAAGCCTTGGTTTCATGATATCAAGGAATATTTAGCAAAAGGGGAGTACCTGGAGCTTGCGAATCCTACTCAGAAACGCACACTTTGGAGATTGTTCATAAACTTCTTTCACAGTGGAGGAATCCTGTATATGAGGACTCCCGATTTAGGATTATTAAGATGTGTTGACGCAAAGGAAGCATCCAAGCTACTAGAGGAAATTCATGCTGGGAACTGGGCTTCCCGGAGGAGGATGAGACATTGTACTTAGAGAAGGTAGCATTGGGGGAGGATGCTCGTCCGTGGTTAGCTGAGTACTTGGCAATCCCAGGTACCACCGCAACATGGTTGACAACGGGAGTAAAGATTCTGAGGAGGACCCTGAATTTCGAAGCAAAAGGGTGGGAGACATTTGTGTGTAGTAGGATAAACCCCACCACTTAGGACAACTCTCCCCCTATCTCCCAGGCTATATTGGTGGCATCTATCATGGCGGGGTAACCGATCAACATCGAGAATGTGATGTCCAAGGTGATTACACAAGTGGTAAATGAAGGTGATAGATTCTACCCCATCCCAAATTTCCTGACCATGTATTTTGAGGATCAAGATATGGAGAAGAGGAGATTTAATGTGAAGGTGAAGCCGAAGTCACCCTTTTCCTGGTACAGCCTATAGGGTGATGAAAACCCTAAAGGCAAGAACCCCAAGGGTAAATCTAATGCTTCTACTGGCTAGTCTGAAGAGCCAGTAGTAGTAGTGGCTCCTACTCAGCCTCCTTCAACTACCCCAGACATGGCCCTAGAACCCTCCACTTCTATAGCCCCAAATATTCCCTCATCTACAGCATATCCTTTGACTGCCCACCGCTTGAGCTAGACCCTCACCAGTATCAACAATTGGATATAGGCAGCCACTTCTAAACTGTGTGTACTTTCTATGTTGGTGGAAGCCCAGTCTGCTCCTCCTCAGCCACAGGTCCCACAGTTAGTAGAGGACACTTTCAAGGAGCTTCTGGATAACCAGAAGAAGCTCTTGGAGAACCAACAATTAATATTAGATGTTGTGGGTTCACATGGAAAAGCATTAAAGGATTTAACTAAAGAAATAAAGAAACTGAGAAAGACTCGGGCATCTAAGGAGTCGGTGAAAGAGTTGAGGGTGGAGGTGGAGAGATTGAAGGCTGATCACTTGCCTTTAGACTTGTTATTGCATGACCCGACTCCAACAACCTAGCCTAAGCCAGAGCAGGAGACAGAGAGGCCAGCAAAGAGGAAGAGGGTAATTCCCCATGCTGATGATGTTGTGATAGAGTTGGACGAGCCACAGGCCTCTAGCCAACCTCAGGCCCCAGTGCAGGCCCAGGACCCAGTACAAGCCCAGGTCCTAGTGGAGACACAGGTTACAGGGAGCCAGTCACAGGTTCCCGAACAGTTCGAGGACCCAGACTCAGGATCCTATGCAGACGGAGGGCCAATAGGGAGTTTCTTTTTCCTTGCTATCTTTTACTTTGAGTTATTTTTGGTTACTTAGCATTGAGGACAATGCTAGCTCTCATTTTAGGGGGTAGCCCTATTTGGATGATTTGGGTTGTATATATAACACTATTTTCTTTTATTGTGTTTTTTTTTACTTTTGGTATGTACATAATTTTACCATTCTAGTTTACTTTTCGTACTTTGCAACTTTTCTATGTATATAAAGTTACTTTCTGATGTATATATTCATTCCCCCTTATGTGTATTCATCTAAATCCCCTCTTGTACATATTTATTCTACTTTCTGCATTTTCTCTTTCATAGCTTCTTATTTCATTTCGATAGTTTCTTATTTTGAGTTTTGCGTTCAATAAGCCTTTGGTTTTCTTAATGCTACGGTTCTTTCCAAAGGTGGATTTTGTGTGAACCGGGTGACTCTTCCCGATGATGGATGGCATGACAACCTTCTTAAGGGGTTGAGTCTGTTTTCTTTTTGTTCTTTTTGTGTAAATAGTAGCTAGTGAGTAATGGTGCCTCAAAGCAAAGCTTCACTTGGGCCTAACATATTTGCCTTTGATCCTATGGTCAAAAATAAATTGTTGTGTATAGGATGGTGAAAGTTATGACCTTGAAACTCTTGTGTTGGCCGATAATCATCAAGTGATTTTTCGGGACCATTGTGTTGCTTAAATCTTAGCTAAAGTTGTTATGGGCCCCCGACTCGGTCTCTTTAGCAATCCTATAGCTTGTGTGGTGAGAATTTGAATTACAAGTCCAAGTCCCGAGCCATTAGTCTAGAACTTGCCCTGAATGTTTGTCTAGGCGAAATTCTAAGTATAGTTTGACTTGAGATGTGATTATAGGCTCT
The DNA here is from genome assembly GCF_000715075.1 of Nicotiana tabacum. Classification (NCBI taxonomy): domain Eukaryota; kingdom Viridiplantae; phylum Streptophyta; class Magnoliopsida; order Solanales; family Solanaceae; genus Nicotiana; species Nicotiana tabacum. Next base: position 137,016,630 of record NC_134090.1, on the reverse strand, counting down.
CCTTGATCCGAATGATGTCTTGAAAACTTTCATAGCCTACCAATGTTAATATCCCTAGTCAACCCTTTTGAGCCATAGACCTTTTTCTTTCAAAAACCACGATACAAGCCTTTACCCGTTCTAAAAATACTCTCTCTTGGCACCTGATCTTTCCTTAGCACAAGGAAAAAGCATAAGTTTGGGGGGAGAGACGAGGAATGAAACAAAGAGGTAAAAGGTACAAAATGAAGAAAAGGAAAGGCAATGAAAAGAAAGAAAATCAAAAAGACAAAAAAAAGAATGATCAATGTAGAAAAAAATGAAGGGATTCAATAAAAGTAAAGAGATGAAACGTGTGGAAAGTTGAGAAAGGAGAAAAATGTTTGAAATGAACAAGAAAGAGTGACAATGTGTCTCTCTAACCCCTCAGAAAGAAGTTAATGACTAAAAAAATCAAGAGAATGTACGCAAAATGAAGCAAATGAAGTGTTGAAGGGAAGATGAACCTACCTAGACCAAATATTTCCTACCCTGAACCAAAAGCCTTCACTATATCTCCGCAAAAGCCCTATATGATCTTGAGTTGAATGAAGCTTACATTAGTGGTGACTCACTTAAGGGGAAAGCTTATGGTACTTAGAGCTGGACTTGTGACCTTTCTTTGTGAGAGATGAGTGTGTTTCCACTAACCTCGTTTTGAGTGCTACAATCTAAAAGTGAGGTTTGCTTAGGGAGAGTTGAGGAGTATGAGTTTGGGTTCCAAAATGACCAAAGTAGTAGAAAGAGTTTCTTTGATGGGTTGAGTCAACTCTTGATGCTCTTGTGTCGCACTAAATCCATGGTGTTTAGAAGGTCGAATGTTGTTAATGATTCATTTGAATTGAGGGAAATTGTTAGTCCCAATTGATGCTAGATGAGGTCGCTTTAAGGCAACTGAATTTTCTTGGATTTACTCTTAAGAGGTGGGTCTTATTGTTTGCTTAAGGATAAGCAAAAGCTTAAGTTTGGGGGAGTTGATAACTAGGGATTCTAGTCCATTTTACACTCCTTTTTACTTGAGTTTTAATTAAAAATGTATACAAAATAGTCCCAAAGGCTTACATGTTGTACTTTATTGCAGGGTTTGGTCAAAAAAGGTGACAATTAGTCAAAACCATCTCAAAAGAAAGTGATACATGCACAAGTACCAAGAACAAGTCCAAGCACAGTTAAAACAGATCCACTGCGACTGCAATCCACTTAGTGCGGTCAACAGTGAGGAGAATCAGAGAGGTGCACTTTTGGAGCCTAAGGCAATGTGGGCCGCAGAGCATTTTGTGCGGTCGCAGTGGCCTCTTTGCGGCCGCAACCCATTTTGTGCGTTCCGCAAAAGATGGGGGTTCGACCGCAACTGTGGTGGCCAGATTCAGAGAAGAGTCAATTAAGCCAAGAAGCCTCATTGCGGTCCGTAGTGCATTTTATGCGAACCACACTACCTCGTCAGGGGTATTTTTGTCCAGAAAATTCAGCCTAGTATAAATACTTTCTTTTTACATTCTTAGGGCATCTTTTGTAATCTACAAAAGACCAGAGCACGTGAACGGCTGTGTTTAACTATTTTGAGTAATTTTATAGTGGGTTTATCATTGAATCTTCAATTATTAGCTAGTAATTAAATCTTATGTGTTATTTTTCATCTATTTATTTGTTTTCTTCCATTATTATGAGTGGCTAGACCCATTAGCTAGGGCTATGGCTCAATCCTAATGTGGGTATTTGATGGGTCTTTTGATTTAAGGCTTAGATGTTTATGAGTAGTTGATATTTGGACTGATTTGTGTTTTCTATGTTGAATTAGTGGTTGCAAACACTAATTTGTGCCTATTTGACTTGGTCTCTTCTTGAGAAAGAGAGCTTGAGTCTAGGAAAATCAGTCCAACAAGGAATTGGGGTGTAATCAAGTGATTGATAGCCCCAATTAAAGGGTTAAACCTAGAGATAGTAATACCCGACTTGAGCCTATATTGCTTGCACAATTTTGGCACCCAATTGGTCTTGAGAAAGTCAATTATGGCAAAGTCACTCAAGCTACCGAGAGGTATAGAGTGAGTAATTTTGTGCATTGGCTATATCACAATCCCCAACATAACGTCCTTGCCTTAGGCTTTAGATCCCGTCAAGTAATCACCTAGGAGAAAGTCACTTCCCTAGTGCCTCTTTAACTAATTAGAAAACCCTACAAGCAATCATTCTTAGTTTAATTTAGTTTATCATTAGCCTAAATATTAGAAGTAATATTTAACCAAAAGATGATTGGAAGAGTAATTAAGAGCACTACTCATCTCTAGTTTAGATAGGAATCCAATTACCACTTCTAGCTCCCTGTGGATTCGATCCCGACTATCTCGGATAAAAGCTGCTTTGACCACTCTCACCACTTCGTAGTGGTGTAGGGTTGGCTCTGATCAACGGTCGGCCACTAGCTCCACCAAACCGTCGCCATGAACATATAAATACAGGCTTCCCATTTGAATCAAAGCTTTACTTTCATCTTCACCAATTTCTCTAAGTCTCTTCCTCTCTCCATTTCTTCTCTTCCACTGCCCGTTGATTCAAATTTTTAGGGCCAAAACACCAAACTCCACCTCTTTCTGCTTCATCCCATCTGAACCAATGGCAAAAACCTCCAAAACCGTCCCTCAAAAGGAGAAAGGATCTTCTTCTTCTTCCCGGCCGACCGACGACAAAATGCCGGTTGAGCCGGTCCTTCACGAGATTGTTCCCGACCCTTCACGAGATTGTTCCTGTCACACCTCCTTTTTACACACCCGGGGGTATATAAGGGAGTTTTTCCAATTTAAATAACATTATTCGAAATGAGATTATTTTATTTAATTTCTCAGAGTCGCCACTTGGAATATTTTAATTGGTGTCCCAAGTCACCAGTTTATTTTTAAATCCCAAATTGAGGAAAATCGACTTTCCTTTTGAAGTCTGCGAAACAGAAATTCTAAGTAAGGAATTCTGTTAACCCGGGAGAAGGTGTTAGGCATTCCCGGGTTCCATGGTTCTAGCACGGTCGCTTAAACTATTATAATTGGCCTATTATCTGATTTTACTACATGTTTTAGCCTATGGTACAATTTGTTAACTTATTAACCGCTTTTAATTATTTTTGGGAAGATTCAACGTTATTTAAAACACGCCTTGAACCACGCCACATGAAATGCACCCGCGGTCACATGAAATGCAAACCCAAATTTAATAAATAATAGAAAATCAATTTAAAGAACGCGCCTAAAGCAACTCAGAAATTTCAAATTAACAACAAAAGTTTGCGAGGGCCATGGAAAATTCAATTGATGGCACACCCCGATTTTAAAAGAGTTAGTGTTAATTACATGAGGGCCATGGGTTATCTAATTTTGAACTATGGGACACCTCGATTCTAATTTTAAAGGATGTTTGAACTAATCTTTTGAGGGCCATAAATTATATCTTACTTAATATTGCACGCCTCAAGTCTAATTGTTCAAATAATTTCTTATTTTTAATCATGATGGCCATAAACTATTGGTGTTATTTAATATGGCACACCTCACTTAAGCAAGCGAATTATTTTAAACAACGTAATTAAAGCTATCGACTGCGGGAAGAATGTAAGATTCACATTTATATTGAATTAGCAAAATGGCCAAACTATGATTCTATTTTAAAATAAAATCGATCTCTCCCCCTTAATGTTCAACCTTCCTGCTGCCTAACTAACTCTTAGCTCAATCAAATTCAGTGGTTAAATTATCGTAACAACTGACTAATTCCTAAATCCACATTCACAACCATAATGAAGGAAAACTAAGGACCCAAATGGGCTAGTTCAAAATAGATTGGCATTGAGCATGCCTCAACTTGCACAACTTGAATTATAGTCAAGGATATTAATGAAAGCTACAGAACAATGTCGTAAACACACAACAAGCATACAACCACAAACTTTGATATGCATCCCAATAGAAGCAAGCTGAAGAAATATTGTGGCATTGGCAGTTAACATGAGCTAGAAGAAAACCTTTTAGTATTGCAAAATTCTGAGTAAAGCCATTAAATATCCATTCAACATTAAATAATGAACTAACAGATACACCCCTGAAGCTGAATCACATACTATAATGAATATGTAATCCTATTGTTATAGTTATCCATATGCAATATCCTTATCTCCAAAATAATTCATGACTTATAACCGAACAGTAACATGATTCCCCAAATAAAGAATGCATTTACTAGTATGAATTCCAACTGTAAATTTCTGACCTCAAAACTATACATATCATCTTAACAAATTCAAGCAAATCCCTACAACAAACACTGACTTCGACAGGCTAAAACAGATCTGAAACATGTTTAGTTCTACTGAAATTTCTACTACACTATTTCTCCATAATCCACACATACGAATAGGACTTCAACTCATTAAAACCAAAACGAATGAATGAAGGCATTTGTCCAATACTATAAACAGAACTTAAAACTTCAATAGACAGGAGTAAACATACGCATGAAGAGAATTAATTAATTACAGAACCAAATGGTGCAGAAATAACATCTAATGAACAGATACGTCATTGATTTTCAACTCAATCAAACATCTTCAATCCTTTCATTTCAACATGTCACGGGGTTCACTGAATACCTGATTAACAGCCAAACCAACAAAGGAAATGAGCTCAAAATTAAGAAGAGGACAACAACAAAGTATCAGCAACTAAAACAGCCAAACAATCAGCAACTACTCAGCCTTTTGAACCAACTTCGAACCCAGAATAAATACAACCTTTAGAGCTTTTGAAAAATCTGACTAGCAGGGAACTTAAGGAGCAGAAACCAACCAATTCTAAGCAATTTTCAGTATTTTAGAGTCTAGAAGAAGCTGAGTTGTTCCTAAAGTTTTCTAATATTTTTTCAGTCTCTAAAAAAATCTCCCTTGATTAGGAAGTAAAGGCCTTTTATAGAGAGCAACTAGGGCAGCAAAAGTGAGTCAAGTCATTTGCCCTTTACTCCTTTTCACATTTTCCTTTTTGCTAGTTAATCCTTAATTTAAAAATCTGTTTTTGAAAACAGTCCCAAACCCACCTTCCTAGTAGCTTCCTAAATCAGTTAGGCAAGATTCCCTAAACTAAAATCCCTAGACTACCCTTAAAACCCATGTCAATTACCTCAACATAGATATGGGTCAATTTGACAAGGCTAAACTGATATGGGCTTGCAAAACCCGGGCTAATCCCCCTATCTTTGGGCCTCTAATTAATAGAGCCTCAACCAATTCATAATTCAAGCTCATAAAATTAATTAGCCAACAAGATTTGCCCAAAAGAAACCAGAAAACCTTTGAAATGAAATCAAAACAAAAAAGGAAAAAGGAACTAATTAAGAACCAAGATAGAACAACTAAACTTGCTATTAATCTAATCATGCAACAACACTGATTAAAAATAAAAACATAATAAAGAAAAAGAAAAGAAAAGACAGAAAGAGATGAAGATGAGAAGTAAAAAATGAAAAAATGAAGAAAAGAAAAGCAAACAGAAAAAAGAAAAAGTACCTAAGAGGACGTTTGGACAGTGGAGGTCGAAAAACTCTTCAACACTATCGATTTTAGCGGATATTGACATTAATCATGTGTTCCCGTTGGGAACACACGAATAACATCAATTTCGACCCTAATCCTTTAGTGAAATTTGACGATTTGAGAGTTTTAAGATTTTAAGATTTGAACTTGACTGCTTCGACTTCGCAAAATTCTAGGAGGATTCGAGGGAAGTTAGTCAAGGATTGGGAAATAGGAGGCCATGGGGGTTTTATGGTATTAATATGAGGCCGATTTGAGGCACCGCCGCCACCGGAGAAGGTGGGGGATTTGGGGCGGCGCTAGGGTTCCATGAAGGTCTCTGAGAAAGGAGATGAAAGAGGGAGATGGAATTGGGGGGGGTGGCTTTTGGACAATTACATACTGTCAAACAACTCAGTTCTCAATCGTTTGATTAAATGATATCAACGGCTCGGATTGAGGGAATTGAAAACGGGGTCGTTTAGTTAGACCGGGTATTTGGCCTGGGTAAGGTGTGGGGTTGGGCTTGGATTGACGAGGTTTTGGGGGAAAATACTCTGGGCCTGTGGAGATTTAATTAAAATGGCCGAAACCAGGTTTCTTTATTTCCTTTTATTTTCTCTTTCAATTTCTAATTTTCTTTTTCTTTTCCAAATTAAAATAAAAACCTAAATTAACCCTTAAAAACTAAATTAACCTACCAAATTATATTAAATACTCGACATAATATTTACAATAATTAATTATGTCCTAAATTTAAAGAAGAACTATAAAATTCAAAATTAAAAATTAGAAAAATGCAAAAATGAGTTATTTTTTGTGATTTTTCTATTTTTGTAAAACAACTAATTTACTAATTAATTAAAAATATAAAATTAAGTCCTAAATGCAAATACAATGTAATTTTGTATTTCTCATGAATTAACTAAAAATTAAACATGCACACAAAAATGCAAATAATCAGAAAAATTCTACAATAATTCCTATAATAACAAATAATTAAGAGAAAAATCTAATTCTTTGGGGTCCTGTTGGAGTAATTCATGTGAGACAAAAATTACGTGCTCACAGCTGCCCCTCTTTGCTCGGAGACACGAAGGGTTTTCGGGCAAAGATAAAATGAGCAATTATGGGGGATATTTGCCTGTTTGAAACTCCATGAGAAGCATTTTTGAAAGAGCCTGACCGAACCTTGCTTCAGAGGTTACCTACATATCCTTGACTATAAAGGAATCAGGTCAGTATAGTTCTAGAAGTTTTGGTAGCTAGGACTACCAGGAAGCTGTGATTTTATTGTTGCTACTGCTGCTACTGCTTGCTGAACCCCTTATTACACCAAAATGAAAGATAAAAAGCTAAATTAGCTAAGCCTATCAACTATGAGTTACAAAATTCCTATCTATAAATCGTCTGAAGCTTGATCTCGAGTCTTGGATGGTTCTTGCTGCAGACTCTGATCTGAATCTTGATGCTCATTAGCTGTAAACCGCTGGTTCATTCTTCAACTTTGGATCAAGGTGGGGACACGCGAAGTCTGTGACTTCAATCATATCTTGAGCAGTCCGCATCCTTCTTCACTTCAGCACTTTGAGTTCATTTCTTTTTTGTTCTTTTTCTTATTTTCTTTATTTTGGATTGAGACTCATTCTATTGGTCAACTCGAACCCTGTGCCTCGATGTCAAATCTGCTCAGACACCAAAACAAACAAACGAACGAAATTTTTCTGCCCCAGTTTTCACTAGGAAAATTTCGTGAGTTATTGTAACAAAAACCCTACAATATCTCTCTACTGAAAGCAATAAAATAAGGATCATGTGTCTCCAAGAGAAAGAAATTAGGGAGTGGAGCCCTATATCTATAAAAACTAAACCTGGAAGTGGAGACCCTGTGTTGGAAAATGTGACTAGGGGGTGGAGGCCATATGTCTAAAATATCAACTAGGGATAATAGATATTATGTTGGCCAAAGGCGACTAGGGCAAAGAGACCCTATGTCTAGAAAAACCTCAACTAGGGGTTGGAGACCCTATGTTGGCAAAAGCAGACTAGGGGATGGAAACCCTATATCTAAAAAATCTCAACTAGGGGTTGGAGACCCTATGTTGGCAAAAGGAGACTAGGGGATGGAGACCCTATGTCTAAAAAATCTCAACTAGGGGTTGGAGACCCTATGTTGGCAAAAGGCGACTAGGGGATGGAGACCCTATGTCTAAAAATCTCAAATATGGATTGTAGACCCTATGTTGGGCAAATGCGACTAGGGGATGAAGACTCTATGTCTAAAAGATCTCAACTAGGGGTTGGAGACCCTAGATTGGCAAAAAGCGGCTAGGGGATGGAGACCATATGTCAAAAAATTCTCAACTAGGGGTTGGAGACCCTATGTTGGCAAAAGGCGACTAAGGGATGAAGACCCTATGTCTAAAAATCTCAACTATGGGTTGGAGACCCTATGTTGGCTAAAGGAGACTAGGGGTGGAGACCAAATGTCTAAAAAATCTCAACTAGGGGTTGGAGACCCTATGTTGGCAAAAGGCAACTAGAGGATGCAGACCCTATGTCTAAAAATCTCAACTAGGGGTTGGAGACTCTATGTTGACAAAATGGTGACTAGGACCTTATGTCTAAAAAATCTCAACTAGGGGTTGGAGACCCTATTTTGGCAAAAGGCGACTAGGGCATGGGGACCTTATGTCTAAAAAATCTCAACTAGGGGTTAGAGACCCTATGTTGGCACAAGGCGACTAGGGGATGGAGACCCTATGTCTAAAAAATCTCAACTAGGGGTTGAAGACCCTATGTTGGCAAAAGGCGACTCTGGGATGGAAACCTATGTTTAAAATTCTTAACTAGGGGTTGGAGATCCTATGTTGGCAAAAAGCGACTAGGGGATGGAGACCCTATGTCTAAAAATTCTCAACTAGGGGTTGGAGACCCTATGTTGGCAAAAGGCGACTAGGGGATGGAGACCCTATGTCTAAAATCTCAACTAGGGGTTGGAGACCCTATGTTGGCAAAAGGCGACTAGGGGATGGAGATCCTATGTCTAAAAATCTTTACTAGGGGTTGGAGACCCTATGTTGGCAAAAGGCGAAAAGGGGATGAAGACCCTATGTATAAAAGATCTCAACTAGGGTTGGAGACCCTATGTTGGCAAAAAACGACTAGGGGATGGAGACCCTATGTTTAAAAATTCTTAACAAGGGGTTTGAGACCCTATGTTGGCGAAAGGCGACTAGGGGATGGAGACCCTATGTCAAACAAATCTCAACTAGGGGTTGGATACCCTATATTGGCCAAAGGCGACTAGGGGATGGAGACCCTATGTCTAAAAGATATCAACTAGGGGTTAGAGACCCAATGTTGGCAAAAAGTGACTAGGAGATGGAGACCCTATGTCTAAAAATTCTCAACTAGGGGTTAGAGACCCTATGTTGGCAAAAGGCGACTAGGGGATGGAGATCCTATGTCTAAAATCTCAACTAGGGGTTGGAGACCCTATGTTGGCAAAAGGCGACTAGGGGATGGTGATCCTATGTCTAAAAATCTCAACTAGGGGTTGGAGACTATAAGTTGGCAAAAGCCGACTAGGGGATGGATACCCTATGTCTAAAAGATCTTAACTAGGGGTTGGAGACCCTATGTTGGCAAAAGCGACAAGGGGATGGAGACCCTATGTTTAAAAATTCTCAACTAGGGGTTGGAGACCCTAGGTTGGCGAAAGGCAACTAGGGGATGAAGACCCTATGTCTAAAAATCTCAACTAGGGGTTGGAGACCCTATGTTGGCAAAAGACGACTAGGGGATGGAGACCCTATGTCTAAAATATCTCAACTAGGTTTGGAGACCCTATGTTGGCAAAAGTCGACTAGGGGTGGAGACCCTATGGCTAAAAATCTCAACGAGGGGTTGGAGACCTTATGTTGGCAAAAGGCGACTAAAGTGGAGACTCTATGTCTAAAAAATCTCAACTAGGTGCTGGAGACCCTATGTTGGCAAAAGGCAACTTGGGGATGGAGACCCCATGTCTAAAAAATCTCAGCTAGGGGTTGAAGACCCTATGTTGGCAAAAGGCGACTAGGGGATGGAGACCCTATATCTAAAACATCTCAACTAGGGGTTGGAGACACTATGTTGGCAAAAGGCGACTAGGGGATGGAGACCCTATGTCCAAAAATTCTCAACTAGGGGTTCGAGACCCTATGTTGGCAAAAAGGCGACTAGGGGATGGAGACCCTATGTCTAAAATATCTCAACTAGGGGTTGGAGACCCTATGTTGGCAAAAGACGACTAGGGGATGGAGATCCTGTATCTAAAAATCTCAACTAGGGGATGGAGAACCTATGTTGGCAAAAGGCGACTAGGGGATGGAGACCCTATGTCTAAAAAATCTCAACTAGGGGTTGGAGACCCTATGTTGGCAAAATGCAACTAGGGGATGGAGATCCTATGTCTAAAAATTTCAACTAGGGGTTGGAGACCCTATGTTGGGCAAATGCGACTAGGGGATGGAGACTCTATGTCTAAAAGATCTCAACTAGGGGTTGGAGACCCTAGGTTGGCTAAAAGCGACTAGGGGATGGAGACCGTATGTCTAAAAATTCTCAACTAGGGGTTGGAGACCCTATGTTGGCAAAAGGCGACTAAGGGATGAAGACCCTATGTCTAAAAATCTCAACTAGGGGTTAGAGACCCTATGTTAGCAAAAGGAGACTAGGGGTGGAGACCCTATGTCTAAAAAATCTCAACTAGGGGTTGGATACCCTATATTGGCAAAAGGCGACTAGGGGATGGAGACCCTATGTCTAAAAGATACCAACTAGGGGTTGGAGACCCAATGTTGGCAAAAGGCAACTAGGGGATGGAGACCCTATGTCTAAAAATCTCAACTAGAGGTTGGAGACCCTATGTTGGCAAAAGGCGACTAGGGGATGGAGACCCTATGTCTAAAATCTCAACTAGGGGTTGGAGACCCTATATTGGCAAAAGACGACTAGGGGATGGAGACCTTATGTCTAAAAGATCACAACTAGGGGTTGGAGACCCTATGTTGGCAAAAAGCAACTAGGGGATAGAGACCCTATATCTAAAAATTCTCAACTAGGGGTTGGAGACCCTATGTTGGCAAAAGGCGACTAGGGGATGAAGACCCTATGTCTAAAATCTCAACCAGGGGTTGGAGACCCTATGTTGGCAAAAGGCGACTAGGGGATGGAGATCCTATGTCTAAAAATCTTTACTAGGGGTTGGAGACCCTATGTTGGCAAAAGGCGACAAGGGGATGAAGACCCTATGTCTAAAAGATCTCAACTAGGGGTTGGAGACCCTATGTTGGCAAAAAGCGACTAGGGGATGGAGACCCTATGTTTAAAAATTCTTCACTAGGGGTTGGAGACCCTATGTTGGCGAAAGGCGACTAGGGGATGGAGACCCTATGTCTAACAAATCTCAATTAGGGGTTAGATACCCTATATTGGAAAAAGGCGACTAGGGGATGGAGACCCTATGTCTAAAAGATATCAACTAGGGGTTGGAGACCCAATGTTGGCAAAAAGTGACTAGGAGATGGAGACACTATGTCTAAAAATTCTCAACTAGGGGTTGGAGACCTTATGTTGGCAAAAGGCGACTAGGGGATGGAGACCCTATGTCTAAAATCTCAACTAGGGGTTGGAGACCCTATGTTGGCAAAAGGCGACTAGGGGATGGAGATCCTATGTCTAAAAATCTCAACTAGGAGTTGGAGACACTAAGTTGGCAAAAGCCGACTAGGGGATGGATACCCTATGTCTAAAAGATCTTAACTAGGGGTTGGAGACCCTATGTTGGCAAAAGCGACAAGGGGATGGAGACCCTATGTTTAAAAATTCTCAACTAGGGGTTGGAGACCCTATGTTGGCGAAAGGCGACTAGGGGATGGAGACCCTATGTCTAAAAAATCTCAACAAGGGGTTGGAGACCTTATGTTGGCAAAAGACGACTAGGGGATGGAGACCCTATGTCTAAAATATCTCAACTAGGGGTTGGAGACTCTACGTTGGCAAAAGTCGACTAGGGGTAGAGACCCTATGGCTAAAAATCTCAACTAGGGGTTGGAGACCTTATGTTGGCAAAAGGCGACTAGAGTGGAGACCCTATGTCAAACAAATCTCAACTAGGGGTTGGATACCCTATATTGGCAAAAGGCGACTAGGGGATGGAGACCCTATGTCTAAAAGATATCAACTAGGGGTTGAAGACCCTATGTTGGCAAAAGGCGACTAGGGGATGGAGACCCTTTGTCTAAAAATTCTAAATTAGAGGTTGGAGACCCTATGTTGGCAAAAAGGCGACTAGGGGATGGAGACCCTATGTCTAAAATATCTCAACTAGGGGTTGGAGACCCTATGTTGGCAAAAGACGACTAGGGGATGGAGATCCTGTATCTAAAAATCTCAACTAGGGGATGGAGAACCTATGTTGGCATAAGGCGACTAGGGGATGGAGACCCTATGTCTAAAAGATCTCAACTAGGGGTTGGAGACCCTATGTTGGCAAAATGCAACTAGGGGATGGAGATCCTATGTCTAAAAATTTCAACTAGGGGTTGGAGACCCTATGTTGAGCAAATGCGACTAGGGGATGGAGACTCTATGTCTAAAAGATCTCAACTAGGGGTTGGAAACCCTAGGTTGGCAAAAAGCGACTAGGGGATGGAGACCGTATGTCTAAAAATTCTCAACTAGGGGTTGGAGACCCTATGTTGGCAAAAGGCGACTAAGGGATGAAGACCCTATGTCTAAAAATCTCAACTAAGGGTTGGAGACCCTATGTTGGCTAAAGGAGACTAGGGGTGGAGACCCTATGTCTAAAAAATCTCAACTAGGGGTTGGATACCCTATATTGGCAAAAGGCGACTAGGGGATGGAGACCCTATGTCTAAAAGATACCAACTAGGGGTTGGAGACCGAATGTTGGCAAAAAGTGACTAGGAGATGGAGACCCTATGTCTAAAAATTCTCAACTATGGGTTGGAGACCCTATGTTGGGAAAAGGTGACTAGGGTAGGAGACCCTATGTCTAAAATCTCAACTAGGGGTTGGAGACCCTATGTTGGAAAAAGGCGACTAGGGGATGGAGATGCTATGTCTAAAAATCTCAACTAGGGGTTGGAGACCCTAAGTTGGCAAAAGCCGACTAGGGGATGGATACCCTATGTCTAAAAGATCTCAACTAGGGGTTGTACACCCTATGTTGGCAAAATCGACAAGGGGATGGAGACCCTATTTTAAAAATTCTCAACTAGGGGTTGGAGACCCTATGTTGGCGAAAGACGACTAGGGGATGGAGACCCTATGTCTAAAAAATCTCAACTAGGGGTTGGAGACCCTATGTTGGCAAAAGACGACTAGGGGATGGAGACCCTATGTCTAAAATATCTCAACTAGGGGTTGGAGACCCTATGTTGGCAAAAGTCGACTAGGGGTGGAGACCATATGGCTAAAAATCTCAACTAGGGGCTGGAGACCCTATGTTGGCAAAAGGCAACTCGGGGATGGAGACCCCATGTCTAAAAAATCTCAGCTAGGGGTTGAAGACCCTATGTTGGCAAAAGGCGACTAGGGGATGGAGACCCTATATCTAAAACATCTCAACTAGGGGTTGGAGACACTATGTTGGCAAAAGGCGACTAGGGGATGGAGACCCTATGTCTAAATATTCTCAACTAGGGGTTGGAGACCCTATGTTGGCAAAAAGGCGACTAGGGGATGGAGACCCTATGTCTAAAATCTCAACTAGGGGTTGGAGACCCTATGTTGGCAAAAGACGACTAGGGGATAGAGATCCTATATCTAAAAATCTCTACTAGGGGATGGAGATCCTATGTTGGCATAAGGCGACTAGGGGATGGAGACCCTATGTCTAAAAGATCTCAACAAGGGGTTGGAGACCCTATGTTGGCTACTAGCTAAAAGAATTGAACGGGTCAAGGGAGATCCTTCTTTATATGTTGGTGTTAAGGCATTGCAATAGACTCCTAGTAATTAACCTAAAGAAGATTCAGGTAAGAGGCTACAACAACATCAACAACGACCCAGTATAATTCCACAAGTGGGGTCTGGGGAGGGTAATATGTACGCAGACCTTACCCCTACCCCGAAGGGTAGAGAGGCTATTTCCAGGAGACCCTCGGCTCAAAAAAAAAAACAATAGGAGACGATATATTAGTACCATAAAAAATGCGTAATAAAAATAACAACGATAACAACAACAATATATAAGAGATATGGAATATGAAATACCGGATACAAAATACGAAATACGAAATAGGTGGCTGGTATAAGTACAACTAGAGGGAAAGCCCTGCATCAATAGACGACCAATGATATTCCTAGTCTAACTCCTAACTGGATAGTCTCCCTCTATTGTGCTGTAGAAATATTCACACCCTCCCCTAACCTACAACCTTAATGCTCGACCTCCATAATTCCCTATCAAGGGCCATGTCCTCAGTAATCCTAAGTCGCGTCATGTCCTATCTGATCACCTCTCCCCAATACTTCTTAGGTCTTCCTCTACCTCTCCGCGTGCCCACTACAGCCAGTCGCTCACCCCTCCTCACCGTTGCATCAATGCTCCTCCTCTGAATGTGCCCGAACCATCTGAGTCTTACTTCCCGCATCTTGTCCTCCATGGGGGCCACACCCACCTTCTCTTGAATATCTTCATTCCTAATCTTATCCATCCTTGTATGCCCGCACATCCACCTCAACATCCTCATCTCTGCTACTTTCATCTTCTGGATATGTGAGTTCTTTACCGGCCAACATTCAGTTCCATACAACATGGCAGGCCTAACCACTGCTCTATAAAACTTACCTTTTAGTAACGGTGGCACTTTCTTGTCACACAAGACTCCCGACGCTAACCTCCACTTCATCCACCCCACCCCTATACGGTGTGTTACATCCTCGTCAATCTCCCCGATCCCCTGAATAACCGATCCAAGGTACTTGAAACTACCTCTCTTGGGAATGACTTGAGAGTCAAGCCTCACTTCAACTCCCGCTTCTGTCGGCTCAACTCCAAATTTGCACTCGAGGTATTCCGTCTTCGTCCTACTCAACTTGAAACCTTTAGACTCAAGAGCATGTCTCCAAATCTCTAGCCTCTCATTGACGCCGTCTCTTGTCTCGTCAATTAGGATAATGTCATCAGCAAATAGCATGCACCATGGAACCTCCCCTTGAATATGATGAGTCAGTGCATCCATCACCAGGGCAAATAGGAATGGGCTGAACGCAGACCCTTGATGCAACCCCGTAACAACTGGAAAGTGTTCAGAGTCGCCTCCTACTGTCCTAACCCGAGTCTTAGCTCCCTCATACATGTCTTTAATCCCCCTAATATAGTTACTCGGGACCCCTTTATCCTCTAAGCAGCTCCACAAGACCTTCCTAGGCACCTTATCGTATGCTTTCTCCAGATCAATAAACACCATGTGGAGATCCTTCTTCTTATCTCTGTACTGTTCCACCATCCTCCTAACAAGGTGGATAGCTTCTGTGGTAGATCGTCCCGGCATGAACCCGAACTGGTTGTCTGAAATAGACACCGTCCTTCGCACTCTCATTTCTACCACTCTCTCCCAAACTTTCATGGTATGACTTAATAATTTGATGCCCCTATAGTTGTTACAGCTCTGGACATCACCTTTGTTCTTATACAGCGGGACCATTGTACTCCACCTCCACTCTTCAGGCATTCTATTAGTCTTGAATATAACACTAAACAATGCAGTAAGCCATTCCAAGCCTGCTCTACCCACACACCTCCATAGTTCAACCGGAATTTCGTTTGGCCCGGTAGCTCTGCCCCTTCTCATCTTACGCATTGCCTCCATGACTTCATCGATCTCAATGTCCCTACAATTACTTACTTCATGGTGACTGTCGGCATTCCTCGATTCCCCAAGTATAGTATCCTGATCCCCTTCATCACTTAGAAGTTTATGAAAATAGGTTTGCCACCTCCTCTTAATCTGGTCATCTCCCATCAAAACTTTGCCGTCATCATCTTTTATGCACCTCACTTGGTCTAGATACCGCGTTGTCCTCTCTCTCGCCTTAGCGAGTCGGAATAACTTCTTCTCCCCACCTTTGTTCCTTAGTTCCTCATACAGACGAACAAAAGCTGTCGTCTTAGCCTCCGTCACTGCCATCTTCGCCTCCTTCCTAGCTACCTTATACCTATGACTGTTCTCTCTCTTCTCCTCCTCGTCAGTGCTCCCTACTAACCTTAGGTAAGCCGCCTTCTTTGCTTCCACTTTACCTTGGACCACTGTATTCCACCACCAATCTCCTTTGTGTCCACCATGGTGGCCCGTAGATATCCCTAACACCTCTCTCGCCGCCTTTCTTATACAGTCCGCCGTCGTCGACCACATTGTGTTTGCGTCCCCACTACTTCTCCAAGCTCCCATTGCCGATAACCTTCCTTCCAACTCTTTAGCCTTATCCTTAGTTAAGGTGCCCCACCTAATCCTGGGGCGTCCTCGTACTGACCTCTTCTTCCTCCTTACCTTAATACAAATGTCCATCACCAAAAGCCTATGTTGCGTTGAGAGGGTCTCAGTTGGGATAACCTTGCAGTCCTCGCACAACCTTCTGTCGCATCCCCTGAGGAGGAGATAGTCAATCTGAGTCTTCGCCACCGAACTTTGGTAAGTAACCAAATGTTCATCCCGCTTCGTAAAACTCGAGTTTGCAATGACTAGATCGAAAGCCTTGGCAAAGTCTAACAGCGCAATGCCCCCTCCGTTCCGCTCTCCGAAACCAAATCCGCCATGCACCTCAGTGTACCCACCTGCAGATAACCCAATATGGCCATTGAAATCTCCTCCTATGAATAACCTCTCAGAAGGCGGTATACTACGAACTATCTCATCCAACCCCTCCCAAAATTGCATTTTAATATCCTCATCCAAGCCTGCTTGTGGTGCGTACGCGCTAACGACATTTAAAGTACCCTCACCCACCACCAACTTAATAGTCATTAGCCTATCATTCACCCGTCTGACCTCCACCACAGACTCCCTAAGATGGCTATCTACCAGGATACCCACTCCATTCTTACCCCTCAGGACACCAGAGTACCACAACTTATACCCATCCACATTTTTCGCCCTCGATCCGACCCACCTAGTCTCCTGGACACACGCTATATTAATCTTCCTCTTCTGCAGGATTTTCGCCAACTCTATGGATTTACTCGTTAGTGAACCTATGTTCCATGACCCGATTCTCAACCTATAGGCTCCCTTGCCCCCTCTACCTCCCCTGCTACCCGACCCACCCCCTGAACCCCACCCCACACTCCGCCCCACCCGAGGACATGCCCTTATTCTATCATCCCAGACTGTAGCCACTACACCTACAACAATCTAGAGAGGACTCGCTAGTATACAACGTACACAAATCAAACTAGAAGGAAACACGTGGTAACTAGTATCCTAATTTAAAGGTTTAACTATTGCGAAGTAAAGTAACAGTAATTTAGCTAACACCAAAAGGGAAACAGTAAAACGGGAGGTACCAACTCCCGATAACAAAACCTGTGGCTGATTTACTGTGCTCGATGTAGTTGTATGCTCCCGCCCACTTCCTACCACCCTTGCTGACACTCGCCCAGGTTGCTCTCCTTAGCCAGTGCTCGTGCGCCCAACTTGTCTCCAACACTCCAAGAATTCCTGAAAACACAGAAAATACCACGACCCAAAAACCAGAAGGAGCTAATCGCCGCTACCACTGGTCAGCAAAGAAGCAGAGCAAAACGATTGCACTTTTCAATTGAAACAGATGCACCACTAAATTGGGGGAAAATCAGCTAGATAAATCAAAGTAAAATCAAGTAAGAGAAAAAGATAATAACTTTGATCTGAACAAAGACACAACAGATTCTAAAAGGTTTAACGAAAAGAAATGGAATGTTTTCTTGTATTTTCTGATTTTTTGAAGTAACAATTGAAACTAAATAGAACTGATTTTTGTGTGGAGTTTTAAGCGAAAAAAGAAAACAGAAGAAAGAAAATCGAAAATAGCAACCAATTTTTCCTCAAAAATTTCTGCCCGATGCCGTTCTTCGAGTTGAGAAAGAGATATCAAAGCTTCGTCTTTGGGAAGGGAGACGGCAGAAAATATCGATGGCAACACACAATTCAAGCGAATTACAGAAAATTGCAAAAATAATACTCCGTAGTAGAAATCGCAATCTAGGAATCAGAAGCTAAAGGGGCCAAATAATAGCGACATAAATCAACAGAAAACAGCTAACAGAACGCTGACCAGAAGAAGCTGTAAAATATATGAAGGGTAAAGTTAAGAACAAAGAGGGGAGAGGGTAAAGTTAGGAATCAGAAGCTGTAAAACGAATCAGAAGTTTTTACCCCAATTTCTCAAACTGAAATCTGCCGTCATCAGTTTTAAAGACTCCGTCAGATCGGACAAGCTTTTTTCTGAGAAAGATGCTTGTTCAAGAAAATGACAGTGACTTAAGCAGCGGAGTAGGTCCGATTGTTCCTTCTCAAATTACTCCAAATTTTTCGGAGTAGGTCCGATTGTTCCTTTCACACCAGTAGAAAGGGCGACGAAAAAAGGAGGAAAGAGAAAGAAAAGCAAGAGAGGAAAAGAGAGAAAAGAAAGGGAGAAGGGATGGGAAAGGAGGGGGGGGGGACTTACCTGTGACTCGCCGGCAACTGGGCGGCGGTGGAGATGAGGGATCGTTGGCAGGTGAACGTTAGAGTGGTACGTTAGAGAGAGAGAAAAAGTCAAAGTTTTACATCTAAAACATCTGAGAAAAAGTCAAAGTAAAACTTTGAAAAAGTCAAAGTTTTACATCTGACAAAAAGTCAGATGTGGTTGGAGACACTATGTTGGAAAAAGGCGACTAGGGGATGGAGACCCTATGTCTAAAAGATCTCAACTAGGGGTTGGAGACCCTATGTTGGCAAAAGGAGACTAAGGGATGGAGACCCTATGTCTAACAATTCTCAACTAGGGGTTGGAGACCCTATGTTGGCAAAAGGCGACTAGGGGATGGAGACCCTATGTCTAAAAGATCTCAACTAGGGGCTGGAGACCCTATGTTGGCAAAAAGCGACAAGGGGATGGAGACCCTATGTTTAAAAATTCTCAACTAGGGGTTGGAGACCCTATGTTGGCGAAAGGCGACTAGTGGATGGAGACCCTATGTCTAAAAAATCTCAACTAGGGGTTGGAGACTCTATGTTGGCAAAAGGCGACTAGGGGATGGAGACCCTATGTCTAAAATATCTCAAATAGGGGTTGGAGACCCTATGTTGGCAAAAGGCGACTAGGGGATGAAGACCCTATGTCTAAAATCTCAACTAGGGGTTGGAGACCCTATGTTGACAAATGGAGACTAGGGGATGGAGACCCTATGTCTAAAAAATCTCAACTAGGGGTTGGAGACCCTATATTGACAAAAGGCGACTAGGGGATGGAGACGCTATGTCTAAAAATCTCAAATATGGATTGGAGACCCTATGTTGGGCAAATGCGACTAGGGGATGGAGACTCTATGTCTAAAAGATCTCAACTAGGGGTTGGAGACCCTAGGTTGGCAAAAAGCGACTAGGGGATGGAGACCGTATGTCTAAAAATTCTCAACTAGGGGTTGGAGACCCTATGTTTGCAAAAGGCGACTAAGGGATGAAGACCATATGTCTAAAAATCTCAACTAAGGGTTGGAGACCCTATGTTGGCAAAATGAGACTAGGGGTGGAGACCCTATGTCTACAAAATCTCAACTAGGGGTTGGATACCCTATATTGGCAAAAAGGCGACTAGGGGATGGAGACCCTATGTCTAAAAGATATAAACTAGGGGTTGGAGACCCAATGTTGGCAAAAGGTGACTAGGAGATGGAGACCCTATGTCTAAAAATTCTCAACTAGGGGTTGGAGACCCTATGTTGGCAAAAGGCGACTAGGGGATGGAGGCCCTATGTATAAAATCTCAACTAGGGGTTGGAGACCCTATGTTGGCAAAAGGAGACTAGGGGATGGAGATCCTATGTCTAAAAATCTCAACTTGGGGTTGGAGACCCTAAGTTGGCAAAAGCCGACTAGGGGATGGATACCCTATGTCTAAAAGATCTTAACTAGGGGTTGGAGACCCTATGTTGGCAAAAGCGACAAGGGGATGGAGACCCTATGTTTAAAATTCTCAACTAGGGGTTGGAGACCCTATGTTGGCGAAAGACGACTAGGGGATGGAGACCCTATGTCTAAAAAATCTCAACTAGGGGTTGGAGACCCTATGTTTGCAAAAGACGACTAGGGGATGGAGACCCTATGTCTAAAATATCTCAACTAGGGGTTGGAGACCCTATGTTGGCAAACGTCGACTAGGGGTGGAGACACTATGGCTAAATATCTCAACTAGGGGTTGGAGACCTTATGTTGGCAAAAGGCGACTAGGGGATGGATAACCCTATGTCTAAAAAATCTCAACTAGGTGCTGGAGACCCTATGTTGGCAAAAGGCAACTTGGGGATGGAGACCCCATGTCTAAAAAATCTCAGCTAGGGGTTGAAGACCCTATGTTGGCAAAAGGCGACTAGGGGATGGAGACCCTATATCTAAAAATTCTCAACTAGGGGTTGGAGACCCTATGTTGGCAAAAAGGCGACTAGGGGATGGAGACCCTATGTCTAAAATCTCAACTAGGGGTTGGAGACCCTATGTTGGCAAAAGACGACTAGGGGATGGAGATCCTATATCTAAAAATCTCAACTAGGGGATGGAGATCCTATGTTGGCATAAGGCGACTAGGGGATGGAGACCCTATGTCTAAAAGATCTCAACAAGGGGTTGGAGACCCTATGTTGGCAAAAAGCGACTAGGGGATGGAGACCCTATGTTTAAAAATTCTCAACTAGGGGTTGGAGACCCTATGTTGGCGAAAGGCGACAAGGGGATGGAGACCCTATGTCTAAAAAATCTCAACTAGGGGTTGGAGACACTATGTTGGCAAAAGGCGACTAGGGGATGGAGACCCTATGTCTAAAAGATATCAACTAGGGGTTGGAGATCCTATGTTGGCAAAAAGCGACTAGGGGATGGAGACCCTATGTCTAAAAATTCTCAACTAGGGGTTGGAGACCCTATGTTGGCAAAAGGCGACTAGGGGATGGAGACCCTATTTCTAAAAGATCTCAACTAGGGGTTGGAGACCCTACGTTGACAAAAGGCGACTAGGGGATGGAGACCCTATGTCTAACAATTCTTAACTAGGGGTTGGAGACCTTATGTTGTCAAAAGGCGACTAGGGGATGGAGACACTATGTCTAAAAGATCTCAACTAGGGGCTGGAGACCCTATGTTGGCAAAAAGCGACAAGGGGATGTAGACCCTATGTTTAAAAATTCTCAACTAGGGGTTGGAGACCCTATGTTGGCGAAAGGCGACTAGTGGATGGAGACTCTATGTCTAAAAAATCTCAACTAGGGGTTGGAGACTCTATGTTGGCAAAAGGCGACTAGGGGATGGAGACCCTATGTCTAAAATATCTCAACTAGGGGTTGGAGACCCTATGTTAGCAAAAGGCGACTAGGGGTGGAGACCCTATGTCTAAAAAGTGTCAACTAGGGGTTTGAGACCCTATGTTGGCAAAAGGCGACTAGGGGATAGAGACCCTATGTCTAAAAGATCTCAACTAGGGGTTGGAGACCCTATGTTGGCAAAATGCAACTAGGGGATGAAGATCCTATGTCTAAAAATTTCAACTAGGGGTTGGAGATCCTATGTTGGCAAAATGCGACTAGGGGATGGAGACCCTATGTCTAAAAGATCTTAACTAGGGGTTGGAGACCCTATATTGGCAAAAATCAACTAGGGGAGGAAGACCCTATATTTAAAAAATCTCAACAATGGGTTGGAGACCCTATGTTGGCAAAAGGCGACTAGGGGATGGAGACCCTATGTCTAAAAATCTCAACTAGGGGATAGGAGACCCTATGTCTAAAAAATATCAACTAGGGGTTGGAGACCCTATTTTGGCAAAAAGCGACTAGGGGATGAAGACTCTATGTCTAAAAAAAATCTCAACTAGGGGTTGGAGACCCTATGTTGGCAAAATGTAGAAAATTGAGATTGAGAATTCTGAACTACCATTTTTTTAAAATTTTCTTCTTATCTCTTTTTTTCATTTTATTTTCCTTTTTTTCTTTTTATTTCATGGAATGAGTAAATGCGGGAAAAAAAAATTGGAGGGGACTTCCCTTCTTTATGGATTGTTGCTGCAACGCTGTTCCTAGCAACTTGCGCATTTTCATTTTTTTTCTTTTTTGGTTGTACCTGCTTCTTGTATGGTTGCTTTGGATTGCACCTGTTTCAAAATTTTCAAACAAAGAACAATTGTTAGTTTGAAACGCTGGTTGGTTTTGTGGCCTTGATTGTTTTTGATCACTCGATCTCGGCCCAACTCTTTTGGTGAGAACCTCTGCTGCTTGCTGGCTTTTCTGAAAATTGATCTCTATCCTAAAACCGAGGAACTCAAATTTCCAAACTTTCCAGATGATGGTTCACCCGTGTGGGGCTTGGGCCCTTTCACCTTAATCTGCCGCTAGGGGCTTTTGAATTTGGATTTCTTTTCATTGTCAATAACTTTGATTTCAGAGCATCGGTCATCATGGCCAGTCGGGATCAACTTGATGCACCCGCTAAGGCTAGGTACTTTTCTTTGGACTTGGATTTTATTAAGCAGAACCATGTAAAACCAATCTTGCCACCTTTTCTTTGTAATATTTTCGGAACAGAGTTAAGCCGAAAGGGATTCAAAGAAAAGTAAACAAAGGACAAGAAAGTGAATTTAAGGAGAAGTTTCCCTTTCGGGGAGGAAAGAAGGACTTATCTGGAGTGCATGCAGACTTCAATATACATGACATGGTTCTTGGACTGGATACCTGATCTGCACAACTATCCAACTTCTGGTAAACCCATTGCGACCCATGTTTTAAAATCGAGAAACCTTTAGGACTCTTTCAGTACCAATGGTGGTGAGGGATTTCTTCTTTTCGATCGACAACGCCCTTTGCGGGTTTTTGCCAACCGACCTCTCTCATTTCTCTTCTCACTGTCGCCTTATAGTGCTTTTGACGAGTTTCCACTAACAAGACTCTCTCATTTCAATTTCTCTGCTCACCAACGCCTTACGGTGCCCGTAGGTTTTCACCAATAAGACTCTCTCATTTTATTTCTCTCATCTTGATTGCATCAGATCCAAACCGCCACGTCCTTTGATTTTGAACACCTTTCACCGATTGATCGGAAGGACTTGAACAAGGTTTGGGTAAAAAGAACTTGGATCGAATTACAACTTCGGAACCGTTCAGGCGGGATCATCGCCGGACCATTATAACTTCTGCCCCAGTTTCACTTTTTGAGTGAAATTGGATTTTTGTTTTGGTGTGACTGAACCCCAGAGAGAGGCTGCCTACATATCCTTTCAGAATCAAGTCGAACGTAGTTTAGGGAAACATTTTTGTTTTTGTTATTTTGTTGTTTATCATTTCTTTTTCTTTTTTACAAACGTCTTCAAGTTCCAAAGAGTGTAATGAAAGAAAGGTGATCGGCTCAAAGGGTTAGCAAAGGATTGAAGTGTTTGGGGTAGCGAGAATGAAAGCCTTTGTCATCCCAATCGGATAATGTTATTGCTGCAGAAGGATTAGACATAATACCTTTTGACTGTGTCTGCATTTATAGCTGTTTCGGGGTAATTCCCTTCGATGTCTCCCAGGTATAACGCCCTTTTTGGCAACAATTTTCTGATAATGTATGACCCTTTTTAATTAGGAGCAAACTTTCCTTTTGCTTCCTGTTGATGGGGGAGAATACGCCTTAAAAAAAGTTGCCCCACTTCAAAGTTTCTAGGCCGCACTTTCTTGTTGTAGGCACATGCCATTCTTTGTTGAGACAACTGCCCGTGGCAGACTACGGCCATTCGCTTTTCATCGATCATGGTTAACTGTTCCAGATGGGTTTTTACCCACTCACTGTCTTCAATTTCAGCTTCAACAATGATCCGAAGAGAAGGGATTTCAACTTTTGCGGGTATTATAGCTTCAGTGCCATAAACCAAAAGATACGGCGTTGCTCCAACTGATATGTGCACAGTAGTGCGATATCCCAACAATGCAAACGACAACTTTTCATGCCACTGCCTGGAACTTTGAATCATCTTTCTCAAAATCTTTTTGATGTTCTTGTTTGCTGTTTAGACGACACCATTGGCTTTGGGCCGATAAGGGGTGGAGTTCTGATGCGTTATCTTGAATTGTTCACATATCTCCCTCATCAAATGACTATTCAAGTTCGCAGCATTATTCGTAATGATAGCCGCAGGGATACCAAAACGGCAGATGAGATTGGAATGCACAAATTCTACCACGGCTTTCTTGGTGACAAATTTGAGAGTAATTGCTTCAACCCACTTTGTGAAGTAGTCGATAGCGACCAATATGAATCTATGCCCATTTGAAGCTGTTGGCTCGATCGGCCCATTGACATCCATGCCCCAGGCAACAAATAGCCAAGGTGCTGACATGGGATGCAGTTCTGTAGGCGGTGCATGAATCAAATCATTGTGCACTGACACTGATGACATTTCCGGACGAAACTGAAGCAGTCTTTTTCCATAGTCATCCAATAATAACCTGCTCAGAGGATTTTCTTTGCCAAAACAAACCCGTTCATGTGGGGTCCGCACACTCCTGCGTGCACTTCATACATGATTCTTCCGACCTATTAGGCGTCAACACATCTTAACAAGTTGAGATCCGTAGTCCTTTTGTACAAGACATCACTACTCAAGAAGAAACCACTTGCGAGCCTTCTAATGGTCCTCTTTTGGTCTCCACTGGCCTGCTCGGGATATTCTTTAGTTTTCAGAAATATCTTGATATCATGGAACCATGGTTGAATATTTGGTTCTGCCTCAACCGTATTGCAGTAACCATGCCTTTCCCAGATTTGGATTTCCAACGGGTCAATGTGGGCATTGTCTAGGTATGGCAACATCGAGGCCAAAGTAGCGAGTGCATCAGCTAACTCATTGTGAAAATGAGGAATTTACCTGAACTCAACTAACTTGAACCGTCTGCTAAGATCTTCCACATATTGCCTGTAGGGAATAAGTTTGACATTTCGAGTTTCCCATTCTCCCTGAGCTTGTCGGATAATCAGATCCGAATCTCCCATGATTAACAATTCTTTGACATCTTGGTCGATTGCCATGTTCATACCCATAATGTAGGCTTCATATTCGGCAGTGTTGTTTGTGCAGAAAAATCAAAGTCGGGCTGTGGCTGGATAATACTGACCAATGGGTGAGATCAAGATTGCCCCAATTCCAACACCTTTTGAGTTCAAGGCCCCATCGAAGAACATTTTCCAAGCTTTGGTGTCTTCTAATGTCATCTCAACTGAATTTACCTCTTCATCCGGGAAGTAGGTGCTCAAAGGCTGGTATTCATCATCAACAGGGTTTTCAGCCAGGTGATCTGCTAAAGCCCGGGCTTTCATTGTCGTGCGGGTGACGTAGACTATGTCAAATTCAGTGAGCAGGATCTTCCATTTTGCTAACCTCCCTACAGGCATTGGCTTCTAGAATATGTACTTTAGAGGATCCAACCTGGTGATGAGGTAAGTGGTATAGGCCAGCAGGTAATGCCTAAGCTTCTGAGCAACCCAAGTTAGGGCACAGCAAGTCCTTTCGAGCAGGGTGTATTTGGATTCATAACTTGTGAACTTTTTTGCTCAAATAGTAGATCACCTGCTCTCTTTTCCCGGTCATGTCATATTGCACGAGGACACAGCCAAAAGAATTTTCCAAGACCGTCAGATACAAGAACAAAGGCCTCCCCAGTTCAGGTGGGACCAAGACTGGCGGGTCGATAGATATTCTTTGATTTTGTCAAAATCTTCTTGGCACTCATTTGTCCATTTAATTGGTGCATCTTTCTTTAACAACTTGAAGATGGGTTCACATGTAGAAGTCAATTGAGCATTGAATCGGCTAATGTAGTTCAACCTTTCCAACAGGCTCATAACCTCTTTCTTGGTTCTTGAAAGAGGCAAATATCGAATAGACTTTATCTTTGTCGGGTCTAACTCGATGCCCCTCCGACTGACTATGAATCCCAAGAGTTTGCCAGACGGAACCCCAAATGCACATTTGGCTAGATTTAGCTTCAAATCATATTTACGTAGCCACTCAAAGAATTTTCTCAAGTCTCGGACATGGTCATCCTGGGTCCTGAATTTGATGATCACATCGTCTACATACACCTCAATTTCTTGGTGCATCGTGTCATGGAAAATGCAGTCATGGCCCTCATATAAGTTACCCCGGCATTCTTCAGACCAAAAGGCATGACCCTATAACAGTAGGTGCCCCAGGGTGTGGTGAAAGATGTCTTTCCCGCATCCTCTTTATCCATCAACACCTGGTGATATCCTACATAACAATCCACGAAAAACTGTATCTCATGTTTGGCGTAGTTATTAACAAGGATGTGGATGTTTACCAACCGAGAAATTATCCTTGGGACTTGCTTTGTTCAGATCTCTGTAGACCATACACACTCGAGTTTTCCCATCTTTCTTTGGCGCTGGAACTACATTGGCTAACCATGTGGTGTATAGAACCACTCAAATCACCCCCGCTTTCAACTGTTTTATGACATCTTCTTTAATCTTGTCACTGATATCAGTTTTGAACTTTCTTTGCTTTTGCTGGACAGAGGGATAATCGGGGTAGGTTGGCAACTTGTGAACCACCAAATCAACACTTAGTCCCGGCATGTCATCGTATGACCAAGCAAACACATCTTTGAATTCAAACAAAAGTTGGATCAATGTGTCCTGGGTTTTTTCATCTGTGTACATGCTTATCTTGGTTTCTTTGACTTCTTCAGAACTACCCAAATTCACCGGCTCGGTATCATTTATGTTCGGCTTAGTTTTATTCTCAAATTTTTCCAATTCTCGATTTATTTCCTTAAAAGCCTTTTCTTCATTATATTCCGGTTCTTGGTTCATTATTTCACAATTAGACAACGTGTTTGGATCTGGGCATGAAGTCCGCAAGCATGTCATGTTATTTAAAGCCGCGTTATTAGAACTGAAAGAAAAAATAAGAGAGAAAAATAACAAAAATCAGAAAGAATAAAGAGAGATGAACGATGAAATATTGATTTCATTTCATTGAATTTTTGAAGATAACAAGGTTTATATTGGAAATTAAAGACAGGAAACTAAAGAAAAACATCCGAGTTATACCCTGAAATAACTCGTAATGCAGAAAAAGTGGCAGGACTGGACTATCGGGATTCCCGTCTAATTGGGAATGGAGTAGCCTTCCAATTTTGTAATTTGTCATTGGGCCTCATATACAGCACCTCAGCGGTGCTCGAGCCTTCTCCCCGTTGGACCATGTGGGTTTCATACAGCATCTGCCTCACAGCCCTACAAATTTCTTCAATTTCCTTGGCCGTGAAGGCCTTATCTTCCTCTTCCTCATTCTACTTGGTCCTGACGAAAGTTCTATAAAGGTGAGAAACCAGCTGAGGCAAAACCCAACCATTGTTCTTTCGTTTATCTTCCCATTTGTCATCAACTAGCATGGGTTGGAAACCTACCCCAAAGAACTTCTTGCTAGCAGCCAGAGTGATAGTTTCGGCGATTCCTTATAATGACGTCCCGAGCCCCTTCCCGAGTTTGTAACCATGCCTGATCATTTCCTTGGCAACCATAATTGACGCATTTGAGAGAAAGGGTTGAAGACAAGGGTTTCCTTCTTCACATTGGTACGCGAACATAATCTCGAAAGCTTGATAGACTATATGTTCACTTTCTTCCCTAGCTTCGAGACATGGGACCGACGAGTCCTGGTAAATTGATTGCTCATCTTCCCTGTGAACTACAATCTCCTGATCTTCATGTTCGAAATTCACCACCTGGTGGAGAGTAGAAGGCACAACCCCTGCTGCGTGAATCCAAGGTCTTCCCAAGAGGAAATTATAGGAAGTGTCCATGTCCAAGACTTGTAAGGTCACCTCGAAATCCATTGACCCAATAGTCAGAATTAAATCAACCTCGCCTATGGTATCTCTTTTGATGCCATCAAAGGCACGCACGTAGACGTTGTTGGGCCTGATTCTCTCAATACCGATCTCCATTCGTTGTAGAGTTGAGAGAAGGAAAATGTCTACTCCAGAACCACCATCTAGCATGACCCTTTTCACATAATATCCCTCATATTTAACTGTTAGATAAAGGGCTTTGTTGTGGGCGGCCCCTTCCAGGGGAAAATCATTCTTGCTGAAAGAGATGTGATTGACTGCAAAAAACCTTTCTGCTATACTCTCCAACTATTCCACAGTGGTTTCAATGGGTATATATGCTCCATTGAGAGTTTTGATAAGCACTTTTTGATGTTCAGTTGAATTCATCAGCAGAGACAACAAAAAGACTTGAGTAGGAGTCTTTCGGAGTTGGTCAATTATCTCGTAGTCTGCCATTTTCATTTTTCGGAAGAACTCTTCTGTTTCTTCAGCACTCACTGGCTTCTTGAGTGGGAAACACTTCTTCGTGGCATTATTCACTTCCTCCAGATTTAGGTATTTCTCTGCTGGGTTATATTCCTTAACTTCTCCCGAGATCTCTTTACCCCTGTAAGTTACTACCGCCTTGTTGTAATTCCATAGAACGACAATGGGATCTGTCACAGGCCTCTGTGGTGCGCGGCCAATAACCACAGGCTCATTCAGCCTTGTTGAAATTACTGGCCCCGCACCACGTAGGTCCCTTTAGACACATACATTTTAGATCCCTTGTTTAGCTCAAACCTTCTTGGAGGGCTCAATGACATCTGTTCTTTCTTGTTGCCCAGGGGAACATAGAGAACAACATCTTTTCAAGGCGCTGCCCCAATTTCAGTTTCCACTTTCTTTTCTATTTTTTGAGGGGTGGGTTTACTCTTCTTCTCCCCTTGTCTTGTTTTGAGATAGCCTTTGGCTTCTTTTCCACATCGGCTATGGCAATGATGACTTTTAGAGCTGGGTCAAACTCTATATCTTCACAAATCATTCCAATAACTGGCCCGTTGTTGTGAGCCAGTAATGGATTGTTGGTTACATTAGGAACGTCTTCGTCCTTCAGCACTATCCGCTTTTGTTCTATGAGGATTTCCACAACCCTTTTCAAGGTCCAATAGTCATCTATATCATGCCCTTCTGCCCCCGAGTGGTAAACACATCGAGTATCGGCTTTGTAAGCGGGCGACGTTGGGTTCTGCCTGGTTTGGGGTACAGGCTGCAGCAAACCCATCTGGACAAGTTTGGGGAAAAGGCTGGAATATGACTTGCCAATGGGTGTAAATTTTGCCATCTTGGGTGGTTCGCGGGCACGGGCATTGTAGGGGAAGTTGTTCTGTGGAGGTTAGGGATTATACTGAGCTTGGTGAGGAGGTTGATTTTTGGGAAATGGAGCTCGGTTTTGATTGAATTATTGTTGTGGCCTAACGTAGGGTTGGGCATTCATCACTGCATATGGCTAAGGAACTATAGCATAGGCCACATCCTGATGGAGATAGTAATGTTGTGGGGTTCTTTCAAGGTAATAAGGTCTGGGTGGACGTGGTTTTCTTACACTTGAAGTTGCCATTGCCGCTTCTTCCTTCTTCTTTTGGTTTGCTACACCTCCAGACCCGCCTTGAATTGCTTGGGATATAGCCCTTATAGCAGACTGACTCAAGATGTGCCCTGTTATTAAACCATTCTCGACCATTTCACCAATTTTGATGGCCTCGGCAAACGACTTCCCCATCGCAGACATCATATTCCGATAATAATCAACCTCTTGGGCTTGAAGAAAAACGCTAACCATCTCTGTTTCGTCCATTAAAGGTTTGACTCTGGCCGCTTGTTCACGCCATTTGACAGCGTACTCTCAGAAGCTTTCCGAGGACTTCTTCTTGAGGTTCGGCAATGAGTTCCTGTCAGGGGTAATGTCGATGTTGTATTGAAATTGCCTGATAAAATCCCAAGCCAGGTCATCCTAAATATGCCACCGAGATATATCCTGATCCATGTACCATTCAGAAGTAATGCCGACCAGGCTCTCTCTAAAATATGCCATGAGAAGCTCCTCTTTTCCGCCTGCTCCCTGCAATTGGTTGCAGTATCTTTTGAGGTGGGCTATGGGATCCCCATGCCCGTCACACTTTTCAAACTTCAGGGTTTTGAAACCCAAGGGTAAATGTACGTGTGGGAACATACACAGGTCAGCGTAGGATACGCTCTTTTTCCCTCTAAAATCCTGTATATTTTTGAGACTCTGCTCCATGCTCCTCATCTTTCTGGTAATCTCCTCTTGTTTAGGGTTTTTTGTGGTTTTCTCCTGCCCCGCAATAAACTCGTACCGGGGTGGATGGGGGTAAAAATTAGTAGTGAACTGGGTAGGTTCTAGTGGGAAAGATGTTGCTTGAAATGTGAAGAAAGATGGATCGAAACTAGGCCTGGGTAGAGCGGGTTCTGCCGTAGCTGAACAAGGTGGCGTAGTGAATATGTGTGAGGCCGCACCAGAAGTTAACACTTGGGGGCGAGCCTCAAAAGATGTTCCAGCAAAGTGGGCTGAGATGGTAGGATATCCTAGTGGGGTATTTGGATAACTTATGGGAATGTTGGAAGTCCCACTTGCCCTGGGAAACAGCTTAGGGAATCCAGGTATCGTACTTGGTGGTTCTCTTCCGTTGACCCAGGCGTCCCACATTTCCATCATGCGGAAACGCAGAATCCTCTTTTCCTCAGCAGTAGCTGACTCAGAAGTTGGGATGGCCGAGATCGGGCTAACCTCCAGGATAGGGATTGTTGGCAGCTGACTTTCCGAAGACATTTCAACACTTCCTTTTGACCTTGTGAAGTGCGGATGTGAAGCCACATTACCACAAAACCAACTACCTTAATATAAAATTTGTACTTAATAGTAGACAACAAACCGGTCAGTTTGAAGCAATTAACACATAAGTAATCGCACGTTGGGGTGTGATGCACCTATACAGTTAAATGTGTTTCTATATGTTTCGCAACGGTTGCATGTTTCATCCCGGGCTTATTTCCCCAATTTTCTTTTCTTTCCACTTTGGCCTTTTGATGACTCTCCTCTCATTCCCATTTTCCTTTCTTTTCTTTCCTTGCTTTTTTTCTTTTTTCTTTGGCTCTCTTTTTCTTTCTTTTTGGTTTTTCTTTCGGTTTTTTCCTTCCACATACCTCTCTTATTTGAGTTATTTACAAAAATCATAACCGGATCCGATGAGGATTGCCTACGTATCATGATGCCGCGTGAATTAGATCATTACGTAGTTCAAGAAATAAGTACGAAAAATAAGGAAACAATTTTTTGGAATTTTCAATTTTTATTAATAAAACTCCTAAACTTTTCTATTACAAAAGACTCCAACATACTCATTTCTTGGAATTTTAAAAACTACAAACAAACTCACAAGAAAATTTTAAACTAAAAACTGAAATACAGACTCGATAAATGAAAAATCAAGAGTATATAAGTGCTTTGACTACTGGGGCCCGTGGGACATTATTCGGTCTTGCCACGGGCCTATGTGCAAGATCCCCTTAAAGACACTCCAGATCACTCATTATTTGGCGGACAAATGTCATTACTGCAGCAAAGAAAGTGGTTCGAGTCATGTCCTCACATTCGTGGCATTTCATGACGATGTAGTAGGCAATTGCTCTAACCATCTCATGGATAATACCCTTTTCTTAGAGCAAATGCCTGATTTGCTGATTCCGAGCTTTTAACACTTGGGTGTCATGGTGATTTTGATTCTGCAACTATTGCATATCTTCCTCCGCCTGGGACATCAAAGCATAGCAATGTTCCCTTTCGGCTTTAAAGTTCCTAGCTTGTTTGACCGCCGCATTTTCAAGGGTAGTTAACTTTCTCTTCAAATCGGTGACTGTCCCCTCATATTTTCTCTTCAATTGCCGCACAATTTTAGTCTGTCCTTCTACATTCTTTTCCAGTTGTGCTCGGACTCTTGCTAGACTAGACACATATTTTTCTAAGTCATCTTGACACTCAATTACTTCCTTTCGAAGACCACTTATAAGCCTTTCATCTACTCGGCTTCTTTCCTGGTTTTTAGTAGCTATTCTCATTTTTTGGATCTGAGCTTTAAGGGCTTCATTTTCCTGGGCCAACTTCTTCTTTTCCCCTTTATCTGCAGCAGCTTGGACACTATTGTCAAACTTGAGGTTCTTGATTTGTCCTTCCAATTTACTTATCTTGGCCCTATAGCTTGCTTCTTTCGTCAACCAATCCCATTGCTCCCGCGAGCCGTCAGTGAATTGCTGGACGTGAGATCTTTTAGCAGGCCTTTCGGGCTCTCGAGGGATTTGAAACCTTTTACTGAACCAATTCATGTAATTAGGGTCTACCTCACCTTTAGATAAATCCCACACCAGAGTCTTAGGTTCTGGAAATCTGCACTCATTCCAAACTTGACGAACTCTTCATTTTGGGAATATAGCATTTGGGCCCAACTCGACGACTTGTCGACTCGGATCTTCGTCATGGGGAATAGTTTGAAACCTGCCCAGTTGGCGCAAAACCCGGTGAGAACATATGGTTGAATGCTCCAGAGGCCCATTAGGAGAAGATAGCACACCTCGGCTGCCATGTATATGACTTCGATGACAGGGAGCCATCCGAAAGTCCACTCAATTTTGTCCGAAGTTAAAGAACTCAAGTGTGCAAACCAAGCCTCTGTACCCTCTGGAAATTCAATGCCCACCACTCAATTTTCAAACTCTTTGATGCAATTCAAACCAGTCATGCTGTAGTTCATATACCCGACACGGTGACAGAGATGTTCTTGTATCCACAGTTGTAGGAGTAAGTTACAGCCCTGGAAGAATTTTCCCCCTTCTCGGCAGATGGTCAAAGCTCGGTAAATCTCAGATAAGATCATTAGAACCAGGGTGCCATTAGCTTTCTTGATCATGACATCAACCATTCCCATGAGACCCAATTCTATGTTGTCGCCTTTTCTCAGACAGATTATGACACCCAAGAATGCTACTATAAAGGCCAGGCCCCACCGTGCCTCCCATTTATCTTTGTTTCCTGCATGGGTCAGACCAGTATTCGGTGCTTCAAAACCTTGGGGATTGCCATCGCGCTGGCACAAGAATTGGAAAGTGCAAAACCCTTCGGATAATTCCCATCCTGAACCTCTCGGCTTATACTCAACATATCTAGAAACTTGTAAGGAGACACTGTTCTTGGTGACACCGGGTACCGACTTCTAAGATTTCTGCTAAGGCCGGCATAGCCCGCAATTTCCTCCAGCATGGGGGTGAGCTCAAAATCAGAAAAGCGAAACACATTGTGAGTCGGGTCCCAAAAAGGTATCAAGGCCTCGATCACATCCGATCTGGACTTGATTTTCAAAAGTCCCACGAGACCACCCAAAACTTTTACCACAGTCCCTCTGCTGCCTTTTCCTAAATCGTTCCACCACATGTGGAGCTGTAAGGGGATTTCCTCAAGAGCTGCGAAGGGTTCATTTTCATTTGTCCTCATCCTGCACATTTATTAGGGTGATTGGTTAAGAAATCATAATTTGTTTAACTCAAGAAAAGGTTAACAATTTTTTTTCTTTTTGTTTTTCAAAAATTTTCAATTCAAAATAAAAACTCGGTCTTTGCAAATACGGCCCTTGAGTACTTCGGAAAAGAAGATTTTAAGGCTATGTATGCTAACCGGCCAAAAATTTGAAAAAGAGACCGTAGGTGGCTGTTCTTGTAAAAATAGTCTTCCAGCGTCCTTTTGGAGACATTTGACTATTTTAGACAAGAATGGCATCACCTTACTTATTTATGATGAAACAATAAAAACTTTTGTTCTTTTTGGGTTATTTTTGCAAAAATGAAGTTGGACCTGATGGGGGTTGCCTATGTATCCCACATCCGGTGAGAATCAAACTGGTGTAGTTCGGGCAGATTTGACATAATAAAACAATACTAAATATATATATCTCTCTCTCTATATATATATATAAACAAAATTCTCCCTTTTTTCAAAAAGTTCGGTACCTTTTGAACATCAGATTTTTTTCAAAAACAAGTAATTATCTCTCTAGCCCTCAAATTGATTTTCCTTTTTCCCCAACTTATATCCTATTATTCATAAGCCGGTCAACATGCAAATTCGAAGCAAATAAATGCACAAGTAGCAAGTAGAGTGCATCAGGATGGTCTTTTCATTTCGAATACACCTGTCCTAGACAGACCCAACCCCTGTGTTGAGTCTCTACAGTCAAATGCACATGATGCAAACAAATGTTCCTACTAGGGATCCGGCATGAGGGTTTGTTATACTAGGTTTAAAAACCTGGGTTTATTGTTCTAGACCTGGCTTACCCGAGCGGACAGCTCGAGCCGAGGGGGGGCAGCGTACCGGGAATACAGAAGCTTCACCGGCTTTGCAACTTGTCCGAACCTCGTTCTAAAATTGGGATAAGACTCTAACAGAAAAGAAGTCACACGAAGTGCACACTTCCCAGATGATTTAGAAGACTCAGAGAGAGGAGGGTTTCGTAGCAATTTATATACAGTCCAAACAATATCAAAGCGGTAAAAGCGGCATTTAGCACATTAGGCTCAACATGTAAAAATCAGATAAAACAAGCCAACTATAACAGTTATTCTAAGCTCGAATTCTTGAACCCTGAACCACAGATTTTGGGTTTGGGTCCCCAGCAGAGTTGCCAGAGCTGTCACACCTCCTTTTTACATACCTGAGGGTATATAAGGGAGTTTTCCAATTTAAGTGACATTATTCGAAATGAGATTATTTTATTTAATTTCTCAGAGTCGCCACTTGGAATATTTTAATTGGTGTCCCAAGTCACCGGTTTATTTATAAATCCCAAATTGAGGAAAATCGACTTTCCTTTTGAAGTCTGCGAACCAGAAATTCTAAGTAAGGAATTCTGTTAACCCGGGAGAAGGTGTTAGGCATTCCCGAGTTCCGTGGTTCTAGCACGGTCGCTTAAACTATTACAATTGGCCTATTATCTGATTTTACTACATGTTTTAGCCTATGGTACAATTTGTTAACTTATTAACCGCTTTTAATTATTTTTAGGAAGATTCAACATTATTTAAAACACGCTTTGAACCACGCCACATGAAATGCACCCGCGGTCCACGACACATTTTATTTAACGTTGTTAAGAATTAAAATTGGGTCACATGAAATGCACACCCGAATTTAATAAATAAGAGAAAATCAATTTAAAGAACGCGCCTAAAGCAACTCAGAAATTTCAAATTAACAACAAAAGTTTGCAAGGGCCATGGAAAATTCAATTGATGGCACACCCCGATTTTAAAAGAGTTAGTGTTAATTACATGAGGGCCATGGGTTATCTAATTTTGTACTATGGCACACCTCGATTCTAATTTTAAAGTATGTTCGAATTAATCTTTTGAGGGCCATAAATTATATCTTACTTAATATTGCACGCCTCAGTCTAATTGTTCAAATGATTTCTTATTTTTAATCATGAGGGCATAAACTATTAGTGTTATTTAATATGGCACACCTCACTTAAGCAAGCAAATTATTTTAAACAACGTAGTTAAAGCTATCGACTGCGGGAAGAATGTAAGATTCACATTTATATTGAATTAGCAAAATGGCCAAACTATGATTCTATTTTAAAATAAAATCGATCTCTTCCCCTTAATGTTCAACCTTCTGCTGCCTAACTAACTCTTAATTCAATCAAATTCAGTGGTTAAATTATCGTAACAACTAACTAATTCCTAAATCCACATTCACAACCATAATGAAGGCAAACTAAGGACCCAAATGGGCTAGTTCAAAATAGATTGGCAATGAGCATGCCTCAACTTGCACAACTTGAATTATAGTCAAGGATATTAATGAAAGCTACAGAACAATGTCGTAAACACACAACAAGCATACAACCACAAACTTTGATATGCATCCCAATAAAAGCAAGCTGAAGAAATATTGTGGCATTGGCAGTTAAGATGAGCTAGAAGAAAACCTTTTAGTATTGCAAAATTCTGAGTAAAGCCATTAAATATCCATTCAACATTAAATAATGAACTAACAGATGCACCCCTGAAGTTGAATCACACACTATAATGAATATGTAATCCTATTGCTATAGTAATTCATATGCAATTATCCTTATCTCTAAAATAATTCATGACTTATAGCCGAACAGTAACATGATTCCCGAAATAAAGAATACATTTACTAGTACGAATTCCAACTGTAAATTTCTGACCTCAAACCTATACATATTCTCTTAACAAATTCAAACAAATCCCTACAACAAACACTGACTTCGACAGGCTAAAACAGATCTGAAACATGTTTAGTTCTACTGAAATTTCTACTACACTGTTTCTCCATAATCCACACATACGAAGGCATTTGTCCAATACTATAAACAGAACTTAAAACTATAATAGATAGGAGCAAACATACGCATGAAGAGAATTAATTATTTACAGAACCAAATGGTGCAGAAATAACATCTAATGAACAGATACGTCATTGATTTTCAACTCAATCAAACAACTTCAATCCTTTCATTTCAACATGTCACGGGGTTCAGTGAACACCTGATTAACAGCCAAAACAACAAAGGAAATGAGCTCAAAATTAAGAAGAGGACAACAACAAAGTATCAGCAACTAAAGCAGCCAAACATCAGCAACTACTCAGCCTTTTGAACCAACTTCGAACCCAGAATCAATGCAACTTTTAGAGCTTTTAAAAAATCTGACTAACATGGAACTTAAGGAGCAGAAACCAACCAATTCTAAGCAAATTTCAGTATTTTAGAGTCTAGAAGAAGCTCAGTTGTTCCTAAAGTTTTCTAGTATTTTTCAGTGTCTAAAAAAATCTCCCTTGATTAGGAAGTAAAGGCCTTTTATAGAGAGCAACTAGGGCATCAAAAGTGAGTCAAGTCATTTGCCTTTTACTCCTTTTCACATTTTCGTTTTTGCTAGTTAATCCCTAATTTAAAATTCTATTTTTGAAAACAGTCCCAACCTACCTTCCTAACAGCTTCCTAAATTAGTTAGGCAAGATTCCCTCAACTAAAATCCCTAGACTACCCTTAAAACCCATGTTAATTACCTCAACATAGATATGGGTCAATTTGACCCAAGGCTAAACAGACATGGGCTTGCAAAACCCAGGCTAATCCCCCTCTCTTTGGGCCTCTGATTAACAGAGCCTCAACCAATTCATAATTCAAGCTCATAAAATTAATGAGCCAACCGGATTTGCCCAAAAGAAACCAGAAAACCTTTGAAATGAAACCAAAACAAAAAAAGGAAAAGGAACTAATTAAGAACCAAGATAGAACAACTAAACTTCCTATTAATCTAATCATGCAACAATACTGATTAAAAATAAAAACATAATAAAGAAAAAGAAAAGAAAAGACAGAAAGAGATGAAGATGAGAAGTAACAAATGAAAAAATGAAGAAAAGAAAAGCAAACAGAAAAAGAAAAAGTACCGAAGAGGACGTTTGGACAGTGGAGGTCGAAAAACTCTTCAACACCTTCAATTTTAGCCAATATTGACATTAATCATGTGTTCCCATTGGGAATACACAAATGACATAAATTTTGACCCTAATCCTTCTATGAAATTTGACGATTTGGGAGTTTTGGGATTTTAAGGTTTGGGCTTGACTGCTGCGATTGAAGATTCGAGAACTTCTAGGTGGATTCGAGGGAAGTTAGTCAAGGATTGGGAACGAGGAGGCCATGTGGGTTTTACGGTGTTAATTTGAGGCCGATTTGAGGCGCCGCCGCCACCGGAAAAGGTGAGGGATTTGGGGCGGCGCTAGGATTCCATGAAGGTCTTTGAGAAAGGAGATGAAAGAGAGAGATGGAACTGGGGGGTCTGGCTTTCGGACAGTTATATACTGTCAAACAACTCAGTTCTGAACCGTTTGATTAAATTATATCAAAGGCTCGGATTGAGGGAATTAAAACGGGGTCGTTTAGTTAGACCGGGTATTTTGACCAGGTAAGGCGGGGGTTGGGCTTGGATTGACTGGGTTTTTGGGAAAAATACTCTGGGCCTGTAGAGATTTAATTAAAATGGCCCAAACCAGGTTTCTTTATTTCCTTTTATTTTCTCTTTCAATTTCTATTTTTTTTGTCTTTTTCAAATTAAAATAAAAACCTAAATTAACCCTTGAAAACTAAATCAACCTACCAAATTATATTAAATACTAGACATAATATTTACAATAATTAATTAAGTCCTAAATTTAAAGAAGAACTATAAAATTCAAAATTGAAAGTTAGAAAAATGCAAAAATGAGTTATTTTTTTTGATTTTTCTATTTTTGTAAAACAACTAATTTACTAATTAATTAAAAATATAAAATTAAGTCCTAAATTCAAATGCAATGTATTTTTGTATTTTTAATGAATTAAATAAAAATTAAACGTGCACACAAAAATGCAAATAATCAAAGAAATTCTACAATAATTCCTAAAATAACAAATAATTAAGAGAAAAATCTAATTCTTTGGGGTTCTGTAGGAGTAATTTATGTGAGGCAAAAATCAGGTGCTAATAGTTCCCGGCCCTTGTGTCCTAAAAAATGACTTCAAAGTTGAGAACCCTCCGTCGGTCCCTGGCCGGTGTGAACACGTATCGAGGTATATTTTCTCAATAACAGCAAAACAGTACGAAGCCGTGAAAGAAGACGCAACTGGGGCCCCAAGGTCGTGATACAGATCCCCGCCCCCAAAGAAAGCATCACAACTCATGTTGAGGGGTTTCTAAGTGTTTACACTTACTCTTTTACATTGGGTCCTCTTGACCCAGTTGTCATCGACTTTTGCAAGAGGTACCAGGTTACCCTCGGCCAGGTTCATCCCTCATTCCGGCGTATAGTGATCATGATCCGCTTCTTTTCTAGCAAGGCCGAGGGGTTAGAGTTCACTCTTAACCACCTCATGCAGTTATATCGACCAAAACTTTATCGAGGATTAATCAAGCTTCAACGCCAATCAATAAAGTCATTTTTTACAAGTATCGACGAGGACAAGGATCGAGGTTGGATGAGCCGGTTTGTGCGGGTAAGGACCTGCGACCTCATCCTCGAGGAGAAACTGCTGTTCCCTGAGAAGTGGAACCCCAAATGTAAGTGTTAGCCATTAATCTTCGTGCTTTATTTTTTGCTTTGTGTAACATTTTCATCTGTTATGTAGCGGTTGCCTAGATGTCTCACGCGGTCTGCGACCTTGAAGACTGGGTTCGGAAGCTAGCTGCAATTTCCTCCCATGCCGAACGCTGCTGGCGTGACTTGGAAAAGGGTAGATGGGAGGCTAAAAACCATGGTAATTTTACCCTACGTCTTTTTCTCTAACATTTGATTTTATGTATACCTGACTCCCATTGCGCTAGCCTCAGAGACGTCATTGAATTGAGGCGGGCCCCACCTGGGGAAGAGGTGGTTCCCAAACCGGCCAAGGACAAGAGGAGGAGAAGGGCCTCACCTTCTGATAACCCGAAGTCCAAGAAGAACAAGGCCCGTAAATTTAAGGACGATTCCACCGCTCTATCTACTGACGTAGACCAACAGCTACGAGATGTAGAATAGGAGGGGGAATATGTTGGTTGTGAGTTGGTGCCTCTAAAGAGAAGGAGCGTCAAATCTCCTAAAATAGCTAGGCTAGTGACGGTCGAGGAAACTCATTCTCGGACCGAGGAGGTCTCGGAAGGTACTCCAAGCAAAGTCTCCGAGCCATCGGGGGTCGAAAAGATTTCCTGCTGTGACAAACAAATGGCGAGTGTGCTCGAAGGGTCCAATAGTAGGGCTCTTCAAAAGGGAGAGAGTGCCCCAAGTGACTTGCATGGGGCAATCACTATCGATGATTTGCTGCCCGACCCTAAATTTTCTGAAGGGCAATTTTGGGAGGCTCGAGCAATGGAGACCCCCAATGTGGGAATGGCCAATGATGGGGAAGACATATTCTATGGCTGCCTTGCGGGGGTTGATGATTTTTTCGACCTAGATGCGTCGATGGTTTTTGACGAGGCCCATCGCACCTTGAACCAGGTAAACTTCATACCCTATTATCACGTTTGATTTTATTTGCTTCTTGCTGATTTCTTTCCCTTTTTCATAGGATGTAGTGCTTCATCAAGAAGTGTTCAACAAGTCCCAAGGCGAGCTGAGTTGATGTGAGGCCAATCTCAAAAAACTTACCGAGGAGAGGGATGACCTCAAATGCGTATATGTGAAGAAAGAAGAGGAGATCAGGGACCTCCGAGCAGAATTGACACAGGCTCGTAAGGAAGAAACTGAGCTAGATACGCAGGTAACTATCATTTTGAAAGAGTACAGTCTACTCAACTCAACTATGGAGGCTAATACTTCAGTATCTCAGTTGCAACAAAAACTAGAGAGGATCGAGCTGCCCCGAGGGGAGGTCGATAAAATCATAGCTGACTGCGATCGGTGGAAGGAGAACATGGACCGCCTTGCTACGGAGAAAGAGGCTACCTTGGCAAAATTATCATCGGTTGAGGTCCTACTTTGGGGAATCAAAGAGAAAAGTTTGGCACAGGCCAAAATGATCGAGGAGCTCGAAGCCGAGCTTGCTGAGGCCAAGGCAGAAGTCGGGGAGACGAAGATCTCAGCTGACAAGTTTATAATCGTGTACTTTGCTGATGCTGAGGCTGCTCAAATGCAGCTAAGGGAGGCTTCCGATTGAGAGCGACGGAGCAATGACTTGGCGAGGTGTCAATCTCGGAGGGAGACCCTCGAGGAAATCCACGCTCGAGGTTATGACCTCTCTAAAGAGATAGCTCAAGCTAAGGCGCTTGAAGCTGATGCTAGGTTGCTTCTCTCATCCGACGATGATAACGATGAAGACAGCCAAGACGGGTCCTATAATGATGAGGGGCCTGAAGGAGAAGCAACTCCCGAGGGAGAAAACAGCCTCGTGCATAGTTAGGATTTTATTTTCTTTTTCTTTTTGGTAAGACCTTTGACGGTCTCTTGTACATATCCTTTTTCAAATATATAAAAGAAAGTTTCTCTTGAATGACTTCACGATCTTTATAAATATGTTTTTTCCTTGTAAAATTTTTAGCACAATCTTATGCTTTGAACGGTGTGTTCGAGACTTTGATCTCGAGTGGCTTCCTTAAAGTCACCATAGTCGAGTTCGAATAAGGTTCGAACTTGAGGCATAGACCCTTAAGGGTTTTTGTCGGACAGTGAGTCCCCGAGCCATAATCAAGTTATTATTTATTTGGGCTCGGGATAGTCGAACCCTTAGGTTCAAATGGAGTGAGAACAAGATCTCGAACTCTAAGTGTATTGGCCCTTAGGCTTCTTTAGATCAAGCCTATATGGCCTCTAAAAGATGGCTACTATTCCCCTCTTTTGTCTTAAAATACTTAGTGAAAATTTCTTTATGCCTTAGCGTGTATTTTTTACCCATTGGGTTTTTTGAGAGTTCGATGTCGATTGAAATCCTTCTGCTTTTTGTGCCTTAGCATGTTTGTGTTAAGATAATTTGATACCTCTTAAGGTTTTTTGAGGGCTGATTTTATCGAAGAACTTTTGATTATTTGCCGAGGGTAGCCATTTTTAGTCGGTTTTTCAAAGAATTTGAAGGCCTATTGTTAATGTGAGATTCAGACGTCTCCGAGCTGCATTAATTTGGTCGTAGCCCTCTTGGGCTTATTTCTCAATAACACTTCGAACTTGTTCGAAGTGTTAGTCCCCGAGAATGATGGCCTTGGACTTGGCCTATAGATCGAGGGGTGCCTCTTTGAGGTCTTATGAATTCGAGTTTAGGTAACTCGAATATATCGATCATCGACGACAGTCCCCGAGTGTTTGGGGTATATTTGTGCTTGGCCCTTGAGCCATTTCTCAAAAAATCATAAGTACGGAGCTCGTATAGTAGAAAGTTTTCTTTGAGACACAAAAGTGTTTGATATAGAAATAATGCTTTTTGAAATAATTTATACATGCATACATGTTTTGCCATCGGGGCTTAACTAATCTATATGGACACGGTTCATTCGACCATTTGGCCCATTACAAAGTTTCCCTATCAAGACCCTTTGACATGAAGTTTTTTTCTCGAAAATATAACCTCTCAGGGTGATGCCCCCAGTATTCGAGGTTGATTAAAAACAAGCCTTGGATACTGTTGAATTGTCCTCAGGTAGCACATAATTGTTGCCTCGTTAAAAACCTCGCCGGAAATATCCATTTGGGATAAAACCGATCTAAGGGAAAAAGAGTGCAATGCGTGCTTTAAAACCTAAGGTCTTCATGTTGAAGAGTTTTCTTAACGTCTTTGATCGAACACCTGCAATAAGTTAGTATCAAATACAAATGGAAAATAGGGAAAGTCATACCTTAGCAATAATACCGTTTGAGCAGTGATACATTCCAATTGTTTGGCAACTGCTCGCCATCCATTGTGCCAAGTTTGTAAGATCCCTCTCCGATGATACCGAGGACCCGATATGGTCCTTCCCAATTTGGGCCTAGTTTTCCTTCGTTTGGGTCTCGAGTATTGAGAATGGATTTCCTTAGAACTAAGTCCTCGATTCCGAAGTTGTGAAGGTTGTCTCTTCTATTATAGTATCTCTCGATTCTTTGCTTTTGTGCATCCATCCAAACAAGCGCATCTTCTTGTTTT
Organism: Nicotiana tabacum; assembly: GCF_000715075.1. Lineage (NCBI taxonomy): Eukaryota > Viridiplantae > Streptophyta > Magnoliopsida > Solanales > Solanaceae > Nicotiana > Nicotiana tabacum. The sequence goes on along the minus strand of NC_134090.1, from coordinate 136,974,227 downwards.
TCATCCAATAGTTCAAGGCTAGTAATCATAGCCTCATGATTTGATTCTTTCATTGTATGTCAAAATTTGGCACTAGGTTCCCCGACTACAACCGAAATCAATGCTTCGAATCCATATACTAAAGAGAACGGGGTTTCCCCCTCACTGGACTTTGATGTTGTTCGATATGCCCAAAGAACTTCGGGTAGAATCTCTCTCCATTTTCCCTTAGCGTCGTTTAATCTTTTCTTCAGATTCTGAATGATAGTTTTGTTCGTTGACTCGGCCTGTCCGTTTCCACTTGGGTCATCGATAAGATCCTTATTTTATGTTCTTCGAGAAACCTCGTTACCTTGCTGCCGATGAATTGCTTTTCGTTGTCGCATACGATGTGATCCCAGATGAAGTCTATGACTTCTTTTTCTCTGACCTTCTTGAAGGCCTGTGCTTCCATCCATTTAGAAAAGTAGTCAGTCATAAACAAATGAATATAGCTTTACCTGGAGCCGATGGCAGAGGGACGACGATATCCATCCCTCATTTCATGAATAGTCGTGCAGACAAGACTGAATGAAGTTGTTCTCCCAGCTGATGGATCATCGGTGCAAACCCTTGACATTTATCGCATTTTCGAACAAACTCCTTAGTGTCTTTTCCATGCTATTCCAGTAGTACCCTACTCTAATGATTTTTTGTATCAAAGATTCGACGCCGGAGTGGTTCCCACAAGTGCTTTCATGGACCTCTCGTAAAACATAATCAGTATCCCCCAGCCCTAAACATACTGCCAATGGTCTATCGATCATCCTTCTGTATAATGTTCCATCTTCATCTAATGTGAATCGAGCAGCTTTGGTTCATAGGGCCCTCGGCTCTTTAGGGTCCGATGGGAGCTTTCCGTTCTTCAAATATTCAATATATTTATTCCTCCAGTCCTAGGTCAAGCTTGTAGAGTTTATCTCGGCATGACCTTCCTCGATTACAGATCTCGATAGTTGGACGACAGTCCTTGGGCTGATCTCGTCTTCCTCGACCGATGACCCTAAATTTGCAAGTTCAAAGGCCTCACTGTTTTGTTCTCGAGGTACATGGTCTAGAGTCCACTCCTTGATGTTGTACAAAGTTGCCTGCAGCTTTTCCAAATACCTTTGCATTCTATCCTCTCGAACCTCGAAGCTTTTGTTTACTTGGTTCACCACCAATAAAGAGTCACACTTGGCTTCAATGACTTCTGCCCCCAAGCTTTTAGCTAGCTCGAGACCTGCAATCATGACCTCGTACTCGGCCTCATTGTTAGTCAACCTAGAAGTTTTGGTAGACTATCTAATGGTGCTACATGTGGGCGGTTTCAAAACGATGCCTAGCCCAGATCCCTTCACATTAGAAGCACCATCTGTGAAAAGGGTCCATACCCCCGATGATGTGCCCGATTTTAACAAAAGTTCCTTTTCATATTCAGGGATGAGGGATGGCATGAAATCGGCCACGAAGTTCGCTAATATTTGAGACTTGATGGACGTTCAGGGTTGATACTCGATATTGTACCCACTGAGTTCGACGGCCCATTTGGCCAATCGGCCCGATAATTCGGGCTTGTGCAAAATATTACGAAGTGGATAACTTAACGCACATATGGGGTGACATTAAAAGTATGGTTTTAACTTTCTAGAAGCGCTTATCAGTGCAAGTGTTAATTTCTCTAAGTGTGGATATCTAGTTTCTGCTTCTCCTAAGGTTTGACTTACATAATAAACGGGAAATTGCATACCTTGCTCTTCCCAAGCAAGGACACCACTTACCGCAATTTCCGATACTGCCAAGTACAAGTAAAGTTTTTCATCTGCCTTTGGAGTGTGAAGCAGTGGTGGGCTTTATAGGTATCGTTTTAACTCCTCTAATGCTTGTTGGCACTCTGGGGTCCAGGTGAAATTGTTCCTCTTTTTGAGCAAGGAGAAAAATATGTGGCTTCGATCTGACGACCTTGAGATGAATCGACCTAAAGCGGCTATTCGTCCAGTCAGCCTCTGCACAGGTTTTACGTTGTCCACGGCGATGATGTCTTGATGGCCTTGATTTTATTAGGGTTGATCTTGATCCCCCGGTTCGACACCATAAAGCCCAGGAATTTGCTCGAACCGACCCCGAAAGCACATTTCTCGGTGTTAAACTTCATGTTCTATTTCTCAAAATCTCGAATGTTTCCTGCAAATGAGCCAAATAGTCCTCAGCGCGTAGGGACTTATCTAACATGTCATCAATATAAACTTTCATTGACTTACCTATTTGTTCTTCGAACATTTTATTCACTAGGCGTTGGTAAGTAGCTCTTGAATTTTTTAGCTCGAAGGGCATTACATTATAACAATATGTTCCGTACTTGGTGATAAAAAAGGTCTTTTCATGGTCTTCCGGGTTTATTTGAATTTGATTGTACCCAGAATAGGCATCGAGAAGGTAAGGATCTCGTGGCCAGTCGTGGCGTCGATCATGCGATCGATATTAGGCAGTGGAAAAGAATATTTGGGGCATGCCTTGTTTAAATCCTTATAGTCTACACACATTCTTAGTTTATTCCCCTTTTTAGGGACTATGACTACATTAGCCAGCCATTCGGGATATTTTACCTCCCGAAAAGACCCTTTTTTGAGAAGTTTAGTTACCTCGTCCTTTATGAATGCGTGTTTTACCTCGGACTAGGGCCTTCTCTTTTGCTTCACCGATTTGAACCTAGGGTCAAGGCTTAGCCGATGCGTTGTTATCTCCGGTGGGATTCCTGTTGTGAGCTTGTGATTTTTGCCCTATATGAAATACTCCTATAAAATCAAAGAAAATAGATTTTTTCCAATTATTTGCCATTTTATAGGATTTTTGTAGGATTTTATTAATTGTTTTGTATTTTTGTGCACGTTTAATTTTATTAAAAATCATTAAAAAAATGTTAAAAATACCATGCATTGCATTTAGATTTTTGTTTTTATATTTTTAGGATTAATTAGTTAATTAATTATTTTATTAAAAATAAAAATCACAAAAATGGCTCATTTTTACATTTTTACCTTTTAATTTTTAGATTAGTGATTTTTCTCTTTTAATTTAGGATCAAGTTATTGTTATAAATATTATAATTAAATAATTAGCTTAATTTTACAATTCATATTAATTTAGGAATTTAACTTAGAATTTTTAAGTAAAGAAAAAGAAAAGAAAAACAAAGAGAAAAAGGAAATAAGAAAAGAATTTGAAGAAAAGGGTTTAATTGGATATTGGGCTAATTATTATACTCAAATCGGCCCAAATTCCCCCCACCCAAACCAACCGACCCAGTTCCCATTACCCAGCCCAATCTCGGTCATATCTTAAACGATACTGTTTTGCATTGACTAAATCTTGTCCATTGATCACTTTAGATCTAACGGTTGGGAACTGAATACCTTCCCCCTATAAAAGTGTTTGAACAAGATCCTCCCCCCCAAACCCCTAAATCCTTTCAGTCTCTCATCTCCTACGTCTTCATAGAACCCTACTCGACGGAAATCACCTTCCGGTGGCGCCGCCCTAAAACACTGCCCTAAATACCTCCAGATTAGCCCAAATCGTCACCAGATAATCCATGTCCCCTCCTCTTTCCAAGCACCCTAACATCATCTCTCAAATCTTCATAGGTTGCTCCGATTTTCAAATCTAAAATTCTCAAAAAACCATATTCTGCCTCTTTTCTTCTTTTCTTTGATATTGTTCGTTCAAGCCGGCTCATCTACGTAAACTTAGTTCCCTTAGTAAGAGAAATAGACATACGTTGGGTTTGTTTCTTTTCAAGCCGTCGGAATCCGGTCAGTCACCTTACCATCCACCGGAATCCCATAGCCTAGTGACGACATTCACCGGAAACCAATTTAGGGAATCCAAGGCTAGAATGGCCTAGTTGGTTCTTGGAGGTTCTAGAAGGGGTTAATGGTTAATCAAACAATCAGAATTTAAGTCAAATTAATTAAAATTGCAATAAGCAGAATTTAGAAAGGTAAAATTGGGAGTTCTAAATGAGAAAATATCAGAATGTTCTAGTATAGGACAACTGTCCCCATTCTTAGCATGAAAATGCTGAAATTGGGTGGGAAAAAGGATAGACAGCTGTTAAAAGATGTTGTACTATCTGACATTTTAGGAATTTAGGGTAGAATATGCCTTTTTGATGTTGTTTTTATACACTCTATAAAAGGAAAAGACCTTTACTGATTTTGGGGACATATTTTGATCAATATATTCACTCTAAAGGATCCTCTAAATACACAGAAAACTCCTGCATCCTTCTTCTCTAGCATTCATAATAGAAAGCACACATAGAATCCCTAAGATACCTCAAAAATGGAGTTTGAATATGGAGTTGTTCTTTGCTGTTAGTGTGTTTTGTTGTTGTTGTTTTCTGGGTTCTTGAACTCTATTTCCTCTGTTTTTATGACCTTTATTTGGTCTCCAAGACTCTGATTTCTGCTCTAATTACTGGTGGAAGCTGAGATCTTGTTTGCTTTTCTCCAAAGTCAAAAATACATTTCTTAATATATGTTGTACCTGTGGTTGTTAAGATACTGATTCCATTCTCATCAAATGTAATAGTTGTTGGAATGCCACAAATATCATCATATTTGCAACTTTGGATTGATTACATACTTGTTAAATATTCTACCTGTTAATATGGTGATCTATGTGTTGTTTGAATGTTTTCTACCATGTCTACTGTCTAACAACATGTAACAGTAATATAACTAGGAGCTTGTTTGTTAATGTTGTGTTAGTCATGGATTTTGGTTGCATAAGTTTGAGCACTTAAGGTGAAGCAATACTGATATTTCCAGTTTGATTTAAAGCATAAGATATTTGAATGTTTCAAACCTTAATAGAGTAGGAAACAATGCATTAAAATCATTTCTTTTCTTTTAGCCTTGGACTATTAAAATACATTTGAAGTCCTAAAAATTCCCTAAATGCTTAAGATTTAGAAGTTTTGGTAGTATTCTCTTTTGTGTAAAGCCTTCCCCTTTTGGAAATCACTTTGTCTTGGGTATTGTTGGCATTTGGTAGTGTAGGATGATTGTGAGTGCTTGGCATGAGGTCCAGATTTACAAATCTAGCCACTGGTTGGTTAGCCTTTTGTGAATGATAGGCAGCTTCAAGAACATGACAAAAACTATTGCTAAGTTGATCACTAGGCGGATTCAAAAATTAATTTGATTTCACCCTATACGGATTACTTTTCTTAATTTAATTCAAGGCCTGTAATTATTTATGAAGCTATTTACCATTGGTAGTGTATAAAATATATTTAGTTTAAATTATAAGTTGTTTCAGCCTTTTTCTTTACAGCAGCCCAAATATTGTCTTGATTCAGAATTTGAAACTGGGCCCATTTCATTTAAGCATATCTAGGACTAGTACATATTAACTTGAATTGCTCCAGTTTAGGATATTTTGTTCGTTCCTGAAATATGGCTTAAAATAGCTAGTATAGACGTTCGAAAATTGCTGATTTGTGCACATCTATATTTAGCAAGGATCATGAGATTCCAATGTGGTGCTTGAACTCTTTCCAGATTTTCATGCAATGCAAATGATTATTAAGTTTAACGTTTTTTGTCAAAATTATGTTAAATAATCACTGGTTTCCCTTATACAATGTTGGATCCAATCGGCCGTGGCCTGATTTGTCAAAGTTGGTTCATTTAAGTTGTAATGATATCATATGAACACCTTTAATTTGCTTTAGGCACGTAATTAAATCATCACAGCTAGGATATGGTTCCCGTGGCGTAGTTGTGATACTTAATGCCAAATTAGTTTTTGAACATCCGTAGTCTGCTTTAGTCAAGTAAAACTTTTTTAAAAAATAAATAAATCGAGGTGTGTCATTCACAATCCAATAATATAGTCTATGGCCCTCACATCCATATCCTTATTAATGTAGAAAAATGCTTTTAAACATTCGTAGCTTGCCTTAGGCGCGTTTATAATAAAATTATCACAACTACGGGTACGGTTTCTGTGACATAGTTGTGATACCTAATTTTTCAAATCCGGGGGTACATTTATGTGACCCAGCCACAACTTCTAATAACTTTAATAAATTAAATATGTTGTAGATTGTGGGTACTATTCCCGTGACATGATTCGCAATGTGTATCAAACAAACAAGTACACGACAATCATAACTTGTTCCAGAATAATTCCATAAAATAATTAAAAAGCGGTTATAAATTTAAAAATGCACAATTGGTTTAAAATGTGTAATAAATCAGATAATAGGCCAATTATTAATAGTTTAAGCGACAGTGCTAGAACCACAGAATCCGGGAATGCCTAACACATTCTCCCGGGTTAACAGAATTCCTTATCTAGAATTTCTAGTTCAAAGACTTTTAAATAAAGTCGAAAATTTCCTCGATTTGGGATTTTAAATAAACCATTGACTTGGGACACCATAATAAATATTCCAAGTGGCGAATCTGAAAGAAAAAAATAAATAAATAATCTCATTTCAATTTATTTCACTTTACTTGGAAAAACTCCTTTATATACTCCCCTCGGATGGTAAATAGGAGGTGTGACAGCTCTGGCGACTCTACTGGGGATAATAACCCAGAACTTCTGGTTCAAGGTTCAAGATTTCGAGCTTAGAATAACTGTTATACTTGGCTTTATTTATTATCTGATTTTTACATGTTTGGACCTAATGTGCTAAATGTCACTTTTTACCGCTTTGATATTATTTGAACTGTATATAAACTGTTGCGAAACCCTTCTCTTCTCACCTTCTGGGAAGTGCACACTGGCGTGACTTCTTTTCTGTTAGTGCCATACCCAAAATTAGAACGATGTTCGGATAAGTTGCAAAGCTGGTTGATCTTTTGGTTACCGGTACGCTGTCCCTCCCCCCCTCCCCTGCTCGAGTTGTCCGCTCGGGTAAGCCAGGTCTAGAACAATACACCCAAGTTTTAAACTTAGAATAACTAAGCCTCATGCCGGATCCCTAGTAGGAACGCTTGTTTGCCTTATTTGTATTTGACTTTGGGGACTTAACATGGGGGTTGGATCCGTCTAGGACAGGTGTACCCAAATTAAAACGACCATCCTGATGCATCTTATGTGCTACTTGTATAATTATTTGTCTCGGTTTGAATGTGGACGATTTTTAGAATAGGGAGAAAAATTAAAAAATTGAGGTATGAGAGAGATAATTGCCCGTTCTTGAAAAATCTGGTGTCCAAAATATACTGAAACTCTGCCGAAATTTTGAAAAAAAGAAGAGAAAAAGCAAAAAGGAAAAAGAAAAAAGAAAAGAAGGGAAAATTGTTTCAAAATTCCATGTTTTTCTGTTACGTCAAGACTGACCGAACTACGCGGGTTTGATTCTCGCCGGATGTGAGATACGTAGGCAACCCTCATCGGGTCCAACCCTGCTTTTGCAAAAAATAACCCAAAAATTTGAAAAAAAAATGATGTCTTTGTTGTCATAAATAAAGTGGGTGATGTCGTTTTTTGTCTAAATAGTCGAACGTCCCGAACGGGCGCCGGAAGGCCATCTTTGCAAAAAATAGCCACCAATGGTTTCTTTGCCAATTTTCGGCCACCTAGCAAGTACAACCCTAAAATCTTCCCCTTTCGAAGTGTTGAAGGGTCGTATTTGCAAAAGTGGCCATGTTTCTTTTTTTTTTTTACCTTAGAATTTTGTGAAAATGACCCCTTTCATCAGTTTTAATAAATTTTATTTTGTTTTAAATCAATCACTTTAATCTAAATGTGCAGAATTAGCACGAGTCAAAATTTACCAATGATGGTTATGACCAAGATTCCGTTGGAACTACATATGTGGTGGGAGGACCTGGGTAAGCAAGGACAAAACATGGTCAACCATTACTTGGGGCGCTCACTGGATTACTAAAGATCAAGCCTAGGGAGACATAATAAAAACATTGGTTACATTTTGGGACCCGGCTCACAACGTTCTGCATTTTTCGAACTTCGAACTCACACCTACTTTGGAGGAGATAGCGGGCTATATTGGGAGTACCAAGGGTCTAAGACATAAATATCTGGTCGCTCCAAGGCCTGTCACCCCTCACAAGTTTCTGAATTTGTTAAAAATAAGTAGGCAGGTCCAGTATGCAGACTTGACAAGTGGTTTTTCCTCTCTATTCTTTGTATACCAGCTGTACAGGCATGTAAGAGAATTTGACAATTTGGAAAGTTGAATCTGTAGCAAAGATAACCGGTCAAAGTGGGAATAGCATAGATGCTTCGCTTTCATGGTGGCATTCTTAGGTCTTCTAGTGTTTACCAGGAAGGATGTGAATATTGATCTGCGGGTAGCTGGAGTCGTCAAAGTCTTGATTACTAATGGCAAGAGCACCCTCGCCCCTATGATAGTATATGAGATATTCCGAGCTCTCACGACTTGTAAAGTCGGGGCAGATTTTTTCGAAGGATGCAATTTACTGTTACAAATGTGGATGATTGAGCATCTGTGTCATCGGCCTCAATATATGAATTACGGATCTACAGGGAAGAGCTGCATTAAGGAGTTTGGCACAAGGGTTTCAGGGTTCAAAATGCCAGAAGGGGTTAGAGATTGGATATCCAGCTTTCGTTCCCTAACTGCTGTCACACCTCCTTTTCCTACCTACACCTCGGAAAAGGGTATAGGTCAAGGGAGTTTTTCCAATTAAAGGACAATCAAAACGGGATTTATTTTAAGAAATTCAGTGTCGCCACTTGAGAGATTTATGGTGTCCCAAGTCACCGATTGAATCCCAAATCGAGGAAAATATGACTCTGTTTAACAGTCCGCGAACCAGAAATCTGAGTAAGGAATTCTGTTAACCCGGGAGAAGGTGTTAGGCATTCCCGGGTTCCGTGGTTCTAGCACGGTCGTTCAACTATTGTATTTGATTTTATCTGATTTTAATACATGCTAGCCTATGTGCCTTTTATTCGTAAACCGCTTTTATTATTATTTAAAAGAATTGCAATGTCGCAAAAATGCGTCTCGAACCACGTCGCAATTAATGCACCCGTGGTTGTTAACACATTTGACTCCGTTGAGATTTGGATTTGGGTCGCATCAATGCGCACCCGAGTTTAGGAAAGTAATTTAATTAAATCGCGCCTAAAGAGTCTAAGGCATTCTTATTTTGGGGAAGACCGTGAAATTCACTAAACGGCCCTCCGAATTCTACGTATTTTGATTTAACCATTTATTGAGGGCCCCGCAATTTATTTGTTTTGTTCGGCAAGGCTCGTCTCATTTTATGTAAAGGTAAGCCTAAGAGTGACTATGATTTTTCTATGTATTTTTGTCTCTAATAATAGAATAAAGATCCTAATTAATTACTATTAGAAATTGGGCTTCAAGTTCAAATCCGGGTCCAAACAAAGGGAAGAACCTTTTAATTTGAACCTGCTACCTAACTCAAAACTCAAACCTACATTGTTGCTTAAATCTTGAATTGAATTATTTGAACCAAGCCCAAATTGTTGACTCACTGAACTAGGCTCGTGTAAAGAGCCCAATCCCCAATTTTCTCGTTGTGTGCGAATCAGACACCGAGTCTGGGTGGAAACATTCCAAAATTCCACCCGAAAGTCCACATTCACATGGCATGCATGTACCCAGTTCATAGAATCTTCACGTTGCGTTTCTACAATCAGCTTCTAATTACATATTGGGCCAAAACCTACAGCCCAGACACGCTGGAAATTCTCCTTGATTTATGCTAAGTATTCAATGATTGTGGCAAAAGAAAATGGTACACAATTACTAAAGGAACCGTTAAAACGTAATTCCATCCATTCCACCTACTAATGTCACATTGAGTTCTCAGATGTTAATAATGTAAAGACACAACCAAATGGAATGTGATTTATAAACACAGGATGGACCAATTGTTTTCGACTCCAGTTATCCAAATTACTGCACATCGATTAGGTGAGCATGATGTTGATACTGTATTCTATTACTGAGGTAAACTAAAAATGATCAACTTAATTATGAAGCCTCTTCAACCTAACATGAGATTAACTGCCTCTAAGTGCATAACAAACTGGAAACAATGACTAACATAGTAGGCTGATTTTTCATCTAATTATTATTAATATAAGAGTTCAATTGAAGCCACAGGATCCAACAACCAACCAATTCAAAAATCAGTGTTCAAGTTAACACAGTCCCTACAGTTCGATAGTGATTCCAGCTTAACCCAATTCCAAGCAAACTACCAATGTCCTAATTTTACAATCTTATATCTGCAACAAAATTCATATAGCCTTATGCAATATCAATACAACTATAACAGAACTTAATTACAATCTAGCAATCAACAGGAGGCACTCATTAACATATAAAATCGATGAAACTTCTTTATTTCGCCTTCCAGCTCACAATTACATTGCAACGAGTTCAAAATGGTACCTGGAAATAGAATTTGCAACAGAAGAAGAAAATCAGCAGCAGCAATACACCAGCAAACCAGCAGATATACAAACAGCAATAATACACAGCTCAGGGAATCAAGTTATAGCCCAGAAGATGTTTGAAATCAACCAAAACGAGAGATCAGACTTGACTCGATTCCAAAACAGACCAAAACTCTTAAGAATTATCTAGAATACTCAATGCTTTCAAACACAACCCAAGATCGATCAAAAACCAACTGGATTGGATCCTCTTCACCCAAAATTAGTCTAGTATACCCTTGGCATCTCAAACAACAAATTTGAAACTATGAAATTTGAAATCAAACTAGAATTTCCAATGAAACAGTAACTACCGTTTTTAATTTTTTAGTTTTCCTTATGTTTTTGTTTTTTTAAAAAAAAGTTTGAATTCCAGTTTCAGATCTGGAAAATGAGAGAATCTTGGTGAGGGGGAATTTTTGGCTGAAAGAAGAAAAACCCCAAAAAACCCTTAACAAGGCAAATGATGATGCCTTTTATAGGCACAAAGTGTGAGTTATCAGATTTTAAATTATCTCTTAGGTCCCTGTTCATTTTCCACTTTCAGTCCTTGAGTTTTCTAAATTATTCTGCAAGCTAACACCCTTTTTTACTGATATTCCAGTACGACCCCAACCTAGAAGCTTCTAATATATTCTAGCTACCTGAATTTCCCCAATTGCCCCTAGCTTATTCCTAGAATTACTAACCTATCCCACCCTGATTGAACCAACAGTTGAAACAATTTCTGCACTGATTCAGCTATATCCAATTCATTTTAGCCTAAAACTTGAATTCATTAAGGCTAACTGATGAACTAAAGACAATTCTACAATCAAACTAACACTAATTGAACCCAAACGAAATTAACTACAAATTATTAAAACAGAAGGCTAAGTTGCTACCTGAATTTTACTAAGTTAGAACAAATCGGTCCTAAAATTATACTATTAATCCGACTAGAATTCGAAACAAACCAACAAAAGGAAAAATTAAGCACAAGATTAAAACCAAAAATCAGAACTGAAAATGATCAAAACTAACGGGAATTAAACTAACAATTAATCGCTATGAGAACACAAGAAGGAAGAAGGTTAAACAAACAAACAAAAAAACAAAAGAGAAGAAAATACACTTACCGGACTGCCCTTGCCCAGGCTGCTTCTGACCCAAATTTCCTCGGAATTTTAGACCATAATTATCCCTAATCATGTGTTTTCATAAGAAAACACATGATTATGGGCTATTATAGCCCGAAATCAAGGAGACCTCAACTTTTAGCAAATTAGGGTTTTCCGGCCCAAATTCAAATTTAAATTCGAGACAAACTGACGACATTCAAAGACATCTAACTGGGGATTGGAGATGAGGAAGGGTAGAGGAGCATGGGGTGTGAATTTAGACAGGTTTGGACAAGGTTGCGACTTGGCCGGAAAATTTAAAATGGATATTCGAAGCTTTCTGGGTGGATTCGAGGGAAGCCATTTGCATATTCGGAAAAAGGGTGAAAAGGGGAGTTTAGGGTGTTATTTTGGTGGCCATTGGCCTAATTGGCGTCGCCGCAGCCGGCGAGCTCCGACGAAAGGATATGGGGACGGCTGGTTTTTAGGGTTTAGGTTAGGGTTTAGGTTAGAGATGGACGGGGGGGTCTGAGAGGGGTGGGTTATCTTCGGACATTTATATAATAACGAGGGGTGAGTTCCTGGCCGTTAGATCTGATAACCTCGACGGCCAGGATCTACCGTGCACTAAACGGGGTCGTTTTGAGGGCGTTGAAATGGACCGGGTAGGGCGATATTTGGCCCTGGGTGGGTGGAAATGATTTGGGCCATACGAAATAAATTGAAATTGGCACAATTCGGGTAGCCCTTTTTATGTGTTTTGTTTTCATTTTTTATTTCATTTGTTTCTTTTATTTATTTTTGTAATTCGTTTTGTATATATTTTTGTATTTTTTTGATTTTTATAAAATTACAACAATTAAAATAAAGTCCTAATATATTTCAAAATTAAACTAATTAATTCCTAAAATTATTTTAAAAACTATTTCGGGACGAATTCACAATTAAATAATTAAAAATGCAAAAGTGAACTATTTTTTTTATCTTCTTCACATTTTGTTCTAAAACAAATTAACCCCTAATTAATACTAAAATATGAAATTAAGTCCTAGATGCAAATACATATTTTTTTTGTATTTTTCATATGAATTAAAATGCACAAATAAAATGCAACAATTACCAAAAAATGCCACAAAATTCACAAAAATTGTAAAATAAAAAAGAAATTGTTTTGTTTGAATTTTGGAAATAACTCATGTATAGGGAAAAAATCACGTGCTCACAGCTGCCCCTCTTTGCTCGGAAACATGAAAGATTTTCGGGCAAAGATAAGTGAGCAAATACGAGCGATTTTTGCCCGTTTGAATATTCCGTGTGAAGCATTTTTTGAAAAAGTTGACCGCACCCTGCTTCAGAGGTTGCCTACATATCCTGGGCTAAACAGGAATCAGGTCAGTACAGTTCGGGAGTGTCTGGTAGCTGGGACTACCAGGAGCTGTGATTTCACTACGCTTGCTGCTGCTACTGCTTGCTGACCTCCCTTATTACACCATGTCAAAGATAAAAAGAAGCTAAACTAGCTATGCTATATGAATTGCAAAAGTCCTATCTAAATTCTTCAAACTTGACTCTTGTACTTCCTTGTTGCCTTGTTGTTTTGTGTTTTCTTGTTGCCTCGTTGTCTTGTGTTTTCTCGATGAAATCCCTTGTTGCCACTTCAAATTGTAAACTGAGGTGTTGTTCCTTTTCTTCAAACTTGAACTTGAATGTATTCCCTTGTTGTACGGGTGGGCTCCCGACTTCAAAACTTAACTGTATTCCTCTGTTCTCCAGGCGGGCTCCTGACTCTGTTCTCCAGGCTGGCTCCTGACTTCTGAACTTGAACTGTATTCCCATGCTATCCAGGCGGGCTCCTGACTTCTGAACTTGAAATGTATTCCCTGCTTTCCAGGAAGGCTCCTGACTGCTGCATTTGAAAGTATTCCCTGCTTTCCAGACGAGCTCCTGACTGCTGCATTTGAAAGTATTCCCTGCTTTCTAGGCGGGCTCCTGACCGTTGCATTTGAAAGTATTCCCTGCTCTCCAGGAGGGCTCCTGACTTCAAAATAGTCAAAACAAAGAATTTGAAAGCTAAAACTTAAATTGTACTCCCTTGTTCTTCAGGCAGACTCCTGACTGCTACGCTGGAATGTATTCCCTGCTCTTCAGGCGGGCTCCTGACTTCAAAATAGTCAAAACAAAGAATTTGAAAGCTAAAACTTAAATTGTACTCCCTTGTTCTTCAGGCGAGCTCCTGACTACTGCGCTGGAATGTATTCCCTGCTCTTCAGGCGGGCTCCTGACTGCTGCATTTGAAAGTATTCCCTGCTTTCCAGGCGAGCTCCTAACTTCACAAAAATAGACAAAACAAAGACAATTTTTCTGCCCCAGTTTGGTAACTGTTTGGTGATTGCCTTTTTCCACAGAGAGTTCCTCTGAAACAAACGAACTTTTCTGCCCCTGTTTTAATCAAAGAAAATTTGTCAGCTCAAAAATGGTGGTTAGTTGGTGGCATTCTTGCTGGAGATCTTTCTGCTGCATTGTTTTGTTCCGACTGGCTTCCCGAACTGGCCCTGAACCGCATCGACTCTCCGACTGACCTTTGAACCCCTAGACCGAGTGCTCCATACTCATGCTATTATTTTGCCTCTGACCCCTTTATCCGAACCTTTGCGTCTCCCATGACATTACCAAACCATTCCACCGATGAAACTTCTGGTGATTCCTTGTAACCCCCCTCTCACATCACATTATCCTCAGTACGCTCTAACGACGCTGTGCTTTGCAAATGTGGAGGCTGGTAGTGAGCTTTGACTTGCTTTGAACAAGATTAACATTAAAAAATCTTAGACAAATGAACCCAAAAGAAAATGAAATGCAATGACTTTGCGGGTTAAGGATAAGAAGAATCCAAAACCAGATAACTGCTACGAAAGGAAAAGGGAAAGAAACTTATCTGACCAGAAGAGCTGGTACCAATGGTCATGACATGCATTTCGGACTAATCGGCCCAATCTATCCAAATACCCAGCTCTTGGTCACCACACTTTGTTGCCCCAGAATTTCCATCACTTGATTACTTTACCCAAACCTTTAACTTTGTTCATCCTGCGGCGCCTTGAAATATTTTCACCAGCATACCTCTTTCATTCGTTTATCTCTCAAACTCACTTTCGCCTTACGGTGCACGTGAGGCTTTTCACAAATAAGACTCTCTCATTTTAATTTCTCTCAACTCCCATCGCCTTACGGTGCCCGTGAGGGTTTTCACCAATAAGACTCTCTCATTTTAATTTCTCTCAACTCCTAACACCTTACAGTGCCCGTGAGGGTTTTCACCAATAAGACTCTCTCATTTTAATTTCTCTCCTTGCTTGTACCAGAGTGCTGCCCCTAACGGGAATTACTTTTACCTGCTTGACGTGGCATTCCCCAAAGACTGATCAGAAGGTCTTTCTTTGGACCGTAATGTCGGCTTTGGATGGGGTTAGAAAGAAAGGGTATGAAAGGCTCAAAACAATCTCAAAATGGGTTAGAATTACAACTTTCGGAATCCAATTTCTTTCACAACAACCACAACTTTTGCCCAACTTTCTTGCTTGGGGACTTTTGGATTTTTATCTTGGTATGACTGAACCTCAGCGAGGCTGCCTACGTACCCATGCGAGATCAAGTCAAACGTAGTTCACGTCATAGAGACTACGTTGTTGTTTTTTTCTATTCTGCTCTTCTTTTTCTCTCTTTTCTTCATTTTCTTTTCTTTTCCCTTTCTTTCTTTCTTCTTTTCACTTTCAATTTTCCTCTTCTTTCTTTTCCTTCTTTTCTTCCTTCTTTTCTTCACTTTTCTTTCTTTTTTTCCTTTTCATTTTCTTTTCTTCCGCACTCGCATTTCTTAATGGTGACATTGATTCCGAAAGAGGGATATGAAAGAGAATAAGTAAGGCTCAAAGGGGATCACAAGGGGTAAAAGTGTTTAGATAGCAGAACAAAACGCCTTCGTCATTTCAATCTTTAAAATATGTTTAATACAAACAAGTACAATTAAAATAAAGAACTCATACATAGTATCTCTTGACCGCATCGGAATTGATGGCCATTTCTACACATTTCCCTTCCACATCTGTCAGATATAATGCACCATTAGACAACACTCTGGTTACGACGAATGGTCCCTGCCAATTTGGAGCAAACTTTCCTTTTGCTTCTGCCCAATGAGGCAAATTATGTCTCAACACTAACTGTCCCACCTCAAACTTCCTCAGACGTACTTTCTTGTTGTATGCTCTTGCCATTCTTTGCTGGTACAGCTAACCATGACACACGGATGCCAATCTCTTCTCGTCAATCAAACTCAACTGCTCAAGGCGGCTTTTCACCCATTCATCATTATCGATCTCAGCCTCTGCTAAAATTCGAAGAGACGGGATTTCCATTTCTGCGAGTATCACTGCTTCCGTGCCATACACCAAAGAGTAAGGAGTTGCCCCCACCGAAGTACGAACAGTGGTGCGGTATCCCAACAATGCAAAAGGCAGCTTTTAGTGCCACTGTCTAGATCCTTCCACCATTTTCCAGAGTATTTTCTTTATATTCTTATTGGCTGCCTCAACCGCACCATTTGCCTTAGGGTGGTATGGAGTAGAATGACGATGAGTAATCTTGAACTGCTCACATGTCTCCTTCATCAGATGACTATTGAGATTAGCACCATTGTCCGTGATGATTACCTTCGGAATCCCAAACCGACAGATGATATTTGAGTGCACAAAATCAACCACTGCTTTCTTGGTCACGGATTTGAAAGTTTTTGCTTCAACCCACTTGGTGAAATAATCAATGGCCACCAGAATAAGCCTGTGTCCGTTTGATGCTGCTGGCTTAATTGGCCCAATGACATCCATGCCCCAAGCAACAAAGGGCCATGGTGCAGACATTGTATGTAATTCGGATGGTGGAGAATGAATCAAATCTCCATGCACTTGGCACTGATGACATTTACGCACAAAACTGATGCAATCCCGCTCCATAGTGAGCCAGTAATAACCTGCTCTAAGAATCTTCTTTGCTAGAATGTACCCACTCATATACGGTCCACAAACTCCGAAATGTACCTCAGTCATGATGGATGTGGCCTGTCTCGCATCAATGCATCTCAACAACTCGAGGTCTGGAGTTCTTTTGTACAACACTCCTCCACTAAGGAAAAACCCGCTTGCCAACCATCGAATTGTTCGTTTCTGATCACCTGTGGCCTGTATTGGATACACACCCATCCTGATATATTCCTTCATGTCATGAAACCACGGCTCACCGTCAAGTTCCTCTTCCACCACATTACAATAAGCGTGCTGATCGTGGACCTGAATCTGCAAAGGGTCCACGTAAGCCTTATCCGGATAGTGTAACACCGACGCCAGAGTAGCCAACGCATCGGCCACTTCATTATGAATCCTTGGAATGTGCATGAACTCTATCGACTGAAACCGCTGGCAAAGCTCATGCAAACATTATCGGTACGGTATAAGCTTTAAGTCCCGTGTTTCCCATTTTCCTTGAATTTGGTGTACCAGTAGGTCTGAGTCACCCATGACCAAGACTTCCTAGACACCCATATCTACAGCTAATCTCAACCCCAATATACATGCCTCATATTCTGCCATGTTGTTCGTACAATAAAAACGAAGCTGAGCTGTAACAGGGTAATGTTGCCCTGTTTCAGAAATAAGCACCGCTCCTATTCCCATGCCTTTCATGTTTGCAGCCCCATCAAAGAAAAGTTTCCATCCTGGCTTCTCAACTTGTTCCAACTCTTCAACATGCATCACCTCTTCATCAGGGAAATAAGTCTTCAAAGGTTCATAATCTTCATCAACCAGATTCTCGGCCAGATGGTCCGCCAAGGCCTGTGCTTTCATCGCAGTCCGAGTCATGTAGACAATGTCAAACTCTGTAAGAAGGATCTGCCACTTTGCAAGACTCCCTGTGGGCATAGGCTTCTGAAAGATATACTTTAACGGATCCAAAAGAGATATGAGGTAAGTAGTATAAGATGACAAATAGTGTTTCAGCTTTTGTGCCACCCAAGTTAGGGCGCAACATGTCCTTTCAAGATGAGTATACTTAACCTCGTAGGGTGTGAACTTCTTGCTGAGGTAATAGATGGCCTGTTCCTTCCTTCTAGTGATATCATGTTGACCCAATACACAGCCGAACGAATTGTCCAATACCGTTAAATATAGAATCAAAGGTCGCCCTGGTTCTAGCGGAACCAGCACGGGTGGATTTGACAAATACCCCTTTATCTTATCAAACGCCTCCTGAAATTCGTTTGTCCACTTGACCACAGCGTCTTTCTTTAACAGCTTAAAGATAGGCTCAGAAGTTGTCGTGAGTTGGGCGATGAACCTGCTGATATAATTCAATCTCCCCAGCAAACTCATCACCTCGGTCTTGTTCCTCTGAGGTGGAAATTCATGGATGGCCTTGATTTTTGATGGATCCAGTTCAATACCCCGGCAGCTGACTACGAACCCCAACAACTTTCTAGACGGCACCCCGAACGCGCATTTTGCAGGATTAAGCTTGAGATTGTACCTGCGAAGCCTTTGGAAGAACTTTCTCAGATCCCTAACATGGTCAGATTGCTATCTAGACTTTACAATCACATCATCCACATACACCTCAATTTCCTTGTGTATCATATCATGGAATATTGTTGTCATTGCCCTCATATAAGTTGCCCCAGCATTTTTCAAACCAAATGGCATGACCCGATAACAGTATGTTCCCCATGGCGTGATGAATGCCGTCTTTTCTGCATCTTTCTCGTCCATTAAAATCTGATGATAACCCGCGTAACAATCCACAAAAGAACCAATCTCATGTTTTGCACAATTATCAATCAATATGTGGATGTTCGGCAGCGGAAAATTGTATTTTGGACTTGCCTTGTTAAGATCCCGATAATCGACACACACCCTGGTCTTGCCATCTTTCTTCGGCACAGGCACAACATTAGCTAACCAGGTGGGATATCGTGTAACCCGAATGACCTTCGCATCGAACTGCTTGGTGATCTCTTCTTTGATCTGTACACTTATGTCCGTTTTGAACTTTCTCAGCTTCTACTTGACAGGAGGGAATGCCGGGTCAGTGGGCAATTTGTGAACCCCTAAATTAGTACTTAGCCCCGGCATATCATCATACGACTATGCAAAATATCCTTGTACTCAAACAATGCTTTGATTATCCCCTCCTTGAGTTGTGGCTCCAGATGAACACTTATTTTAGTTTCACGAACATTGTCTTGGTCCCCTAGATTAACTGCTTATGTGTCATTTAGGTTAGGTTTGGGTTTTTCTTCAAAGTGACTTAATTCTTTACTAACTTCCTCATAGGCCTCGTCATCATCATATTCCACCTCATCATCACACTCGATTTCTTGCACTATTATTTCTGAGTTAGATTGGCTTTTAAAACTGGGCCGAAGATTCCTCATGCATGTCATGTCATTGATATCAGCATAAAAAGAACTGTACAGAAAAGAAAAGAAAAAAATGGAAACAAAATTAGGAATTAAGAAAGAAAAGGAATTGCATTTCATTGAATGTAAAGATAACAGGGTTTTAACTCATCCAAACGGACGGAACATAGTAACTGAATTACAAATCCTGGAATAATCCAAGTGAACAAAAGGAAAACAAAACCCACTACCGCGACTCCCTCCGAGATGGAAGAGGAGTGGCTTCCCAGTTGTTGACATTAGCATGTGGCCTGATGTACTGTATATCTGCTTTGCTCGACCCTTCCCCGGACTCAACCATGTTCACCCCAGCAAATACCCTCTCAATCCCTTTCTCTAAGTCCCCATCCGCACCAATCAGTGGACCAGACACCTTTGGCAATAATTGCTTCCCAATACTTGGCCTGACGAAGGACTTGTACAGACGTGGAATTGGTTTGGGAAGAACCCAGACTTTTTTCTTCATCTTGCGGGCTCGTCTCACATCCGCCGCCGTAGGCTTGAACCTCAGCCCAAAGGTATCTAGATTCTTGGGCAAATAAACTGGCTGAACAATACCTTGCAAATCAGCACCCAACCCTTTGCCTGGTACAAACCCATTTTTCAACATTTCAGAGGCTACCATGACAGTTGCAGCTGTTATTCTGGGGACCGGGATGTTTTTCCCTTCAGTAACCTTTTCTACCGAGACTGTATCGAAAACCTGGTAAACCCACGGCCCCTTATAATCATCAGTCTCTATAAAGGGTACGATGGAATCACTTACAGTGCTCATGTTGTCTTCCCCATGTACTACGATCTCTTGTTTATCCCACTCGAATTTGACCATCTGATGTAATGTAGAAGGCACCGCTTTGGCAGCGTGGATCCATGGTCACCCCAACAGAAGATTATAAGACACCGCCACGTCTAACACCTGAAACTCCATGGTAGACTCGACCGGACCAATTGTCAATTCAAGTATGATGTCACCCACTGTGTCTGTACCACCACCATCAAACCCCCAAACGCAAATGCTATTCTTATGAATTCTGTCATCATCAACCTTCAACTTGTTCAATGTAGACAAAGGACAAATATTAGCACTGGACCCATTATCAATCAATACTCGAGTGACTACCGAATCTTCACATTTCACGGTCAAATAAAGAGCTCTATTATGTTCTGTACCCTCCACGGGCAATTCATCATCAGAAAATGTCACTCTATTTACTTCAAAGATTTTGTTCGCGATTTTCTCCAAATGATTCACTGAAATTTTATCGGGGACATGAGCTTCGTTCAGTATCTTCATCAGAGCCGGCGATGTTCATCCGAGTGGATAAGCAATGAAAGCAACGAGATTTGGGCTGGCGTTTTCCTTAGCTGCTCAACAATAGAATAATCTTGCACTTTCATCTTTTTCAAAAACTCTTCTGCCTCTTCCTCTGTAATAGCTTTCTTAACTGGCACAAGATTTTCCTTGGGAGCCCTGGCCTTTCTCAACTCTTCGGGGGCAAAACAACGTCCCGAGCGAGTTAAACCTTGTGTTTCACAGACTTTATCTTTGATTTCCTTCCCCTTGTAGGTCACAACTACCTGTTCATACTTCCACGGAACGACTTTACTGTCAATTACTAGTAACTGGGTTACTGGCTTTATAACAACTAGTTCTATGTGAGCCCCATTCACGACTGTCGCAGGTGCTCTTGATACTCCCCGAACCACTATCTTGATCGGCTCTGGTTTCTTCGCAACAATGGACGATCCTTTCCCCATCACCACAACTGGCTTGTTGTCTATTCTTTTCAACTGAACCACTGGTTTTACACTAGCTGACTTTTCATTCACTTTGGCTTCACTAGAACGGATCATCATGACTATGTGTGAGGGCTTCTTAAGCTCTGCTCCCTTATGTATCAGTTTAATCATGTTGGCCTCAAGATGCGCTGGCAACGGGTTCTGGTTGATATTGGGTGCCTCCACGGCCTGAACCTCGATCCTGTTTGTGTCAATAAGATCTTGCACAACAGTTTT
This sequence comes from Nicotiana tabacum, assembly GCF_000715075.1. Classification (NCBI taxonomy): domain Eukaryota; kingdom Viridiplantae; phylum Streptophyta; class Magnoliopsida; order Solanales; family Solanaceae; genus Nicotiana; species Nicotiana tabacum. Next base: position 136,953,131 of record NC_134090.1, on the reverse strand, counting down.
CAATCTCCAACATTTCTCAGTATCATGTACGGGAGCCCCTGAACAATACTCATAGCTCACTGAATGGTCCAGATTTCTAGGAAGGGGATTTGGCATTTTGGCCTCAACCAGGTTCAACAGGCCTAACTACCTCAGTTTGTGGAAAGGAGTGGTATAGGATTCTCCCAGCGGAGTGATTGTTTTCTGTTTTTGTATTCTCTCATTTCTGAAAGCTTGGTTTGGGTGGAAGCCGGATCCTGGCCTATAAGCCCTCGGGTGTGGATATGTGTTTTGTGGAGCTGGGTATGTGTTTTGGGGAGCCGGGTATGTGTTTTGGGGAGCCAGCGCACGCCATTGCGCGTGAGCCGGAGGCTGGGTATAAGTTTGGGCATGGTGGACGGAAAAGTGTGGCTCTAGTGGTGGATAATAGTGTTGAGGAGGGCCATATAGGGTATATGGATAATTTGGGTGGTGGGGTCTAGGTTGGTTGTAATAGGGTGACGGGCTTCTAGACCTGGACCATGCTCCGGATTTGACAATTGCAACCTCTTCTTTCTTCTTCTTCCCAAGCACACCCCCAGTGCCGTTTTGAATGGCTTGGGTGGTTGCTTTGATTGCTGAATAACTCATGATCTTATTGGATTTGAGTCCCTCCTCAACCATGCCTCCCATTTTTACGACTTCATTAAAGGACTTGCCCACTGCTGACACCAAATGACCAAAATATTTGGGCTCCAAAGCCTGCAAGAAATAATCAACCATTTCACTCTCTTTCATCGGGGGGTCAACCCTCACCGCTTGCTCTCTCCAACGGAACCCATATTCTCGAAATCTCTCATCGGGCTTCTTCTCGATCTTTGTCAATGACAGTCGATCTGGGATGATTTCAAGATTGTATTGAAACTGACAGGCGAAGGCTTGGGCCAATTCATCCCAGGTGTACCACCTGCTATGGTCTTGTCTAGTGTACCATTCCAATGCCGATCCGCTCAAACTTTGGCTAAAATATGCCATCAGAAATTCATCTCTCCCTCTTGCTCCTCTCATCTTGCTACAGAATCCCCTTAAATGTGCTACTGGGTCGCCATGCCCGTCGTACAAATCAAACTTAGGCATCTTGAACCCGGCTGGTAACTGAACATCTGGGAACAAACATAAATCTTTATAGGCCACACTTACTTGGCCCCCTAACCCCCTCATGTCTCAGAATGATTGCTCCAGGCTTTTGACCTTTCTGATCATCTCCTCCTGCTTAAGGTTTTTGGGCGGCTTCTCGGTGCTTGCCGTGAGATCAAGATGAGGGGTATAAGAGTAGGGTTCTGGAACTTTGAAGGTAGGCTCAGGGGGATAATACTGGTTGTCGTGCATCTGGAACAGAGGTTCACTGGGGGATCGGTGTAGGGTAGCAGGCGGAGGTGCCACAAAAACGGGAGTGATTGGTGGAGGAGGGTATGAGACTTGTTTGGATGGAGGAGCCTGTGATGTATGAGAAGTGGTGCCTTGGCATTGTTGGTAGAGGGGAAATGCTGGAGATGAATTCATAGTGGGTGGCTCCTGAGGCTGAGCCAATGGTGGGATATAAGTGGGGTTAGCGGGATAAACTGGCGGTGGATACCCCTTCGCCCAGGCTTGGTACATTTCAGCCATCTATTGCTTCAGCTTATACATTTCCTCCCTCATTGCATGAACGTCCATTACTTCTACTTCTTTCGATGGGTCAGCGATACTCGTATCAGATTCTGGGCCAGTCATGTTCACTTTATCTTTAGACCGGATGTTGTATAGATGGGGTGCCAGAATGCCAAACAACTAACCACTTGCCTGGACTCACACATTTAGACAACAATTCCGTTAGCAATTAGGCTTTAACAGATTGGATAACTGCACATTGGGCATGAATGCACCTATACAATTAACCATTTCTATTATGCATTTGCTCAACCGCATGCGTCATCCCGACATTTTCTTAGTTCCAACTGTAAGCTTTCTCTTTTCTTTTTCTTTTCTTTTCTCTTTTCTTTTCTCTCTTTCTTTTCTCCTCTTTTTTTCCTTTTTCCTTTCCTTCCTCCTTTATTCTATTCCTTTCTTGTTTTTCCGCTCTTTTCTTTTCTTTTCTCTCTTCTCTTATTTTCATTCATTTTTTTTCTTGTCTTTCCGCTTTTTCCTTTCTTCTTTCCCTTTCTTTGTTTTCATTTCTTTACTCGGTTACGGTCGAATCCTATGGAGATTGCCTACGTATCATGACCCCGCACGAATCAGACCAGGCATAGTTTGTGAAAATAAGTGCCAAAATAAAGGAACAATTTTTGGGAATTTTCAAGTTTTTCATTACCACAACATTCTATTACACACTAAACATTTTGAAATGGAAAATAACAGATTCCAACTAAACTCAAATACAAACTCTGAACATACTAGCATACAGACTCGATCTATGAATACATTAGTGCTTCAAAAGTGGGTGCCCGCGGGGCATCGTTCGGCCTCGCCGCGGGTTTAGGTGCCAAATCCCTTTCAAGTTGCTCCAGCTCATACATGGTTCGCTTGACATAAATCATCACTGCCGAGAAGAAGGTAGTGCGGGTCATGTCTTCACATGCCCGACATCTCCTAAGGATGGCGTGGGCAATGGTCTCAATCTTGTCTCTTGTTCGACCCTTTTCTATAAGCAATCGCCTTACTTGATTATTGCGAGCCTCCAACACATGAGAATCCTCAAGATGCTGATCCTGCAGTTGTTGTATTTCTACGTCCATTCGGGCCAGTAAATCATAGCAGTGTCCACTTTCGATCTCAAAAGTTTTAGCTTGCTTAGCTGCTTTATCCTCAAGGGTGACCACTTTTCTTTTCAGACTAGCAATGGTCTTTTCATAATCCTTCTCTAATTGTTGCATGTAATGGGTGAGTTCTTCTGTTCTTTTTACCCACTATGCTCGGAGTCCCGCTATGGTGCCTTCAGATTTTTTTCAGCTCATCCCGGCACTCACTAATTTCCTTTTTCAGCCCCTTTATCAACCGCTCGTCCGACCGGCTCCTTTGTTGGTTATTGGCAGCTATCCTCATTTGCTGAATTTGGGCCCTAAGCACCTTGTTTTCTTGGGCCAACCTATTCTTTTCTCCCTGATCAGCAGCAACTTGCACACTGTTCTCAAATTTCAGAGCTCCAATCTGTTGTTTCAGCTTGCCGATTTCAGCCTGATAGCCTGCTTCTTTTGCTAGCCAACCCCATTGTTCTTGTGATGATTCAGTGAAATCCTGGATGTGGGGTCTTTTAGCTAGCCTCTAATGCTCAAATTCTCTTCTGTACCATGCGAGGTATTCTGGAAACATTTCTCCTTTGGCCCGATCCTGCACACAAGTATCTGCTTGTAGATATTGACATTCATTCCAAATCTCGCCCAGTTTGGACCCAGATTTCCTTCATTTGGATTTCGGGTGCTGAGGGTGCTTCCTCCCGTGGCACTGTTTGGCATCTCCCGAGTTGTCTTAGAACCCGACATGGAGTATAAGGCTGGATGCTCTTAAGTCCCATCAAAAGAAAATACGACCTAGCTGCTGGCATGTATATGATTTCTTCAACAGGCAACCATCCCAACGTCCACTGTATCTGACTGTCCGTGAGAGTACGAAAGTATGATATCCACGTTGTTACTCCTTCAAGCAAACTAACCCCGTCAATCCTTGTGAAAAACTCTCTTATACAGGTTTTGTCAGACGAACCATAACTCAAGAGCCGGGAACGGTGGCATAGATGCTCGGTCATCCACATTTGTAGCAACAAGTTACACCCCTCAAAAAAGTTGCCTCCGGCTTTGCAGGCAGTGAGAGCTCGGAAAATGTCAGACACGATCATAGGTGCAAGAGTGCTTTCATCTTGAGTAAGCAAGGTACTGACGACCCCGGCTACTTTTATATCAATATTCTCGTCTTTCCTTGGGAACACCAAGAGGCCCAAAAAGGTTATCATGAAAGCCACCCGTCTGTGCTCATCCCATTTTTTACGGTTATTTTTAATGCATAGCTTGATGTCCGTCTTGTTAAACCCTCCCACGTGGCCGTACCTGTCGTATATGAAGCGCAGAGTGCAGAAGCCTTTTGCCAAATCTGGATTATGGACTGTCCTGGGTATCTTCAATGAATCTAAAAACCGATGCACCGTGATGGCTCTTGGAGCAACCAGATATTTTTCTCTTAACGGAACCTCAGCATTTCCGATGTACCCGGCTATTTCCTCCAGAGTTGGTGTGAGCACAAAATCTGAGAAGTGGAAGACATTATGCGTCGGGTCCCAGCATGTGACCAACGCTCTTATAATATCACCCCGAGGCTTGATTTTCAATAAACCCGTAAGACCTTTCAGATATTTCTTGACTTCGTCTTGTCCTTCTTTGCCTAAATCGTTCCACCATAGCCGCAACTCGAAAGGGATTTTAGTCATTATTGAGAAAGGTTCGTTTTGCATCGTGCTCATCCTGCATATTTATTAAAGTGATTTAAGAAAAAACAAAACTTTTATTTGACTCAAAACAAAATTAACTATTTCCTTTTCCAAATTTAAAATGAAAGACTCGATTTTCGAACACGGCCTTTCAACACTCCCAAGGACGAAGATTTTAAGGCTGTGAGAGTCAACCGGACAAAAATCAAAATTGACCAAAAATGACCGTCTTAGCGAAGTCAACCTTCCGGCGTCCCTTTCGAGAATATTCGGCTATTTTGACAAGACGGCAATACCCGATTCATTTATGACTCTTTCCTTGTTTGTCAAAATAAGTGACCCGGTATTGCAAAACACGGTCTTCCAGCTCCTCGGGGACGAAAAATATAAGGTTGTGCGGGTCAACCGGCCAAAAATCTAAAAATGACCAAAGGTGGCCGTTATGCAAAGTCAGCCTTCCGGCGTCCATTTCGAGAACGTTCGGCTGTTTTTGACGAAAACGGCATCACCCGACTTATTCATGCCAAAATTTAAACTTAAATATTTTGGCTATTTTTGCAAAGGGGAGATTGGACCCGATGAGGGTTGCCTATGTATCCCACACCCTGTGAGAATCAAACTGGCGTAGTTCGGGCAAAGAAACTAACTATATTTTTGAAAACAAGGCGCTTTCTTTTCATTTTCCATGGCAAGACAAACTATTTTTCCTTTTCTATTTTTTAAAACAAGACAAAATAACGACTCTCCTTTTCTTTTTCATTTTCAACAAACAATAAACAACCTATTTTTTTCCAAACTAAAACAAAGACTCTTTTCTTTTCTTTTTCAACAAACAACTTTCCAAAAATAAAAGACTCTTTTTCTATTTTTCCTTTGCTTTTTAGTAAAACAAACTATTAAAAATAAAACATTTTCCTTTTTCCATTTTCTCAAAATTTCGGCAGAGTTTCGACAGTATTTGGTCATTGGTTTTTCTAAAATAATCAATTAACTCCCTAACTGCTATTTCTCTCTTTTTCTCTTTTCCTCTTTTTCTCAATTTTCCAACATTCCCGAGATTCAAAATCCGGTCAACATGCCGGTTTGAAACAAATATATGTACAGAACAAGTAGGATGCATCAGGATGGTCTTTTCATTTCAGGTTGCTAGCCCTAGACGGACCCAACCCCTGTGTTGAGTCCCCTAAGTCAAATGTAGCATGATGTAATTAAGCGCTCCTACTAGCGATCCGACATGAAGTCAAGTTATTCTAGGTTCGAAACCTGGGTATGTGTTCTAAACAGTGCACTCGAGCGGACAACTCGAGTCGAGGAGGGGGCAGTGTACCGGGGACCCGCGAGATCGTCCGGCTTTGCAACTTATCCGAGCCTCTTTTTTATTTCAGGGTATGACACTAACAGAATAGGGAGTCTCAACCAGTAAGCACATCCCCGGAGGTGAGAAGAGAAGGGTTTCGGCACAGTTTATATACAGTTCAGATAATATCAAAGCGGTAAAGCATTTAGCACATTTAGCATAAAACATGTAAGGAGATCAGATAAAGCCAACACAACAATTATTCTAAGCTCGAATTCTTAAACCCTGAACTGAATTTCTGGGTTTGCGTCCCCAGCAGAGTCGCCAGAGCTGTCACACCTCCTTTTCCTACCTACACCCCGGAAAAGGGTATAGGTCAAGGGAGTTTTTCCAATTAAAGGACAATCGAAACGGGATTTATTTTAAGAAATTCAGAGTCGCCACTTGGGAGATTTATGGTGTCCCAAGTCACCGATTGAATCCCGAATCGAGGAAAATATGACTCTGTTTAACAGTCCGTGAACCAGAAATCCGAGTAAGGAATTCTGTTAACCCGGGAGAAGGTGTTAGGCATTCCCGGGTTCCGTGGTTCTAGCACGGTCGCTCAACTGTTGTATTTGATTTTATCTGATTTTAATACATGCTAGCCTATGTGCCTTTTATTCGTAAACTGCTTTTATTATTATTTTAAAAGAATTGCAACGTCGCAAAAATGCGTCTCGAACCACGTCACAATCAATGCACCCGTGGTTGTTAACACATTTGACTCCGTTGAGATTTGGATTTGGGTCGCATCAATGCGCACCCGAGTTTAGGAAAGTAATTTAATTAAATTGCGCCTAAAGAGTCTAAGGCATTCTTATTTTGGGTAAGACCGTGAAATTCACTAAACGGCCCTCCGAATTCTAAGTATTTTGATTTAACCATTTATTGAGGGCCCCGCAATTTATTTGTTTTGTTCGGCGAGGCTCGTCTCATTTTATGTAAAGGTAAGCCTAAGAGTGACTATGATTTTTCTATGTATTTTTGTCTCTAATAATAGAATAAAGATCCTAATTAATTACTATTAGAAATTGGGCTTCAAGTTCAAATCCGGGTCCAAACAAAAGGAAGAACCTTTTAATTTGAACCTGCTACCTAACTCAAAACCCAAACCTACGTTGTTGCTTAAATCTTGAATTGAATTATTTGAAGTAAGCCCAAATTGTTGGCTCACTGAACTAGGCTCGTGTAAAGAGCCCAATCCCCAATTTTCTGGTTGTGTGCGAATCAGACATCGAGTCTGGGTGGAAACATTCCAAAATTCCACCTGAAAGTCCACATTCACATGGCATGCGTGTGCCCAGTTCATAGAATCTTCACGTTGCGTTTCTACAATCAGCTTCTAATTACATATTGGGCCAAAACCCACAGCCCAGACATGCTGGAAATTCTCCTTGATTTATGCTAAGTATTCAATGATTGTGGCAAAAGAAGATGGTGTACAATTACTAAAGGAACCGTTAAAACGTAATTCCATCCATTCCACCTACTAATGTCACATTGAGTTCTCAGATGTTAATAACGTAAAGACATAGCCAAATGGAATGTGATTTATAAACACGGGATGGACCAATTGTTTTCGACTCCAGTTATCCAAATTACTGCACATCGATTAGGTGAGCATGATGTTGATACTGTATTCCATTACTCAGGTAAACTAAAAATGATCAACTTAATTATGAAGCCTCTTCAACCTAACATGAGATTAACTGCCTCTAAGTGCATAACAAACTGGAAACAATGACTAACATAGTAGGCTGATTTTTCATCTAATTATTATTAATATAAGAGTTCAATTGAAGCCACAGGATCCAACAACCAACCAATTCAAAAATCAGTGTTCAAGTTAACACAGTCCCTACAGTTCGATAGTGATTCCAGCTTAACCCAATTCCAAGCAAACTACCAATGTCCTAATCTTACAATCTTATAACTGCAACAAAATTCATATAGCCTTATGCAATATCAATACAACTATAACAGAACTTAATTACAATCTAGCATTCAACATGAGGCACTCATTAACATATAAAATCGATGAAACTTCTTTATTTCGCCTTCCAGCTCACAATTACATTGCAACGAGTTCAAAATGGTACCTGGAAATAGAATTTGCAATAGAAGAAGAAAATCAGCAGCAGCAATACACCAGCAAACCAGCAGATATACGAACAACAATAATACACAGCTCAGGGAATCAAGTTATAGCCCAGAAGATGTTTGAAATCAACCAAAACGAGAGATCAGACTTGACTCGATTCCAAAACAGACCAAAACTCTTAAGAATTATCTAGAATACTCAATGCTTTCAAACACAACCCAAGATCGATCAAAGACCAACTGGATTGGATCCTCTTCACCCAAAATCAGTCTAGTATACCCTTGGCATCTCAAACATAAAATTTGAAACTATGAAATTTGAAATCAAACTAGAATTTCCAATGAAACAGTAACTACCGTTTTTTGATTTTTGAGTTTTCCTTCTGTTTTTGTTTTTTTTTCAAAGTTTGAATTCCAGTTTCAATTCTGGAAAATGAGAGAATCTTGGTGAGGGGGAATTTTTGGCTGAAAGAAGAAAAACCCCAAAAAACCCTTAACAAGGCAAATGATGATGCCTTTTATAGGCACAAAGAGTGAGTTATCAGATTTTAAATTACCTCTTAGGTCCCTGTTCATTTTTCACTTTCAGTCCTTGATTTTTCTAACTTATTCTACAAGATAACACCCTTTTTTTACTGATATTCCACTACGACCCCAACCTAGAAGCTTCTAATGTATTCTAGCTACCTGAATTTCCCCAATTGCCCCTAGTTTATTCCTAGAATTACTAACCTATCCCACCCTGATTGAACCAACAGTTTAAACAATTTTTGCACTGATTCAGCTATATCCAATTCATTTTAGCCTAAAACTTGAATTCATTAAGGCTAACTGATGAACTAAGGACAATTCTACAATCAAACTAACACTAATTGAACCCAAACGAAATTAACTACAAATTATTAAAACAGAAGGCTAAGCTGCTACCTGAATTTTACTAAGTTAGAACAAATCGATCCTAAAATTATACTATTAATTCGACTAGAATTCGAAACAAACCAACAAAAGGAAAAATTAAGCACAAGATTAAAACCAAAAATCAGAACTGAAAATAATCAAAACTACCGGGAATTAAACTAACATTTAATCGCTATGAGAACACAAGAAGGAAGAAGGTTAAACAAACAAAAACAACAAAAGAGAAGAAAATACACTTACCGGACTGCCCTTGCCCAGGTTGCTTCTGACCCAAATTTCCTCGGAATTTAAGACCATAATTATCCCTAACATGATTAAGGGCTATTATAGCCCGAAATCAAGGAGACCTCAACTTTTAGCAAATTAGGGTTTTATGGCCCAAATTCAAATTTAAATTCGAGACAAACTGACGACATTCAAAGACATCTAACTGGGGATTGGAGATGAGGAAGGGTAGAGGAGCATGGGGTGTGAATTTGGACCGGTTTGGACAAGGTTGCGACTTGGCCGGAAAATTTAAAATGGATATTCGAAGCTTTCTGGGTGGATTCGAGGGAAGCCATTTGCATATTCGGAAAGAGGGTGAAAAGGGGAGTTTGGGGTGTTATTTTGGTGGCCATTGGCGTAATTGGCGTCGTCGCCGCCGGCGAGCTCCGACGAAAGGATATGGGGGCGGCTAGTTTTTTAGGTTTAGGTTAGAGATGGACAGGGGGGGAGGGTCTGAGAGAGGGTGGGTTATCTTCGGACATTTATATAATAACAAGGGTGAGTTCCTGGCCGTTAGATCTGATAACCTCGACGGCCAGGATCTATCGTGCACTAAACGGGGTCGTTTTGGGGGCACTGAAATGGACCGGGTAGGGCGATATTTGGCCCTGGGAGGGTGGAAATGATTTGGGCCATACGAAATAAATTGAAATTGGCCCAATTCGGGCAGCCCTTTTTATGTGTTTTGTTTTCATTTTTTATTTCATTTGTTTTTTTTATTTATTTTTGTAATTCGTTTTGTATATATTTTTGTATTTTTCTAATTTTAATAAAATTGCAACAATTAAAATAAAGTCCTAATATATTTTAAAATTAAACTAATTAATTCCTAAAATTATTTTAAAACTATTTCGGGACGAATTCACAATTAAACAATTAAAAATGCAAAAATGAACTATTTTTGTTATTTTCTTCACATTTTGTTCTAAAACAAATTAACTCCTAATTAATACTAAAATATGAAATTAAGTCCTAGATACAAATACATATTTTTTTTGTATTTTTCGTATGAATTAAAATGCACAAATAAAATGCAACAATTACCAAAAAATGCCACAAAATTCACAAAAATTGTAAACTAACAAAGAAATAGTTTTGTTTGAATTTTGGGAATAACTCATGTATAGGGCAAAAATCACGTGCTCACAACTGCATGACAGATAGAGTGGGCATTGGGTTGGCTTCTTGGGGAAGAAATTGTGTACATGCCTGCCACCGGTCCTTAGTTCCTCCTAATGGGCCTTCGAGGCATCTAGCCTTATGCCCCATAACGGGTCTGGAGATAGTTGGGAAGATGTCAGGTAGTTCCCCACGATGTGGATCTTAGTGTTCATGCAGTTAAGATCCCCTTTGATGGTCAGTTTCATGAAGAAGTGGTTCGTCACATTTGGAACAAGGGCCAGTATTTGACAGCAAACACCCGAGTACGTGACCTGGCTAGAGGCGAGGTCTCGCCTGGTTATATTGCTTGGTATAGAAAGAAGTTCACCGCAAGGTCCGAACCTGAAAGGCCAACCAAAAGGCCTCACATTCAGGAATTTGTTGAAGCGTCGCAAGAATAATGGGCCTGGTTGACCAAAGAAAATGAATATAGGGCCACCATAAGCAAGTTGCAAGGGCAAATCAGGGATCTTAAATTTAATAATGGTTTACAAGCTGCTGCAGATGATGGTGAAAAGAAGAAGTTGGCCCAAGAAAATGAAGTCCTCTGAACCCAGATCCAAAGAATGAAGATAGGTGCCGAGAATCCGGAAAGGAAACAAACGGATGAAAGACTCATAAATGGTCTTAGGAGGAAAATATGTGAGTACAGGAATGATTTGGAAAAATCCGAAGGTAGTCTGGCAAGAGCCCGGGCACAGTTGGCAAAGAACGTAGAGGGACGGGCAGAGTTTGTTCAGCAAATAAAACGGAAATATGATAGAGAAGTCGTGAGCCTGAAGAAAAAGCTAACTACCCTTGAGAATGAAATGGCTAAACAAGCAAAGAACTTTAAGGCAGAGAGGGAACATTGTTATGCACTGATGTCTCGGCTAAAAGAGGACATGCAACAGTTGCAGGGGCAAAACCATCATGACACCCAAGTTTTGGAAGCCAGGTCTCAACAAATCGGACGCTTTCTCCAAGAGAAAGGCATCATTAGGGAAAGGGTTAGAGCAATTACTGACTTTATCATCATGAAATGTCATGAATATGAGGACATGACTAGATCCACCTTATTCGCCGCAGTGATGACCTTTGTTTGCCAAATAATGAATGACCTGGACCGCCTCAAAGGAGATCTTTCACGTAGGCCCGTGGCAAGACCGACTGATGTCCCGCGAGCCCCTGGAGTAGTTTTGGAAGCACTTATGTACTCTTGATTTTCTTTTCGAGTCTGTATTTCAGTTTCCATATCTAGAGTCTGTTTCGAGTCTGTTTTTTCAATTATTAGAAAGGTATGATGGAGTCATTGTAATAGAAAAAAATTAGAAGTTTTTATTTTAATGAAAAAATTTGAAAAAAACCCGAAATTGTTTCTTTCTTTTATTTCTGCATTTATTCCTTGAACTACGTGATGATCTAATTCACACGGTATCGTGATACGTAGGCAATTCCCATCGGATCCGGTCATAATTTTAGATAACTCAAATAAGAGAGAATATGGCGAAAAGAGAAAAACACAAAAAAAAAGAGAAAACCAGAAAAAAGAAAAAACTAGAAAAGGAGAGTAAACCAGAAAGAGTGAGAAAACCAGAAAAAGAGAGAAAACAAGAAAAGAGAGAAAACAGGAATAAGAGAAAAAATGAGGCAAGAAAGAGAGTACAAAGAAAAAAGAGCAAATAAAAAAAAGCGCCAAAAAGAAAATAAAGATGCAAAGACCTATGAGATAAACAAAAGGCGGGATGAGACACGCAACTGTTGCAAAACATGTAGAAACACATTTAATGGTTTAGGTGCATTGCATTCCCCAACGTGCAATACCCTATTTTTTAATTGTCTCAAAATAATCAGTTTGTTGTGTATGCTTTGAGACCAGGCTTTGATTTTAAGGTGGTTGGTTTTGTGGTAACCTGGCTTTGCACCGTTACTTTACAAGATCCAAAGGAAGTGTCGAAATGTCGCCAGAGAGTCATCTACCAACAATTCCCATCCTAGAGGATAGTCCATTGTCGGTTATTCCAACGTCAGATTCAGAAACTGCTGAAGAGAACAGGGCACTGCATCTCCGCATGTTGAAAATGTGGGATGCTTGGTCTAACGACATAGAGCCGCCTAGCGCAATACCTAGTTTTCCCGAGCTGATTCCCAGGACAAGTGGAACCTCCAACATCCCTATAAATTACCCAAACACCCCACTTGGATACCCACCATGTCAGCCCACTTCGCCGAAACACCTTCTGAGGTTCGCCTCCAGGCACTGATTTTGGGAGTGGCCTCTAATATATTTACCGCAATACTAACCTCGGACACGACATAACCAACATTACCCAGGCCAAGCTTTGTGCCGTCATCCTTTACTTTCCAAATACCACCATTTCCATCGGACACGGTTCATTTCACCACCAATTCTTACTCTCAACAACCTCGGTATGAGTTTACCGCATGACAATAGAGAGCTATAAAGAATCCCAAGCAAGAGGAAATCACTCAAAAAATAAAAAGCATGGAACAAAGCCTCAAGAATATACAAGTCTTAAGTGACTAGAATAGTGTATCCTACGCTGACTTATGTATGTTCCCGCATGTTCATTTGCCCATCGGTTTTAAGACTCCCAAGTTCAAAAAGTATGACGGACATGGGGACCCCATATCCCACCTCAAGAGGTATTGCAATCAGTTGAGGGGAGCGGGCGGAAAAGAAGAGCTCCTAATGGATTACTTCGGGGAGAGTCTAGTTGGAATTGCGTCCAAATGGTAAATGGACCAAGACATCTCCCACTGGAACATATGGGATGAATTGGCCCGACACTTTGTTAGACAGTTCCAGTACAACGTGGGCATAGTTTCGGATGAAAACTCTTTGTCTAATTTCAAGAAAAAGTCTTCGGAGAGCTTCTGAGAGTACGCCGTCAAGTGTCGTGAGCAACTGCTAGGGCGAAACCCCCAATGGATGAGACCGAGATGGTCAGTGTCTTCCTGCAAGCCCAAGAGGCCGATTACTTCCAAAACATGATGTCCGCTATGGGCAAGCCATTTGCGGAAGCCATAATGATTGGGGAAATGGTAGAAAATGGTTTGAAAACAGGTTGCATCCTGAGCCAGTCGGCTATAAGAGCTACTTCTCAAGCAATACAGAGCGGGTCAGGGGCGCGACAAACCGGAAAAAGAAAGAAGAAGTGGTAATGATGGCCTCAGGTCTAAGAAACCCCCATCAACCCCGAGGTTACTTCGGTTCATCCTCAAACACCCCGCAACATTATTACCCTCACCAAGATGTGGCTACGCCATGACTCATCAGCCCTATGTAGTGATGAATGCCCAGCCATACGCTTGGCCACAATAACAGTATAACCAGAACCGAGCTCCACCTCCCAGAAATAACCCTCCTCACCAAGCTCCATATAATCCTCGTCCCCCACAAAATAATTTTCCATATAATGCCCGTGCCCATGAGCCACCCAGAAGAACCAATTTCACGCCCATCTGTGAATTATATTCCAGCCTCTTCCCAAAGTTGGTCCAAATGGGTCTGTTGCAGCATGTACCTCTAAATAAGCAAATCCTAAAGTCGCCCTCCTACCGACACGGTACCCGATATGCTTATCATTCTGGAGTAGAAGGGCATGCCACCGAGGACCGTTGGACCCTAAAAAGGGCGGTTAAAAACCTGATACAACAAAAACGGGTAGTGTTAAGGGGTGAAGAGATCCCCAATGTAACCAACAACCCATTACCAGCTCACAACAACGGGTCAGTTATTGGGATGATCTGTGAAGACAAAAAGTTTGACCTGGCTTTGAAAGCTATCATTGTTATTGCCGATGTTGAAAAGAAGTCTAAAATGGCAGCAAATCAAGATAAGGATGAGTAGAAAAACAATCCCATTCCTCAAAGCGTAGAAAAGATTGTGGAAATTAAGACCGGGGCAGTACCTCCTAAAGATGCCATTCTATATGTTCCCAGGGCACCCAAGAAAGAACAGTTTGTGTTGAGTCCCCCCCCCAAAAGGTTTGAGCAAAACAAGGTTACACTGACGGTAACAAAGATGTACATACCAAAGAGGATTTATGTGGCGCAGGGGCCGGTAATTTCACCCAGGCTGACTGAGCCCGTGGTTATCAGCCGCGCACCATAGAAGCCCATGAAGGATCCCACTACCGTCCCCTGGAACTACAACAAAGCGGTAGTGACATACAAGGGAAAAGAAATCATGGGAGAAGTAAATGAAACAAACCCGTCTAGGAAGAACCTCAATCTGGAAGAAGTGAGTAATGCTAAACAGAAGCGTTTTCCGCTTAAAAAGCTAGTCAGTGCTGAAGATGCAGAGGAATTCTTTTTAAAGATGAAAACTGTAGACTACGATGTAATTGACCAAAAGCTAGTCTCCTTCCCAGGTTTCACTTTTGTCTCTACTCATAAGCTCGAGTGAACATCAGAAAGTGCTGATAAAAACCCTTAATGAGGCATATGTTCCGGTGGAGACCACTGTTGAACAATTGGAAAGAATGGCGGAACAATTTTTTGAAGTCAACCAGATCTTATTCAGCCGAAATGACTTGCCTCCAGAAGGGGCTGTGATCGCTGCCAACTCCACACTACTAAAAGGTAGGAAGATAGGGTCACAAAATCTTTTCCCCGATATGAGGGTCGGGATCGATTTCCATAGGGAGCTAGGAATGGAGTCGAGTATTTATCTAGACTAGAGTTGTGTATTTATTCCTAATGTCACTTCCATACATTTTTGGGTTTTTGATTATAAACTCTATTATCAAATTATTAATTGAAACTAGATTATGCTACGAGATAATTGTTAAGGTGTATCTAATGGGAAGAAAGGCACTAGGGTTGTGACATTACCTAGGTGGCTAATTGACGGGTAGATGTTACTAAGGTTCGATTGACATAATTAGGGCTTATGCTATAACCGTCGTACAATTTTACCAACTCTCACACCTCTCGGTAGAGAGAGTGATTTTGCCCAATTGACTCTCTCGAGACCAAACGGGTAGGCAAATTAGCTCAAACAATTAGGGTTCAAGTTGGGTAATTACTCTCTCGAGGTTTAACCCTTTAATTAGGACTATCAATTCTCTTGAGTCTATCTCAATTCCTTGTTGGGTCAATTTTGGAGACTTAGGCTCTCTTTCTCAAGAAGAGCCAAGTCAACTTAGCACAAACCAGTAATTGCACCCACCAATTCATAGATTAAACCATAAAATTGACCCAAATAACAAACGCCCATAGTCAATCTAACAATAGATGGCAACACCCATCAATTACCCACACTAGGGTTGAGCCACAACCCTAGCTAATGGGTTTAGATACTCATGTTTGAAGGAGAAAATAGAGAAATAGATGAAGAACAAGGCATATTAATTAAATGCTAAATTGAAATACAAGAATCTATCGTTAATTTGAAGCTAAGATGCCAAAAATGGCTACAGATGAAGTTCCCACGAGTGCAGCTAAGTTCTGGATATATCTGATGACCTAAAAATGGTAAAATGTTCTATTTATACTAGGCTGGAAAAACTGGACAAAAATACCCCTGCGGGGTCAGCGCGGGCCGCATAAAATGGATCGCGACCGCGCTAGGCTCTTGGACTTCAATTCTGGGCTCTCTGACTTGGGCTCCGCGGTCCGCGTTGCCTGAAGCCTGGTTTTGCCATCTCGCTGAATCACCTAGTGCGGCCGCATTTGCATTTTCCATCTATCTGAATATCTCTTCCGCGGACCGCACAAAAAGGTAGTGCGGTCGCAGAACCTTCACCGCGAACCATGCAATGTGGACTGCGGCTGCATTGCCTGAAGCCTGGTTTTGCCATCTCTCTGAATCACCTAGTGCGGCCGTATTCGACTTTGTGCGGTCCGCACTAGGCCTATTTGCCCTCAGTTTACTTTTTCTTTGATACTTGAGCAGGTTTCACTCATTTTGAGCCGATATTTGACATTTTGTCACTTTGTCGATCAAACCTGCAATCAAGCACAACTTATGAGCCTTTTGGGACTATTTTGTAACGATTTATAATCAAAGCATAGGCAAGAAGGAGCATGAAACTCGTTAAAATCCCTACTTATCAACTCCCCCAAACTTAAGCCATTGCTTGTCCTCAAGCAAACAAAATAGGACCCACCCCTTAAGGGAAAATTCAAGTATTTCCAACTATCCTAAAGTGACCTCAACAAGCATCAATTGGGAATAACAATTGCCCTCAATATGAATGAATCATTCACAACATTTAAACTTTGAAAAACTATGGATCAAGTATGACACCAGAGCATCAAGAGTTGACTCATTACATCAAAGAACTCTCTCAATTACTTTAGTCATTGTGGAACCCAAACTCGCACATCATCAACTCTCCCTAAGCAAACCTCATCTTTTAGAGTATTAGCACACAAACCGAGGTTAATGGGAATTCACTCATCTCTCTCAAGGAAAGGCCACAAATCCGACTCTAAGTACCATATGTTTGCCCCTCATGTAAGTATCCACTAATGTAAACGCCATTCAACTCAAGATTATATAGGGCTTTTGAGGAGTCAATGTGAAGGCTTTTGGTTCAGGGTAGGAAAAGTTTTTGGTCTAAATGGGTTCCATCTTGCCTTAAGCACTTCTTTTGATTCATTTGGCACAATTCTCTTGACTCTTTGAGTATATCACTTCTTTTTAAGGGGTTAGAGACACATAATGTCACTCTTTCTTATGCACTTCAAAACGTTTCTCTTTTTTCAACTTTTTCCACACCTTGTTTTTATCTTTTGTTTTTTCTTGAATCTCTTTTTATTCTTTTTCACATTGGGCTTTCTTTTTGTCTTTTTTCTTTTCTTTTCTTTTTCATTGCCTTCCTTTTCTTCGCTTTAGTACCTTTTACCACTTTGTTCCCTCTCTCGTTTCCCCCCCCCCCAAACTTAAACTTTTGTCATTGCTCAAGGGAAGATCGGGTGCCAAAAGAGGGTATATTTTTGAACGGCTATAGGCTTATAGTATTGGTTCTTGATAGAAAAAGCTTTAAGGCTCAAAAGGGTTAACTAGGGATTATATCATTGGTGGGCTATGGAGTTGTCCAACTAACATTGGATCAAGGAGAGCCTATAATCACTTCTCAAGCCAAATTTCACTTAGGATTTCGCCTCAACAGACATTCAGGGCAAGTTCTAGACCATTGGCTCGAGACATGGACTCACAATTAGATTTCTCACCACACAAGCTCAAGGATTGCTAAAGACATAGAGTCGGGGGCCCACAAAAACCTGAGACACGATTGAGCACACAATAGTCCCGAAAGACCACATGATGATTGTTTGGTCAACACAAGAGTCTCAAGGTCACAACTTTCACCATCCTAAACACAACAACTTGTCTTTGATCATGGGATCAAAGGCAAATGTTTTAGGCCCAAGTGAAGCTTTGCTTGAGGTACCCTTAACTATAAGCTACTAAAAATAAAAACAAAAACGGACTCAAACCCTTAAGAAGGTTGTCACACCATCCATCATCGGGAAGAGCCACCCGGTTCACACAATACTCCACCTTTGGAAAGAACCGTGGCATTAAGAAAACCAAAGGCTTATTGAAGCGCCAAAAACGAAACAGAAATCTACGAGCCTATCTAAGAAGCTAAAAACGAGGAACTTTTACAAAAATAGAAGATAGAATAAATATGTACAATAGGGGATTTGAATATACAACGGGGGATGAATATATACAATAATGTAACTTTATATACAGACCAAAGGGAAGATAAAAAATGCGATAAAAGTAGCTAAATGTAAAGTTTTATACAGACCAATAGAAGATCAAAAAGACATAAAATGTAACAATATATACAGTCATCCAAAAATGTAGGGCGCACCCTGTGAAGTAAAAGCTGGCATTGTCCCCAATCCCAACTAAACAAATAAGCACCAAAAAGTATAAGGAAAGGATATGGGAACTCCCTAAGACGTGTCCGTCTGCATGGGATCATCAATGGTCCCCGGGTCCTCTGTATGCGCGGAAACCTTAGACTGGTTCTCGGTCTCTTGCTGCTCAGCTGATGGGACTGGGGCCTAGACCTGGATGGGCTGAATATCAGGAACATCCTATGGCTGACTAGAGGAAGCCTTCGGTGTGTCCGCCAACTGGATAATCGCCTCATCTGCACTAGAGAGCTTCTTCTTCTTCTTAGGAAGCCTCTGTGTCTGCTCCTGCTGTGGCTCTGCTACTGGTACTACTGCTGGAGCTGGGTCCTTAAATAGCAAATCTAAAGGCAGCTGGTCTGCCTTCAGTCTATCCACATCTGCTCTAAGCTCCTTCAGAGACTCCTTGGAAGCCCGTGTTTTGCGCAGCTTCTTGTGCTCTCTGGCAAGCTCCTTCAGGGCCTTGCCATATGAATCCACTACCTTAGCCAAGGCAGCCTAAGACTCAAAGATCTTCTACTAGTTGGCAAGAATCTCCTTAAGTGAATCCTCGATAGACTGGGGCACCTGAACTGGCTGTG
This sequence comes from Nicotiana tabacum, assembly GCF_000715075.1. Classification (NCBI taxonomy): domain Eukaryota; kingdom Viridiplantae; phylum Streptophyta; class Magnoliopsida; order Solanales; family Solanaceae; genus Nicotiana; species Nicotiana tabacum. The sequence continues at coordinate 136,934,464 of NC_134090.1, read as the reverse complement.
GTACCGACTGAGCTGCAATGGTAGAGGTCAATGTAGACAACTTGGACGAAGCAGTCGCCATCCAGTTGTTCAAGCTATGAAGTGTCTGGCTCAGTTGGTGGGCGGTGATAGGATGGGCCCGAGAAGATGGAATCCCCAGGCCAACTGAAGTAGAGGGCAAGCAGTAGTGGAAGGTCTGGGAGGCATGTCAACAATTGTGGAGGCAGGCTCAGTGGAGGGCTCTACCGCACTGACTCTTCAGACTGGCCAGTTGGGGCAGAAGTAGGCGGCTTATAATTCTTGTCCTTGGGGTTATCTGACCGCTTCAAACTATACCACAAAAACCGAGCCATAGGTTTGACCTTGATGTCAAAAGGTCTCTTCTCCACCTCCAGGTCCCGGAAATACATAGTGAGGGTGCTGGGAAAAGGGTAGTTCCGGTCATGCTCAACCCCCACTGCAGAAATGACGCGGGACATCACATTGCCCACGTTGATAGGGTATCCCGCCATAATAGATGCAGCAAGAACAGCTCGGGCAAGTGGAATAGTCTGATCATGGGTAGTGGGGTCGAGCCGACTGCACATAAAAGTCAACCACCCCCTAGCCTCAAAGTTTAAGGTCCTCCGAAGTATTTTGACCCCTACTTGCAACCACTCCGGAACTGTACCTGGGATTTCCAGGTATGAAGCTAACCACGGACGAACCTCCTCGCCCATTGCCAACTTTTCATTGTAAAGGGACTCATCTTCTTCATTGAACCCCAAGTATTCATTTAGTGCCTTCCCAGTAAATACCACATTTTTGTTTCGCACTTTGGTCACTTTAGTTCCCTTCAAGATGTGGGCCACATTGCTATAAAACTCCTTGACCATGTGCTTATTCGACTTCACACAATTATCTTTAAAGTGCTCCCAACCCACTCGAGCTCGAAACTGTCTATGTACATTGGGGTGTAGGGGTAGAAGGTCTCTGTCAATGAAGCTCCTCTCAAGAATCAACTTTCGTGTCGGCCACCATTCCCTAAACTTGTGGAATGCCACCTGGCTGCCGAATCTATCTTCCCAAACAGCGGGATTTCTAGTCCGGTCAATACCCCCAACCTGAGGCACACCACCCCCAGGTAACTCCCCATCTCCCTCATCACCTCTAGCACCCTCTCCAGATATTGAAGCTGTTGGAGAGGTAGAGTATTCATCCCCACTACCTGCTGCTGAGCCCTCAGACGACCTAGAAGAAATGTTGATTAAAGCTTGAGCATCGGGGGACGAGGGAAAAATGTCTCTATGTATGGCCCTCTCCGGATATGGGATGTATAGTGGGACTGAATCTGAAGAGATCTCCCGGGAGGGCTCGTACTCACTCCTCGAGTTGTCAATGGCTCTATTAGCCACTTTTATGGCCTTCCTCATGTCTTTGATGTTTTTTCTAGCCTGGGGAGTGAGTTTTACCATCCTTTGCTTCCCTCCCCGGGAAGAATCACCTCAGTCGGGTTGTTTCGAGCCTTTGCCTTGTTGTTTAACCATTTTCTACAAGCACAAACATCTAGCTTTGTTAGTATCAGCACAGGCAGTGAATCAGTTGTGCAAAATGAATTGCAGAATAGAAGCCCTAAAAGTTGCAGAAGATGTTGTAGACACAGTGCACCGCGGACCGCACAAAAAGGAGTACGGCCGCACTGAAGGCACCGCGGACCGCATAAAAGCAACTGCGGTCCGCATTGGGGGTAAGTGCTAAAAATTCATCCTCTGAATCTCACCACCACGGTCCGCACAAAGTGGCATCACGGCCGCGTGGGACAGCACGCAACAAGTCAAGCTTTCAGAACATAAGCACTGCGGTCCGCACAAAGTGGTAATGCGGACCGCATCACAGCACTGCGGACCGCACAAAAGGGAGCGTGGTCCGCGGAGGGTGCTTAGCCAAGGCACTGAGTTAGGGTTCATGGGTTTTGCCTTTTTGTTCAAGTTTTCACCTAACTTTGTCCCTACTCAATTTACCCAGTTAATAATACTCCTCAGGCACACAAAATTTAACAGTTAAACTAAACTATCATCAAAATTGAAGAATTACGAGGGGAAAAAAGTCTACACAATTAATAGAAAAGGGCATAAAATGAAATAAAATAATTAAAATAACAAGAAATGGTTGAATTGTTACTAGATATCTGAGAAGAAGTGAAGAAACACAATGCAAACAAGCTACTACGAAGAAGAGGGAAGATGAACAGTAATTTTTTAGGTCTCTGAGAATCAAATTTTCGAAAAGGGTAACCGGTGACTCCTGAGGTTTATTTATAGAAAAACTTGTGGGGCCCGGTCGTACCTACCAGCGCAGCCGCACAAAACGGACCGCAGACCGCGCTGGTTTAGTTCAGAAGAAGCTTGAGAAGGCAACCTCCGCGGACGGCACAAAAAAAACCGCGGTCGCAGAGGTCCACCGCGGCCCGCACTAAATGGAATGCGGCCGCGGTGGCAATCTTCAGAGAGTACCTCACTTGGCCTTCACCAGTGCAGACTGTACAAAGTGCAATGCGGACACACTGGCAACTTCAGACACTGTTCAATTTTTCCAGAAAGTTTTGCACTGTATCAACACAATCCCTGCAACATCTCACAACCAATTAGCTCAAAAATCAATCTACACTACAAAAAAAATCAAAGAAAACAAGAAGAAAAAGACATGGGTTGCCTTTCAAGAAGCGCCTGATTTAACGCCGCGGCACTACGCATGTTACCATCACATCACTTTAGATGAAGAAGTTCTACCACGTGGCTATCATCCAATTTTCCAAGATAATGCTTGACCCGATGCCCATTAACTCTGAAAACTTCACCATTTTTGTTCCTTAGATCAAGAGCACCAAATGGGGTCACAAACACAACTTCAAATGGCCCACTCCACTTTGACTTGAGCTTACCTGAAAACAGACGTAACTGGGAATTGTACAAGAGAACCATATCTCCAACCTTGAACTCCTTACCCCGAGCATATTTGTCGTGAAGGTACTTCATTTTATCCTTATACAAGGATGAACTTGAGTAGGCATGGAATCTAAACTCATCGAGCTCATTGAGTTGTTCAACACAAAGATTTGCCACAACATCCCATTTCAAATTCAACTTCCTCAAAGCCTACATGGCCTTGTGCTCTAACTCAACCCGAAGATGACAAGCTTTTCCAAACACCAACCGATATGGAGACATACCAATCGGAGTTTTGTAAGCCGTCTTATAAGTCCATAGAGCATCATCCAACTTTTTCGACCAATCGGTCATATTAGCATTGACAGTTTTTGACAAGATGCTCTTAATTTCTCTGTTGGAGACTTCCACTTGACCACTAGCTTGAGGATGATAAGGGGTAGAAACCTTATTATTGACACCGTACTTGGAAAGCAATGTGTCAAAAGCCTTGTTGCAAAAGTGAGACCCCTCATCACTAATAATCGCACGAGGAGTGCCAAACCTTGTGAAGATGCTCTTTTTAAGATATGCCACAACACTCCGGGCTTCATTATTAGGCAAAGCCACGGCTTCAACCCATTTTGAGACATAGTCAACCGCCACGAGAGTGTAAGTATTCCCACAAGATCTAACAAATGGACCTATGAAATCGATGCCCCAAACATCAAAGATATCCACTTCTAGAATCGTATTGAGAGGCATCTCATCCCTTTATGAAATTTTTCCTGCTCTTTGGCACTCATCACACCTCTTCACCACATCGCCTGCATATTTGAACTCGATAGGCCAATAGAATCCACAACTAAGAACTTTCGAGGCGGTCCTCACCCCACCATGATGGCCACCATAGGGTAAAGAATGGCAAGCCTCTAAGATACTCAATTGTTCTTCCTTCGAGACACATCTACGAATCACACCATCCGTGCAAATCTTGAACAAGTATGGCTCATCCCAATAGAAATCCATACTATCCTGCTTGAGCTTCTTCCTTTGGTTAGAAGAGAGCTCACACGAGATTATTCCGGTCACAAGGTAATTGGCAACATCGGCAAACCATGGCATATCCTTCATTGACACCGCAAGGAGTTGATCGTCGGGAAATGAATCATTGATCTCAAGGCCGTCACAAGGCCTCCCCTCCTCCTCCAAACGGGACAAGTGGTCCACCACTTGATTCTCACTACCCTTCCGGTCAACAATTTCTAGATCAAACTCTTGAAGAAGTAACACCCATCTCATCAATCTCGCCTTGGAGTCTTTCTTGGTCATCAAATACCTAAGGGCAGCATGATCGGTGTGCACTATAACTTTGGCTCCCATAAGGTAAGGTCGAAACTTTTCCATAGCAAACACAATAGCCAACAACTCTTTCTCGGTGACTGTATAGTTCCTTTGAGCCTCATTCATGGTCTTGCTTGTGTAGTACACCGGATGAAACATTTTGTTGATCTTTTGGCCCAAAACAGCCCCAACCGCAATGTCACTAGCATCACACATGAGCTTGAAAGGCAAGCTCCAATTTGGTGCGGTAATGATGGGGGTAGAAGTCAAATTGAGCTTGAGAAGCTCGAATGCTTGCATACAACTCTCATCGAACAAGAACTTTGCATCTTTCTCTAGCAACTTGCACAAAGGGTGTACCCCTTTGGAAAAATCTTTGATGAACCTCCGGTAAAAACCCATGTGCCCAAGAAAACTCCTTACCCCTTTGACAGAAATAGGGGGAGGAAGCCTTGAAATCACCTCTATCTTGGCTTTGTCAACCTCAATTCCTCGCTTTGAGATTTTGTGACCCAACACTATACCCTCTTCAACCATGAAATGGCATTTTTCCCAATTGAGTACGAGGTTTGTGTCTTCACACCGGGCCAATACTCTATCCAAATTTTTCAGACACTCATCAAAAGAATCCCAAACCACGCTGAAATCATCCATGAAAACCTCCAAGATATCTTCCACCATATCGGTAAAAATAGCCATCATGCAACGTTGGAAGGTTGCCGGAGCATTACACAATCCGAATGGCATTCGAGAGAAAGCGAATGTGTCGTAAGGACATGTAAAAGTTGTCTTCTCTTGGTCCTCTAGGGCAATTAAAATTTGATTTTACCTCGAGTAACCATCCAAGAAGCAATAGAAAGCACGCCCCGCAAGACGATCTAGCATTTGGTCAAGGAATGGCAATGGGAAATGATCTTTTCGGGTCACCTTGTTTAGCTTTCCGGTAATCCATACATAATCTCCACCAGATAACCGTGCGAGTAGGGATGAGTTCATTATTGTCATTGATCACCACAGTCATACCACCCTTCTACGACACACGTTGCACCGGAGAAGTCTAAGAACTGTCAGAAATAGGATAAACCACACCGGCGTCTAACCACTTAATAACCTCTTTCTTTACCAGTTCTTGCATCGCCTCATTTAATCTTCTTTGATGTTCTAAGGATGGCTTTGCATCCTCCTCCAAGATGATTTTGTGCATGCAAAATGCGGGGCTTATTCCCCGAATGTTAGCTAGAGTCCATCCAATTGCTCTTTTTTGCTTCTGAAGCACCACCAAAGTGGCCTCAACCTGTATGTTAGTAAGGCAAGAGGAAAGAATAACTGGTAAAGTAGCATTTGAACCCAAGAATTCATACCTGAGGTGTGGAGGAAGTGGCTTCAACTCCAACACCGGTGGCTCCTCAATTAATGGCTTTGTTGGTGGAGTTTTCTGATTTTCAAGATCCAAAGATAGCTTTCGCGGCTCATAAGAATATGAGCCCATCCCATGTAGGGCATTGACATGTTCCACTCTACTAGCATCATTATTGACATCCATGTTCAAGAGCATTGCTTCAAGAGGATCTTCCACGTTGATCATAGCATTGGTATCATCCACAATCACTGCTGTGACAAGGTCTACAAATGAGCACACCTCGGTGCTATTGGGTTGCTTCATAGATTTGCAAACGTGGAAAACGACCTTTTCATCTCCCACTCGAAAAGTGAGCTCACCCGCTTCAACATCAACCAATGCCTTCCCCGTTTCAAGGAAAGGTCTGCACAAGATAATAGGAACCTCATAGTCCATCTCACAATCCAAAATCACAAAGTCGGCCGGCAATATGAATTTGTCCACCCGGACAAGCACATCATCAATAATGCCCAAAGGTCGCTTAATCGATCGATCCACCATTTGAAGTCTCATTGAAATTGTCCTAGGTTACCCGATACCCAAGGTTTTGAAAACCGAGTAGGGCATCAAATTGATACTAGCTCCCAAGTCACAAAGAGCTTTGGCAAAATCCGCACTTCCAATGGTGCAAGGAATGGTGAAAGCACCAGGATCTTCAAGCTTCGGGGCCATTGAATGCACTATAGCACTAACTTGGTGAGTCATCTTAATAGTTTCACATTCTATAGAACGCTTATTTGTAACCAAGTCCTTCATGAATTTTGCATAACCCGACATTTGTTCAAGTGCCTCCACCAGAGGCACATTAATAGATAAGTTCTTCATCATGTCAATGAACTTTTTCAACTGATTATCATTCTTCTGCTTTGCGAGCCTTTGAGGATAAGGTGGAGGTGGCCTTGGCAGAGGAGCCTTGCCTTTTAGCACAATCGGCTCGGGCATGTTAATCATGTGTTCCCTAGACGGGTTCACGGCTTCTTGGGTTTCTACCTCGGCCTCACCAATATCAATCCTCACATCATTGTTCACATTCTCTTCAACCACATCTTCAACAATCAAAGGTACACCATCATCCCGCAACTCAAGATCTTCATCCACAACTTGCTTTTGCTTTGAGGCATTCACATCACCGTCTCTCCCACTTCTTATTGTAACCGCCATCACATGATTGTTATTTCCACCCTTCGGGTTCATTACCATATCACTTGGTAGAGCACCCTTCGGGCGAGTATTCAATGACTGAGAGATTTGGCCTAATTGCACCTCCAAGTTTCGGATAGAGGTGTTGTGAGAAGCTAACTGTGCATCCAAATCCGCATTCCTCTTCATCATCTGCTCGAACATCATTTCAATTCTACCCATATCATTACCAGAGGAACTAGGACCTTGAGAAGGGAAAGGGGTAGATTGTTCGGTTGTTGGTACATTGGGGGCCTTTGAAAGCCTTGCCCCCGGTTGCCTTGGTTTCTATTGTTGTTCCACCCGCCTTGATTGTTTTTGTTGCCTCAGTTGTTGTTATTTCCATTCCAATTGCCTTGGTTGTTGTTCTGATTACCCCAATTGTTGTTTTGGTTGTTGTTCCAATTGCCACCACTTTGTTGTTGATTGCCCCAATTTCCTTGGGGTCGCCATTGTTGGTTTGAAGAGTTGCCTCTATTACCTTGATAGTTGTTGACATATTGTACCTTTTCGCTTTGGTCATCATAACTATCATTTTGACACCCATCATATTAATCAACAAATTGCTCAGAATTTCCTTGATTTTGTTGCCTCATTTGCCTTCTCTTGTTGACAAGTATACTAACACCCTCCATGGCATTCACTTGGCGAGGATTCTGTACTTGTTGCAAATGTGCCTTAGCCAATTGATTCATCGTAGTGGTAAGTTCAGCTATCGTTTGCCCATGATCATGTAATTCCTTGTGCAAATGGATAATCGTAGGGTCACCTTGAGGCACATTTGCTCTACTCTGCCATGCTGAAGAAGTACCCGCTGATAACTGTGATTTCTACATGTTTTATACCCATTCTTACCTAAGCTTTGTGCATTAACTGCCATAAATTAGTCCCAAAATGCTTACAAGTTGCGCTTGATTGCAGGTTTGAGCGACAAGATGACAAATACCAAAGATCGGCTCAAAAATGAGTGAAATCTGCCAAGTATCAAAGGACAACTGAAGTGGGGAACAAAATGACTTGTGCGTTCCGCACTGATGTGTCACGCGGCCGCACAGGAGAGTTCAGAGGCTGGGCTATTTCAAGGTCAACCTGCGCGGTCCGCACTGTTTTGCCACGCGAACGTGCAGGATAGTTCAGAGACCATGGAATTTCTAAGTCAAGACGCGCGGTCGACGCCCAAGAGTGTCAGAGACTCACTCATTCAAGACAAAAGCCCACGCGGCCGCACACCTAATCAGTGTGGTCCGTGTGGAAACACCCTACGCGGCCGCGCGTCACATTTGTGTGATCCGTATCCCCAGTGTCAGAAGCAAGATATGAAGACCCAAACCCCTACGCGACCACGCGTCATTTGTGCGCGGTTCGCGCCAGACCCTCAGGGGTATTTTTGTCTGGTTTTTCCTATGTAGTATATATAGAACATTTTACTTTTTATGTGCAGTTTTTAGTTTTGGTTTTTTATCAGATAGCAGCTGAACTCGAGACTTCATAGTTTTAGTCCATTTTGGGCAATTTCTTCTAGTATTAACGTGGATTTGAGTAGATTAACATTGTAGTTAATTATTATGTCAATTTCATCTACTATTTCTTCAATTTCTGTTTCTATTATGGCTAGCTAAACCCATTAGCTAGGTTTGTGGCTCAACCCTAGTGTGGGTAATTAATGCGTGTGATTATTTAGTGCATGAATGATGTTGGGTATTTGTTATTTGGATTAATCTTATGTTTTCATTAAGATTTGGTGGTTGCAAACACTAAGTCTAGCTTAGTGAATTTTGACTCTTCTTGAGAAAGAGAGTCTATGACCCCAAGATTAATTCCAACAAGGAATTGGGATGGACCCATGAGAATGGTAGTCCCAATTAACGGGTTAAACCTCGAGAGAGTAATTACCCAACTTGAACCATAAGTTGCTTGGGCAAATTGGCCTACCCAATTGGTCTCGAGAGAGGCAATTGGGCAAAATCACTCTCTCTACCGAGAGGTGTGAGAGTGGGTACAAAAGTGCAACGGTTATAGCATAAGTCCCATATTCATCATTCTTGCATTAGGAATCTCTACCCGTTAGTTGACCACCTAGGTACATGCCACGACCCTAGTGCCTTTCTCTATATTGCATACAACTTAGAATCTATATCTTAGCCTAACTTAGCTTTAAACGTGTAGTTGATAAATTGTAGTTGAGAATCAAAAGAAAACCAAAAATGTTAGAAGATCAATTAGGAGCTAAAACATAGTCCTAGACCATACAAACACTCAACTCCAAATTGAAGCTCCCTGTGAAAAATTGACCCCGATACCGCTATTGGGTAAAAGTATTAGCTCCCACTCTTCCTTAGGTTGAGTTCGCTGCGGTCACTTTTTGGCGCCGTTGTCGGGGAGCTTTACGGTGTTGACTATTTGTGTAGCTAGTATTGTGTTTTTCTTCTCTTTCCTTCTTATTTACTGACTTTGTTTGTGTCGATCAATCAGGTACAATGGCTATTAATGCAAATGACCCTCTCGGCAATGTGATAGCGGGGGAGGAGGTAGAGGATCTAGAACAAGATGAGGTCTTACCTCAACTTCCACGGAGAGGCCGACATGTCAATATAAATGCAAATGAGAACAACAACATTCCAGACCCTCCTCCGGCACCGCCGAGAGTGGCTCCCAGAGTTTTACCAAATCAAGGATACGCCAGTACTATTGTTCCTCCCCGAATCCGGGCGGGGAACTTTCAAATCACAAATGTTATGCTGACCTTGCTCGAGCAAAGAGGTTATTTCACGGGTGCCTCCGATCAAAATGCCTACAAGCACTTGAAGGGGTTCGTGGATACATGTTGGGGTAGCAAGCAGACAAACGTGTCCGAGGATGCGTTGAGATTGAGGCTTTTCCCGTTTTCTCTTCGGGGTAAAGCATTGGATTGGTTAGAAAGGCTCCCCAATCATTCTATTACAACATGGGATGAATTGGCGGACAAATTTATTGCCAAGTTCTTCTCTCCAAGTCATATGGCAGCTCTTCGGGATGAAATTCTAGCTTTCAAGCAAGAGCCAACGGAACCTTTGCATGAGATATGGGAAAGATATAGAACAATGGTGAAAGAGTGCCCTAATAACGACATGACCGAGGCTATGATTCAACAAACCTTTTATCGGGGCATCAACACCACAAATCAATGCATTGTGAACCAATTGGCCGGAGGGAACTTTATGAAACTTTCTTACCAAGAGGCATGTGATGTACTTGATGAAATGGCCGACACCTCTTCGGCATGGCAAAGCCGAGCAAACGTGCCCCAAGGTGACCCTACGGTCATCCATTTGCACAAGGAATTGCACGATCATGGCCAAGCTATAGCCGAGCTTACAACAACTATGAATCAACTAGCAAAGGCACAATTGCAACAAGTCCAAAACCCGCGCCAAGTCAATGCAATGGAAGGTGTTTCTATGTTGAAAAGGAGGCAAAGAGGGCAACAACCTCAAGGTAATTGTGAACAATATGACAACAACAATGATGGTGGTGGTTATTCAAATGAGAGCTATGAGGATCAAAGCGAAGAGGTCCAATATGTCAACAACTATCAAGGGAATAGAGGTAACTCCTCAAACCAACAATGGTGTCCTCAAGGTAATTGGGGAAATCAACAACAAGGCGGAGGTAATTGGAATAACAACAACCAAAACAACAATTGGGGTAATCAAGGCAACCAAGGAAATTGGCATGGTAATAACAATAATTGGGGCAACAACAACAATCAAGGAGGGTGGAACAATGGCGGGAACCAAGGCAACCGGGGGGAAAGCTTTCAAAGGGGCCCCATGTACCAACAACCGAACAATCCACCCCCCTTTCCTTCTCAAGGTCCGAGTTCGTTCGGAAGCGAGATGGGGAGGATTAAAAGCATGTTCGAGTAGATGATGAAAAAGAACCAAGATTTTGAGGCCCAATTAGCTTCGCATAACACATCTATCCGGAACTTGGAAGTGCAATTAGGCCAAATCTCTCAGTCTTTAAATACTCGCCCAATGGGTGCTCTACCAAGTGATACGGTAGTAAACCCCAAGGGTGGGCAAAATAATCATGTGATGGCAGTGACAACGCGAAGTGGAAGAGGCGGTGATGTGCATGCCTCACGAGGAAACCAAGTTACGGTAGATGAAGATGAGTTACGAAATGATGAGATCCCATTGGTAGTTGAGGATGTTGTTGAACAAAGTGCAAGTGATGATGTGAGAATTGAAATTGATGAGGGTGAGGAGGAGACTCAAGAGGCCGTGAACCCGTCTAGGGAACACGTCATTGATATGCCCGAACCAGTGGTGCCAAAAGCTAAGGCACCCTTGCCTAGACCTCCTCTGCCATATCCTCAAAGGTTGGCCAAGCAAAAGGGTGACAACCAATTTAAGAAATTCATTGAAATGATGAAGAGTTTGACTATCAACGTGCCTTTGGTAGAGGCACTCGAGCAAATGCCGGGATACGCAAAGTTCATGAAAGATTTGGTTACAAAAAAGAGATCAATGGAGTGAGAGACAATCAAGATGACCCATCAAGTGAGCGCAATTGTGCATTCTATGGCTCCGAAACTTGAGGATCCCGGAGCATTCACAATACCATGTACCATTGGAAGTGTCGATTTCGTAAAAGCCCTATGTGACTTGGGGGTAAGTATCATCTCATGCCATATTCGGTCTTCAAGACCTTGGGTATCGGACAACCTCGTCCAACTTCTATGAGGCTTCAAATGGCGGACCGGTCAATGAAGCAGCCTTTGGGGATTATTGATGATGTCCTTGTTCGTGTTGATAAGTTCATATTGCCGGTCGATTTCGTGATCTTGGATTGCGAAGTGGATTTCGATGTGCCTATCATTCTTGAAAGGCCCTTCCTAGCTACGGGGAAGGCCTTGGTTGATGTGGAAGCGGGAGAATTGACCTTCCGTGTTGGAGATGAAAAAGTGGTGTTCCACGTGTGCAAATCAATGAGGCAACCAAATAGCACCGAGGTATGCTCGTTTGTTGACATTGTCACGGCGGTGATAGTGGATGACACAAGCGCAATGGCAAATGTTGAGGACCCACTTGAGGCCGTGCTATTGAACATGGATGTTGATGATGATGCTGGAAGGGTGGAGTGTGTGAACGCATTACATGGCATGGGCTCATATTCTTATGAACCGAGGAAGTTATCTCTTGATCTTGAAAATCGCAAAACTCCACCCACCAAGACATCTATTGAGGAGCCACCGGTGTTGGAGTTGAAACCAATTTCTCCTCACCTCAGGTATGAATTTCTTGGTCCTAATTTCACTTTGCCGGTTATTCTTTCTTCTTGCTTGACTAACGTGTAGGTTGACGCCACATTGGCGGTTCTTCAAAAGCGCAAGCGGGCGATTGGATGGACCTTGGTGGATATTCGGCGTATTATCCCCGCGTTTTGCATGCACAAGATAATATTGGAGGAGGATGCTAGGTCGTCTCTTGAACATTAGAGGAGACTCAATGAGGCCATGCAAGAGGTGGTCAAAAAGGAAGTCATCAAGTGGCTTGACGCCGGTGTGGTATATCCAATTTCTGATAGTTCGTGGACTTCTCTGGTACAATGTGTGCCAAAGAAGGGAGGAATGACGGTGGTGACCAATGAAAACAATGAACTAAGTCCGACTCATATTGTGACGGGTTAGAGGGTATGCATGGACTACCGGAAGTTGAACAAGGTGACTAGAAAGGATCATATCCCGTTGCCGTTCTTGGACCAAATGCTTGATCGTCTTACGGGCCGGGCTTTCTATTGTTTTCTGGATGGGTATTCAGGCTATAACCAAATTCTCATTGTCCCGGAAGACCAAGAAAAGACAACCTTCACATGTCCTTATGGCACATTCGCCTTCTCTCGAATGCCATTTGGATTATGTAATGCACTGGCGACCTTCCAACGATGTATGATGGCAATCTTCACCGACATGGTGGAGGACATATTGGAGGTCTTCATGGATGATTTTAGTGTGGTTGGGGACTCATTTGGTGAATGCTTGCAAAACTTGGATCGTGTGTTGGCCCGATGCGAAGACACAAACTTGGTTCTCAATTGGGAGAAATGCCATTTTATGGTAGAAGAAGGAATTGTGTTGGGTCACAAAATTTCAGAAAGAGGGATTGAGGTTGATAAGGCGAAAATTGAGGTTATCTCAAGGCTCCCTCCCCCTACTTTTGTCAAAGGGGTGAGGAGTTTTCTTGGACACGCGGGTTTCTACCGAAGATTCATCAAAGATTTTTCTCTAAGGTAGTTAACCCGTTGTGTAAATTGCTAGAGAAAGATGCCAAATATGTGTTCGATGAGAGATGTATGGAGGCTTTCGAGCTTCTAAAGCAAAAGTTGACAACTACCCCCATCATTACCGCACCAAATTGGAGCTTGCCCTTTGAGCTCATGTGCGACGCTAGTGATGTTGCGGTGGGGGGGGGGGGTCTTGGGCCAAAGAATCAACAAAATGTTCCATCCAGTGTACTACTCAAGTAAGACAATGAATGAAGCTCAAGGGAACTACACGGTCATCGAGAAGGAATTGCTTGCCATTGTTTTTGCCATGGAGAAGTTTCGCCCATACCTTATGAGGGACAAAGTGATTATTCATACCGATCATGCCTCCCTTAGGTACTTGATGACGAAGAAAGATTCAAAAGCGAGGTTAATGAGATGGGTGCTTCTTCTTCAAGAACTTGATTTGGAGATTGTTGATAGAAAGGGTAGTGAAAATCAAGTGGCGGACCACTTGTCTCGATTGGAGGAGGAAGGGAGGCCTTTGGATGGCCTTGAGATAAATGATGTTTTTCCAGATGAACAACTCCTCTCGGTTTCAATGCTAGACATGTCATGGTTTGCCGACATTGCCAATTATCTTGTTACCGGTATGGTTCTGTATGAGCTCTCTTCTAACCAAAGGAAGAAGCTCAAGCGGGATTGTTTGGACTACTATTGGGATGAGCCGTATCTTTTCAAAATTTGCACCGATGGTATAATTCGCCGGTGTGTTCTCGAAGAAGAGCAATTGAGTATTGTGGAAGCTTGTCACTATTTGCCCTATGGTGGCCACCATGGCGGGGCGAGCACGGCGTCTAAAGTGTTGAGTTGTGGTTTCTATTGGCCTTCTTTGTTCAAGGATGCCGGTGACTTTGTGAAAAGATGTGATGAATGCCAACGTGCCGGAGGGATTTCGAAGAAAGATGAGATGCCCCTTAACACGATTCTAGAGGTTGACATTTTTTATGTTTGGGGGATAGACTTTATGGGACCATTCGTAAGTTCTTGTGGCAACACCTACATCTTGGTAGCGGTTGATTATGTGTCGAAATGGGTTGAGGCCATAGCTTTGCCAAATAATGAAGCTCGAAGCATGGTGGCGTTATTGAAAAAGAGTATCTTCACGAGGTTTGGCACTCCACGTGCTATCATCAGTGACGGGGGTTCTCATTTTTGCAACCGGGCTTTTGACTCTTTGCTAGCCAAGTATGGGGTAAATCACAAGGTAACCACTCCTTATCATCCTCAAGCGAGTGGCCAAGTTGAGGTGTCCAACCGTGAGATCAAGAGTATTTTGTCCAAGACTGTCAATGCAAATAGGACCGACTGGTCGAAGAAATTGGATGATGCTCTTTGGGCTTATCGTACAGCTTTCAAGACTCTGATTGGTATGTCACTGTATCGGTTGGTGTTTGGGAAGGCTTGTCATCTTCCGGTAGAATTGGAACATAAGGCTATGTGGGCCCTGAAAAAGTTGAACTTAGAATGGGATGTCGCTGCAAATCTCCGGGTTGAGCAATTGAATGAACTTGATGAGTTTAGGTTTCATGCTTACTCCAGCTCGTCCTTGTATAAGGACAAGATGAAGCACTTTCACGGCAAGTATGCCCGAGGGAAGGAATTCAAAGTGGTGACATGGTTCTTCTTTTCAACTCCCGGTTGAGGTTATTTCCGGGCAAGTTGAAGTCTAAGTAGAGCGGCCCATTTGAAGTGCTTGGTGTAACTCCTTTTGGTGCCATTGATCTCAAAAATAAGAATGGTGAAGTTTTCCGGGTCAATGGGCATCGTGTCAAGCATTATTTAGGCAAGATTTATGACAGCCACGTGGTGGCACTCATTTATTTGAAATGACTGTGATGGTAACATGCGTCGTGCCGCGACATTAAATCAGGCGCTTCTTGGGAGGCAACCCATGTCTTTTTCTTTTTCTTTGTTTTTCTGTTGTAGAGTAGGATTTTTGAGCTGATAGTTTGTGAAGTGTTGCAGGAATAATGTTGAACCGGTGCAGGTCAAAAGTGCGCAGTGTTTGAATATTGCCTACGCGGCCGCGCAACAAAACAGTGTGGTCCGCGTAGGTTTGAGCAGCTGAAGGGTTAAGTCCCAGAAGACCCAGTGCAACCGCGCACCAAAACAGTGCGGTCCGCGCTGGAGGACACAAAATTACATGCTCTCTGACAAAGTCCCATGCGGCCGCGCACCAAAGCAGTGCGGTCCGCGCTGGGATGGCTGAAATTACCAAGTCTCTGACAAAGTCCCACGCGGCTGTGCACCAAAACAGTGCGGTTCGCGTGGATTGAACATCTAATGTGTAGGATGCACAATCCAGCGCGGTCCGTGTCCCTTTTTGTGTGACCGCACTGGTAGGTAGGTACTGGGTCCCAGGGTTTTTCTATAAATAGAGGCCTTGGGCCTCATTTTAACCTTTTCGCCAAATTTGCACCTGAGCTATAGTTTTCACTGTTCATCAAGACTAATTGTGCACATAGTTGAAATCTCGTTAATCCTTGGTAACAACTCTCATTCATTTCAATAATAGTCTAGTTTTTGTTTCGTTTAATTGCTTTCTACTAGTGTAACTTCTTACTTTCGTCTTTTTTCTTCTTAGTTTAACTGTTAGATTAGATTTTTGTGTGTTTTTGTTTAATCATAGGCATGGAATCTTGTTAAATAACTGAGTAGGAACACTTAGGACCCCAAAAAGGTGAACAAAAATTGGATTTAATTGAACAAACACCCGGCTCAGTTAAATTAGCCCTACGCGGCCGCGCAGCATTTTTGCGCGGTCCGCGTGACTCTGGTTAAGAGATGATGAACCTCTCTGCGCGGTCTGCATGCATTTATGTGCGGTCCGCGTGAGCCCAGCGCCGCCGCGGTCCAAAACAGTGCGGACCGCGTGTGAAGAGTTCAGAGAGGTCAACATTTGGGTATTTCACCTGCGCAGACAGCGTACCATTTCTGTGCGGTCCGCGCTGAACCAACGCTTCCGCGGTCCAAATCAGTGCGGACCGTGTCGGTTTATTCAGAAATGTATGTGTGGGTGTCAGTATATTGCGCAGACCGCGTGCCTTTTGGTGCGGTCCGTGCCCCTCTGTCCGTGTCACTGTTTCTACACTTTTTGCATTCAACTGAACTGTCTACTCCACCTTATGTGCTTCTACTAACAATGTTAGACATGTATTCCTTGCAGACAATGGTTCAAAAACGAGCGGGCAAAGAAAAACAACCCGGGAGAGGTGGTTCCTCCCGAGGGGGGAAAAGCAAGCGGATTGTGAAACTCACTCCAAAAACCAGGGAATTGATAAAGAAAACCCGGAAGATAATCCGGGAAGCTGATAGAGCTGCATCTCATTCCACGGGGAGTGAGTATGCACCTTCACAGAGCATTACCTCGGAGTCTGCCCCCACCCACATGTCTACTTTATTTCAGCTCCATGATTCCCCTTCCCCGGATCATGGTAATATAGCCTCCTCCAAGAAGTCGGTTAATGTCATCTCGGACTTGTCTAATGAGTCCATAGCAAGAGAAGAAGAGCAATACTCCACATCTCCCACAGCTTCATTATCAAGGGAGAGTGGAGGGTATGCTGACGGAGGTGAGCCACAGGTCGGGGGGATAGAGCGTACTAGAAAACCGGAGGCATGGGCAGACAGGTTTGTTGTGAGGTTGCTTTCCACAGATTCCGGGAGTGGTGGCCCAAAAGGAAACTGATTCCGGAAAGGAAGTTCATAGATGCCGATCTTGTCCCTCTCAACCCTCATGTGCAAGCACAATTCCGCACTAGAGAGGGTTGGGGCATTTTCAAAGAACGTGTTGAGATGGCGAATGAGCATATAGTGAAGGAGTTCTACAGCAATGTTCACCATGTAGTTCGGGACTCAAAAACAACTAAAGTAAGGGACAAGACAGTTGTGTTTGATGGCAAATCATTGAATAAATTCCTGGGGTTCGAAGAAGAGGATGAATCACAATATTTAGAAAAGCTAGCAATGAAAGAGGAGGTTTGTCCTTGGTTGGTCGAGCACTTGGCAGCCCCGGGTATAGTCCCAGTCTAGTTGAAAGCATAAGAAAAGATCTTTAGGAACACCCTGAACTTTGAAGCCAAAGGGTGGTTGACTTTTGTGTGTAGTCGACTTGACCCGTCTACACATGATCACTCCATTCCCCTTCCTCGTGATGTCTTGGTAGCATCTATCATGGCAGGTTTCCTTCTGAATATGGGTAATATTATGTCGAGAGTAATTTCTACAGTTGGTAATGAGACCCAAACAAAGTACCCCTTCCCAAACACACTCTCTTTGTACTTCAGAGAATTGAAAGTGAAGAAAAAGAAATATGATGTCAAGGTACCTCCGGTGGCCCCATACTCATGGTATAGTCAGTTGGGTCCATACAACCCGAAGAGGGGCAAGAAGAATGTGGCATCCACTTCCACCGCACCTGGCCAGTCCAAGGAGTCAATGACACAGTTGAGAGTGGAGGTGGACAAGCTCATGGCAAATCAGTTTCCACTTAACCTACTATTTGGGGATCCGGCTGTAGAGCCAGCAGTAGCACAGGTATAGAAGGAGGAGCAGAGGCCGAGGAAGAAGAGGAAACTCCCTAGCACTAAGGGAGTTGTGATTGAGGTAGCACCGGTTCAGGAGAGTCCCTCTGGCCCACCAGTTGATGAGCCAGTTCTTGAGCAGGCACCTGTCCCAGCAGCAGGCCAGGGACCAGTCTGAGGTCCCCGCCAGTACAGAGGACTTAGGAGCCACTGACCAGCACAAGGTGACGGGTGAGGCTTGAGGGGCCTTTCTATATCCTTTCTTTCATTTTGGTGCTTATTTTGATAGTTAGCATTGGGGACAATGCTAGCTTTTATTCGTGGGGGTGTGGCCTTACTATTTTGATTGACTGTTGGATTACTGTATATATTCTTTTACTTTCAGCACATTCGTAGTTGTAGATGGTTGTATGTTGTGTTTAGGATGGTGAAAGTTGTGGCCTTGAGACTCTTGTGTTGACCAAACAATCATCATGTGGTCATTTTGGGCCATTGTGCGCTTGAATCATATCTAAGGTCGTTGTGGGCCCTCGACTCCGTCTTTGGCAATCCTTGAGTGTGTGCAGTGAGAATTCGAATCGTGAGCCCAAGTACCGAGCCGATGGTCTAGAACTTGCCCTGAATGTTTGTTGAGGCGAAATCATAGGTGGAACTTGACTTGAGACGTGATTATAGGCTCTCCTTGATCCAAAATGCAAAATTTGAACAATTTCCATGACCTACCAATGAAATGATCCCTAGTTCACCCCTTTTGAGCCTTAAACCTTTTTCTTTCATGAACCAAGCTACAAGCCTATACCCGTTCTTAATGAGACCCTCTCTTGGCACCCAAATCTTCCCTTGAGTAAATGGCAAATGTCTAAGTTTGGGGGGAGAGACAAGAAAGGCATCAATGTGGTAAAAAGGCGCAAAAGCAAAAGAAAAGGAAGGCAATGAAAAAGAGAAAAAGACAAAAAGAAAGACAAAAATGAATAAGAACCAAAAAGGGAATCCAATGACAACAAAAAAAAAAGTGAAAAAGGTGTGGAAAAGTGGTAAAAAGGAGAAAGAGTTTGAATTGCAAAAGAAAGAGTGACAATGTGTCTCTCTAACCCCTTGAAAGAAGTGAATTACTCAATTGAGTCAAGAAAGTGTGCCAAAATAAATCAAAAGAAGTGTTTAAGGGAAGATTGAACTCATTTGAACAAAAACATGTCCTATCTTTACCCAAAGCCTTCACAATGACTCCTCAAAATCCCTATATGATCTTGAGTTGAGGGAAGCCTACATTAGTGGATACTTAAATAAGGGGCAAGCATATGGTACTTAGAGCCGGACTTAGGGCCTTTTCTTTGTGAGAGATGAGAGAGAAGTCCATTCACCTCGATTTGTGTGCAAATACTCTAAAAAGGTGAGGTTCACTTAAGGAAAGTCGAGGATGTGTGAGTTTGGGTTCCACAATGACCAAAGAAATTGAGAAAGGTTCCTTGATGAAATGTGTCAACTCTTGATGCTCTTGTGTCACACTTGATCCACAAGTTTTCAAAGTTTAAATGTGTTAATGATGCATTCTCATTGAGGGCAATTGTTAGTCCCAATTGATGCTTGTTGAGGTTACTTTAGGATAAACAGGAATTACTTGGGTGTTTTCCATTGAAGGGTAGGTCTCAATTTATTTGCTTGAGGGTAACAAAGGTCTAAGCTTGGGGGAGTTGATAACTGTGATTTCTACATGTTTTATACTCATTCTTACCTAAGCTTTGTGCATTAACTGCCATAAATTAGTCCCAAAATGCTTACAAGTTGTGGTTGATTGCAGGTGGGAGTGAATAGATGAAAAATACCAAAGATCGGCTCAAAAAGGAGTGAAATCTGCCAAGTATCAAAGGACAACTGAAGTGGGGAACAAAATGACCTGTGCGGTCCGCACTGATGTGTCACGCGGCCGCACAGGAGAGTTCAGAGGCTGGGCTATTTCAAGGTCAACTTGCGTGGTCCACACTGTTTTGCCACGCGGCCGCGCAGGATAGTTCAGAAACCATGCAATTTCTAAGTCAAGACCCGCGGTCCGCGCTCCTTTCCACGCGGTCCGCTCCCAAGAGTGTCAGAGACTCAGTCATTCAAGACAAAAGTCCACGCGGCCGCACACCTAATCAGTGCGGTCCGCGTGGAAACACCCTACACGGCTGCGCGTCACATTTGTGCGATCCGCATCCCTAGTGTCAGAAGCAAGATATGAAGACCCAAACCCCTACGCGACCGCGCGTCATTTGTGCGCGGTCCGCGCCAGACCCTCAGGGGTATTTTTGTCCGGTTTTTCCTGTGTAGTATAAATTGAACATTTTACTTTTTAGGTGCAGTTTTCAGTTTTGGTTTTTTATCAGATAGCAGCTGAACTCGAGACTTCATAATTTTAGTCCATTTTGGGCAATTTCTTCTAGTATTAACGTGGATTTGAGCAGATTAACATTGTAGTTAATTATTATGTCAATTTCATCTACTATTTCTTCAATTTCTGTTTCTATTATGGCTAACTAAACTCATTAGCTAGGGTTATGGCTCAACCCTAGTGCGGGTAATTAATGGGTGTGATTGTTTAGTGCATGAATGATGTTGGGTATTTGTTATTTGGATTAATCTTATGTTTTCATTAAGATTTGGTGGTTGCAAACACTAAGTCTAGCTTAGTGAGTTTTGACTCTTCTTGAGAAAGAGAGTCTTTGACCCCAAGATTAATTCCAACAAGGAATTGGGATGGACCCATGAGAATGGTAGTCCCAATTAACGGGTTAAACCTCGAGAGAGTAATTACCCAACTTGAACTATAAGTTGCTTGGGCAAATTGGCCTACCCAATTGGTCTCGAGAGAGGCAATTGGGCAAAATCACTCTCTCTACCGAGAGGTGTGAGAGTGGGTACAAAAGTGCAACGGTTATAGCATAAGTCCCATATTCATCATTCTTGCATTAGGAATCTCTACCCGTTAGTTGACCACCTAGGTACATGCCACGACCCTAGTGCCTTTCTCTATATTGCATACAACTTAGAATCTATATCTTAGCCTAACTTAGCTTTAAACTTGTAGTTGATAAATTGTAGTTGATAATCAAAAGAAAACCAAAAATGTTAGAAGATCAATTAGGAGCTAAAACATAGTCCTAGACCATACAAACACTCAACTCCAAATTGAAGCTCCCTGTGGAAAATTGACCCCGATACCGCTATTGGGTAAAAGTATTAGCGCCCACTCTTCCTTAGGTTGAGTCCGCTGTGATCATCCGCCATTTCATCAAGTACATCACATGCCTCCTCATAAGAAAGTTTCATAAAATTTCCCCCGTCCAATTGGTTAACAATACATTAATTTGTAGTATTTATGACCCGGTAGAAGGTTTGTTGGATCATGACCTCGGTCATATCATTATTTGGGCACTCCTTCACCATCGTTCTATACTGCTCCCAAATCTCATGCAAAGGTTCCGTTGGCTCTTGCTTGAAGGCTAGTATTTCATTTCGAAGTGCCGCCATATGACTAGGAGTGAAGAATTTGGCAATAAACTTATCCGCCAACTCATCCCAAGTTGTGATGGAATCGTTGGGGAGTCTCTCGAGCCAATCCAATGCCTTTCCCCGAAGTGAGAACTGGAAAAGTCTCAATCTCAACGCATCCTCGGATACATTCGTCTGTTTTCTCCCCCAGCATGTATCTGTGAACTTCTTGAGATATTTGTAGGCATTTTGATTTGCAGCGCTCGTGAAGTACACACGCTGCTCAAGTAAGGTCAACATCACATTGGTAATCTGAAAGTTGCCCGCCCGGATTCGGGGTGGGACAATAGCACTTGCGTAGACCTGGTTCGGTAATACTCTGGGAGCCACTCTTGGAGGAACTGGGGGAGGGTCAGGAATATTGTCATTTGGATTAGCATTGGCATTCCGGCCTCTCCGTTGACCTTAAGGTGCAAGAGGCACCTCATCTTGCACAAGATCATCTACCTCATCCCCCGCTATCACATTTCCAAGAGGATCATTAGCGTTGTTTAAAGCCATGTTGGTACCTGAGTAATGACACAAACAAGTAAGTAACAAAGAAAGAAAGAAGAACAATACACAAAACTAACTAAATAGATAGCCAAAACCGTTAGCTCCCCGGCAACGGCGCCAAAAAGTGATCGCTGCCAACTCCACACTACTAAAAGGTAGGAAAAGAGGGTCACAATATCTTTTACCCGATATGAGGGTCGGGATCGATTTCCATAGGGAGCTAGGAATGGAGTCGAGTATCTATCTCGACTAGAGTTATGTATATGTTCCTAATGTCACTTCCATACATTTTTGGGTTTTCGATTATAAACTACTATTATCAAATTATTAATTGAAACTAGATTATGCTACGAGATAATTGCTAAGGTGTATCTAATGGGAAGAAAGACACTAGGGTCGTGACATTACCTAGGTGGCTAATTGACGGGTAGATGTTACTAAGGTTCGATTGACATAATTGGGGCTTATGCTATAACCGTTGCACAATATTACCCACTCTCACACCTCTCGGTAGGGAGAGTGATTTTGCCTAATTGACTCCCTCGAGACCAAACGGGTAGGCAAATTAGCTCAAGCAACTAGGGTTCAAGTTGGGTAACTATCTCTCGAGGTTTAACCCTTTAATTGGGACTATCAATTCTCTTGAGTCTATCCCAATTCCTTGTTGGGTCAATTTTGGAGACTTAGGCTCTCTTTCTCAAGAAGAGTCAAGTCAACTTAGCACAAACCAGTGTTTGCAACCACCAATTTATAGATTAAACCATAAAATTGACCCAAATAACAAACACCCATAGTCAATCTAACAATAGATGGCAACACCCATCAATTACCCACACTAGGGTTGAGCCACAACCCTAGCTAATGGGTTTAGCTACTCATGCTTGAAGGAGAAAATAGAGAAATAGATGAAGAACAAGGCATATTAATTAAATGCTAAATTAAAATACAAGAATCTATCGTTAATTTGAAGTTAAGATGCCAAAAATGGCTACAGATGAAGTTCCCACGAGCGCAGCTAAGTTCTGGATATATCTAATGACCTAAAAATGGTAAAATATTTTATTTATACTATGCTGAAAAAACTGGACAAAAATACCCCTGCGGGGTTAGCGCGGGCCGCATAAAATGGATTGCGGCCGCGCTAGGCTCTTGGACTTCAATCTTGGGCTCTCTGACTTGGGCTTCGCGGATCGCGTAGAATGGACCGCGGTCACGGAGGCAGCTGTCGCGGTCCGCACAACCATGACCGCGGACCGCATTGGCATTTTTCATTTCTTTGAATATCTCTTCTGCGAACCGCACAAAAAGGTAGTGCGGTCGCAGAACCTTTACCGCGGACCACGCAATGTGTACCGCAGCCGCGTTACCTGAAGCATGGTTTTTGTCATCTCTCTGAATCTCTCTTCCGCAGACTGCACAACAAGGCAGTGCGGCCGCGAACCGCGCAATATGGACTGCGGCCGCGTTGCCTGGAGCCTGGTTTTGCCATCTCTCTGAATCACCTAGTGCGGACGCATTCGACTTTGTGCAGTCCGAACTAGGCCTGTTTGCCCTTAGTTTACTTTGTCTTTGATACTTGAGCAGGTTTCACTCCTTTTGAGCCGATCTTTGACATTTCGTCACTTTGTCGATCAAACCTGCAATCAAGCACAACTTATAAGCCTTTTGGGACTATTTTGTAATGATTTATAATCAAAGAATAGGCAAGAAGGAGCATGAAACTCGTTAAAATCCCTACTTATCAGGCTGCCCACAACAAAGCTCTTCATTTGACTGTTAAGTGTGAAGGATACTACGTGAAAATAGTCATGTTGGATGGCGGATTTGGGGTTGACATCTGCCATCTCTCAACTTTGCAAAGAATGGAAATTGGGACTAAGAGAATCAGGCCTAACAATGTTTGTGCACGCGCTTTTGATGGCATCAAGAGAGACACAATAGGGGAGATTGATTTGATCCTAACCATCGGCCCTGTGGATTTTGAAGTAACATTTCAGGTTTTGGACATGGACACCTCCTACAATTTTCTCCTAGGAAGGCCTTGGATCCATGCGGCAGGAGTTGTACCTTGTACTCTCTACCATATGGTTAAGTTTGATCATGAAGACCAATAAATCGTGGTTCATGGAGAAGATGAGCAATCAATTTACTGGGACCCTTCAGTCCCATTTCTGGAGGCTAAAAAAGGTAGAGAGCACATAGTCTACCAAGCTTTTGAGATTGTGGTCGCAGACCAATGTGAAGAAGGAACCCCGTGTCCTCAACCCTTTTTGTCCAACACATCAATCATGGTTGCCAGTGAGATGATCAGGCATGGCTACAAGCCCGGAAAAGGGCTCGGGGCATCTTTGCAAGGCATTACGGAGCCCATCTCCTTGACTGCCAGTGAGAACTTCTTTAATGTCGGTTTCCAAGCTACAAACCGACGTGAAATGGGCTAAAGAACATAAGAATGACGGGTGGGTTCTACCTCAGCCAGTCTTGCATCTCACCAGAACTTTTGTTAAACCAAGATACATAGAGGAAGAGGATGAGGCCTTCACGGCCGAAGAAATTGAGGACATCTGTGGGGCAATGAGGCAAATGTTATATGAGGCTCATATGATCCAGCTGGGTGAAGGCTCAAGCACTGCTGAGGTGCAGTATATAGGGCCCAATGCCCAACTTCAAAATTGGAAGGCTACTCCGTTCCCAGTCAGGCGGGAATCCCGATAGTTCAGTCTTGCCATCTTTTCTGCATTCCGAGTTATTTCAGGGTGTAACTCGAATATCTTTAGTTTATTGTCTTTAAAATTCCAATGTAAACCCTTCTATCTTCAAATTCAATAAAATGAAATCAATATTTCATCGTTTATGAATCTCTTTATTTATTCTTTCTGATTTTGTTATTTTTCTTATTTCTTCTTTTAGTTCTAATAATGCAGACTTAAATAACATGACATGTTTGCGGACTTTAAGCCCAAATCTTAACATGTTGTCTAACTGTGAAATAATATACCAAGAACCAGAATATGATGAAGATGAGGCTTTTAGGGAAATAAACAGAGAATTGGAACAATTTGAGAATAAGCCTAAGTCAAACTTAAACGAAACTGAGCAAGTTAATTTGGGTAGTTCGAAAGAGATCCAGGAAACCATGATAAGCATTTACACTGATGAAAGAACTAGGGATACATTGATCCAACTTTTGTTCGTATTCAAAGACGTGTTTGCCTGGTCCTATGATGATTTGCCAGGACTGAGTGTTGATTTAGTGGTGCACAAATTTCCAAATTACCCCGGTTATCCCCTTGTCCAACAAAAGCAAAGAAATTTTAAAATGGATATCAGTGACAAGATTAAAGAAGAAGTCACCAAACAGCTAAAAGCGGGTGTGATCAAAGTGGTCCGATACACCACATGGTTGGCTAATGTAGTCATAGTGCCAAAGAAAGATGGGAAAACCCGAGTGTGTGTTGATTATCGAGATTTGAACGGCATGACCTTGTAATAATTTTCCATGACATGATGCACCAGGAAATTGAGGTGTATGTGGACGATGTGATCATTAAATCAAGAACGCAAGACGACCATGTGTGGGATTTGAGAATGTTCTTTTAGCGTCTGCAAAGTATGACTTGAAGTTAAATCCAACTAAGTGTGCATTTGGAGTACCATCTGGGAAACTTTTGGGGTTTGTAGACAGTTGGAGGGGCATTGAGCTAGATCTAACAAAGATAAATTCTATTCGGCATTTCCTTCCTCCGAGAACCAAGAACGAGATTATGAGTCTGCTGGGTAGGCTGAATTACATCAGCAGATTCATTACTCAGTTGACTTCCACGTGTGAGCCTATCTTTAAGTTTTTGAAGAAAGATGCGGCAATTAGATTGACAGGCGAGTGTCACGAAGCTTTCGACAAAATCAAAGAATATTTGTCAAATTTGTCAGTATTGGTTCCACCTGAGCTGGGAAGGCCTTTGTTTTTGTACTTGACAATATTAGAGAATTCTTTTGGATGTGTTCTAGGGTAGCACGATGTGACCGGGAAGAAAGAACAAGCCATATACTATTTGAGCAAGAAGTTCACTAGTTATGAAGCCAAATACACTTTGTTGGAAAGAACTTGATGCGCCCTAACTTGGGTCACTCAAAAGCTTAGGCATTACTTGTTGGCCTACACCACCTACCTCATAACCAGATTGGATCCTTTGAATTACATATTCCAAAAGCCGATGCCTACAGGAAGGTTAGCAAAATGGCAAATCCTGCTCATCGAGTTCGACATAGTTTGTCACCTGTACAACGATGAAAGCTCAAGCTTTGGCGGATCACTTAGCTGAGAATCTTGTTGATGGTGAATATCAGCCTTTGAGTACTTACTTTTCGGATGAGGAAGTAAATTCATTTGAGGTAATTCTAGAGGACACTAATGCTTGGAAAATGTTCTTCGATGGAGCTGTAAATGCAAAAGGTGTCAGGATTGGGGAAATTTTGATTCCGCCCACTGGTCAGCACTATACGGCCACAGCCTGGCTTCAATTTTTCTGCATGAACAACACTGTCGAGTATGAAGCCTGCATTATGGTCATGAATATGACAGTCGATCAGGATGTGGAAGAATTGTTAATCATGGGAGATTCTGACTTGATTATCTGGCAAGCTCAAGGTGAATGGGAAACTCGAGATGTCAAGCTTCTTCTATACAGGCAACATGTGGAAGATCTTAGCAAGTGGTTCAAGTTCGTCGAGTTTAGGTACATTCCTCGGTTTCACAATGAGTTAGCCGATGCACTAGCTACTTTGGCCTCGATGTTTTCATATCCAGGAAATGTCCACATTGACCCACTGGAAATCCAAATTCGAGAAAGGCATGGTTATTGCAGCGCAGTTGAAATAGAGCCTGACGTTCAGCCATGGTATCATGATATCAAAAGATTCTTAAAAACAAAAGAATATCCCGAGCAAGCTAGTGGAGACCAAACGAGAATTATTAGAAGGCTTGCCAGTGGCTTCTTCTTGAGCGGAGAGGTCTTGTACAAAAGGACTCCAAATCTCAACCTTTTAAGATGTGTGGATGCCCAAGAGACCGGAAGAATCATGAATGAAATACACGCAAGAGTGTGTGGACCCCATATGAATGGATACGTCCTTACAAAGAAAATCCTTCGGACAGGTTATTACTAGATGACTATGGAAAAGGATTGCTTCAGTTTTGTCCGAAAGTGTCATCAGTGTCAGGTACACGGTGACCTGATTCATGCACTGCCTTCAGAATTACACCCTATGTTAGCACCATGGTCGTTTGTTTCTTGAGGGATGGATATTATTGGGCCAATCGAGCTGAAAGCTTCAAATGGGCACAGATTCATTTTAGTTTCAATTGACTACTTCACAAAGTGGGTCGAAGCAGTCACTCTCAAAGCCGTCACTAAGAAAGCAGTGGTGGAGTTTGTGCATTACAACATTATTTGTCGTTTTGGTATTCCTAAAACTATCATTACGGACAATGATACAAACTTGAACAATCATTTGATGAGGGAGGTATGCGAACAATTTAAGATCACACATCGGAACTCTACCCCTTATCGGCCCAAAGCTAATGGTGTTGTGGAAGTAGCAAACAAAAACATCAAAAAGATCCTCAGGAAAATGATTCAAAGTTCTAGACAATGGCATGAAAAGTTGTCATTTGCATTGTTGGGATATCGCAAAACTATGCACACATCAGTCGGAGCAACACCATATCTATTGGTTTATGGCACTGAAGTCGTAATACTCGCAGAAGTTGAAATTCCATCTCTCTGAATCATCATTGAAGCTGAGATTGAGGACAACGAGTGGGTCAAAACCCATTTAGAATAGTTGACCTTAATTGATGAAAAGCGGATGGCCGCAATTTTCCACGGGCAGTTGTATCAACAAAAATGGCCCGTGCCTATAACAAGAAAGTGGCCAAGGAATTTTGAACTGGGGCAACTTGTTTTGAGACGTATTCTCCTGCATCACAAGAAAGCAAAAGGAAAGTTTGCTCCAAACTGGAAAGGTCCATACATTATAAGAAAATTGTTGCCAAAAGGGGCGTTATACTTGGGAGACATTGAAGGAAATGACCCTGAAATGGCTGTCAATGCAGATGCGGTCAAAAGGTATTATGTTTAACCATTCTGTGATACAAAGATTCTCTGATTGGTTGACGAATGCTTTCATTCTTGCTACCCCAAACACTTTAACCCTTTGCTAACCTTTTGAGTCGGTTACCTTTCTTTGATTACCCTCTTTGGAACCCGAAAACATTTGTAAAAAAATCAAAACAAAGTTCCCTGAACTATGTTCGACTTGATTCTGAAAGGATACGTAGGAAGCCTCTCTCTGGGGTTCAGTCACACCAAAACAAAAATCCACATTCCCCTGTTGAAACTAGGGCAGAAGTTATAATGGTTTGGTAACGGTTCGCCAAAAAGGTTCCAAAGTTGTAATTCAATCCAAACGTTTTTTTACCCTAATCATGTTCAAGTCCTTCTGATCAATCGGTGAAGATGTTCAAAATAGAAAGATGTTGGTTACTTGGATCTGATACAATCAAATGAGAGAAATAAAATGAGAGAGTCTTATTGGTGAAAACCCACACGGGCACTGTAAGGCGATGGTGAGCAGAGAAATTGAAAATGAGAGAGTATTGTTAGTGAAAACTCACAAAGAGCACTATAAGGAGACGGTGAGAAGAGAAATGAGAGAGGATGGTTGGTGAAAACCCGCAAAGGGCACCACTGATCGAAAAAGGAATCACTTACAACCATCGGTTCTGATAAGAGTCCTAGCAAGGTTTCTCGGTTATGGATTATGAAGGGTTTTATGAGAATGGGATGGTTTGCACAGATCAGGTATCTAGTCCAAGAAGCATGTCATGTCTATTGAAGTCTACATGCACTCCAGATAAATCTTTCTTTCTTTTCCCTGAAAGGGACACTTCTCGTTTAAATTCATTATCCTGCCCATTGTTTACTTTTCTTTGAATCCCTTTCGGTCTAATTCTCCTACGAAACTAATACAAAGAAAAGATGGCAAAATTGGTTTTATAGGGTTTTGTTTGACAAAAGTTAAAATGAAAGGAAAAAGCACCCAGCCTCAGCAGGTGCATCAAGTCGATCTCGACTGGCCATGATGGCCGATGCCGCAGAGTTAAAATTATTGAAAAGGAAAGAAATCCAAAGTCAAGTGCCCATAAAGGCAAAATAAGGAGAAAAGGCCAAAGCCCCCACACGGGCTAACCGTCACGCAGAATTTTGGAAAGTAAAGATCCATCGGTTTAGAAAGGAAACCGATCTCCAGAAAGCTAGAATGCAATGGAGATTTTTATCGAAAGAGTTGGACCGAGATCAAGTGATCAAAACAATCAAAGCCACAAAACCAACCACCGTTTCAAACTGAAAAATTATTTTTTGATTTGAAAACAGGAAAACAGGTGCAGTCCAAAATAATCTCACAAGAAGCAGGTGCAATAAAAGCAAGTTACGCAGAAACCAAAATGGTTCCGCAGCAAAAGTTGACCCGAAAAGGGAAGTCCCTTTTTAAACTCTTCATTCTTTATCCTAAATAAAATGAAAAAAGAAAAAAAAAAAAAAAAGAAGAAGAAAAATTCAAAAAATCATGGTAGCCTAGGGTCCCCAATCTCTAGCTACGTTTTATCCAACATAGGATATCATTCCCTAATCGCTGCCAGCATAACCTGGTAGTCTTTTCCAGTATAGGGCCCCACTCCCTTGTTGATTCCTGGCATAACCCGATGACTCTCCCCAACATAACCCGAGGACCTTTTCCGGCATAACTCGATGACTTTTCCGGCATAACTCGTGGACCTTTCCGGCATAATCCGATGACTTTCCCGGCATAACCCATGGACCTCCCCGGCATAACCCGATGACTTTTCCGGCATAACCCGTGGACCTTTCCGGTATAACCCGATGACCTCCCCGGCATAACCCGAGGACATTTTCTGGCATAACCTGATAACTTTCCCGGCATAACCCGTGGACCTTCCCGGCATAACCCGAGGACCTTTTTTGGTATAACCCAAGGACTTTCCCGGCATAACCCGTGGACCTTTCCGGCATAACCCGTGGACCTTTCCGGCATAACCTGATGACCTTCCCCGGCATAACCCGAGGATCTTTCCGGCATACCCTGGTCATTTTTCTAGCATAACCTGGTAATCTTCCCAACTCAGGGCCTCCGATCCCCAGTTGATTTCATTGTAGATATAGAGTCTCCACTCCCTAACTTCTTTTCTCAGGGATACAAAATCCCGATTTTAATTGCTTTCAATAAAGAAATAGTTTAAATTTTGTTACAATAACTCACGAAATTTTCCTAGTGAAAATTGGGGCAGAAAATTTTGTTCGTTTGTTTGTTTTAGTGTCTGAGCAGGTTACACCTCAAGACACAGGGTTCGAGATGACCAAAAGAAGAAGTCTCAATCCAGAATAAAATAAAATAAGAACAAGAAAGAAGTGAACTTTAAGTGCAGAAGTGGAGAAAAGATGCGGACTGCTCAAGATATGATTGAAGTTACGAGCTTTGCATGTCCCGCCTTGATCCAGAAAGCTAAAGAAGAACGAACTAGTGTTTGCAGCTAACGAGCATCAAGATTCGGATCAGAGTCTGCAAGAAGAATCAACCAAGACTCAAGATCAAGCTCTAGAAGGTTTATAGATAGGAATTTTGTAACTCGTAGTTGATAGGCTTAGATAGTTTAGCTTTTCATTTTTGATTTTGGTGTAATAAGGAGCTCAGCAAACAGAAACAGCAGTAACAGCAGTGAAATCACAGTTTCTCAGTAGTCCCAGCTACCAAAATTTCCAGAATTATACTGACCTGATTCCTTTATAGCCAAGGATATGTAGGAAACCTCCGAAGCAAGGTTCTGTTAGACTTTTTCAAAAGATGCTTCTCATGAAGTTTCAAATGGGCAAAAATTGCTCGTAATTGCTCATTTTATCTTTGCCCGGAAACCCTTCATGTTATCGAGCAAAGAGGGGCAGCTGTGAGCATGTGATTTTTGCCCTATATGAAATACTCCTATAAAATCAAAGAAAATAGATTTTTTCCAATTATTTGTTATTTTATATGATTTTTTGTAAGATTTTATTAATTGTTTGCATTTTTGTGCACATTTAATTTTGTTAAAAATCATTAAAAAATGTCAAAAATACCATGCATTGCATTTAGATTTTTGTTTTTATATTTTTAGGATTAATTAGTTAATTAATTATTTTATTAAAAATAAAAATCACAAAAATGACTCATTTTAACATTTTTACCTTTTAATTTTTAGATTAGTGATTTTTCTCTTTTAATTTCGAATCAAGTAATTGTTATAAATATTATAATTAGATAATTAGCTTAATTTTATAATTCAGATTAATTTAGGAATTTAACTTAGAATTTTTAATTAAAGAAAAAGAAAATAAAAACAAAAAGAAAAAGGAAATAAGAAAAGAATTTGAAGAAAAGGGTTTAATTGGATATTGGGCTAATTCTTATACCCAAATCAGCCCAAATTCCCCCCCCCCAAACCAACCGGCCTAGTTCCCATTACCCAGCCCAATATCGGCCATATATTAAACGACACCGTTTTGCATATACTAAATCCCGTCCGTTGATCACTTTAACTCTAACGGTTGGGAACTGAAGACCTTCCCCCTTTAAAAGTGTCTGAACGAGACCCCCCCCCCCCCAAACCCCTGAATCCCTTCAGTCTCTCATCTCATATGTCTCCATAGAACCCTAGCCACTGTAAATCACCTTCCGGCGCTGCCGCCCTAAACCACTACCCTAAATACCTCCAAATTAGCTCAAATCTTCACTAGATAATCCTTGTCCCCTCCTCTTTCTAAGCCCCCTAACATCATCTCTCAAAAAACCATATTCTGCCTCTTTTCTTTGATATTGTTTGTTCAAGCCGGCTCATCTACGTAAACTTAGTTCCCTTGGAAAGAGAAATAAACCTACGTTGGGTTTGTTTCTTTTCAAGCCTCCGGAATCCGGTCAGCCACCTTACCATCCACTGGAATCCCATAGCCTTGTGACGACATTCTCCGGCCAAGCTAGGGTCATTATCGTAACATGCAGCCACTATACAAGTTTCTCTGATCAAGAATCAGTTGTTTGTGTGATGATATCGACCCCAGTTTGGATCGTTTGAAATTAGCAGTTTCTCACCCTCGGGTATTCCTTCCGTTCAATTTTCTTTCCCTGGTCAATTTGGTTTAACAGTTCTTTTCTTCTATTTTCATTTTTTCTGACCAATCATCATTTTGTTGTTTTACATAATGCTGATTAGTTTGGCTTGATGATAGTATGTTTAGCCTAATTGTAATCTTCATTCGTAAATTATAATTTGTTAGGTGAATTAGATCAGTTTCAGTCAGTTCAGATTTTAATTAAGTGTTAAATTGACAATTTGTTTTGTTTTGGTCTATCTTTGATTTGGCTTTCATTGTTTGAGGTGGGAGGTTTGAATGCCGATTGGAATTGAAGGAGTTTGAAAGGGTAATATTGAAAACCTTAAAGGGTTAATTGGAAATCAATTTAGGGAATCCAAGGCTATAATGGCCTAGTTGGTTCTAGGAGGTTCTAGAAGGGGTTAATGGTTAATTAAACAATCAGAATTTAGGTCAAATAGATTAAAATTGCAATAAGCAAAATTTAGAAAGCTAAAATTGGGAGTTCTAAATGAGAAAATATCAGAATGTTCTAGTATAGGACAGTTGTCCCCATTCTTAGCCTGAAAATGCTGAAATTGGGTGGGAAAAAGGACAAACAACTGTTAAAAGATGTTGTACTATCTAACATTTTAGGAATTCAGGGCAGAAGATGCCTTTTGATGTTGTTTTTATACACTCTATAAAAGGAAAAGACCTTTACTGATTTTGGGGACAGATTTTGATCAATATATTCACTCTAAAGGATCCTCTGAATACACAGAAAACTCTTGCATCCTTCTTCTCTGGCATTCATAATAGAAAGCACACATAGAATCCCTAAGATACCTCAAAAATGGAGTTTGAATCTGGAGTTGTTCTTTGTTGTTAGTGTGTTTTGTTGCTGCTGTTTTCTAGGTTGTTGAACTCTATTTCCTCTATTTTGTATGACCTCCATTTGGTCTCGAAGACTTTGATTTCTTCTCTAATTACTAGTGGAAGCTGAGATCCTGTTTGCTTTTCTCCAAAGTCAGAAATACATTTCTTAATATTTGTTATACATGTGGCTGTTAAGGTACTAATTCCATTCTTATCAAATGTAATAGTTGTTGGAATGCCATAAATATCATCATATTTGTAACTTTGGATTGATTACATACTTGTTAAATATTCTACCTGTTAATCTGGTGATCTATATGTTGTTTGAATGTTTTCTACCATGTCTACTATCTAACAACATGTAACAGTAATATAACTAGGAGCTTGTTTGTTAATGTTGTGTTAGTCATGGATTTTGCTTGCATAAGTTTGAGCACTTAAGGTGAAGTAACACTGATATTTCTAGTTTTATTTAAAGCATCAGATGTTTGAATGTTTCAAACCTTAATAGAGTAGGAAACAACATTAAAATTATTATTTTT
The DNA here is from genome assembly GCF_000715075.1 of Nicotiana tabacum. Lineage (NCBI taxonomy): Eukaryota > Viridiplantae > Streptophyta > Magnoliopsida > Solanales > Solanaceae > Nicotiana > Nicotiana tabacum. The sequence goes on along the minus strand of NC_134090.1, from coordinate 136,901,200 downwards.
TCTTTTAGCCTTGGACTGTTAAAATACATTTGAAATCCAAAAAATTCCCTAAATGTTTAAAATTACAGTATTGTCTTTTGTGTAAAGCCTTCCCCTTTTGGAAATCACTTTGTCTTGGGTATTATTGGCATTTGGTAGTGCAGGATGTTTGTGAGTGCTTGGCATGAGGTCCAGATTTACAAATCTAGCCACTGGTTGGTTAGCCTTTTGTGAATGATAGGCAGCTTCAAAAACATGGCAAAAACTGTTGCTAAGTTTATCACTAGGCGGATTCAAAAATTAATTTGATTTCAGCCTATACAGATTACTTTTCTTAATTTAATTCAAGGCCTGTAATTATTTATGAAACTATTTACCATTGGTAGTGTATAAAATGTATTTAGTTTAAATTATAAGTTGTTTCAGCCTTTTTCTTTACAGCAGCCCAAATATTGTCTTGATTCAGAATTTGAAACTGGGCCCATTTCATTTAAGCATATCTAGGACTAGTACATATTAACTTGAATTGCTCCAGTTTAGGATATTTTGTTTGTTCCTGATATATGGCTTAAAATAGCTAGTACAGAGGTTCGAAAAATCGCTGATTTGTGCACATCTATATTTAGCAAGGATCGTGAGATTCCAATGCGGTGCTTGAACTCTTTCCAGTTTTTCATGCAATGCAAATAATTTTTAAGTTTAACATTTTTGTCAAAATTATGTTAGGTAATCACTGGTTTCCCTTATACAATGTTGGATCCAATCGACCGTGGCCTGATTTGTTAAAGCTGGTTCATTTAAGTTGTAATGATATCATATAACACTCGTAGTTTGCTTTAGGCACGTAATTAAACTATCACAACTATGGGTATGGTTCTCGTGGCATAGTTGTGATACTTAATGCCAAATTAGTTTTTGAACATTTGTAGTCTGCTTTAGTCAAGTAAAACCTTTTTTAAAAAAATAAATCGAGGTGTGACATTCACAATCCAATCACATAGTCTATGGACCTCATATCAATATCCTTATTAATGTAGAAAAATGCTTTTAAACATTCGTAGCTTGCTTTAGGCGCGTTTATAATAAAATTATCACAATTACGGGTACGGTTCCCGTGACATAGTTGTGATACCTAATTTTTCAAATTCGGGGGTACATTTATGTGACCCGGCCATAACTTATAATAATTTTAATAAATTAAACATGTTGTAGATCGTGGGTACGGTTCCCGTGATACGATTCGCAATGTGTATCAAACAAACAAGTGTACGACAATCATAACTTGTTCCAGAATAATTCCATAAAATAATTAAAAAGCGGTTATAAAGTTAAAAATACACAATAGGTTTAAAATGTATAGTAAATCAGATAATAGGCCAATTATTAATAGTTTAAGCGACCGTGCTAGAACCACGAAACCCGGGAATGCCTAACACCTTCTCCCGGGTTAACAGAATTCCTTATCTAGAATTTCTGGTTCGCAGACTTTTAAATAAAGACGAAAATTTCCTCGATTTGGGATTTTATATAAACCGCTGACTTGGGACACCATAATAAATATTCCAAGTGGCAACTCTGAAAGAAAAAAATAAATAAATAATCTCATTTCAATTTATGTCACTTTACTTGGAAAATATCCTTTATATACTCCCCTCGTGTGGTAAAAAGGAGGTGTGATACTTGTCATGTCTAAATGGGACCAAGCAAAACAATTCATGTTATCAATAAGAAATTGAATAAGCTTTTTCCTGAGTTCAGGGGTTAACCCCGTTCCCAGGTATACCTTTTGCTCGGGAAAGTATTCGATCAATATAATCTGTTCCAGCTCTTCGACCGTTGATTTGGTGGCGTCGGAGTCTTCGGGAACAATAAAGGTTCGAGGGGTCAGAAAATCCTCCTTTTCCTCTACTATCTCCTGCTTTACCGATTCGGCCAAGGCTGGCGGCTGTGATTGCTATTTGGCTTCCTGTTTACCTTTGATGCTCGACCTTTCCGAAGTTGATAGTATTGATATCGGTGTTACCTCATTGACCGCATACATTTCCTTTGCAGCATGTTGCTCCCCGTATGCTATTTTAACATCGTCCGTCATCGAAAATTTCATCATTTGGTGGAGAATCGAGGGGATTGCCCTCATGTTGTGGATCCAAGGCCTTCCAAGTAGGGCATTATACCTCATGTTGCCCTCGATCACGTGGAATTTTAGTATCTTGAATGATTCCGGCCATGTTCACCGGCAAAATAATCTCCCCTTTAGTTGTTTCACTGGCTATGTTGAAGTCATTTAAGACCCGGGCTGCGGGCACAATTTGATCTTGTAGGCCGAGTTGCTCCACGACCCTCGATCGGATGATATTCGCTGAGCTACCTGGATCCACTAAAACACGCTTAACTTGAACTTTATTTAATAAAATAGAAATTACCAGAGCGTCGTTGTGTGGCTGAGAAATGCTCCCTGCTTCTTCATTGTTTAATGATAAGGAGCCTTCGGGCAAATAATCCCGGGTTCCTTTTTACCTAGTGATTGACACCTTAGTGCATTTGAATATGGGTCCTTGTGGAACATCGACCCTACCGACGATCATATGAATGACATGCTGGGGTTCCTCCTGTTCATTTTTCCTGTTGGCGTCCTTTTCTCTGAAATAATTCTTAGCTCAATCGCTGAGAAACTCTCAAAGATAACACTCATTGAATAGATGGGCTACCTCTTCCCTCAGCTTCCTGCAATCCTCTATTTTGTGACCATGCGCGCCATGATACTTGCACATCAAATTTGGGTTTCTTTGGGAAGGATTTTGACACAAAGGTTCGAGCAAAGAAGCCTTTCTCTTGGTATTCTATGATGGATCTGAAGAACCCGAAGAGAAAGGGTCAGCTGACTACTACTATAAGCTAGTGTAATGAGCCTTCGGTGGTAGCTGCAAAGTTAGCAAATATGCCTTCCCCTCTGGAAAAATGGTTACAAACTATTAGTCTCTTCATTACAATTTAAATGAGCTAGTTTGACTCGGTATAAAGTTGAAGAAAAATAACTTTTAAAATATATGATATTAAAAGCTTAAAAAGTAAAAGCTTTATTGAATCATGACATTTATGAGGTAAAATATACATTTGGCTAATATGGCACACCTCAACTAATTAATGAGCCCAATTAATTGTTATATCCAAAGGTCAACTGGGATCCCATTTCGCTCCTAACCAAGCGGCCCACTCGAACTTGGAAGGTCTACTACCTTGAAATCCATTTGCACAAGATTTTGTTCAATAAGGTACAAAATTTCCCCACCTCGCAGATAATTAATCTTATAATTAATAAGAATCTATATGGGTATGGGCCACCTAGTATCTTTGATCCTTCTGATTGCAGATACAATGCCTGATGCGTCGATACTAAAGTTATACTCCGATAATTGAGGTGCCTCCACGGGATCGACATGCTTATCAAAACCACTTTTGCTCACAAGTCCCCGAGAATTCTGCCCTTGATCACTTCTTCGATCATCCCAGGGTTGATTGAGTCCTAAACCATTGTTCCTTCGATCTGTGGTATATGGTTGATATCATTCTCTATTCGACCTTGGCTCTCTATCGACGTCCCTCTGGATTTTAACTGCCGACCTGTTTGGATGTACTAAACCGGAAGGGGCTCCTAGTTGGTCGTCCTCGATCTTGATCTTTGATTGATATCGATTGTGCATATCTGCCCAAGTTATAGCCAGATACTCGACCAAATTTTGTTTCAACTGTCGTGATGCTATTGAACTCCGCTCGTTCAACCCTTGGGTGAAAGCTTGAACGAACCAATCATTTGTGACCGGCGGCAACTCCATGTGTTCCATTTGAAATCGGGATACGAACTCCCTCAGCATTTTGTTATCCCTTTATCTTATCTTGAAAGCGTCCGATTTTCTTGTTGCGACCTTTATGGCCCCGGCGTGTGCTTTCATGAAAGAATCTGCTAACATGGCAAATGAGTCTATGGAATTTGGTGTCAGGTTGTGATACCAAATCATTGCTTCCTTTGATAAAGTTTCCCCAAATGTTTTCAACAAAACGGACTCGATTTCATCGTCTTCTAAGTTATTTCCCTTTATTCTGCACGTGTACGAAGTGATGTGTTCATTTGGATCGGTGGTCTCGTTGTATTTGGGTATATCCGGCATACAAAACTTCTCAGGAATGTGCTTCGGAGCCGCACTCTGGGGAAAAGGCTTTTACACGAACTTTTTCGAATCCAAACCCTTTTAAGATTGGGGGTGCCCCGGTATCTGATCAACTCGGGAGTTGAATATTTCCACTTTTTATCATTATCTTTGATTTTCTTCTCTCCCGACTCAATTATTTTGGTGAGCTCCTCGAGCATTTTCATAATCGCAGGATCAATCCCTGATCTGTTAACATTTGACCTCTTAGGCATTGGCTCGGTATGGCGAGTGATTTCCGGCTCAGCCACACTCGGAGTTCTATGTTGACTTTGAAGTTGAGCAATAGCGGCCTACTAAGCCTGTAGAATCTCAAATATTACCTGGAGACTAACTCCCCCATTTCCTACGCCATGTGTTCCTTGGCCACCAGATCGGCCTTCCATGCGCACACTCCCCTCGGGGTCCGCGCCTAAGTCCGCATTCAAAGAAATGTGCTAACTGACATCGACCGGATAGGCAACCGGTACTCCCCCGAGGTTAACCAATGGCACCCCAGCTCCTGGAGAAATTACATTGTCCTTTTCCGCGTGAAACCCGAGACCATCGTCACCATGCACGGGTGCGTTTTTGTGAGTTTGACATGTTTTAATCGGAAAGCAAAAATACTTGACAAGAACAAGTGTGAAATAATGTGTGTTAGCAGAATCAGAACTGAACAGTCACTATTATCCTTAGCCCCACAGTGTGCGCCAAACTGTTTACCCTAAAATTCGAGTAACAATTAAACTTGTATTGTGGTTTTAAGGATATGTGATTTAATTCAATGACAACTGATAAACAAGGAACTAAATAGATAAATTAAAGAATAAAATAGATCAAACCAATGTGTAACCCAAATCTCGACCTCGACTTGTGATAGTCTCGAGGTGTGATAATAGGAAGAGTAAATTATAAAGCAACTTTGATGAACAGTGAATGAAATAGCAAGAAAGTAATGAGCATATATCTACTTATTAGTAACAGTGTATTACAAATGAATGGGATCCTCCTTTATATAATAGGGAGTCCTAAATAATGTATACTTCTAATTACAGTAAGAAATCATATTTGACAGTTTTCTAACCGCCGAAGACCAATCCATTCTGAAATTTACCCCGTGATCTCCATCCATTGCGGGTATCTCGCTCTTGCCGTTACTGAATCATAATGGTATCATCTCGAAGCATGCCTTCTTCTGACCTCAGTAAATGATATCGACCTCGACATTGAAAAGGAGCTTCAACCTCCAGTTCGGCGTCCTGGCCTTCCGATGTGGTATCACTTTTTCCATCGAAGAATAAAATCGGGTATCCCCGATTTCCACTGTATACAATATTGCAAATAATTGTAAGCAACGGCAGATCTACATAGAGCATTATGATTGTCTTTGACTAGATCAAGTAGATTTACATAGCCAATTAACAAAAAAACTTAAATAAGCATTGCGTGAGCATCCACAACTAAACTTGTTTTTCCTTTTCTTTCAGAACTCTTATCCTCGAGCATCAACGACTTTGAAATCTTGGATTCGCCACTGGTTGTAAGTAAATAAAAATAATGGACGTAATAAAATTTTATATAAATTCATCATTACTAAACATGTATGCAAAATATATAATCTACTCTCTGTTGACCGCATGGATTGCAATGAAGAAGCATGGTTTTTCTAAGTTTTTACTGTTCATTGCATTACTGAGGCTATTACCGTGTGGATAGAGCAAGACTTACATATGCACGCTAATTGCATATCACATTTTGTTGGTACCTTCAAGTCAAGTTTGTCATGGAAGACCATTTCTTGATTGAAAATCAGATGAGGAAATAGCCCATTCAAAGGAGGAAATATACATATTATTGTTAATAGGAATATCATCATTATTTTCACCTAATTTGTTTTATATTAATTCAAATTTTCCACTATCTCTTATTTCTTAATCTCCTAAATCAACAAACAACTCACTTCCAATGTTCTGAGAAGGAGCATTATTATGCTAAGTAACTTTGGTTTTCCTTCGATAAACACTATAGTTTTGAGTAGAAGTGTACTAACCTGCTTGAAAGTTTAATCCTACAGTACAATTTCACAAAAGGATTGAACTTTCAAGCAGGTTAGTATGACAAACAATTAACGAGCGGAAATAGGATTATTACCCTGGTCTTTGGTACCCCTATACTTATTTTGCTTCCTAAAAAGCTTTCTCCTAAGTTGTACTATTGCTAATGCATAATGCCAAAGTAAAAACATTCTACTTTTGATTAACCAAATAAGTGAAAGAATGAACTCCTGAAGAACATTGTAACGATACAACCAGTTATTTTGAGTATTTTGCCATGATCCAAAATTCCCACCTTCAGAACCGTAATGATGCCTAACATTTCACTTGCTAGGCAAGCCAATATTAGAATAGTTTTTAGCCATTTTTAACCATTCAAATTAAATAATAACCAAGAACTGAATAAACTGAAATAGAGTGAGAAAATCATAACAACCACGATATCTAAATACAATTCCAGAAATGGTGCCACAAGTACACAAGCGACTAAGTAATACACACAATGGTCTGAATGAAAACATGACTGTCCGAAATAAAATAAACAACTAGAATCAGGTAGATGGGGACTTCAGGGCCGCGAACGTCGTGCAGTTGTACCTCAAGTCTCCGTCAGGCAATAAATCCGAGCAATCTACTGATCGCTGCTATGACCGACTTCAAAATCTGCACAAGAAGTGCAGAGTGTATTATAAGTACAACCGACTCCATATTACGACCTGCAGCCAACTGAATCTCCTTCAGAGTATTTTGTTATTCCTGTCTGAATTCGTATTTCGAACAGATAATGTCTTGTCACGACCCAAGTTTTCCCTACGTGAACTGTCGTGACGACACCTAGTCTCTATGACTAGGTAAGCCTAACACATTGCGGAAATGAATTTAAGGATACAAAGCTATCTAACTGATGATAGGCTATAATTACGTATTTTAGTCGCTTATTACACTCTAATTTACTACACTTTAATTGAGTTTGAGCTTTAATCGCTAGTGTTTTGTACTAAATATGTGTTTTATGCCTTGTAGGAGTGATTCCGATCTATGTAGATATTATGGAATGAATTAAAGCTATTCTAGAGCTTTGAAGTCTGAGTAAAATACCAAAGATTAAGTTGGGATCGTGTTGGGGGATCAGCGGATGATAGTGTACTTTAAGAACGAAACGAAGAATCGAGCAAGCACACTGCGCATTGTCTAGTAAAATACACATAACTTTTTTCTCAGAAATCCGTTTGGGCTCAACAATATATCGTTGGAAAGATATTTAAAAGAGATACAACTTTCGTGTTTTACATTTTTTTAAATTTCGACATTCGCGCCGCATAGGGAGCCACATAACGCCGCGGCTGTGTAAATTGCTGATGTCCTCAAATTGCATGCTCTCTGAAGTTCCCCACAAGCACACCGCATGGCGCGTCGCCCCATGCAGCGCGCCTGTGCAAATTTTACGGAGCTATTGTCCTATTTCACACGGGAGAAGGTATTTTCGTCTGGGCCCGATCCTACTTGGTATAAATACATGTAAAAACGCTATTTTGAGGACTTTTGACACACTTTGGACCTAAGGAGGCAAGAACACAATAGGAGCAAGGCGGAGAATTCTTCTACGAGTTTTTCACTTCCTTCCTATTTCTATTATTGGTTATGAATTCTAGTATTGTAGTTTTACTTACTATTATGAATAGCTAATTTGTTATCTAGGGTTTTGATGGAACCTTTTAGAGGATAAATTCTTATTATGGTTTTATATAATTGAGCCGTTGGATTTCTCTACTTGTTCAACTACGTATTTATTGTTGTTGATTGAATGATTATCAATTGACTGTGCCTATTTAGTGTGTACTGCTTGAGAGAAAGTACATATTTAGGTAGTTGTTGAACAACATCACTCCTAACGTATGTGAGAGATCAATACGGAGGGTTTAAAGGGTGGATTAGAGATAACGAAACCTTAGTGTGATCGTAGTGAGCGGTGAATTAGTGCCACCTAGTGTAGTTCGATAAAATACATCTAGTAAATTATGGTAGTTGCTCGAGAGAGAATTACGACAACCAAAGTACTCATGATCGATAAATAATACTTAGACGAAATTATAGAAAACACAGTGGGAAGGATTCCGACAATTGGGTAAATCATAACTTTAGACCTCCTTAGTCTTGTCTCGAATTTCATCCTTGTTAGTTGATAATTTTACTGCTTTATAATATTTATTAGTTAATTAGTAGAAATAAAAAAATCAAATCTTTATAACTAGAAAATTATTTGGACTTGTGTTTCTTAGCAATATTGCACAACTGTAGCTAAGCCTTAGTTCTCTGTGGGATTCAACTCCGGACTTGTAAACCGGATTATATTTGCAACGACCGCTTAGTCCTTTTTATAAGGCATAGTTGGGCATTGTCATTAACTTATGAAAATAACCTCAATCCTCGAAATCAGCAAAACCAAAAACACCAGTCCTCAGAATCTCGTATGAAAACACCAAAAGCTAGAACAATACAACAATGAACACAAAACACACAATCTGTTGCAGCGCACAACCTGATCCCACCGTACAAACACAATCCTCCTTTATTTCACCATATTAATATCAAGAATTAACATGTAATAATCCGTTATGGTGCGCAACCCGATCCCACCATATAATCATAATCAATATCATAATCCTCCCTTATTTTGCCATATCAAAATCACATATAAAATTCGTTGCGCCATGCAACCCGATCCCATCATATCAATATCAATCCTCCCTTATTCTACCCATCGTGGCGTGCAACCCGATCCATAAACAAATCAATAAATATAATCAACTCAACAACTCAAATCACAAGAATATCTATGATTAAAGAATATGAAAGCAAAGTCATAAAGGAACCTCGTACCAAATCAAGGAATGCTACAATTAATACTAAGCAACAAAACAAACTAAATATACGACAATTATAGTGTACAAGTAAGACAAGTAAGGTAGGTAGCAATTAATCATGGAATCGTGGAAGAAACGAGCATTTCAATACAAGAGTAATTAGATGACAAGTAACAAGTTATGGCATAGAAAGCAACTAAGACATGTAACAGTTAAGATATGGAATGATATAATTAATAAAATACGGGAAAGCATGAAAACAACTATTCTGGCGGCGTATATTCACTCGTCACCTCGCATATACGTCGTTCCACATGTAATTCACATAGCACATATCTCAAGGGCTCCTAATTCCCTCAAATCAAAGTTAGACCTAACACTTACCTCGCTCTACAAGCAAATCAAGGATCAACCAGGGCCTTTCCTCTAAAATTTGCCTCTGAACCAACCGAATCTAACCAAAAGCGACTTGATATCAACAAACAATGATAGGGAAATTAATTACAATACATAAACCTAAGACCTTTACACTTTTTTCAAAAAGTCAACAAAAGTCAACCCCAGACCCGCATGGTCAAAATTCGAGATTCGGACCAAAACCCAATTACCCATTCACACCCGAGCCCAGTTATGTAATTAGTTTTGAAATTCAACCTAAATTCGAGGTCTAAATCCCAAATTTACAAAAAACTCTAGATCTACCCAAATCCCTAATTTCTACCATAAAAATCCTAGATTTGATGTTGAAATCATAAGAAATATAATGGATAATTTAAAAGAAATAGATTAAAGTCACTTACCAATGTATTTAGGAAGAAAATTTCTTGAAAAAATCTCCTCTAGGGTGTTTAGAGTTGAGAGTTTGTCAAAAATAAGCTAAATCTCGCCTTCTCAACTTTTTATCCAGGCGCAAATGTCGCAATTGTGACCTGTGGTTCGCAATTGCGAACCCCGCAAATGCGAGAAATCTATCGCAATTGCGAATAAGTCGCATCTCTGCTGCCATCGCAAATGCAATGATTTTGTTTGCAAATACGAACTTGGGCATTCTGCAAATGCGATCAATTTGATTGAAATTACGAACCAGCTCCCTTGCCAACCCCTAATCGCAAATGCGAAGAATTTTCTCGCAAATAAAAACCTATCGCAATTGCAATCCTAACCTTGCAAATTTGAGGTCTGAGACCTGTGCACAAAACCAGAAAAATCCTACTCTTTCAAACACTCTACCACGAGTCTGAAACTCACCCGAGCCTTAGGGGTTCCAAAATAAACATGCACACAAGTGTAATAACATCATACAAACTCGCTCGCACGATCAAAACACCAAAATGACACCTAGAACTATGAATCGAATATCAAAATGATTGATATTTTCAAAGAAACTAAAGAACATACAATTTTACAGCCGGACGTCCGTACCACGTCAAATCAACTCTGTTTTATACCAAATTTTGCAGACAAGTCATAAATACTGAAATGAACTTATACCAAGTTCCAGAACCGAAATCTGAATTCGGTAGCAAGAAAGTCAACTTACGGTCAAATTTAAGAATTCTTTAAACCTTTAAATTGCAAGTTTTCAACAAATTACGTTAGATCAAGCTAGGGACTTTTGAATTCGATTCCGAGCATACGCCCAAGTCCCAAATCACGATATGGACCTACCGGGACCGTCAAAGTATTAATCTGAGTCCGCTTTTACAAAATGTTGATCTTAGTCAACTCAAATAAGTTTTAAGGCAAAATTTTACATTTTTATCAATATCTCACATAAAAAACTTTCGAAAAAGGACACGGATTGAATAGGCAAATCGAGGTAGGCTAAATGGAGCTATTTGAGGTCTTGGAGAACAAAAATGAAGGGTAAAACTATAAATTACCTATCAGGTCATTACATTCTCCACCTTTAAAACAAACATTCGTCCTCGAACGAACATAGAAAGGTACCTAGACTGGTGAAAAGGTATGGATATCTACTCCGCATGTCCGATTCGGACTCCCATATGGATACCTCGATCGGCTTACCTCTCCACTGCACTCGAACTGAAAGATAACTCTTAGACCTCAATTGTTGGACCTGCCAGGCTAGAATAGGCACCGACTCCACCTCATAAGTCCAATCCGTGTCCAATTGGACTGAACTAAAATCTAACACATGGTACGGATCACTGTGATACTTCCGGAGCATGGACACATGGAACATCGGATGGACTCCTGACAAAGTAGGTGGCAATGCGAGCCTGTAGGCCACTTCACCCACTCTCTCAAGAATCTCAAAGGGTCCGATATACCTAGGGCTCAACTTGCCCAACCCCTCATGGGTGAACCCGGAGCAATACCCTCTCTCCAACCATGAATGCAACATCATAAACTCTACAATCGACATAACTCTTCTGCCTAGACTGAGCAGCACGAAGTCGATCCTGGATAATCTTGACCTTATCCAAGGCATCCTGAACCAAATTGGTACCCAACAACCGAGCCTCTTCGGGCTCGAACCATCCAATTGGTGAACGATACTACCTCCCGTATAATACCTCATAGGGAGCTTGTTCTTGTAGGCAAAGTTCACAAGCAGCAAGAACTGATCCCTAGAACTGCCAAAACCCATAACGCAAGCGCAAAGCATATCATCCAATATCTGAATAGTGTGCTCGGACTGCCCATCTATCTGGGGATGAAATGATGTACTCAACTCAACCCGCGTGCCTAACTCACATTGTACGGCCCTCCATAAGTGAGAGGTGAACTGCGTACCTCGATCAGAAATGATAGACATGGGCACACTGTGAAGAAGGACGATTTCGTAGATGCAGATATCAGCTAACCATTCTAAAGAATAGGTAACTGCCACTGGAATGAAATGTGTCGACTTGGTCAACCTATCCACAATGACCCATACCACGTCAAACTTCTTCTGAGTTCGTGGGAGTCCAACAACAAAATCCATAGTGATGCGCTCCCACTTCCACTCAAGAATCTCTAGCCTCTAAAGCAAACCAGCAGGCCTCTAATGCTCGTACTTTACTTGATGATAATTCAGACACCGAGCAACATACGCAACTATATCCTCCTTCATTCTCCTCCATCAATAATGTTGTTGCAAGTCCTGATACATCTTGGTGGCACCCGGATGAATAAAATACCGAGAACTGTGGGCCTCCTCAAGAATAAATTCATGAAGCCCATCCGCATTGTGCACACAAATATGACCTTGCAACCACAAAACCCCCATCATCTCCAACAATAACCTGTTTGGAACCACTGTGTCGCACTGTGTCCTTAAGGACAAGCAAATGGGGGTCATCATACTTGTCACACCTCCTTTTTACGCGCCCGGGGCGCAGGGGAGTTTTTTCCAATTAAAGGACAATCGAAACGGGATTGGTTTAATTATTTCAGAGTCGCCACTTGGGAGATTTAGGGTGTCCCAAGTCACCAATTTTAATCCCGAATCGAGGAAAAGAATGACTCTATATTATGGTCTGCGTATCAGAAATCCGGATAAGGAATTCTGTTAACCCAGGAGAAGGTGTTAGGCATTCCCGAGTTCCGTGATTCTAGCACGGTCGCTCAATTGTTATATTCGGCTTGGTTATCTGATTTTATACAAGTATGAACTTATGTGCCACTTTTATCTTTTAACCGCTTTTATCATTCACTGTTATTTTTGTAGGACTTGCAACGTTGTGAAAATGTATCTCGAACCGCGTTACAATCAATGTACCCGTGGTCGTCGACACACTTTGACTCCGTTGAGATTTGGATTTGGGTCACATCAATGTGCACCCGAGTTTAAGGAAATTAAGTTATTAAAGGCGCGCCTAAAGCGACTAGCGTATTTATTTTGGGTAAGACCGTGGAATTTTGCTAAACGGTCCATCCCGAAGTCCAAATAATTTTTAAAGCAGATATTTACTGAGGGCCCCGCAATTTGTATTTTTATTTGGCGAGGCTCATCTCATTCTATTTTTTTAAATGAATTTGCAACGTCATGGACACGCATCTCGAACCACGTCACAATCAATGTACCCGTGATTAGAAACACATTTCGATTCCGTTGGGATTTGGATTTGGGTCACATCAATGTGCACCCGAATTTACGAAGGTAAGATTTATTAAGGCGCGTCCTAAAGAGTCTAGCGTATTGTTATTTTAGGAAGGTTGTGAGATTTGCTAAACAACCCGTCCTGGAAACTAAATGTTTCACTAATATACATTTAACAAGGGCCCCGCATCTGCGTTTTGTTTATTTTTATCGAGGCTCATCTTGTTGTTATTTTTAAAGGATATCCTATAGCAATTACGTTTCTTGTCGTGTTTGTCTCTATCAATTGAAAGCAGTAAATAGCCTTAGTTGATTATAAAACCGGATTTAAAGTGCTTTTACAGGATAATAAAACGTGACTGCACTTATGGACAACTAGCCGCAAATCATGGGCCCAAACCTAGCTCATGCGAGATGGCCAGACTTGGGCCCTGTTTTTCCGATACAGGCCTAACTGATTTTTCGATTTGGGCTCGGCCTTCCTGAGGTTGAGGCCTAGAACTGATTCTTTGTTCTTTATCAGTTTATATGTGACAAACTAGCAAAAGGGGAAAGAACTTTAACTCATGTGGGTAGTTTTCCTATTTTGGCCTACATTATAGAATGTACTACACCATCAGACTAAGTCTAAAATACAATCTATTACCCTGGGAATGTTTTTCACCTAACAGCATACATACATGACTATCATTCATTAACCTACATTGATATACTGAGCATGTAGGCTACTTCTATTATACAAACGAAAATGTAACTATTTTATGACATTTAATGTAACAGTTCATGTATACATAAAAATAATCTGCAGGTCCCCTCTTTTGCATTCATGCTCAAACTCTCAGTTACATTGATGGTATCAATTGTGTACCTGGTAAGGAAAGGAAAGGAAGAAGGAGAGTGATCAGTTGAGTAGTGTGCAGTAATCACAGCATCAACATATACACAGCAACAGCACAGCAACAAACCAACAACCAAGATTGTTTTCCACAGTCCACGAACAACCAACAATGATTCCCAGAATAAATGAAACCAGCAAATAGTCGAGTGCCAAACCAATAATTCCAGACGAAGAGTAATGAACACCAGAAGTAAAAGAAGTTCAATGCAGCAAATACCAACAGTTCAGCAACCAACAAACAGCTCAGTCACTGCAGACGACAGAACTTGGCCAAGACAGCTTGACCAATATGAATTCTTGTTCAACTTTCAGATGGTGTTTGGTTACAATCTATTTGGAAACTAACTTATGTTTTTCGGCTTTCTTTAAACTCAGTAAACCTCTCTTCAGATTAAAACTCTAGCCTTAAGACTGAAAATTTTCACTTTGTTTTTCTCTTTTTTCTGAAGACTAAAAAGTCCAGCCCCCTTTTAAGTTTTCCACAGGCCTATTTATAAGCCAAAGTGACCAACTGCAGCTAAGCTGCCCTCATCTGCAACTTGCAGTCTGCCCATACCCCTTAAAGCCCATGCCTAAGCATCTTTTGGTGCCAGCCCCTTTATTCCCCACGCCTGGTTTTTGTTTAATCAAGAGTTATGGGCATCATTTTATTATTCATTTTAAGCCCCATACTCTCATGTCTTGCTCCCCATTGGTATTAGTTTAATCCTAAATTAGTACCCTACTTGTCATCTCATTTAAACTAATCTTTCGGTCCTTTTTAACACCCCAGAATACCCCTGCTTAACCTTGATTATTACTGCCCTGCCTATTGCAGCATCAGGGCAGTTTTGAACTGATGAAAGTTCAAATTCAAGGCTGCCTGGACTGAACCTTTCCAGTCATTTTTCACAATGCAAACAAACCATTTTAAACAATGTTGGGGCATTCAGTTAGTGGCAACGTTCAATTAGTCCTGTGACATTATTAGCTCATTCGATTCATTAGTTATAGAAAACTAATCAACGACATTTATCGAGTCGACTATACTAATTATAGCAGGTAATAATCAGTCGCTCATATAAACAATACGTTCGGGGACCTAAAGGGTATCAGACAACTTTTGTTAAATTACTGGGCCTATATGAATTAGTTCCTTTGACGATTAATCTAACTGACGATCATGTTTATCACAGAGTGTATTCAGAACAAACAGAAGACAATCGACCAAATAAAAGGCCTTTAACAGAGATGGAAGAAATCCGAAATAAAAATAACAACATAACAAACAAACACAACAGAACATGCTGACAGCTTAATTAGAACTAAAACAAAAGAAAGAAAAACTTACCAAAAAGGTTTGAAATCAAAAATGACCCAAATTCTGATTCAACTTCGAACCCTTGAGGCCGAACAAACTTTAATCAGGGTGTTCTCACATGAGAACACCTTGATTAAGGTCTATTAGACCTCAAACCCTTGTCAAGACTGGCCGGGTTCCCCAGGTGCATGTGTCCTAAGGTCTGGATTTCCAGATCTGATTTTTAAGGAGTTGTGGGTAGATTCGGACCAAACCAAGCTTGGTTTGGTCACGAGGAAGGTCAGGGGGTGTCTGGTATGAAGATGGGGTGGTTTGGCATAGATCCGGGTTCGACTCAAATCTTCAAATGAAGATTCGAGACGAACGAAAGTGATTCGAGGCTAGGGAGTAACAGATCCATGTTCAGGAGAGTGAGGGGGTCTTAGGGTGTTCAGGAGGTGGTCACCGGCGTTCGTGCCGCCGGCTTTTGGTGGAAGGGAAACTAGGGCGGCGTTAGGGTTTGGGGGTTTCAGGGTTCGGGGAAGGAGATGACTGAAGGGTGGGGTTGGTATAGGGGGTGCGGGGTACGATAGGAGGCTTATATACGGGGAGGCTGATTGGATCTGAGCCGTTAGATCAGATGATCTCAACGGCTTAGATCTGATACTGAGAAATGAGACGGGGTCGTTTGGTAGTTAAACGGGGTCGTTTGGTTTAAGTGAGGGGTCGGATCGGATTGGTTATTGGGTCGGGTTTGAACACGGGTTGCTGAAAATGATCCTGGACCGTTGGATTGGATTGATTGGAACGGCTGAGATGGATTGGCCTGAAACGGTGTCGTTTCAGGAGGTGTCTGGGCAACCGGATTTGGACTGGGCCTGAGTGCTGGTTGGGCCAGTTATTTTGTTTAATTTTTGGCCCAAACCGATTTCCTTCACTTTTGTTTTTCTAATTTCATTTTTTTCTTTTAAAACAAAAATAAAAATAATAAATAATAAAAATAACGAAATTAAAACTAAACAACAATGCGACATTTTAACACAATTATCACAAAAATTATTTAAGTAAGTTAACTAAAAGCCTAGAACGAACGATGCACACATATATATATATATTTTTTGAATTTTCTTTTACTGACCGAATTATGGTTTAATCATCCTAACATACATATTTTGTATTTTTGTTTGTTAATGATTAAATGCAAAAATGGACAGATCCACAAGTGACTAACAACACATGTCACGAAAACTCGAACAATTTGTACAGCGAAACCATTTGTTACTATTTTTATTTTCTTTTGGAGCGATTGCTCGTAAAGCAAAAATCACGTGCTTACAGCTGCCCCTCTTTGCACGAAGACACGAAGGGTTTTCGCGCAAAGATAAGCGAGCAATTTTTGCCCGTCCGAATACTCCGTGTGAAGCATTTTTTGAAAAAGATTTGACCGAACCTTTGCTTCAGAGGTTTCCTACATATCCTGGGCTGAAACAGGAATCAGGTCAATGTAGTTCGGGAAATTTTGGTAGCTGGGACTACCGTGTGACTGTGTTGCTTGCTGCTGTTGTGCGCTGTTGCATGCTGCTGTAGGATGCTACTGCTCAACCGATCTCCCTGTTACATTGCTCTAAAAGGAAAAACAAGAAGTTAAGCTAGAGTATGAGATCTCATCTATCTCCCACTTGTTCTTGTTGTCTTGCTTTCTTGTCGGCTAATTCTTTCCTCTGACGCCTTTATTTTGTGAACTTGGAGATGATGCTGGTCCTTCACCTTTTCTGAATGTCAGTTCTCATCACTTTGCTTGATTTGCTGGGAACATGGCTTTCTTCCTTAAATCTTTCAATGGTTTCTTCAGCGGTATGGCTTTTCATCAGAATTGTTATGTTGGGCATGCCATAGCGTTCCCAAACTACTTCTTTTGAGACGCTTCTTTTGAGACGCATTCTCTTTTCCTTTTGAATTGCGCGCTTGCCTCTGCAGTTGTCTGCTTCTTGGTGCTGGGGATTTTATTGTTTCCCGTTTGGGGATCTCTGTTGTACCCTTCCGTCTTTAGGTGGGATGACTGATTCCGATTTCTAGAGCTAGAAGTATTCCCGCATTATACTGGTGGGCGACCTAGAACTTAAACGTATTCCCGCATTATACTGGTGGGCGACCTAGAACTTAAAATGTATTCCCGCATTATACTGGTGGGCGACCTAGAACTTAAAATGTATTCCCGCATTATACTGGTGGGCGACCTAGAACTTAAAAGTATTCCCGCATTATACTGGTGGGCGACCTAGAACTTAAATGTATTCCCGCATTATACTGGTGGGCGACCTAGAACTTAAAAGTATTCCCGCATTATACTGGTGGGCGACCTAGAACTTAAATGTATTCCCGCATTATACTGGTGGGCGACCTAGAACTTAAAAGTATTCCCGCATTATACTGGTGGGCGACCTAGAACTTAAAAGTATTCCCGCATTATACTGGTGGGCGACCTAGAACTTAAATGTATTCCCGCATTATACTGGTGGGCGACCTAGAACTTAAAAGTATTCCCGCATTATACTGGTGGGCGACCTAGAACTTAAATGTATTCCCGCATTATACTGGTAGGCGACCTAGAACTTAAAAGTATTCCCGCATTATACTGGTGGGCGACCTAGAACTTAAAAGTATTCCCGCATTATACTGGTGGGCGACCTAGAACTTAAATGTATTCCCGCATTATACTGGTGGGCGACCTAGAACTTAAAAGTATTCCCGCATTATACTGGTGGGCGACCTAGAACTTAAAAGTATTCCCGCATTATACTGGTGGGCGACCTAGAACTTAAATGTATTCCCGCATTATACTGGTGGGCGACCTAGAACTTAAAAGTATTCCCGCATTATACTGGTGGGCGACCTAGAACTTAAAAGTATTCCCGCATTATACTAGTGGGCGACCTAGAACTTAAAAGTATTGAAATTGTTTCCCTGTTCTTCCGAGAACATTTTCGACAATCGGCAGAAAATTTTCTGCCCCGGTTTTTGGTGACTTCCATGGCGTTGCATCTTGCTGCCATCATCAATCCTTTGTTTTCCTGCAGCAGACAAAAGGATTTAATCAGTTTTAATAGTGGTGGTAGAGGGTGCCTTTCTGGCGAGCCGTCTTTCTCTCTTCCCCCTTTCTTGCTCTTTGTCCCCATAATTGGTTGGCGGGCAAAGTTGCCTGTTAGGGGTCTCTAGCCTGCTGGGGATTGGTTTTCAATTTATCCCCTTTTCTGCTTTTTCTTTAAACACATGATGTGGGAGTCGGCTTCTAACTCCCGGAACCACTCCCTTTTGGAGCTTACTTCTTCCAAAATTTCCGGGCACAATCACTGCATTGCTTGGGACCGGCCCTTAAGACTGTTTGTATTATCCTGCATTGGGATGAATTCCCCTTCGGTTTCTGGTAGTAAGCTTTGAAAAATCCTTTCAAGACACATTTTAGGAAAAGAAATAAAGATATGGAAAAGAGAAAAACTTTCTGAACCAATATTTTGTGGGAGGAGACAATCCAAAGAACTTATCTGGAGGACACGACTGGTCCCCGTGATCATGACGTGCACCATAGATTCCCGACCCAGTCTATTTGTATCAATCGATTTGCCAGATGGTCTGACTTGCTGGGGATGATAAATGACTGTCCATGCTGTTGCAAATGTGGTAGCTTCTGTTGATTCGTCGTGTCGCCTCATAGTGCCCTTCGAGGGGTTTTCACTAATGAGACTCTCTCTTTTCTCTCATCTCCCGGCGCCCTATGGTGCCTGCGAAGGTTTTCACCAATAAGACTCTCTCATTTCATATCCCTCATCTTACATCGCCTCTCGCTGCCTGCGAAGGTTTTCACCGATGAGACTCTCTCATTTTATTTCTTTCGATGAATCGGGGCGTTGTAGATACGACCCTCTCTTCTGGAGATTCCTTTGACTATCAATTCATTCTCAGTCTCACGATCCTCTTCTTTGCTGGGGATCAGTGTATTATTCTCGGTCTTATTCGCCGGACTTGGCATCTCTCGAATATTGATCGGGAGGTCTTTTGGATGTTGATGTTGGTTTTGGTGTGGGTTTGAAGAAAGGCTATAAAAATGAAAACAAATTTGAAGGGTGATGTGCTACAACTTTTGGAATCAAACCTTTGTTGGAACTTAAAACATAACCTCTGCCCCAGTTTTCTTGCTTGGGGAATTTATCTTTTATGCTTATGTTGAGCTATGTGCGTTACGCACATTGTGCCTATTATGCACACTATGTACATTATGCATCATATATTTGCTATGATGCATACTATGACCGAGCCGTGAGGCGCCTACGTATCCTCTTTGAGGAATCAGGTCAAACGTAGTTCCCACGGTTTTATATTCCTTGATTTTTCTTTTCTTTCTTTTCATTTTCTTTTCCTTTTCTTTTTCTTTTTCTTTTCTTTTCCTTTCTTTTCTTTTCTTTTTTTTTTGTATCTTTCCCATTAGTGATTCCAAAAGAGGGGTATTGAAAGAATTTGCTTAAGGCTCAAAGGGGGAAGCGAGGGTTAAAAGTGTTTGGATAGAAGAAAGAATTGCCTCCGTCATCTCATTATTCAACAAATGCCAAATACAAACAAATAAACCAAAATTGCCATAATTTAAAGAAATTACGCATAATATCTCTTGACTGCATCTGAATTGATAGCCATGTCGACACATCTACCTTCGACATCTGTCAAACACAAAGCACCATTGGCCAAGACTCTGGTCACGATATAAGGCCCTTGCCAATTTGGGGCGAATTTGCCTTTTGCCTCGACCTGATGTGGGAGGATCTTCTTCAATACCTGCTGCCCTACTTCAAACTTCCTGGGGCGCACCTTTTTATTATACGCTCTTGCCATTCTCTTCTGGTACAGCTGACCATGGCACACTGCTGCCAATCTTTTCTCATCTATCAGGCTCAACTGTTCCAAGCGAGCTTTGATCTATTCATCATCATCAATTCCGGCTTCAGCGACAATTCGGAGGGACGGAATTTCGACCTCCGCTGGTATCACGGCCTCAGTTCCATACACCAACAAATAAGGAGTTGTGCCTATGGAAGTCCGGACGGTAGTGCGGTAACCCAACAAAGCAAAGGGTAATTTCTCGTGCCATTGTCTGGACCCTTCCACCATTTTTCGCAGTATCTTCTTGATATTCTTATTGGCTGCTTCGACTGCTCCATTTGCCTTAGGACGATATGGGGTGGAATTGCGGTGTGTAATCTTGAATTGTTGGCATACCTCTCTCATCAAGCTGCTATTAAGATTCGCACCGTTATCCGTGATGATCACTTTTGGGATCCCAAATCTGCAGATGATATGGGAGTGAACAAAGTCCACCACTGCCTTCTTGGTTACTGATTTGAAGGTTTTAGCCTCAACCCATTTGGTGAAGTAATCAATGGTCACTAGAATGAACCTATGACCGTTGGACGCTGCTGGCTCGATGGGCCCAATGACATCCATGCCCCATGCTACAAACGGCCAGGGTGCTGACATCGTATGTAACTCTGTTGGCGGAGAATGAATCAAATCTCCATGTATCTGGCACTGATGGCATTTCCTTACGAAAGTGATACAGTCGTGTTCCATGGTTAGCCAATAACACCCTGTTCGAAGGATCTTTCTTGCCAATACATATCCGCTCATGTGCGGCCCACAAACTCCGGCATGTACTTCCGCCATAACCGTCGTTGCCTGCCCGGCATCTATGCATCTCAACAATCCCAAATCCGGGGTTCTTTTGTACAATACTCCTCCACTGAGGAAGAAACCATTCGACAAACGCCGAAGGGCTCTTTTTGGTCCCCAGAGGCATGTTCTGGATATATCCCCATCCTGAGGTATTCCTTGATATCATGAAACCAGGGTTCGCCATCTGCTTCTTCTTCTATGGCATTGCAGTAGGCGTGCTGATCACGGACCTAGATGTGTAGAGGATCAACATACATTTTGTCAGGGTGGTGCAGCATTGATGCTAAGGTGGCTAAGGCATCCGCAACCTCATTGTGAACTCTCGGGATGTGTTTGAACTTTACCGATCGAAATTGCTTGCTCAGATCATGCAAGCATTGTCGGTATGGTATGAGCTTTAGATCTCGTGTTTCCCATTCACCCTGAATTTGATGTACCAATAGGTCCGAGTCTCCCAAGACCAAGACGTCTTGGACATCCATGTCAGCAGCCAAGCGCAGATCCAGAATGCAAGACTCATATTCGGCCATATTGTTGGTGCAATAGAAGCGCAGTTGAGCCGTAACAGGATAATGTCGTCCTGTTTCAGAAATGAGTACTGCTCCTATTCCAACCCCTTTTGCGTTTGCAGCTCCATCGAAGAAAAGCTTCCAACCTGGTTCCTCGGGTAATTCCAACTCATTCGTATGCATCACCTCTTCGTCAGGAAAATACGTTCTTAAGGGCTCGTATTTTTCATCAACGGGATTCTCGGCCAAATGGTCTGCCAGCGCCTGGGCTTTCATGGCCGTCCTCGTCACATAGATGATATCAAACTCTGTGAGCAGAATTTGCCATTTTGCCAACCTTCCCGTGGGCATAGGTTTCTGAAAGATATACTTCAATGGGTCCAAGCGGGATATGAGATAAGTAGTATATGAAGACAGGTAGTGCTTCAACTTCTGAGCTACCCAAGTTAGGGCGCATCACGTTTTCTCGAGTTGAGTGTACTTGACCTCATGCACTGTGAATTTCTTGCTAAGATAGTAGATGGCCTGCTCCTTCTTCCCTGTGTCATCATGTTGCCCCAGTACACAACCAAATGAATTTTCCAAGACCGTCAGGTAAAGGATTAGGGGTTTCCCGGGCTTAGGCGGGACCAATATGGGTGGATTAGACAGATACCCTTTGATTTGGTCGAAGGCCTCCTGACACTCTGCTGTCCAACCTACTGCAGCGTCCTTTCTCAGCAGCCGAAATATGGGCTCACAAGTTGCTGTGAGTTGAGCGATGAACCTGCTGATATAATTGAGTCTACCCAGCAAACTCATTACCTCTGTTTTGTTCCTTGGCGGTGGCAAATCTCGGATGGATTCAATTTTGGACGGGTCTAACTCAATCCCCCGTCGACTGACGATGAATCCTAGCGACTTTCCTGATGGAACCCCGAATGCGCATTTGGCCGGGTTAAGCTTGATATCATACCTCCGGAGTCTTTGGAAAAATCTCCTTAGGTCTGCTACATGGTCCTCCTGACGCCAAGATTTGATGATCACATCATCGACGTACACCTCGATCTCCTTGTGTATCATGTCATGAAACACTGCAGTCATTGCTCGCATGTATGTTGCCCCAGCGTTCTTTAACCCGAACGGCATTACCCGATAGCAGTAGGTGCCCCATGGCGTAATAAACGCTGTCTTCTCAGCATCCTCCGCATCCATTAGGATCATATGATAACCCGCATAACAATCCACAAAGGATCCGATCTCGCGCCCAGCGCAATTGTCGATCAGGATATGAATGTTGGGCAGTGGAAAATTGTCCTTGGGACTTTCTTTGTTGAGGTTGCGGTAATCAACGCATACCCTGATTTTTCCATCCTTCTTTGGGACTGGTACCACATTGGCCAACCACTCGGGATACCGAGTGACCCGAATGACCTTCGATTGTAATTGCTTAATCACTTCTTCTTTGATCTTTAAACTCATTTCTGTTTTAAATTTCCTTAGTTTTTGCTTGACCGGAGGGTATGCCGGGTCAGTGGGCAATTTGTGAACCACTAAATTGGTGCTTAATCCAGGCATATCATCATAGGACCAGGCAAAAACATCTTTGAATTCCCTGAGAGTTTTGATCAATTCTGTTCTGACATTCGGCTCAATGTGGATGCTAATTTTGGTCTCTTGGACGTTATCAGCGTCTCCTAGATTCACAGCCTCGGTGTCATTTAAGTTAGGCTTGGGTTTCTCTTCAAATTGGCACAGTTCTCTGTTTATTTCTTCGAAGGCTTCACCTTCGTCACATTCAGATTCATCGTCACAAACGACCTTTTGCATCATTGAGTCGGTTTCAGATTGATTTATTAGACTAGGTCGAAGATCCGCTGTGCATGCCATGTCATTAGAACCAGTAAAAAGAGAATTGTTCAGAAAGAAAAAGAACAAGACAAAAATTAAAATGAGACAAAAGAAAAGAACTTTATTAAATTTGCGGGATAAAAAGGGTTCACACTTTTACAAAACGAAAGTAAAATTTGGATTACACCCTTGAATAATCCGATCAAACAAACAAACAAAACATTAATCAAAGCCTACTACCAAGACTCCCCTCGGACAGGAAGAGGAGTAACCGTCCAATTGTTGGTCTTGGCCTCAGGCCCCACAAATTGTATCTCTGCTCTGCTGGAACCTTCTCCAGCTTCCACCATACTGACATCCGCGAACAGCCTCTCAAAACTCTGATTCAGGTCTTCATTTATACCGATCAAAGGTCCTCGAATCTTTGGGATCGCTGACCCCTTGGCACTTGCTTTAACAAAAGACCTTGAGAGGCGTGGCACTGGTTTAGGCAGAAACCAGACCCTCTTCTTCATTTTTCGCGCTTGCTTCCTGTCTGCTGCGGTTGGTTTGAACCCCAACCCGAAAGTTTCCAGATTCTTAGGAAGGGAGACAGGTTGGACTATCCCTTGAAGTTCAACTCCCAGGCCTTTTCCCGGCACAAACCCATTACCCAGCATTTCTGATACCATTATGACTGTTGCGGCAGCCACCCTAGGGTGCGGGATGATTTCTCCTTCAGAAATTTTGTTGGCCGACCCTGTATCGAGAATCTGGTAGACCCAGGGACCCTTGTTATCAGTGGTCTCTATGAAAGGCACAATGGTTCCGCCCATGGTGCATGTTGTATCCTCGCCGTGAAACACGACCTCTTGTCTTTCCCACTCGAACTTCACTGTCTGATGTAGGGTGGAAAGCACCGATTTAGCTGCATGAATCCAAGGTCGTCCTAACAGCAAGTTGTAAGATACTGTGGCGTCCAACACCTGGAATTCCATGGTAAATAGGACCGGACCAATGGTTAATTCAAGTGCAACATCCCCCACAGTGACGGTTCTGTTTCCGTCAAACCCCCGGACACAGATGCTATTCTCCCGGATTCTTCCACGGTCAATCTTTAACTGGTCCAGGGTGGATAATGGACAAATATTGGCGCTTGAGCCGTTATCCACCAATACTCGAGTTACCACCGAGTCTTCACATTTGACAGCTAGGTATAGAGCTTTGTTATGCTCCGTACCTTCCACCGGCAGGTCATCATCTGAGAATGTTACCCTGTTCACCTCGAAAATCTTGCTGGCGATGGTTTCCAGGTGGTTTACAGAAATCTCACTGGGTACATGGGCCTCGTTCAATATCTTTAACAGGGCCCGACGATGTTCCTCGGAATGGAGGAGTAATGACAATAGTGAGATCTGGGCAGGTGTTTTTCTCAGCTGCTCAACCACAGAATAGTCTTGTACTTTCATCTTCCTCAGGAAGTCTTCAGCCTCTTCTTCTGACACTGGCTTCTTGGTTGCCACTGGGTTGGTTTTTCTTAACTCCACCGGAGCAAAACATCGACCTGATCGAGTCAGCCCTTGCGCTTCACAACTGACTTCTTCCACCTGTTTTCCTTGGTACGTCACCACTGCTTTTTCATATTTCCAGGGCACAGCCCTGCTGTCAAGCATTGGCAGTTGGACCACCGGCTTTATGGTCACCCGTTCTCCACATACCCCTTTCAACATGACTGCCGGTGTGGGCAGGATCCCTGGTATTACCAACTTGCTTGGCTCGGGTTTGCTTGCTATGACGGACGGGCTCTTCCCCCATATTACTACCGGCTTGACGCCTTCTCCCTGCGACTGTACATTTGTTCCTCCACTGGTTAAGACTTCTTTTGGGGCAGCTTGGATCATCATCACTGTTTGTGAGGGTTTTCTTAATTCTCCTCCCTCACACACCAACTCAATCATGTGAGTTTCGTGGTGCGCTGGCAGTGGGTTTTGGTTGATGTTAGGAGCCTCCGGTGTCTGGACCTCGATCTTATTGGTGTCAATAAGATCCTGTATGGCATGCCTTAACTTCCAACACTTCTCGGTATCGTGCCCGAGCATCCCTGAACAGTATTCACAACTGATTGAACGATCCAAATTCTGAGGCGGGGGATTTGGTTCCCGAGTATGGACAGGACTAACCAAACCCAATTACCGCAGCTTGTGGAACACAGCGGTGTAGGTTTCTCCCAGTTCGGTGAAGGTTCTTTGCTTCCGCAACCTGTCATTTCTGGCATCTGGATTTCCCCGGAAACCTGCCCCTGAAGGATTTCTATATGCCCTTGGTGGAGGGTAAGTGTTTTGTGGTGGTGCATATATGTTCTGGGGAGCCGGTGCGCGCCATTGTGGGCGAACCGGAGGCTGAGTGTATACCTGGGCTTGGTGTACGGAACAATGTGGTTCTCGAGGTGGATAGAAATTTTGTGGTGGGTTGTATGGGTAGTTTGACCTGTGAGGCCTGGGTTGGTTGTAGTGCGGCCTGCCAGCCCTGGACCAACTGCCTGCCTCGATCGTGGAAACCTCTTCTTTCTTTCTTCTTAGCGCACCTCCCGTGCCGCTTTGAATAGCCTGGGTTGTGGCCTTAAGTGCCGAATAGTTTAAGATCTTGTCCGACCTCAAACCTTCTTCTATCATGACCCCTATTTTGACCACCTCGTTGAAAGATTTTCCAACCGTTGTCACCAAGTGACCAAAGTAGGTTGGATCCAATGTCTGCAAAAAGTAGTCTACCATCTCTCCCTCTCTCATGAGAGGATCGACCCTAGCTGCTTGTTCTCTCCAGCGGAACCCGAACTCGCGAAAACTTTCCCCAGGTTTCTTCCCAGTTCTCAATAATGTGAGACGGTCAGGGACTATCTCCAGGTTGTACTGGAAATGACCTGCAAAAGCCTGCGCCAGATCATCCCACGTGTACCACCTGCTGAAATCTTGCCTGGTATACCATTCCAGTGCAGATCCACTCAGACTTTGGCCGAAATAAGCTATCAAAAGCTCATCCTTGCCTCCTGCCCCTCTCATTTTGCTACAGAATCCCCGCAAATGTGCCATGGGATCACCGTGCCCTTCATATAAATCAAACTTGGGCATCTTGAACCCAGCCGGGAGTTGGACATCTGGGAAAGGGCACAGATCTTTGTATGCCACGCTGACTTGATTGCCCAGCCCGTGCAAGTTCCTGAAGGATTGCTCCAGGCTTTTGAACTTTCTTAACACTTCATCCTGTTCAGGGGCCTTAACCGGCTTCTCAACCTCTGCCGGTACTTCCAGATGGGGATTGTAAGCCTGTGGTTCGGGTGCATGGAATGTAGGCTCAGGGGGATAGTATTGTGTATCGTGAGCCTGAAACAATGGCTCACTGGTCGTTCGCTGCAAAGGGGCTGATGCATGTCCCACAAAAAATGGGAATATTGGGTGTTGGGAGAGGTTGATGGGGTGGTGGAGCTTGGGAATCATGAGGGCTTCTTTCTTGATGATAGAGGGGATTTGGGCGGCTTGTGGAAGGGCCAGAGTGAGGGTACTCCAGCATGTGTCCCAGTGTCTTAGGGCTCTTTTGCGTTTTGGCCAGGGCTAGCTGCATTGCATGCATCTCTAGTCCCATCCTTTCAATCTTTTCCATTGCCTCTTTTAGCAACTGGCTCATCGGCCTTTCTTCCTCATTACTATTCTCTGAAGTAGTCATGCTTGTTGCTACCGGTCCTTTGGATCTGGTTTGGTATGAATGTGTTGCCAGAATTCTTTAACAACTAACTGTCTGGTATCAGACAACAACAAACTTTGTTAGTGTTAGAGCTTAACAGATTTGATCGTAACACATAGAGGATTCAATGCACCTAGGCAGTTAACCGTTTCTACATGCTTTGCTTCAAACCACATGCGTCATCCCGGCTTGTTCATTCGTCTCTTTTAAAGTATTTTGCGAAACTCTGCGTTTTATTTTATTTACATTTTCTTTTATTTATTTATTAAAAGCGGTCGAATCTTATGGGGATTGCCTACGTATCACGTCCCCGCGTGAATCAGACCAGGCGTAGTTCTGCCTTAAAGTAAAGAAACACACAATTCTTGTGAAATCATTAAATTCATTCTCAAAATTTTGCTATTACAAATTACATCAAGCGAGGAATAGCAATAGTACAGACTCCACAGTTCTTAACCCGTTTTGACTAAAAGAAAGGAAAACAGCATATGGAAAAGCGGCAAAGCCAAATAAACAGGACTCAACCAAAGATTAATTTTCCAACTTAGGGACCCGCGAGGCATCATTCGGCCTTTCCGCGGCCCTTGTTGTGAGGTCCCTCTGCAGGTTTTTCAACTCATTCATGATTCGGTGGACGCAACCCATGATGGAAACGAGGAGGGTCTTTCGAGGCTTTTGCTCGCATGCCAGGCATCTCATGTAAATGTAATGCCCAATCTCATCGATCTTTCCCCGGATGTTGTCCCTTTCTGCGAACAAATGCCTTATCTGTTGGTTGTTCAACCCCAGTGTTTGCGCATTGTTGGCAAGCTGATCCTGGAACATCTCCATTTGCCTTTCCATTCTGGCCATTGCATCGTAGCATTGCCTTCTGTCGGCTTGGGCATCTCGTGTTTGCTTGAGGATCCTTTTTCGAAGAGAGGCGTTCGTTTCCCTTAATGTCCCGATGCTCAGTTCATACTCCCTTATGACTCGTTGCAGGCGCTGCCTCCGAGCCATCGCACCCTTTGCCCACTTGGTTCGCAATTTTGCTGTGCTGGCCCTGGCTTTTTCCAAATCTTCCTGGCATTCCGCAACCTGATCCTTTAACCCTGCTATCAATCTTTTATCCGCCCGGCTTCTCAGCTGGCTATTAGCCTCTTTTTTCATTCTCCGGATCTGAGCTTTGAGGATCTCGCCTTCTCTGATTAACTTGTTCTTTTCTCCCTTGTGGGCAGCAGACTGTAATTGGCACTCAAACCTCATATCCTGAACTTGTTGCTTCAGTTTGCCTGCTTTGACAAGATATTCCTGCTCTTTGGCCAACCAGCCCCACTGTTCTTGTGAAGATTTGGCAAATTCTTGCAGGTGAGATCTTTTGGTCGGTCTTCCAGATGATGTCTCCCCTTTGTACCAGGCCTGATACCCGGGCGAAACTTCCCCTTTTGCCCGATTCATTACACAAGTATTTGCTTCTAAGTATTGACATTGGCTCCAAATTTGACGAACCCTTGCTTCAGGAAACTGGCCGTCGGGACTGATCTCGATTACCTGGATGCTCAGATCCTCGTCTTTCGGCACTATCTGATACCTCCCAAGTTGCCTTAAAACCCGATGCGGCGCGTATGGTTGAATGCTCTTAAGTCCCATTAAGAGAAAATAGGGCCTGGCTGCTGGCATGTATATGACTTCGTCGATCGGTAACCATCCTAGCGCCCACTGTATTTGACTGGCGTTGAGGGTATGGAAATATGAGGTCCATGTTGTGACTCCTTCTGGTAGGTAGGTTTCATTAACTCTGGTATAGAACTCCTCTATGCAGGTCTTTCCAGCGGATCCATGGCTCAGAAACTGGGCTCGGTGACATAGGTGTTCGGTCATCCACATTTGCAACAACAAATTGCAACCCTCGAAAAAGCTTCCTCCGGATTTGCAAGAAGTGAGTGCCCGGAATATATCAGATACTATCATGGGCGCCAACGTACTATCACTCTATGTGAGCAACGTACTGACGACCCCTGCTATCTTTATATCAATATTCCCGTCTTTTCTTGGGAATACTAGTAGTCCTAAGAAAGCTATCATGAAAGCAATCTGTCTATGTTCTTCCCACTTTTGGCGATTACCTTTGCTGCACAACTGGTTTTCTGGCTTGTCGAATCCTCCTATGTGACCATATCTTTGATATATGAAACTCATGCTGCAAAAACCTTTTGCCAAGTCAGGGTTATGGATTGTTCTGACTATCTTTAAGGAGTCCAGGAACCGGTGTATTGCTACAGCTCTTGGAGCAATCAGATATTTGTGTCTCAAAGGAGTCTCAGCACTGCCGATATAACCTGCTATTTCTTCTAAAGTTGGGGTAAGTTCAAAATCTGAGAAACGGAAGACATTGTGCGCAGGATCCCAGTGGGGGACTAGTGCCCTTATGATATCTCCTCGTGGCCTGATATCCAACAAACTCGTGAGGCCTTTCAGATACTTCTTGATTTCGTCATGCCCTTCTTTGCCCAAATCATTCCACCAGAGCCGCAATTGGAGGGGAATTTTACTCATGATTAAAAAGGGTTCATTCGGCATCGTGCTCATTCTGCACATTTATTAATAAGATTTTAACAAACGACACTTATCCTGATAAAAACAAAATATATGCGATTTTTTGTGAATTTTGAATTTTCGTATATATATATATAAAAAAAACTTTCTAAAGAAGTTAATAACGGAAAATATTTTGGATTTTTGTTTCGAAAACTGGGAGCCTGAAAGGACTTTTCTAGACCTTTAGCAAGACAAATACTTTTGCCACAAATAAAGATACATATACATTTTGAAGTAAAGAAAAACTTTTGAATTTTTCACTTATATATATATACATATATTTGCAACAAATAATAAAAGTTAAGACAAAATAAGACTCTTTTTTTTTTATTATTATTATTTTCATAAGAAAAAAAAACCATTTTAAGAATAGGGTCTTTTTTTTTTTTAATTTTTTATGACGAGACAAACTATATATTTCTATTGATATTTTATTTTTTGAAAGACAGAACAACGACTTTTCAAAATTTTGGCAGAGTTTTGACAGTATTTGTTTTTTTTCTTTTTTTTTCAACAATAAACAATCAATTCCTAACCGTTATTTCCCTTTTTTTTCACAATATTCAAAATATTCAAACACCGGTCAGCATGCGGGCATGAGACAAATAAATGCACGGAAAACAATAGGATGCACCAGAATGGTCTTTTCATATCAGGTTGCTAGTCCTAGACGGACCCAACCCCTGTGTTGAGTCCCCTAAGTAATATGCAACGTGATGCAAATAAGCGTTCCTACTAGGGATCCGGCATGAAGTCACGTTATTCTATGTTCAAAACCTGGGTCGGTGTTCTAGACAGTGTACCCGAGCGGACAACTCGAGTTGAGGAAGGAGCTCCTTTCCGGGAACCAAAAGGCCAGCCGGCTTAGAAACTTTCCGAGCCTCTTTTATTTAGGGTATGACACTAACAGAATAAGGAGTCTCAACCAGTGAGCACATCCCCGGAGGTAAGAAGAGAAAGGTTTCAGTACAGTTTATATACAGTTCAAATAATATCAAAGCGGTAACAGCAGCATTTAGCACACTAGGATCAAAACATGTAATAATCAGATAATAAATAAAGCCGAATAATAACAATTATTCTAAGCTCGAATTCTTAACCCTGAACCAGTGGTTCTGGGTCTGATCCCCAGCAGAGTCGCCAGAGCTGTCACACCTCCTTTTTACGCGCCCGGGGCGCAGGGGAGTTTTTTCCAATTAAAGGACAATCGAAACGGGATTGGTTTAATTATTTCAGAGTCGCCACTTGGGAGATTTAGGGTGTCCCAAGTCACCAATTTTAATCCCGAATCGAGGAAAAGAATGACTCTATATTATGGTCTGCGTATCAGAAATCCGGATAAGGAATTCTGTTAACCCGGGAGAAGGTGTTAGGCATTCCCGAGTTCCGTGATTCTAGCACGGTCGCTCAATTGTTATATTCGGCTTGGTTATCTGATTTTATACAAGTATGAACTTATGTGCCACTTTTATCTTTTAACCGCTTTTATCATTCACTGTTATTTTTGTAGGACTTGCAACGTTGTGAAAATGTATCTCGAACCGCGTTACAATCAATGTACCCGTGGTCGTCGACACACTTTGACTCCGTTGAGATTTGGATTTGGGTCACATCAATGTGCACCCGAGTTTAAGGAAATTAAGTTATTAAAGGCGCGCCTAAAGCGACTAGCGTATTTATTTTGGGTAAGACCGTGGAATTTTGCTAAACGGTCCATCCCGAAGTCCAAATAATTTTTAAAGCAGATATTTACTGAGGGCCCCGCAATTTGTATTTTTATTTGGCGAGGCTCATCTCATTCTATTTTTTTAAATGAATTTGCAACGTCATGGACACGCATCTCGAACCACGTCACAATCAATGTACCCGTGATTAGAAACACATTTCGATTCCGTTGGGATTTGGATTTGGGTCACATCAATGTGCACCCGAATTTACGAAGGTAAGATTTATTAAGGCGCGTCCTAAAGAGTCTAGCGTATTGTTATTTTAGGAAGGTTGTGAGATTTGCTAAACAACCCGTCCTGGAAACTAAATGCTTCACTAATATACATTTAACAAGGGCCCCGCATCTGCGTTTTGTTTATTTTTATCGAGGCTCATCTTGTTGTTATTTTTAAAGGATATCCTATAGCAATTACGTTTCTTGTCGTGTTTGTCTCTATCAATTGAAAGCAGTAAATAGCCTTAGTTGATTATAAAACCGGATTTAAAGTGCTTTTACAGAATAATAAAACGTGACTGCACTTATGGACAACTAGCCGCAAATTATGGGCCCAAACCTAGCTCATGCGAGATGGCCAGACTTGGGCCCTGTTTTTCCGATACAGGCCTAACTGATTTTTCGATTTGGGCTCGGCCTTCCTGAGGTTGAGGCCTAGAACTGATTCTTTGTTCTTTATCAGTTTATATGTGACAAACTAGCAAAAGGGGAAAGAACTTTAACTCATGTGGGTAGTTTTCCTATTTTGGCCTACATTATAGAATGTACTACACCATCAGACTAAGTCTAAAATACAATCTATTACCCTGGGAATGTTTTTCACCTAACAGCATACATACATGACTATCATTCATTAACCTACATTGATATACTGAGCATGTAGGCTACTTCTATTATACAAACGAAAATGTAACTATTTTATGACATTTAATGTAACAGTTCATGTATACATAAAAACAATCTGCAGGTCCTCTCTTTTGCATTCATGCTCAAACTCTCAGTTACATTGATGGTATCAATTGTGTACCTGGTAAGGAAAGGAAAGGAAGAAGGAGAGTGATCAGTTGAGTAGTGTGCAGTAATCACAGCATCAACAGATACACAGCAACAGCACAGCAACAAACCAACAACCAAGATTGTTTTCCACAGTCCACGAACAACCAACAATGATTCCCAGAATAAATGAAACCAGCAAATAGTCGAGTGCCAAACCAATAATTCCAGACGAAGAGTAATGAACACCAGAAGTAAAAGAAGTTCAATGCAGCAAATACCAACAGTTCAGCAACCAACAAACAGCTCAGTCACTGCAGACGACAGAACTTGGCCAAGACAGCTTGACCAATATGAATTCTTGTTCAACTTTCAGATGGTGTTTGGTTACAATCTATTTGGAAACTAACTTATGTTTTTCGGCTTTCTTTAAACTCAGTAAACCTCTCTTCAGATTAAAACTCTAGCCTTAAGACTGAAAATTTTCACTTTGTTTTTCTCTTTTTTCTGAAGACTAAAAAGTCCAGCCCCCTTTTAAGTTTTCCACAGGCCTATTTATAAGCCAAAGTGACCAACTGCAGCTAAGCTGCCCTCATCTGCAACTTGCAGTCTGCCCATACCCCTTAAAGCCCATGCCTAAGCATCTTTTGGTGCCAGCCCCTTTATTCCCCACGCCTGGTTTTTGTTTAATCAAGAGTTATGGGCATCATTTTATTATTCATTTTAAGCCCCATACTCTCATGTCTTGCTCCCCATTGGTATTAGTTTAATCCTAAATTAGTACCCTACTTGTCATCTCATTTAAACTAATCTTTCGGTCCTTTTTAACACCCCAGAATACCCCTGCTTAACCTTGATTATTACTGCCCTGCCTATTGCAGCATCAGGGCAGTTTTGAACTGATGAAAGTTCAAATTCAAGGCTGCCTGGACTGAACCTTTCCAGTCATTTTTCACAATGCAAACAAACCATTTTAAACAATGTTGGGGCATTCAGTTAGTGGCAACGTTCAATTAGTCCTGTGACATTATTAGCTCATTCGATTCATTAGTTATAGAAAACTAATCAACGACATTTATCGAGTCGACTATACTAATTATAGCAGGTAATAATCAGTCGCTCATATAAACAATACGTTCGGGGACCTAAAGGGTATCAGACAACTTTTGTTAAATTACTGGGCCTATATGAATTAGTTCCTTTGACGATTAATCTAACTGACGATCATGTTTATCACAGAGTGTATTCAGAACAAACAGAAGACAATCGACCAAATAAAAGGCCTTTAACAGAGATGGAAGAAATCCGAAATAAAAATAACAACATAACAAACAAACACAACAGAACATGCTGACAGCTTAATTAAAACTAAAACAAAAGAAAGAAAAACTTACCAAAAAGGTTTGAAATCAAAAATGACCCAAATTCTGATTCAACTTCGAACCCTTGAGGCCGAACAAACTTTAATCAGGGTGTTCTCACATGAGAACACCTTGATTAAGGTCTATTAGACCTCAAACCCTTGTCAAGACTGGCCGGGTTCCCCAGGTGCATGTGTCCTAAGGTCTGGATTTCCAGATCTGATTTTTAAGGAGTTGTGGGTAGATTCGGACCAAACCAAGCTTGGTTTGGTCACGAGGAAGGTCAGGGGGGTGTCTGGTATGAAGATGGGGTGGTTTGGCATAGATCCGGGTTCGACTCAAATCTTCAAATGAAGATTCGAGACGAACGAAAGTGATTCGAGGCTAGGGAGTAACAGATCCATGTTCAGGAGAGTGAGGGGGTCTTAGGGTGTTCAGGAGGTGGTCACCGGCGTTCGTGCCGCCGGCTTTTGGTGGAAGGGAAACTAGGGCGGCGTTAGGGTTTGGGGGTTTCAGGGTTCGGGGAAGGAGATGACTGAAGGGTGGGGTTGGTATAGGGGGTGCGGGGTACGATAGGAGGCTTATATACGGGGAGGCTGATTGGATCTGAGCCGTTAGATCAGATGATCTCAACGGCTTAGATCTGATACTGAGAAATGAGACGGGGTCGTTTGGTAGTTAAACGGGGTCGTTTGGTTTAAGTGAGGGGTCGGATCGGATTGGTTATTGGGTCGGGTTTGAACACGGGTTGCTGAAAATTATCCTGGACCGTTGGATTGGATTGATTGGAACGGCTGAGATGGATTGGCCTGAAACGGTGTCGTTTCAGGAGGTGTCTGGGCAACCGGATTTGGACTGGGCCTGAGTGCTGGTTGGGCCAGTTATTTTGTTTAATTTTTGGCCCAAACCGATTTCCTTCACTTTTGTTTTTCTAATTTCATTTTTTTCTTTTAAAACAAAAATAAAAATAATAAATAATAAAAATAACGAAATTAAAACTAAACAACAATGCGACATTTTAACACAATTATCACAAAAATTATTTAAGTAAGTTAACTAAAAGCCTAGAACGAACGATGCACACATATATATATATATATATTTTTTGAATTTTCTTTTACTGACCGAATTATGGTTTAATCATCCTAACATACATATTTTGTATTTTTGTTTGTTAATGATTAAATGCAAAAATGGACAGATCCACAAGTGACTAACAACACATGTCACGAAAACTCGAACAATTTGTACAGCGAAACCATTTGTTACTATTTTTATTTTCTTTTGGAGCGATTGCTCGTAAAGTAAAAATCACGTGCTTACAATACTGACACTCTTTGATGTTCCCAAACAAGGAAGACCGAGGATTGTGCAAGCTAGAACACTACTAGGCTCTGAAGCATCTAACCTCATGAACTGATTGGCCAAAGCATGAACATTTGCTGCTAGCGGCCTCTTACCAACTAGGATATACGCAAGGCTACCCATACTCAGTACCTTTCTACTCAAGGCATCGGCCACCACATTGGCCTTACCGGGATGATACAAAATGGTGATATCATAGTCTTTCAACAGCTCCAACCACCTTCTTTGCCTAAAGTTGAGATCCTTTTACTTGAACAAATATTATAGACTCTGATGATCCATGAACACTTTACACGACACGCCGTAGAGATAGTGCCTCCAAATTTTCAGCGCATGAACAATGGCTGCTAACTCTAAGTCATGAACAGGGTAATTCTTCTTGTGAACCTTTAACTGCCGTGATGCGTATGCAATCACCCGGCCATCCTACATCAATACTGCACCGAACCCAATACGAGATGCATCATAATACACCATGTAGGATCTTGAACCTGTGGGCAATACCAATATTGGCGTCGTAGTCAAAGCAGTCTTGAGCTTTTGAAAGCTGAACTCACACTCATCCGTCCATCTGAATGGGGCACCCTTCTTTGTCAATCTAGTCAATGGGGCTGCTATGGATGAAAACCCTTCCACGAACCGGCAATCTTAACCCGCCAAACCCAAGAAACTCTGGATCTCCACAGCTGAACTAGGTCTAAGATAGTTCTGAACTACCTTAATCTTCTTAGGATCCACCTTTATGCCCTCCGCCGATACAACATACCCCAAAAAGGTGACCGAGTCTAACTAAAACTCACACTTTGAAAACTTGGCATATAACTGGCTATCTCTCAGAGTCTGAAGTACAATCCGAAGATGCTGCTCATGCTCCTCTTGACTGTGAGAGTAGATCAAGATATCATCAATGAATACAATCACAAAAGAATCCAAGTAGGGCTTGAACACCCGGTTCATTAAATCCATAGATGTTGCTGGGGCATTTGTCAACCCAATGACATCACTAGGAACTCATTTCGTATTAGGGACATCGGATGCCCTAATCTTCAACTAATGGTAGCCATACCTCAAATCAATCTTCGAAAATATCTTGGCACCCTAAATCTGATCAAATAAGTCATCAATCCTTGGAAACGGATACTTGTTCTTAATAGTGACTTTGTTCAACTACCGATAGTCTATACACATCCTCATTGACCCATCTTTCTTCTTCACGAACAATACGAGCGCACCCCAGGGCGAGACACTAGGTCTAATGAATCCTTTATCCAGCAAATCTTGCAACTGCTCCTTCAATTGCTTCAACTCCGGCGAGCCATACGGTATGGTGGAATAGAAATGGGTTGAGTGCACGGAGCCAAATCAATGCAGAAGTCTATACACAACAGGTACTGAATCCATGGAAGGAACCTCCGCACTAGAATCACGAACATAGGCCAAATAAGAGATCCCAGCATGGCTTCACATAAGAGATAACCTCCATCCTCCACACCCCTTCTCGTCCATATGTCGAGCCTTCACATAAGAGATAACCCTACTGGTAGAATAGCTAGGAGTCCCTATCTACTCTAATTGAGGCAACCCCGGCATGGCTAAGGTCACCATCTTGGCGTGACAATCCAATATAGCATGATAAGGTGACAACGAATCCATACCCAAGGTAACATCAAAGTCTACCATATCAAGAATTAGAAGATCACGCATGAGCGATAGACACAATCTATAAAACTTGGATTCTTTCAAGTAAATAGGAGCACTCAAGGAATCACATGAGTATGGACACATAAACAGGAGTACTCAAAGCATCACGAACATAACGAGTAAAAACTTGGGTTCTTTCAAGTAAGCTTAGACTTTTAAAATAAGCCCTTTTCATTTTCAAAAGCTTTTAAGAACATGCTATACGTCTAATCGTCCCTAGCAGGGTCAGTGTTTTGATAATAACAGAACCGTCATATAATCAAGTCGTAGAACGTCCACATGTATCTATTAGGGAAAACTACCCTCTATAGCCCCTCAAAATTTTAATAGTCCATGTTTTGTCCTACTTACAAAAAATGGTCCTTCGGCCCAAAAGTATTGCATATAGTAGCCGAAAGGAATGAGTATGACAACATAAGCGCATGCAGCTTAGTGGATAGAGCGCTTGTTTCCTAAGCTAAAGGTCGTAGGTTCGACCCCTGCCTGGCGCAATATATAAATATTTATTTTGCAATTTATAAATATTGTATCCTAAGTACAACAGTGTATCCTTGGTGTATATTGAGCCTATCTCGAGTGTGCTTGTGTATCTAAAGTGTATATATTTGTGTACCCCAAATGTATTTTGTATCGTGAATGTATAATCTGTTTGAACAATGTATCAAAATTGTATATAATGTGTATTTTCTAATATGTAAATAGTGTATATAAAATATATACAGTTTTGTATGTGTAATGTGTGCACACTGTGTATTTGGAGTGTATCATGTATTTTTATATAGTGACAGTTTTTTTGTATATATTTTGTATAGTTACATCTATTTTGTATATATTTTGTAAAGTTACAACTATTTTGTATAGTGACAGTTTATTTGTATATTTTTTGTATAGTGACAGTCTATTTTGTATATTTTTTGTATAGTGACAGTTTATTGTATATAAATTGTACAATAAGAGTCTATTTTGTATATTTTACGAATAGTAACAACCTATTTTCTACGTACCTTCCACTACCTTTCTTCCTTGTACGGTTGTACCCTACCACTTACCAAGACATAACTGAAAAATCAAATAACCAATTGCATATCTGATTTAAAAAGTTATAACCAGAATTGTATTCTTCTTTTCATAAGTTTCCTTTTCTTTCTAATTTGATGATATCATGTAAGCCAAAAAAGATTATAGCTTGTCAAGAAAATAATTTAAACAGTTGTATGTCCCTCTCAAAATTTGCCAATTGGCAACATTGATGATTGATGTAATTCTCCTTAAGTCATACTTCCAATGTTTTCGATGGGAGTATTGTAAAAGCCAAAATTCTTGCAAATGGAAAATAATGTAATTCTTTGGGCTATTAGTTTTGGCCGACAAAGAGCATCTTTAGAAATTCGCCGAAAAGAGGTCATGCGAGGAAGAAAAATTTACTGAAGTAATACTACAAGATTGGGAAACAGAAGATATATAGAAAGAATCCAAGCAAAACTAAATGGGGAAAGTGCAAAAAAAATTGTTAGTGTTGCCTTCGGCCAATCAGGTGCTTGTGAGTTCGGTGGCTAGCCACTAGAATAACTTTTTGGGTGTATAATGTAACTTTGGGCTAGTGGGTGTTATAAATTTAGCCCGAACGGCTATAAATGAATTTTGCTCTATCTATTATCTCGAACTTTCTATATAAGCTTAAAGAAATATTTCAAAAGTCAGACATACATATTAAGACGTATATCATTGCCTTTATACTCTAGATTCACCTCGATAGTGGTCCACTACTCTAATATGAAACATACCAGTGTTGATTTTTCCAATGAAGGTATAGGAATAGGTATCATCGTCCTAACGGGACGGGACCAAATTAACGAGACGGGACGGGACGATATTTAAGCGGGATGGTGGCGGGACGGGACGAAACGGGATGAAACGGTCTGCCCGTCCCGTCCCGCTAACAAACGGGATGGAACGGGACGGAACGGGACGGGACGGGTTCGCGGGCCTTAAAGTGTAGTTTTTTTTATTAAAAAAATGTCTAGTTTTTTTGAAAATGACTAAGTTTTTAAAGTTTGCAATGGCTAGTTTTTTGACTTATTTAATAAACTTAAATGTTAAAACGGAAATTAGAAAACTAAGTAAAGAATTATAAAATATTAAAACAATAGACATGTAATGAAATATTCTAGTAATTGTAAATTTATAATAGAGTTATAATTTATTTAATATAATTTCAAAGTATTAAGTAACTAAGACAATTCATAAAAAAAATTCAACGCTTAGAGCCTGTTATTTTATTAATAGAACTTTAAAATCTCACATTCAAATATAATTCTTTTGAAGAGCACCTAATCTACGCAACCACCTTCTAGGAAGGTTTCTGTTTGAATTAGGCCTCTATGATCTTCGATTTGAAATATTGCTGCGCTAAAAGCATTCTCCGATGCTAAGAATCAAGTTCATCATCAATAGAGGAATCAAAACATGTTATATAATTAATATCTTCCTATAGAACTTCTACTCTAAACTTAGAAGTAGAAGGAGCAGTTTCACCACCTGTTGTTTCCATAGATTTATATTTATCAAACATTGATCTAGATTCTAGCACAAGAATATATGTTAGCTTGGAAGTTTTCGAGAGATGGTTGTTCATTTTCTTGAATTGCTAAATTTTGATAAATTTTACTAACAAGTCCCTTTGCACCTCTTAATTTTAAATATAGGTTAAGTATTGTAAAAATTAAATAAACTTGGGGAATAGAGAAAAAATACTTTTTAAATTTTGCAATCATTTCAATTAATGGCTGGTGCATAAGTTGAATTTGTTTTATACATACCAAATACAACAGAAATTCCACAAATATACCATAAAAACTTGCGGGACAGGCGGGACAAACAGGATGGGGCGGGACAAGCGGGACATGTTGAACGGGACGGGACGAAATGGGACGGGACAAACGGGACGAAATGGTCGTCCCGTCCCATCCCGTGTCCTGTTTAACATTGGCCCATTCCGTTTAAAATAAAGTGGGACGGGACGGAACCGGGACGGGACCGGGACGGGACGGGACGGGACGGCCCGGCCCGTTGGACAGCCATAGGAATAGGGTCATTGGGAGACTTGACTATGCTCGAATTATTTGTTTTTAAACCATGTACTTGCTAAATTTACCTGACTTTTGACTATCATTTAGTTGTTCAAAGTGAATATTTGCGAACTTGGCCCAATTCTAAACATTTCGAGCTCGGTTCAGTTCGCTTCAAAATGAGTCGAGTTAGAACTTGACCAAACTGATTTACCTCCGGTTAGTGCCTAGACCTAACTCTACAAATTTAATACAAGGAGTAGAGGGGGCAGAATGGACCGCATATTACCAATCTATAAAGAAAGATAGCCCAATCCAAGTCAGATTAATGGACCACTCTTAAATTCTAGCCTTTTTCATATAAAGCATTATAGTATATCACATGGACGTTTGACGTTTCCGCCTCGCGGATGGAAAACTACATACACAGTAGCATCTTCAATATTGATCGATGGTTGGTGGAAAAGACCGGCATTGCCTTCTACGACTTTAAGCGCACCTAAATTATTCACAGTCATCTATTTACGAGCTTGCACTTAATTATCAAATAAATATTTTTTTCGCTTTCTATCATACACTTAACTATTTGTTTGTATAATTATCTTCTTTAACTTATCCTCAAGATACTATTGTTAGAAATTTGCCTTCTAGTGTGGCTCACATATAAAATAATAAATTATTTACCTTATCTTTCAAAGGAAATAATATATCAAATAATATTCTATAGTTATGCATATATAGTAGTTTCTTTGATGGAAAGAAATAATTTTTATTAGGAGTCCCTAAGGCAATTATAATTTATGGAAAAGTCCCTAGGGCTAAAGTATTTGCCTAAAAGTCTCTAACTTACCTATAAATACGCATGTGACTCCATCAGTCTGGCATCCTACGATAGGCACAGCATGTACAAAGGAAACCAACAAACCGCACCAACCCGATAATCCGAGTCAAATCGAGAAAAAAAAAAACCGACTATGGTTTGGTTTGATTTGGTTTGGTGTTGGAAAAAAAAACGACCATAATTGGTTTGATTTGGTTTTAACTAAAGAAAGTCAAACCGAAACCAAACCAACCCGACATTAAATGTATAGAAATTTTAGATATATTTAATATATAAATATACTTATTGTGATGTAATTTATAAATATTTCTTAAAAATTTCATAATTTTATCTTATAAGATATTATTTCAAGGTTGGACTTAGAATTTTTGAATGCTCCAATAAGTTTTATAGTCATTAATATTAGTAAATTAAATAATGCTAACAAAAGACCAAACCAAAATCAAATCAATAATTAAAGCTAACAAAAGACATTCAATTCAATATTACGAACGGGAATGTATAATTGAATATCTATTTTTTTTTTGGAATAATTTAGATAAAAATGCATAACCTGTTTTTATTTTTCTTTAGCGTTTAGTCATGTCATTAATACCCCCTTATTATTCTATTTATTTTAGCATGACTTAGTACTTTTAGATTATGTTTATTTTTATTATGACTTTTTAATTAGTAATATTTATATACATAATTTTATTATCTTTATTGTTGAATATTTTAGGATAATACCATGACATATCTCATAGATTATGTTTATTTTAGCATGACTTAGTACTTTTAGATTATGTTTATTTTTATTATGACTTTTTAATTAGTAATATTTATATTACATAATTTTATTATTTTTATTGTTGAATATTTTAGGATAATACCATGACACATCTCATATTTTGTCTTATTTTCTTGGAAAATACTTTATATAGTTGTATATTACTAGGATTAAAGAAATATTTTGAGCATACGTTATATATTTTGTTCTACGAAGATTTTACCAGAAAAAAACCCGAATAACCCGAAAACCCGAAAAAACCCAAGATTGAAAAATTCGAGTTTTATTTGTTTGGTTTGGTTTGGTCTTTAGATTTAATAACCCGACACAATTGGTTTGGTTTGGTAATTGTAAAATCCGAACCAACCCGGCTTATGTACACTCCCGCACAGGCTAGAAGGCTCCAAGATTTTCTGTCAAGTTTTACAAAGGCGATTCCATACCACGCTTGAACAATAATGGCTGAAGGTACGACTTTTTATTAA
Organism: Nicotiana tabacum; assembly: GCF_000715075.1. NCBI lineage: Eukaryota > Viridiplantae > Streptophyta > Magnoliopsida > Solanales > Solanaceae > Nicotiana > Nicotiana tabacum. The sequence goes on along the minus strand of NC_134090.1, from coordinate 136,859,234 downwards.
TTTTCGCTGTGTCGACTCTGTGTTTGTATTCGAATTTTAACATGTGGTATCAGAGCCTCCCTTTAGCTATTTGTTCAGTGTTAGTAAAATTTGTTGATACAATATATGAAGGTTCAAATTCTTGTATGACTGAGTCGATGATTTTTGGTTCATATGATAGTCTACGATTTTCGAATAATAGTTTGAATGGGTTAAAATAAAATCACGATGGAAACAACTTTTTATTGGTGATATATATTTCAGTGTTTCACGTTATTTGCTAGATTCTTGGTATCTCGGTTATTTTGTCTCCCACTCCTTTATTGTGCTTTAAATACTGGAACGAAGTTTGGAGCTGTCATTTTTATTATTCTCTTGGTTTAGATTATGCATTTGTTTCCTTAATCTTTTTAAACCAAGACTATATAATTGAACATGGGACTCAGCCGATCTTGAACCCTTTAGAATTTTTTTGATATGTTAATCGAAAATTGTAACAAGATCTGAAAATCCTTTTCTATGCAAACAGTACCTTTAAAGGTAATTGAACTTGTTAAAACAAATGTCTTGGCTATTTTTTTAAGTATACTCTTAGTACTAGGTTATTTAATTGGAAAATTTTCATAAAGCACTATCTTTTAGCAGTAATTAGCCATTTATAGATATCATTAGCTATATTACGGATTATAGATACATTTATTGTGGTTATAAGATGTATTTGATGTATTTAAGTTATTGTATTCATGAATACAATAGCAAAAATAGGCGTGAATCAGGAAAGTCCAGCTAATCAATTATTGTATTTGAGTGTACTCGACTGTATTCATGGAGTGAAACATGGGATTACAGTTGGACAAATATTATATTCGACTGTATTCACGATGTGAAATAGGGGATTACACTATTTTTAAAACGGAAAGTGAATCAATTAACATAATAGACTCCTAATATAACTCAACAAACTCAATTATAACATACAAAATTTGTATTTTCAGTTATAAAAAAGATTCTCAACCGAAAAATACCCCAAAAATATAGCAATCTTCAGAGAAATTATACAATACATCTGAATACATAAATTATATTAATTAAAAAAAATATATGAATACTATATAGAGAGACAGTAAATACAATGAAATACAAAGAATACAGCGGGATACATTGAAATACAATGAAAAAAATGATAGTGAATACAATGAAATATATGGAATACAACGAGATACATTGAATTACAATGGGAAAAAAAGACAATGAATACAATGAAATACATGAAAATACATTGAAATATATTAACAGAAAATCAAGTTGCTCAGCCCCAAACTCTGTCGTCTTTGTTCAAGAACAAACCCTAATTTCCGGCAAATTCGTCGTTCACCGGAAGCCGGTAGTAAAAACGCGCCGCCTTGGCGCGCCTGAGCAGAAGCAACCGCCGATAAGACTGCCACAACGGCAAAATCACATAAAATTAAAATCATATCTTAGAATCAAGGTCAAGAAGACAGATCTTAGATATACCATGTCCCTTTTATCTTTAATTGATTTTGCAAACGGTTAAAGTAGATCTAGAAAAAATAGGTAAAACATAGTAGATCTGATACATTAGGGGGTTAAGAAAATTTGTTACCTCGTTAAAGCAAGAGAAAATCGTAACTTACTGCTTTCATTATTGAATAGCGTATCAAAGTAGAGAGAGAAAGAAAATAGTATAACTGAATAGCGTATTTAGTGACTTAGCGGTAGGAGGTAACCAAAATTAAATATTTTGCTATAAACATTAAAAGGTATCTATAGAATATAATTTTCTTAAATGGTATTTATTTAAAATAAATAAGATTTTAACATTTGCTATAGGAGGTAAAAATTCCTATTTATAATTCTTTTCTAGTAAACCATGATCATTGATGGCCCGTAAGTGTTACTCTTCTAGCAACATGAATCATATCGTTAGTTTTTGAATTCATGATCATTATTTGCTTTTGTTATATGATAGACCTAGATAGAAATATTTGCTCAAATAAGTACTTGAGCAATCATGTCACTCCTGAACATGTTTATTTGCTCTGATGGTAAGCAACCTCCACTTCCAACCAAGAGGTTGTGAGTTCGAGTCTCCTCAAGAGCAAGGTGGGAAGTTTTTAGAGGAAAGGATGTCGAGGGTCTATTTGGAAACAGCCTCTCTACCCTAAGGTAGAGGTAAGGTCTGTGTACACACTACCCTCCCCAGACCCCACTAAGTGGGAATATACTAGGTTGTTGTTGTTTGTTGTTGTCAAAGAGATTCTTATAATGTTTGGATTAATTATAAGAATTAAGATTTTATAGTTGGGCCTTTATAAGTGTTATGCTTATATTTTGTGTGCCCATTCTAAAGCCAATCAATATTTTGCTTAAGTTGATATTTAAAGTTAATTATTCTGAGATGTCATTTTGTGATTTCTTTTGTGTCATGTATTTGGAGTAGCCACAGTATCTTGAGTACTTGATATAAAAGAAATTAAGTTATTTAATCTCATAAAGTCTAGTGATTAAAATTTATAATGACATCTACATAGTCCAATTATCTCATTAAAATGGTAACCCGGCCATACAGGAAGGTAACCCTTTTGGTGGGATTAATATGAATGAGATAGTAAACCTTTAAGTTGAAAATAATCTTATGCCCACAGGTACGGATTAATTTTTGTATATTTTGGTTTACTAGTCTAATAAAGTAAAGTAAATTCTATGCATGTGTTGCATCCTCTGCCCATAAGAAAGTCTAGAATTTACTTCGAATCGGTATTTTACGCGATTCACCTTTGATGGATTGTACTTCATAGCTTATGTATGTTTATCCTTATTTTGCAGTCCTTACTGCTTTTCCTACCGCTATTGTTTTATGAGAATGCTCGAATTTCAACGCTTTCTGGTGACAATTATGCTGAATGGAAGGAGAATGAATGAAAGGAGAAAATCCTTCTCACTTTAGGGTGCTCGGATATGGACCTTGCACTCCGTGTGGATGAACCACCTGTTCCCATGGAATCAAGTACGCCAGTAGCTAAGGCTAATTATGAGCAGTGAGAGAGATCTAATCGCTTAAGTTTAATGCTCATTAAAGCCCACATAAGCCAAAGCATTAGGGGTTCTATCCCTAATAGCAATAAGGTCAAAACTTACATGAAGGCAATTGATGAACAATTCGTAAGCTCTGACAAGGCTTTAGCTAGCACCCTTTAGTCAGCACCCTTATGAAGAGACTCTCAAGTATGACTTTCGACAGAAGTCGTACAGTGCGTGAACACAATATGGAGATGAGAGACATCGCAGCTACTCAAGTCCCTTGAGGTTGATATGTCTGAACCATTTCTTGTGCATTTCATTCTCAACTCACTTCATGCGAAATATGAACCATTCAAGATTTCTTACAACACACATAAGGATGAGTGACCAATCAATGAACTTTTGACCATGTGTGTTCAAAAAGAAGAGAGGTTGAAGCATGAGATACCTGAAAGTGTTAATATGGTGACTCATGGTAAGAGAAAGGCAAAGAAAGGCAATAGTGTTCCCATGAAGAAGAAAAGCACATTTGACAAAGCTGCTTGCCATTTCTGTAAAAAGAAGGGACACTGGAAAAAAGATTGCCTGAAATACAAGAAATGGCTTGAGAAAAAAGGTAATTTTACCTTTGTATGTTGTAAATCTAATTTTACTGAAGTTTCTGATAATACATGGTGGATTGATTCTGGTGCTACAATTCACATTGCCAAAATCATGCAGGGCTTTCTAACTCAGAGGAAGCCGATAGGAAGTGAAAAATATGCCTATTCTGGAAATAAGAAGCGTTCACATGTGGAAGGCGTGGGGACTTATAGGCTCATTTTGAAAGATGGTTTTCACTTAGATTTAGAAAATACCTTTTATGTTCCAGACTATTCTAGAAATTTAATTTCTCTTTCAAGACTATCTATTAGTGGATATGATTTGAATTTTCATTATCCTTTTGTGAAACTTTTGAAAGATAATAAAGTTATTGATTTTGGAAATTTGAATGGAAATTTATATAAACTTGAGCTAGACCCCACATTTCAATGCAATATTTTAACCTTGCATGACAAAGAAATTGGCACTAAGCGATGTATTATGAATAAGAACTCATCAAGAATTTGGCACAAGAGATTGGGACACATCTCTATCGAAAGAGTCAAAAGATTAGTTAATGATGGAGTTCTAAAAGCTCTTGATTTTTCTGACTTTGGGACTTGTGTGGACTGCATAAAGGGTAAACAAACCAACAAATCAACTAAAGGTGCCAAAAGAAGTTCTCAATTGCTTGAGATCATACATACAGACATCTGTGGACCTTTTTCTAATCCTTGCTTGAATGGTGAGAGATATTTTATCTCATTTATTGATGACTATTCAAGATATATGTATCTCTATTTTCTGTTTAACAAATGAGAAGCACTTGATGCTTTTAAAGTTTACAAAATAGAGATAGAGAAATAAATTGGTGCTCAGATCAAAATTGTAAGAACTGATGGGGGTAGAGAATATTATGGTAGGTACACAGATAAGGGACAAGTTAAGAATCCATTTTTTCAGTTCCTTGAAAATGAAGGTATAATTGCCCAATATACTATGCCAGGAACACCACAACAAAATGGTGTGGCAGAAAGAAGGAACCGGACATTAATGGACATGGTAAGATGTGAAATTGGCAGATCAACTTTACCTTTATCCTTATGGAGTGAAGCCTTAAAAACCATCGTGTATATTTTCAATAGGGTTCCATCCAAGGTTGTCCCAGGACACCTTTTGAGTTATAGAAAGGATGGAAACTTAGTTTAAATCATTTACACGTTTGGGGATGTCCAACAGAAGTGAGGGTTTATAACCACAATTAAAGAAGTTGGATGAAAGAATAATAAACAGTTATTTTATAGGCTATGCAGTTAACTCTAAGGGATTTAGGTATTATTGTCCTTCTCATTCTCCTAAAATTATTGAGGCTAGAAATGCTAAATTTCTTGAGGAACATGAAGAAAGTGGGAGTAGTTTGACATAAAAGGTGAAATTGGAAGAAATAAAGGAATCACTTGTAGTACCTTTATATATTGGGAACTTGAATGTTGCTCATAAAAATTCTCATGAATTATCTGAATAAGAACAAGTTCAAGATCCACCACCACTTGATGAGACACTTGAAGATTAACTCGCTTTATTTGAACCCACTGAAGAAGTATCTAAAATAGTGGGAGAAAGAAAATCCTCATGAGTTAGAAAACCAACAATTTCTCGTGACTATGTTGTATATCTCCAAGATTTTGATTATGATATTGGACTAAAAGATGATCCGTGCTCGTTTTCACAAGTCATGAGTGCAAAAAACTCCACATTTTGATATGATGCCATGAAAGAAGAGTTAGAATCTATGGCAAAATAACTGGGATCTCGTCAAATTACCAAATGGATCCTCTACTATAGGTTCCAAGTGGGTCTTTAAAACTAAAAGAGACTCATCTGGTAATATCAAACGATATAAGGCCAGACTTGTAGCCAAGGGTTTTACTCAAAGGGAAGGCATTGATTACCATGAAACCTTCTCTCCAGTATCAAAGAAGGATTCACTGAGAATAATCATGGCATTAGTAGCTCATTTTGATTTAGAGTTACATCAAATAGATGTGAAAATAGCTTTCCTGTAACGACCCGACCGGTCATTTTGAGCTTTTGCACCTTACTCGTCAGTTCTCGGGCATGACTTGCCCCGTGTGATGGATTATGACTTATGTAAATCATTGGTTTTGGTTTTCAGGATAATCGGAATGAATTTGGAAGAACAGTTCTCAGTTTGAAGCTTGAAATTTGAAAGGTTTGACTAAGATTTGACTTATTTGTATATGATCTCGGATCAGAATTTTTATGACTCGGTTAGCTCCGTTAGGTGATTTGAGACTTAGGAGAATGATCGTAATGCATTTTGGAAGTCCGTGGAAAGTTTAGGCTTGAATTGGCAAAATTGAGCTTTTGGCGTTTTCCAATTGATAGGTGAGATTTTGATATATGGGTCGGAATGGAATTCCGGAAGTTGCAGTAGCTCTGTTGCATCATTTGTGATGTGTGTACAAAATTGCAGGTCATCCGGACGTGGTTTGGTTGGGTTTTGATCAAAAGCATAATTTGGAAGATTTTGAAATTTCTTAGGCTTGAATTCGATGCAAATTTGGTGTTTTAATGTTGTTTTGAGCGTTCAAAAGGTTGGAAAAAGTTTCAATGATGTTATGGGATATGTTAGCATGTTTGGTTGAGGCCTTGAGGGCCTCGGGTGAGTTTCGGATGGTTAAACGGATCAGTTTTGGACTTTGGACTTGGCAGTTTTTGCTGGTTTTGTTTTGCAGACAAATTGTTCTTCGTGTTCGCGGTCAGGGACTCGCATTCACGAAGAGTGTTTTTATATGTTGATATTTTTGTTCTACGCATTCGCGAGGAAGGGGACGCGAAAGCAAAGGTGGAGGCTTCAAGTGCATCGCAAATGCGAGACTGGGGTCGTGTTCGCGAAGAGGAGTAAGGTCGTTGGGCACCCCAGGACCATGTGCTATGCGTTCGCGAAAGTTGGACCGCGTTCACGAAAGCCTGGAAAGGCGAAGCATCGCGTTCGCATAGAAATTGTCCGCGTTCACGAAGGGAAAAATGGAGAGGCATTGAATTTGGTCTAAGCGAACGCGAGAGACCGGTTGCGTTCGCGAAGAAGGTAATTTTACCTGGGGCAGAATGTTTAAAAGTGAGTTTCGCGAGCTTTGATCTATTTTCTCCTTTGTTGGACGGTTTTTGGAGTTTTTGAGAAATATTGAAGAGGGAATCGAAGGGTAACACTTGGAGGTAAGATTTTTGAACTCTATGCTCGATCCTATGTTGATTCTTAGTTGTTTAATCATGAAATATGTGGAAATTAAAGCCTAAAATTGGGGAATTAGGGCTTGGATTTGGAGAGTGTAAATTGAGAATTTAAAGGGGCAATTGATGTCTAATTTTGATGTTCTTGGTATGTATAGACTCGTGACAGGATGAGGATTCTATTGATATGACTTTCATGGGATTCCGAGATGTAGGTCTGAGGGCCGGGTTTGAGCAATTTCGGAATTTTTGATGTAAATTGGATATTTTCGAGTGGTCTTTGTTCCCTTAGCATATTTTAATAGTTATGTACTGATTGTGGCTAGATTTGGAGCATTAGAAGGTCGATTCGTGAGGGCAAAGGCATTGCGGGCTAGAGTTTGGACCGGATCAAGGTAAGTAATGATTGTAAATACTGTCCTGAGGGTTTGAAACCCCGAATTTCACATCGTTGTGCTATGTTGAGGTGACACATACACTAGATGACGAGCGTGGAGTCGTGCACCGTTGGGGATTGTGACTTGGTCCGTCCCGTATGACTGTTAAGTCGCGTATTTGATTTGAAATCTTATGATATTCTATATTTTAGAGATTGATATTATATTTTGGGTTGTATGCCTTGTTTGGGACCTTGTGCTGACCTGTTGAGACCCTTAGGGGCATTTTCACTATTTTTCCTCACTCTATTTGTTTTGAAAGCATATCCTCAGTCATATTTTACCTGTTATTGTTTAAATCTGGTTTTATCACTTTACTTCTTAAAATGTGAAAAACTGTTTGGGCTGAGTTCCCTGTTTTACTGATGGTCTGAGTGATTGTGAGATTGATGACTGAGATAGACCGAGAGTCTGATTGTGAGGTTAATGACTGAGATAGACCGAGGGTCTGATAGTGAGGTTAATGACTGAGGCCCAATATATATATATATATATATATGTGTGTGTGTGTGTGTGTGTGTGTGTGTGTGTGTGCGTGTGTATGGATCGGGCTGCACACCACAACAATATTTTGCATCGGGCTGCACGCCGCAGCGATATAGCGCTTGGGCTGTAGGAGCCTCTCCGGAGACTGCACACCCCCAGTGAGCGTCGTCGACGAGATATATGGATCTGGCTGCACGTCGCAGCGATATATGGATCGGGCTACGCGCCGCAGCGATTACTATATGGTACTTATTGAGTGTGAGTGCTGAGTGGAAGAGCTGATTGATGAGAGTTGAGTCTCGAGTGACTTAGAGGCTTGCCCGAGGGGCTGTATACATAAATGAGTGATGATTTGCCCGAGGGGCTTGTTTTTATGAAATTGTTGTTTCCACTCCTCTTTATACTGAGCCTCTGTTGAAAATGTTGAACAAATGCTTTTAAACAACTTTCATTTAAGCTAGAGTTTTTATGAGATATTCGGTATTTAATCACTGATTTGGCTTTGTTATTTCCACTGAGACTTTTATGATATTAGGTGTTTATGATTCATGTTTTGCCTGAGGGGCTATATACGAACTATGTTTTGCCCGAGGGGTCGTTTATGATTTTCATCTCTTTAATTACAAATTGTATTGATCCTCTATTGAAACTCTTGGAAAGCATCTTCAAATGATTTTTACCCAAAAGCTGGATTTTAAATGAGACAATTTACTCGTTTTCTGATTTGAAAGCTTGTTGTGCTTATTGAGTTTATCATAACGTGGATTCATCATTTTCTACTGTTCAGTCTTTATTTACTCTTATTACTTACTGAGTTGGAGTACTCACATTACTCCCTGCACCTCGCGTGCAGATTCAGGTATTTCGGAACCCAGTAGCGGGTGTTGATTGCTCAGATGCGGAGTCATCAGAGTTAGCAAGGTGGTTGCACGACGTTCGTAGCACTGCTTCCCTCCTCTCATTTTCATTACTGGATTTAGTACATTTTTAGACTCTTGTTGTATTAAGACCTTGGTAGATGCTCATGACTAGTGACACCCCGATGTCGGGCTTGTATGTTATTTCCACACTTTTTATTCAGACATATATTATGAAACATTTGTTTAATTAAAGGCTTAAAAATGACTCTTAATGATTAAAGGGTTAAAATGGGTGTTGTGTCGGCTCGCCTTGTCTTCACGAGAGGTGTCATCACGACCAGGTCTGAGTTTTGGGTCGTGACAAGTTGGTATCAGAGCCAAGGTTACATAGGTGTCACGAGTCATGAGCAGGTTTAGTAGAGTCTCGCAGATCGATACGGAGACGTCTATATTTATCCTAAGGAGGCTGTAGAACCTTTAGGAAAAACTTCACATTCTTGAATTCTTATCGTGTGTCCTTGATTCGGCTTGAAAAGTAACTTTTTGAATTCCTTCCCCTGTTCATATGTGCGCATGAGCGCTCAGTATCAGATATGCATTGATGGCTTGTGATTCCCCGATCAAGGGGAGAGATGTGATCTTTGTGTGTTGATGTTGGGCCAGTCGGGAAGACTTGGGCCAGATTTTTGTCTATAGCTCGAGCCCTGAGCTGTTGATTTCGTGAGCGCGTGCTTCTGGATCTATATGTTCTGTTTTGTCCCTATTAAAGGGAGTAATGACTGGATAGCTATATGATGAGTATGTTATGACTTTGAGGTGTATCCATATGATTTGGAAACGACGAGAAGGGTCTACTGGAGGATAGAAGAATTATTAGGTACTTGATTTTCATCTCGATTTGAGGTATAGCCCTGAGTTATAGGTGTGTGAAGAATCTTTTCATGTGTTCTAGTTGGGAGTGAAGTAAATTTCATATTGCGGTATGAATTTAGACTCAGGAAGATTAAGTGACTGCGTAATGTTTATGACGGTGGAAGGTATACAGAAATGCCAGTTTGAGGCAAAGCATGTGGGTTATCTCCTGCGGAGTGTTCTAAGGTTGTGTGATTCTTATGTTGTCTGTTATAAGATCTCATTTATAAGTAAAATATAGGTGTTGCAATTTAAATTATGGTTGCTTAAGAGAGTGGGTTTAACATTTATGAGAGTAAATGCGAGATTTGCATAAAAGTTAAAGTACCAAATGGTCTGTGTTTCATAAGCTTACGAAGGATTGAGTTTAATTTCACTATGGTTTTATGGCAGCAATAGAGTATATGTGTTATGCGTTATTGAGTGTGTTTTGATCTATGGCTTCGAGCTAAGTGTGGGAGTCTTCTTTTGATTAGTTGATTGCACGAGTATGTGCTATGTTGGTCCAGTTTGAGGCGTACTGGTGAATCAGTTATGGCCTACGGAGATTGAGACCGAGGATGGCTCGAGTAGAGGAAAATTTTTACAAAGGTTATATTATGCTTCATAGGTGTATGAAAATCATGGAATGTCTTGTGTTGTCGTTGGTAAAGGATGCTTGGTACATAGAGCAGGAAGTTGCTTGGTTATATTGGGATAAGGTTGCATTCTGCAATGTCTGAAGTGCTAATGAGGCACAGGTTGTTCAGTTCTTTTGATCGGGCTAATTGCGGTTTGAGTAGAGTGGATGACTCTCGAGAATAGTTCTAATGTGTTCAAGATTTTACATGCAATAATTGGGTATTTTCAAGTTGTATGTGTGGCTAGAAACTGAGTTTTCATTGGAAGATGTCAAGACTTGTTGTATTTTCTATATTAATTATGGGATTCTATATATCAGTATTAGTAAGGTGAAGGTAATGGCTTTGGATCATAGGAAGTCTCTTCAGGGTAAGAATTTTGAACGTGGTGCTGTTGGGAATATCTAAAGGGTATTCAGCGGCTTATGGACCGTAGGACGGTGTGGCTTTATGCTTGGGTCTCGTGTGGTAAGTCTAGATTGAGGAATGGTGATGTTATAGCAAGAAGGAGTATCAAGTTGAAGGTAAATCAAAAGGGAACTCGTATAGATGGGATAGCTTGGTAGTAGGTCGGATCGGTGTGGTAAGGATATGATTAGTTCTTTGGATGATTATAAGGTAATGAGTTTATACAGGTGCTTTGCGACAATGCTCTTGGGTTTTAGTGGTCTGCGTAGCTTGGTTGAGTTAGAAGGATTTAGTCCTGATGGTTTAGTTTTGTGCAAATGAAATTCGGAGAGTTCTTGATGGCTTTCTGCCACGGTTTGGAGGAGTACATTTTCTATTGGCGTGAGGAGCATGGGATGTATAGTGATTTTCTTCTAGATGGGATCAATGGAAAGTTCTTGGCTAATTGAGTACATAGCTTCTTGTGGCCCGGAAGGGATATGAAGTTCTCGTGGTGATCCTAGGATGGTACGGTTTATGCGATATATTGTGTAGGATTGAGATTTGCATGTGTAAGGACACGGTTCAGATTTTAAAGGAAGGTCACAAATTCTTAGATATCATGGGCAGCTTCAGGTGGCTAGATAAATGAGATCACTGATTGGTGTGGCTTGATGAGGGTATAACATTTCTAAAAGGGCGATGTGTTTGAGTTACGGATGCTTTATTGGTATTGCGGCACTATCTTGTCTGATCGCGGATGATATTCGAGTTTGCTTGGTGGCTCGGAAGAATTATAGGTGTACCTCTCATGAGATGATTGAGTACTAGAGGTGTGTTATATATGCGAGCGGCGGAATTGGGATCAGATATGGTAACTCGTTTGCTTTATGGACTTGAAGACTAGAAGTTCTCATATACAGGTTAGCTCGTGGTTGTGGACGGCAAAGATGTGGGTAAGTTAGTCAGATGATAGTGTGTGCTGTGATTCAGTCATTGTGAACCTTCGGAGGATTATTTATCTGCTATGTGTGACTAGAGATGGTGTGTGGTTCATTGGTAGACCTATATGAATGTGTGTTTTGCATCGAGACGGCTTTGTTGACTTCGAGTTGCCATTAGTGAAGGATGTGTTGATTCAGTTGTTATTGAGCTATTAGTAATCAGGGGGATATATGAGTTATCTTTTCGTGTTGTGGGATGTTAGGTTTTGTCGGTTATAGGCACATGTGGTGCGGTGTATTGGAGCCTCTCAGTGGAATTTGAGCAGGAAGAGTACCAGGTATTGCTTGGCGGGTAGCGTATCGGTGGTGTCCCTTCGGGTATATGTAATGTTATATCAATTGCTTCGCGGTGGTGATGATGATTGCTTTGGTTTTAGACATCATATTACGCACGACTGTCGATTTTGAGCATAGTGATGTAAGGTGTTTTTACGTGGACCAGTGTTTGGATGAGGTCGCGCACTAGAGCGAAGCTATGTGGAGGTATGATCCTGCGGGTTAGATTCGTGTGTTTTGTTTCTATGATGTGCGATAGGTTCTCAGCATTGTGTGGGGTGGTACCGGTGAGCTTGCGGTACAACTCTTTCATTTGAGTCATTTTTATGATTTGAGTAAGTTCGGATTGTGGCTTATTGGTGCACGGATTGCACAAGTCATGGCTTTAGTCTGTATTGATGTATCAATGTCACCAGAGTAGTTGTGTTAGATTATATGAGATCGTTGGGATCTTTAATGACTGCGAACGGATTTGATTTCATCATGTTGGAAGGATAACATCGAGGTTCGGCGCAGAAATTTGCTATGGTCTTTGCCAAAGGAGAAGTAGCTTCATGAATGGTTGATATGAGAAAACGATTATGGCTTACTGCGTGTTTCATTTATCATTGGCAGTATATGAAAGTGTTGAAATAAGACTTTAGTTGATAGGAGGTTTCCAATCGATATTCGGTTGTTGTGTGCAGCTGTTGTGATTAGAAGTTATCGCTGCAAGCGTTTGAGTTATGTGGTATATCGTGTAATCACACCGAAGTTGCGGGTATGGGTTATTACAGCTTGTTCAGGCTTAGTCAGAGTATAGATGTGAGATTTTGATCTTGTGGATGATTTCGGTGGTGGAAATGTGGTTCTAAGTTTTATGGGCTAGGATGGATTGTGAAATTTCAGTTATATTCTGTTATCGGACCTATATGAGATAGGGTGACGCGGGATCACCCCCGGGTATGTGCATGGTAAGGTTATTCAGCGATTGGTTGGCTTTTAGAACAACTCTGGGCACGTTCGAGGACGAACGTATGTTTAAGTGGGGGAGGATATAACGACCCGACTGGTCATTTTGAGATTTTGCACCTTGCTCGTCAGTTCTCGGGCATGACATGCCCCATGTGATGGATTATGACTTATGTAAATCGTTGGTTTTGGTTTTCAGGGTAATCAGAATGAATTTGGAAGAACAGTTCTCAGTTTGAAGCTTGAAATTTGAAAGGTTTGACCAAGATTTGACTTGTTTGTATATGATCTCGAATCAGAATTTTTATGACTCGGTTAGCTCCGTTAGGTGATTTGAGACTTAGGAGCGTGATTGGAATGCATTTTGGAAGTCCGTGGAAGGTTTAGGCTTGAATTGGCGAAATTGAGATTTTGGCGTTTCCAGTTGATAGGTGAGATTTTGATATAGGGGTCGGAATGGAATTCCGGAAGTTGTAGTAGCTCTGTTGTATTATTTGTGATGTGTGTGCAAAAATTTCAGGTCATTCGGACATGGTTTGGTCGGGTTTTGATCAAAAGCGTAATTCGGAAGATATTGGAATTTCTTACACTTGAATTCGATGCAAATTTGGTGTTTTAATGTTGTTTTGAGTGTTCCGATGGTTGGAACAAGTTTCAATGATGTTATGGGATATGTTGGCATGTTTGGTTGAGGTTCCGAGGGCCTCGGGTGAGTTTCGGATGGTTAAATGGATCAAATTTGGACTTTGGACTTGGCAGTTTTTGCTGGTTTTGTTTTGCAGACAAATTGTTCTTCGCGTTAGCGGTCAGGGACTCGCGTTCGCGAAGGGTGTTTTTATATGTTGATATTTTTTTTTACGCGTTCGCGAGAAAGGGGACGCGAAAGCGAAGGTGGAGGCTTCATGTGCATCGCGAACGCGAGACTGGGGTCACGTTCGCGAAGAGGAGTAAGGTCGTTGGGCACCCCAGGCCCATGTGTTATGCGTTCGCGAAAGTTGGACCGCGTTCACGAAAGCCTGGTAAGGCGAAGCATCGCGTTCACATAGAAATTGTCCGCGTTCGCGAAGGGAAAAATGGAGAGGCAGTGAATTTGGTCTACGCGAATGCGAGAGACTTGTCGCGTTCGCGAAGAAGGTAATTTTACCTGGGGCAGAATGTTTTAAAGTGAGTTTCGCGAGCTTTGGTCTATTTTCTCCATTGTCAAACGGTTTTTGGATCTTTTGAGAAAGATTGGAGAGGGAATCGAAGGATAACACTTGGAGGTAAGATTTTTGAACTCTATACTCGATCCTATGTTGATTCTTACTTGTTTAATCATGAAATATGTGGAAATTAAAGCCTAAAATTGGGGAATTAGGGCTTGGATTTAGAGAGTGTAAATTGGGAATTTGAAGGGCGATCCAATTTTGATGTTCTTGGTATGTATATACTCGTGAGAGGACGAGGATTCTATTGATATAACTTTTATCAGATTCCGAGACGTGGGCCCGGGGGCCGGGTTTGAGCAATTTCGGGATTTTTTATCTAAATTGGATATTTTCGAGTGGGCTTTGTTCCCTTAGCATATTTTAATAGTTATGTACTGATCGTGGCTAGATTTAGAGCATACGGAGGTTGATTCGTGAGGGCAAAGGCATCGCGGGCTAGAATTTGGACCAGATCGAGGTAAGTAAAGATTGTAAATACTGTCCTGAGGGTTTGAAACCCCGGATTTCACATCGTTGTGCTATTTTGAGGTGACACACATGCTAGATGATGAGCATGGAGTTGTGCACCGTTGGGAATTGTGACTTGGTCCGTCCCATATGACTGTTAAGTCACGTATTTGATTTGAAATCTTATGATATTCCATATTTTAGAGATTGATATTATATTTTGGGTTGTATGCCATGTTTGAGGCCTTGTGCCTACCTGTTGAGACCCTTAGGGGCATTTTCACTATTTTTTCCCCACTCTATTTGTTTTGAAAGCATATCCTCAGTCATGATTTACCTGTTTATTGTTTAAATCTGATTTTATCACTTTACTTCTTAAAATGTAAAAACTGTTTGGGCTGAGTTCCCTGTTTTACTGATGGTCCGAGTGATTGTGAGGTTGATGACTGAGATAGACCGAGGGTCTGATTGTGAGGTTAATAACTGAGAGAGGTCGACGGCCTGGTTGTGAGGATTATACATTTATATATATATATATATATATATATATATATATATATATATATATATATATATATATATATATATATATATATATATATATATATATATGTGTGTGTGTGTGTGTGTGTGTGTGTGTGTGTGTGTGTGTGTGTGTGTATGTGTGTATAGTAGTGTGTGTATGGATCGGGTTGCACATCGCCGCAACATGTTGGATCGGGCTGCACGCCGCAGCGATATAGCACTTAGGTTGTGGGAGCCCTTCCTGAGTCTGCATACCCCCAGTGAGCGCTGTCGACGAGATATATGGATTGGGCTGCACGCCGCAGCGATATATGGATTGGGCTACGCGCTGCAGTGGTTACTATATGGTACTTATTAAGTGTGAGCGCTGATTGATGAGAGTTGAATCTCGAGTGACTGAGAGGCTTGCCCGGGGGGCTATATACATAAATGAGTGATGATTTGCCCGAGGGGCTTGTTTTTATGAAATTGTTGTTTCCACTCCTCTTTATATTGAGCCTCTGTTGAAAATGTTGAACAAATGTTTTTAAACAACTTTCATTTAAGCTGGAATTTTTATGAGATATTCGGTATTTAATCACTGATTTGGCTTTGTTATTTCCACTGAGACTTTTATGATAGGAGGTGTTTATGATTTCTGTTTTGCCCGAGGGGCTATATACGAACTATGTTTTGCCCGAGGGGCCGATTATGATTTTTATCTCTTTAATTATAAATTGTATTGAACCTCTATTGAAACTGTTGGAAAGCATCTTCAAATGATTTTTACCCAAAAGCTGAATTTTAAATGAGACGATTTACTCATATTCTGATTTGAAAGCTTGTTGTGCTTACTGAGTTTATCATAACATGGATTCATCGTTTCTTACTGCTCAGTCTTTATTTACTCTTATTACTTACTAGGTTGGAGTACTCACATTACTCCCTGCACCTCGCGTTCAGATTCAGGTATTTCGGAACCTGGTAGCGGGTGTTGATTGCTCAGATGCGGAGTCATTAGAGTTAGCAAGGTAGTTGCACGACGTTCGTTGCACTGCTTCCCTCCTCTCATTTTTATTACTGTATTTAGTATATTTTTAGACTCTTGTTGTATTCAGACCTTGGTAGTTGCTCATGGTTAGTGACACCCCGATGTCGGGGTTGTATATTATTTCTGCACTATTCATTCAGAATTATATTATGAAACATTTGTTTAATTAAAGGCTTAAAAATGACTCTTAATGATTAAAGGGTTAAAATGGGTATTGTGTCGGCTGGCCTTGTCTTCACGAAAGGCGCCATCACGACCTGGTCGGAGTTTTGGGTCGTGACATTTCCTGAATGGAGTTCTTGAGGAGGAGATATATATGCGTCAGCCTGAAGGATTTTGTGATAAGGACAAAAGTCTCCTTGTTTGCAGGTTGAATAAATTCATTTGTGGGCTAAAACAGGCTTTCCTCCAATGGTACATCAAATTTCATAATGTTGTTTCTTCATTTGGATTTACGGAGAATATCATTGATCATTGTATATACCTTAAGATAAGTGAGAGCAAATATAATTTTTCTAGTCCTATACGTGGATGATATTTTGCTTACAAATAGTGATTTGGGATTGTTGTACGAGACTAAATAGTTCCTTATCCAGAATTTTGAGATAAAGGATATGGGTAAAGCCTCTTATGTCATTGGCATAGATATTCACAGAGACAGATCCCAAAGATTACTTGGATTGTCTCAAAATGTCTACATTAAAAGTATTTTGGAAAGATTCGGGATGAAGAACTGTTCACCTATAGCAACACCCATAATTAAAGGTGACAAATTCTCATTGAATCAATGTCCACAAAATACATTGGGAAAAGGAGCAAATGAAATATATTCCATATGTTTTGCTTGTTGGGAGACTTATGTATGCACATGTCATTACTAGACCTGACATTGCTTTTGCGGTAGGAATGCTTGGCAGATATCAAAGTAACCCTAGTCTTGACCATTGGAAAGCTGGTAAAGGGTCTTGAGATATTTGCAAGGAACCAAAGATTTTAAGTTACTCTGACTCGTTGGAGGCGATTGGATATTCAGACTCTGATTTGGGTGGATGCAAAGACACTGGTGAATCCACTTCAGGATACATTTTCCTTCTTGCTGGAGGTGCTGTGTCTTGGAGAAGTGTCAAGCTAGACCATTGTTGCAACATCCACAATGAAAGCTGAATTTATAGCATGCTATGAAGCTACATCACAGGCGTTGAGGTTAAAAAAACTTTATTTCCAGCCTTAGGATTGTCGATTCCATTTCAGGGCCATTAAGAATCTTATGTGACAATTCAGTTGCAGTGTTCTTCTCTAAGAACAATAAAAATAGCAGTTGAAACAAGTACATCAATATAAAGTACTTGATGGTTAGAGACTATGTGAAGAAGCAAGATGTGAATTTTGAGCATGTTAGTACTACTTTGATGATTGCTAATCCCATGACTAAAGGTCTGCCGGCTAATATTTTCAAGGATCGTGTAACCCATATGAGGCTTAGTAGCTCAATTTAGTCTTGCTTTTCTCTCTAACAGTTTGTCTAGACATTATGTTTATTTTGATATACATGACAATGCACACTTTTGGTTTTTCATGTATTATTTGTGATCATTGTATCAATAAAGTTAGACTCTGAATGACATATATTAAGTTAATTCATAAAGTTGTTAGACACTTTGTTAGAATGTATTGTGCATTATAATGCATGGAAGGAAGTATTTGTTTAAAAGCATGACCGTCATGATTCGTGTAATAATATATTCTAGTTAAAATGATTGTTGCATAACTTTTAGTTGAATGATAAAGTCTATGGCCATATTATATGTTTATCTCTCATAAAAGATTATCTGATTTTAATATGTTGGCCAAGCGGGAGAATGTTGGAAATTTACCGTCTCTTCTAGAGACTTCTAGTGTGGCCCACATATAAGGTAACAAATTATTTACATTATCTCCCAAAGGAAATAATATATCAAATAATATTCTATAGTTATGCATATATGGTATTTTCTTTGATGGAAAAAAATAATTTTTATTAGGAGGCCCTAGGGCAATTATAATTTATGGAGAAGTCCCTATGACTAAAGTATTTGCCTTAGAGTCCTAGCTTACCTATAAATACGCGTGTGACTCCTTCAGTCTAAAATTCTATAATATGCACAAGCTAGAAGGCTCATAGGTTTTCTGTCAAGTTTTACATAAACAATTCCATACATCGCTTGAACAATATTAATGGCTTGAAGGTATGTTTCTTGATTAATTTCCACTGCGTCGGCTTGTGTTTGTATTCGAATTTCAACAACTATGGCAACGACGTGTCACAATACCAATTTTGTTGCTTGTGGTCCAATATAATCGTCCTAACTTACTACTTACTTTTACTACTTGGACCGGAATAATAATAAGATTAAGAAATAAAAAAGAGTAAGCGCATTAATTTTTTAATTCAAAGGATTAAAAAAAGAAGAAGAAGAAGAAGTAAATGCACCGTAAAGGGTAAAAGCAGATAGTACGATTTTAGCTATATTTGACCAGTCACCCTCGTGATAATGACTTATCTGTTTTGTGTCTTTAACATTTCTTTTCATGAATGCTATTTTGACATAGACTTCAGTGGAAATTCTATACAAGATTAGTACTAAAAAGGACAAAAGTAAATAGAACAGTACATATGGTCACGAAGAAAATTAAGAACCTAAGTGCCACGAAAAAAAATTAAGTTAAAATAATATTTGAAAATTAGAGTTATGTTTGGACATGAACCCAATTTGAAGTTGTTTGAATAAAAAAGTTGAGTGATTTGAAATGAAAATTTTGAAAAATAACTTTTTGGAGTTTTCCAAAATTTCAAAATTCAACTGCAATTGAAATTTAAAATTGAAAATTTTCATAATCAAACAGTGATTTTGAAAAAGTAATTTTTTTGCCAAACAGGTATAGTGGGCGTTCGGACATAAGAATTGTGAAATTTCGAAAAAAGTGAAAAAAAATCAAGTGAAAATAGTATTTGATAATTATAGTTGTATTGGGACATGAAAACAATTCGGAGCTCTTTTTGAATTTTTGTGAGTGATTTGAAGTGAAAAATTTTAAAAATAACTTTTTGGAGTTTTTAAAATTTTCGAAAAACTCTGAAAACTTCAGATGAAATTTAAAATTTTCATGGTCAAACTCTAATTCTACAAACAAACAAACAAAAAGCAAAAACTTTAGGAAAAAAAAGTAAAACTGTTATGAATAGAATTCTATTTAGAGTGAATGTCTATCTTGTAGAGAGTTTTACTTTATGGCTAAGTCATTTTTCCCCTATAAATAGAGGGGTCTTTCCTCATTGTAAATCATCCCAAAATTCAATAAGAATTACTCTCTCTTTCTCTGCAGTATTGTTCTTCTACTTTTATTGTTTCATCACACGTTATCAGCACGAGACTCTACCGTCTCAAGAAGCTCTTTGAGAAGATTAAGGTATAACTTTTCTCTCTTTTTAATTATGACTGACAATATGAAAAGAAAGTTTGTTGCCCTTGAAATTTCGGGCAAGAACTATATGACATGGGTGTTGGATGCTGAAATCCATTAAGGTGCAATGGGTCTTGGAGACGCCATTAAAGACAAAAATAAAGCATTTACCCAAGACTGTGCTAAGGCCTTGATTTTCTTACAACATCACCTTGATTAAGGGTTGAAAATAGATTATCTCACAGTCAAAGATCCACTTGTTTTGTAGAATGGCTTAAAGGAAAGATATGACAACTTAAAGTTGGTCACTCTTCCACAAGCACGATATGATTGGGCTCATCTGAGGCTCCAAGACTTTAAGTCTGTTTCTGAATATAATTCTGCGATGTTCAGAATTACTTCTAAATTGAAACTCTATGGAGATACTATCACTGATTATGATATACTTGAAAAAACGTTTACAAAGTTTCATGCCTCCAATATGGTCCTGCAACAGCAGTACAAAGAGAAAGGTTTCAAGAAATACTCTGAGCTGATTTCTCTTCTCCTTGTGGCTGAGCGAAACAATGATTTGCTCATGAGAAATCACGAAAATCGACTCACTGGGTCTACAGCATTGCCCGAAGTGGATGAGGTGTATTCCCATTATGCTAAGCGTGGAAAAGGTCGTGGCCCTATTCGTGGTCGTGGTCGTGGTCATGGTCGTGGCCGGGGTCGTGGACAAGGAAGAAATTTTCTTGGTGTTAGTCACCCTCCAAAGAAAAATAACCACCAAAAGTGGAAAGGGAAAGACGAGAAGCCAAAGGCAAATGGTTCAGAAACTGAATGTTATCGTTGTGGTGGAAAAGTGCATTGGGCAAATATTTGTCGTGTACCAAGACATTTGGTTGAGCTTTATCAAGCATCTCTAAAGAATAAAGTCCCTGAAGCTTATTTTGTCTCTGACAATGATTTTGACATCATCCACTTAGATGTGGCAGACCTCTTTGAACACCCTGATGGGAAAATAGACCACTTGATCGGTGATGGATACGTGGTTAAAGATGATTGAGTAGTTTAAATTTTATTTTTGCCAGTTCGTAGTAGTTAGTGAATAAACATCATGTAATCATAGTTCTTTACATGAGTAGTAGTGATTAGTATCAATTAATATTATTTGTTTTATTAAATAGACTTTGTTCGTTTTGATTAAATATAATTCTAGTATTCTTTATTGTCGGAAACAACTAAATAAAATATGGTAGTTTTCAGAAATTATGATATACTATACTTTTACATATATAATATATCTATATAACAAAATATACATAACGATAAAATCGTTTTCCCCTGAAACTTTAAAATGAGCTTTGAATTGCAAAAGGTTGCATGTTAATTTCGTTCGGTATTTTCTTGAGTTTTCTCTTTTTACGTTAGCTCCTGTATTAAAAGAAAGAACATCTACCTTTCTTTAAGAGCATATTACATTTTCACAGTTATCTACAGATGGAGGGACAACTAATATTAGAGATTGTTTTATCCAACGTCAATGACAATAAATCAATAGATATTGTTTTAGCATATTAATTCATTCAATTTTTTTTGTTAAATGCTAGAATAAATTCACGAATTTATTTAATAGACAAGAATATACTAATGTTTATTTGTATATTTCTTTCGTATGTCAAACCATGGGAAGCAAATATGGATACTTCACAAAGCAAACTTGGATCAAAGTTCAATTGTAAAAATATTTGTTTAATTGATTCATGTACGGCACATACAATATTCAAAGAGAAGAAATATTTCTTTCATTTAAGTATGTGTAAGGCAGTTGTTACTACAATTTCTGGTAGTATAATTTAATTGAAGGCTCTGGAAGAGCTGCTATAACTCTGCCCAAGGGAACAATACTTATCATAGAGAATGCAATGTTCTCCTCCAAGTCCAAGAGGAACTTGTTGAGTTTTAAAGATATCCACCGAAATGGATATCATATTAAAACAATAGATGAGAATAATCTTGAATATCTCATCATTACCAAGAATGTCTCTGGCCAAAAGAGGGTTATTGAGAAGTTCCCATCTTTATCTTGTGGCCTGTATTGGACAAGAATTAGTGCAATTGAGGCACATTCTACCGTAAACCAAAAAGGTTATTGATTCCAATACTTTTGTACTATGGCATGATCGATTGGGACACCCTGGATCAATTATGATGAGATGAATTATAGAAAACTCAAATGGGCATCCATTAAAGAATTTAAAGATTCTTTTAAATAATGAATTTTCTTGCCCTTCTTGTTATCAAGGCAAGTTAATTATTAGACCATCACCAACAAAGGTTGGAATTGAATCCCCTGCGTTTTTGAAACGTATACAAGGGGACATTTGTGGACCTATTCACCCACCTAGTGGGTCGTTTAGATATTTCATGGTCTTAATATATGCATCTTCTAGATTGTCCCATGTGTTCCTATTGTCATCTCGCAACCTCGCGTTTGCAAAATTAATGGCACAAATAATTCGATTACGGGCACAATTTCCTGATAATCCAATTAAGTCTATTAGACTTGATAATGTTGCTGAGTTTTCATCCCAAACATTTAATGATTATTGCTTATCAATTGGGATAAAAGTGGAACATCTTGTAGCTTATGTTCACACTCAAAATGGTCTTGCATAGTCTTTAATTAAACGTCTGCAATTGATAGCAAGACCGCTACTCATAAAAATGAGGTTGCCCACTTTTGTTTGGGGTCATGCCATTTTGCATGCAGCAATGCTAGTTCGTCTCAGACCGACAAATTATCATAAATATTCCCCGTTGCAATTAGTTTTGGGTCATGAACCTAATATATCCCATTTGAGAATTTTTGGATGCACAGTATATGTGCCTGTAGCACCGCCATATCGCACCAAAATGGGTCCCCAAAGAAGGTTAGGAATATATGTTGGGTTTGAATCGCCCTCCCTTTTTCGCTACCTCGAAACATTAACGGGGGATTTGTTCACTACACGATTTGCAGACTGTCGATTCGATGAGACACTTTTCCCAAAATTAGGGGGAGAAAATGGTGAAACCAAACGGGAAATTTTGTGGAAAAATTCATTATTATCTCATCTTGATCCACGTGTCTCTACTTGTGAAAAAGAGGTACAAAATATTATCCATTTGCAGAGAATAGCAAATCAAATGCCAGATGCATTTACGGATCTGAAAAGGATAACAAAATCACATATCCTTGCAGAGAATCAATATGTATTGGTGTCCCTGTTGGACAATCTTCTAGTGTCATAGCTAATGAGTCAAAAACATGCCTAAAACGTGGCAGGCCATTAGGTTCTAAGGATCGAAATCCTAGAAAAAGAAAAATGAATGATCAAAATGACACTATGAAAGAGTCTCACGAAGAAATCCATGATTTAATAAATTCTGAGATTCATGATGAATCCATTGAGATCGAGACTCAAAAAAATAAGGAACTATCAATAAATCCAATCGATATTGAGACAAATTTGAATCGAGTGGATATAGTGGTAGATTATGTCTTTGCATATAATGTTGCATCTGTTACACCTCCTTTTTCCTACACCCCGAAAGGTATAAGGGAATTTTTTCAATTAAACGACAATCGAAATGGGATTTATTATAAAAAGAATTCAGAGTCGCCAATTGGGAGATTTATGGTGTCCTAAGTCACCGGTTGAATCCTGAATCGAGGAAAAGATTGACTCTATTTAACAGTCCGCGAACACAGAAATTCGGGTAAGGAATTTTGTTAACCTGGGAGAAGGTGTTAGGCATTCCCGAGTTCCGTGGTTCTAGCATGGTCGCTCAATTGTTATGATTAGCCTATTATCTGATTTTAAAACATTTTGAACCTACGTGCATTTTAACTTAAAACCGCTTTTATTTATTTTAAAGAAAATTTAGCGTCGTCTAAAACATGTCTTTGGACCGCGCCACATGAAATGCACCCGCAATTCGAAACACATTTTATTCAACGCTATCACGATTTGGATTTGGGTCACATGAAATGCAGACCCGAGTTTAGGAAGGTATTATTAAAACAGCGCGCCTAAAGCAACTATGCACTTTCAAATTTGTGAAGGCCATGACAAATTCAACTAAATGGCACGCCTCAATTTCTAAAGATTCAAATTAATTAAGTGAGGGCCATGCATTTTAGATTTTATTTGGCACGACGCACCTCGATCCCAAATTTAAAGGAAAACTAGACTAAACTTTGAGGGCCATTAACTATAACTTATCTAAAATGACACGCCCCAATCAATTAAAGAACTAATTAACTAATTAAGGAAAGCTTGAAGGAATTTTAATTTCTTTAACTAATGAGTCGACCCCACTAATTAACTAAACTTGTTATTTTATGCCCTTACATCCGTATGTGACTTTAAACGTGACCCGTGCAAACTCCAGGAACCCACTTCTCAACCATTGATATTAAGAGCTAAGCAATTTAAAGCCCAATCTAAGATACTTAAGCCATATATACTGAATCTCTGAATACGTGAAACAATTAACCTTTTACTTGAAAAAGATTTAAACAAAATTGAAATCACAATGAGGCGGCGTAGTAACTGAAATAACCATTTCTTGACTCATTGCGCTATTTTATTCAAATGGAAACCAAACAAGTATTCATTATAGATGCTGAAGCATAAATAGTATAGACACCATAGCATAGACTTTGAGGTCAAAATAACGTGGCTAATCCAACCATTCATAAAGCCAACTGAAGAAGGGAGCAAACGAAAGAAACAGCCCTTAGCTTAAATATAAACGTAGCTACAGGAAATTTTACCAAAGTCTATCAGTCAAACACAAGGGAATATGCTTCTACTCGGAAGCAAACATTCCACAATACCATCTGAAGCTAAACTTCTCACATAGATACGAAACTAAGAAAAAAATTACAGTCAGAATTTATGGATTTTATCTTACACATATGCTCATTTTATCAACAGAATTAGCCATAATCGACTTTAACAAGTAAACTCGACAGATTAACAAACTCCAAACCCACCTTAAGACAAAATGTAACATAAAGGATATGAATGAATACAATAAATCATAATTACATTGCACTATTTCAGAAATTCCTAAAAATTATAGCTATCATCCTATAACAAAAGGATAGTATTCATTTCTGAAATCTCCAATCAATTACAATACTTCGAACTTGCAGCTCATGTATTCATAGATCTAAAAATACCTGGAATTCGAAAAAAACAACACAGGAAATGAGGAGACAACAACAGAACAGTGGTCAGCAGCAGAGACAAACAAGAAAACCAGCTTTAAACCAAGAAATGAAGTGCAATACTCAACAAAACACGGCCAGAACTTCAAACCAAGATTTTACAAACTCAAATTCCATCCATTCTAAACCCAGATGAATCAGAAAGTGTTTCAGAAATCGAAAACTTCAGAAATCAAAGAAAAGCTCAATGGAACAGTAGCAGTTTTTTTTAGTAGTTTCAGTTTTTCCTCACTTCTGATTCTATCACTCTGTCTCTCAGAATGTCCCCCTTTTTCAGTATTTTCAGCCCCTTTAAATAAGCATTCAGCTTAGTGTCTTCTCCATTACCAATTCACCTTTTCATTTCTTAATTGTCCACTTAACCTAGTTAGTGTAATTCTAACCCTACCACTATTGAGAAGTTTCTTAATTAGGTGAACATTTTAAACTTATACTAATCAATTCTTATCAACATAATTAAACCAGAAGTTAAACCAAACTATTGAACTTAATCCTAATTATTCTGACTAAGTGATTAAACGAGATACGATTTCAAAGTCTTAAAACAAATTGATATCCCAATTATACGAAACAAATCCACAAAACCAATCTAAAGAAACAAACAGTGAACAGAAATAATTTATACCAGAGAACTGATCGAATTTCAGTTGAAATTGACCAGAAAAAGAAAAAGAGACGAGGAAGACAAACATCAGAATAATACTAATAAAATATAAACATAGAAGCAGGACAGAAACTCACCGGTCAGTAGTAATTGAAGAAAACTTTCGAATCTTCAATTTTTAAACCAGATTTTGACTTTAACTGTGTGTTCTTATCAAGAACACACAGATAAAGTCAAAATTAGCTTAAAGTATCAACGAATATTGACTCTGTAGTTTTAGGTTTAAAACTTAGATTCATTATTCGACAAATTCTGATTTGATTCGAGGGTAACGGATCATAGATTAGGGAAGAGGGGAGTGAGGTGGCTTCAGGGTGTTAATTTGGGAGGTATTGGAGGCGGCGCCGCCACCGGAAGGCTGTAGTTAATGGTGGCGGTTGCTAGGGTTCATCCCTTTAAATCGAGATTCGAACAGTTCTAGGGATGTTCGAGGGAATTGGAGCAGGGATTTGGGAAGAGGAGGTTGTGACATTTATGAGGTGTGGTTTTCAGGCGGATTGGGGCCGGCGCCGCCACTGGAGAACGGTGGAAAGGGTGGCGGCTACTAGGGTTACTCGTCTTTGAAGAGACGATATGAGACGAGTGAGAGGAGGGGGGTGTTCTGACGGGGGTGGGGTCTGTTTGGATAAATATATACTGGGGGTGGAATTGGATCTAGGCCGTTCGATCAAACGAAATCAACGGCTTTGATCATTTGACTAAATGGAACGACGACGTTTAGATACATTAGAGATCGGATCGGTCTCTGATGCAAATAGGTCGAGGTCGGATACGGGCGATGGGGCGAAGTTCTGGTCGTTGGATGTAGATGAATGGACGGTTGAGATCTGTTAAAATCGAAACGACGTAGTTTTGTCCCTATACTACGTCGTTTCGATGGTCTCAGAGACTGGAAGTTTGGAACGGGTATGGGGCATGTTTTTGGGCCTAGACTAGACGGGTTTTGGGGTAATTTGATTTGGGCTTTGAATTAATTAAACATGGCCCAAGAATTCCGATTTCTCTTTTATTCTTTCCTTTTCTTATTTATTTCAAAACTATTTTCTCCTCTCAAAATTAAAATAAAAACTTAATTAATCCCCAAAAAAAATCATTCTATCAAATTAACTTAATTATCTTTAAATAATAATTATCACCAATAATTAAATACCAAGAAAATCACACATTATTTTTTGGGAATTTTCATTTTTGTAAGACAACAATTTACTTAATTAATCCAAAAATGTAAAACTAAATTCTAAACGCAGATGCTATATTTTTTGTATTTTCAATGCATTAATAAAATTAAATATGCACAAAATATGCAAACACTCATGCAAATTGCACAGTAATTCCTAATTTTAGCAAATAATTAGATAAAAATCTAATTTTGGGAATTCTTTTTGGAGTAATTCATGTGAGGCAAAAATCACGTGCTCACAGCTGCCCCTCTTTGTCCGGAAACATAAAGAGTTTTCATGCAAAGATAAAGTGAGCGGATACGAGCGATTTTTGCCCGTTTGAATACTCTGTGGAAAGCATTTTTGAAAGATTTAACTGAACCTCTACTTCAAAGGTTTCCTACATATCCTTGGCTATAAAGGAATCAGGTCAATGGAGTTCGGGAAGTTTCGGTAGCTGGGACTACCATGAAGCTGTGATTTTACTGTTGTTGTTGCTGCTGCTATTGCTTACTGACCTCCTTATTACACCATGACAAAAATAAAGAAGCTAGACTAAAATATGATCTATGCATTACAAAGATCTACTCTATACTTCTTAAGCTTGATCTTGTGATTCTTGTTGCCTCATTGACTTGTGTTTTCCAACGGAAGTTCCTTTGCTGCTTACTTGAATTGTATTTTTGAGATGCTTTCTCTTTCCTCCAGGCTGGCACCTCATTGCTGAACCTTTAAACGTCTTCCTTTGACCATTGTTGCATATCCTCTGTTCTACATGCGGGCTCCTGATTACTCGAACTTGAATTGTTTCTTCCCCTCTTTCTCCAGGCGGGCTCCTGACTACTTGAAATTTGAATTGTATTCCCTTGTTCTCCAGGTGGGATCCTGATTGCTGAATTTGAAATGTATTCCTTTATTCTCCAGGTGGGCTCCTGATTTCAACAAAATAGACAAAACAAAGAAAATTCTCTGCCCTAGTTTGGTAGCTGGACACATATGTGAGTGTTAACCCGAATCATATTACCAAATATCAATAAGAACTTGAAAGCTGAAACTTGAATTGTACTCCCTTGCTCTCAAGGTGGGCACCTGATTGCTGAACTTGAAATATATTCCCTTGTTCCCCAGGTGGGCTCCTGATTGTTGAAACTTGAAATGTGTTCCCTTGTTCTCCAAGTGGACGCCTGATTGCTGATACTTCAACTGTTGTTCCTTGTTCTCCAGGTGGACGCCTGATTGCTGATACTTCAACTGTTGTTCTTTGTTCTTCAGGTGGACACCTGATTGTTGATATTTCAACTGTTGTTCCTTGTTCTCCAGGTGGACGCCTGATTGCTGATACTACAACTGTCGTTTCTTGTTCTCCAAGTGGATGCCTGATTTCTGAAACTTGGTCCATCTTCTTCTCGCAACTGCCTTTCTTTGACTTGTTCTCCCTCGTTCCTCCAAGTGGGTGCCTGATTACCAATACTTGTGCCAATCTTCCTTGAAACTTGATTTGTTTTCCCCTTGTTCTCCAGGTAGGCTCCTGATTATTTGATCCTGAGCTGCTTTTTGTCCTTAACATTTGTGTTGCTCTTCCCTGTTCTTCAGATGGGTATCTGACTTTCAACAAAATAGACAAAACAAAAGAAAATTTTCTGCCCTAGTTTGGTAACCGGGCGCATCTGTAAGTGTTAATTGAATCCTTTTACCAAACATCTCTAACAATCTGCAAGCTATATCCCATTATCCAGGAGGGTCCTGAAAATCTCTAGCAAGTTTCCAAAGTTACATTATATTTTTTAGGGGTATAATTTCCATCGAATCTTTTACTTAAGACAGTCTTAAAGCTACATCCCATTATCCAGGAGGGTCCTGAAATTTCGAATTAAAGCTTACCTTACGAATGACAATTTCAATGCTAAATTGTACTCTCTTATAACAACACTTACTTATCTAATGGAATGCTTAAAGTTACGTCCTATTATTCAGGTGGGTACTGAAAACTCTTATGCGAACTTTGAAGTCAATTTATATTCTTTTTGGTGCACATTTGTCCTATATTTACTACTTATGATTGTTTTGGATTTTAACCTAGGTCCCATTTTCCAAGAGGGTCCTGAAGTTTCGAATTGAGTCTTGTCTTAAAAAATGAAAAATTCAAACCAACTTATATTTTCACAAAGTAGATCTTATGCTAGATATTGTACTCATGAATATTTCGAATTAAAGCTAAGTCCCATTATCCAGGAGGGTCCTGAAAATTTCCAATTAAATCGGGGGAAACGGTGGAAAAAGATGGTGTTTCTTCTTGGGGAAAAAGGTTGACGAAGCAAAAAATCATAACCACCAGTCTAGGAAAGAAGAGAAGTCAGAATCTTTGTTCTTATAGGGTAAAAAGATGGAAAAAGATGGTGTTTCTGCTTAGGGAAAAAGTTGAGGAAGCAGAAAATCATAGCCACCAGTCTGGGAAAGAAGAGAAGTCAGAATCTTTGTTCTCATGGGGTAAAAAGGCGGGAAAAGATGGTGTTTATTCTTTCTTGAGGAAGTAAAGTGGAAACGGGTTCTTTTCGGTCCCTTTGTTGGCCAACCCGAGAGATAGAGGCTATGAGAGTCTCCCCAAATTACTTTGAAATCCGAGGTCTCTGGGGTAATGTCCAAAGTGTATCTCAAACATGCAAACTTCGAAGCTCCACTTATAATCCTTTGGGGTGCATTTATGCCAAATTCTGCTACTCATGATTGTCACACCTCCTTTTTCCGCACCCGCGAGGGTGCAAGGGGAGTTTTTCCAATTAAAGGACAATCGAGACGGGATTGGTTTATTTATTTCAGAGTCGCCACTTGGGAGATTTAGGGTGTCCCAAGTCACCAATTTTAATCCCGAATCGAGGAAAAGAATGACTCCATATTACAGTCTGCGTACCAGAAATCCGGATAAGGAATTCTGTTAACCCGGGAGAAGGTGTTAGGCATTCCCGAGTTCCGTGGTTCTAGCACGGTCGCTCAACTGTTATATTCGGCTTGATTATCTGATTTTATACAAATATGAACTTATGTGCAAATTTTATCTTTTAACCGCTTTATTATTATTGTTTTTAAAAGAAATATGAACATCGCTTAAAACACGTCTTTGGACTGCGTCACATGAAATGCACCCACAATCCGGAACACGTTTTATTTGATGTTTTGGGATTTGGATTCCGGTCGCATGAAATGCACACCCAGGCTTAAGAAAGTAAAATATTAAACACGCGCCTAAAGAGACTATCGCGTTATTATTTTGGGGAAGACCGTGAAATTCGCTAAACGGTCCTTCCGAATTTTAATTAAACCATACATTTTGTGAGGGCCCCGCAATCTATACGTTTTATTTGGCGAGGCTCGTCTCATTTTTATTTTTAAAGGATAAACCTACAATGACTATATTTTCTATTAAGTTCGTCTATAAAATAAAAGAAAATCTCTTAATTATTTACATGCTGAAAAACGTAACTTATTAGTTATTAGTTTACGGCTAATGCGAATGGAAAATTGCGATCGAGTTTGTACAAAGAAAAACTGCTTTCATTTTATATTCTGTTATTCAATAATACTAGAACATGAGATTGACCATAATATCAAAACAGATTAATTATTCTCCGTAATTTAAACTAACATTATTAGATGAAGAAAGTATACATATGCAACCTCATTATTCATTAATCATTCAACTACGTCTTTATACGAAGAAAGAAAAATTATATTCAACCACAAATCTAAACAGGAGGAATTCAACAGGAACAAAGCCTGATTAATATTTCATTTTTTTTTCAAGCCGAGATTGTACAAATGTGTACCTGAAAACAGCAGTACAAGAACAAAAGAAGGAGAAGTCAGCAGCAGTAATAACACAGCAACAGCAGATTCAGCAACATCGCAAACCAGTACAGTAGGAATAGCAGAAAACCCAGGAGACTATAAACGACTCCAAGTATAGTGAAGAAGTAAAAGGCAGGAAGGTTCTGACTATTTCAGATCTTAAGCGAGGCAATGAAGCAGTAACTATTCTTTTTCAACTTCAAAACTCTCCAAAATGAATTCTGCCCCTGTATATTCAGTGTATCCAGAATGTATATCGGGTGTATACTTCTCACTCCGCCCCCTCTTTTTTTCTTCTCTCTATCTAGTTTTTCCTCTCTTTTTTTCCACACTTCTTCTTAAATTTTCTCTTCTATTTATAACAAAATTTTCGAAATTTTCAGATTTGTTTTTTTATTATTTTATTATTTTTTAATTAAAAGAAATCCCACTTACAAATTGCTTTTATTTTTTTAGAAAAAGAAATCCCACCTTTATTTACTTTTATTTTTAAAATTCCAACTTTAATTACTTTATCTTATTTAAAATCCCACTTTTTATTTTTTTAAAAGAGAATCTCACTTTATTTAACTTTTCTTTAAAAAATAAACCACTATCTTTTCTTTTTCTTTTAAAAATGCTACTTTCAATTACTTTAAATTTTTTAAATTTTCAGATATATTTATATTTATTTTTTAATTCCATCCTTCTTTTACTTTTAAATTTTTTAAAACTTTTTACTTTTTTTTTTAAATTTTCTACATTCTTTTACTTTTTTTTATTTTTTTATTTTTTATTTTTTTTAAAATCATTTCCGAAATTACTATATATATATATATATATATATATATATATATATATTTTAAAAATAAAAATAATAAATAAAATAAAATATTTTCGGATTTTTTTTATATATATAAAAAAACAAAAAATAAAACTATTAATAGTGATAATTCACTTTTTATTTTTTATTTTTTTTTTGGTTTTGTTTTGTGTTGGACAAAAATGAAGAAGGGGTGTTGGGTTAATGGACTGGGTCGTAGGGAAGATTGAGCCATTTTTTGGGCCTATAGCTTGAAATTGAAGAAGAGGCTCAATTCCGACTTTCTTTATATTTTCGCTCTCTTTTCTTCTTTTATTTTTCTAAAACTAAATTATAAAAATACTTAAACTATTATTAAGAACTAAATTAAGTTATAAAGGCGCAAATTAACTCCCAATAACAATTAACGCACAATTAAGTATTAATTAAGCATAAAATTGTATATTTGGACATTAAATGCTAAAAATTGCAAACGATGCCTATTTTTGTAATTTTTAATTTTTGTAAAACAATTTTAATTACTAACAATTGTAGAATTAAATCCTACATGCAAAATGCGACATATTTTTGTATTTTTTATTAATTTAGCGAATAAACACGCACAGACAAATACAAATAATTCTTCAAAATATCACAAAATATCACAAAATTGCACACCAAAGAAAAATCATTTTATTTTTGAATTTTTTGGGAGTAATTCTCATATAGGGCAAAAATCACGTGCTTACAGCTGCCCCTCTTTGCCCGGAGACACGAAGGGTTTTCGTGCAAAGATAAAGCGAGCGATTTTTGCCCATCCGAGTACTCCGTTGAAGCATTTTTTGAAAAAGATTTGACCGAACCTTTGCTTCAAAGGTTTCCTACATATCCTGGGCTAAACAAGAATCAGGTCAATGTAGTTCGAGAAATTTTGGTAGCTGGGACTACCATTGGACTGCAATGTTACTGTTGTAGCATGCTATTACTACTGCTTAGCGATCTCCTTGTTACACCGTGCTTAAAAAAAACAAGAAGCTAGGCTAGAGTACAATTTGTTTTTGTTGCCTTGCTTCCTTGTCTGCTTGCATTTCTTTCGGTGCTTTACTTCTTTTGACACATGTACTTGAGTTTGTACTGTGACCTCTTGTTGCATCCTTCTGTTTCCCGGTGCCGGGGAATTTTATTGTTTCCTGCTGGGGATTCCTATTGTAACCCTCTGTTTTATTGTCCTTTGACTTGATTTTGAAATGTATGCCTCTGTTATCTGGGCGGGCTCCCAATTTTAATACTTGAAAATTAAAGACTTGAAATGTATGCCTCTGTTATCTGGGCGGGCTCCCAAGTTCAATGCTTGAAAATTAAAGACTGAAATGTATGCCTCTGTTCTATGGGCGGGCTCCCAACTTCAACAACAACTTTAAAAATGAATGTCATTCCTCTCTTCAGGCGGGCTCCTGACTTCAACAACAACTTTGAAAATAATCGTCATTCCTCTCTTCAGGCGAGCTCCTGACTTCAACCAATACATCGACATTCTGTTCTTCAGGGGGGGCTCCTGATTTCAACAACTTTAAAAAATAAAATCTTATTCGAGGGCGGATGAACCCGAAATATCCTATTCGAGGGCGGATGAACCCAAAATATCCTATTCGAGAGCGGATGAACCCAAAATATCCTATTCGAGGGTGGATGAACCCATATATCCTATTCGAGGGCGGATGAACCCAAAATATCCTATTCGAGGGCGGATGAACCCAAATATCCTATTCGAGGGCGGATGAACCCAAAATATCCTGTTCGAGGGCGGATGAACCCAAATATCCTATTCGAGGGCGGATGAACCCAAATATCCTATTCGAGGGCGGATGAACCCAAATATCCTGTTCGAGGGCGGATGAACCCAAAATATCCTGTTCGAGGGCGGATGAACCCAAATATCCTATTCGAGGGCGGATGAACCCAAATATCCTATTCGAGGGCGGATGAACCCAAATATCCTATTCGAGGGCGGATGAACCCAAAATATCCTATTCGAGGGCGGATGAACCCAAAATATCCTATTCGAGGGCGGATGAACCCAAAATATCCTATTCGAGGGCGGATGAACCCAAATATCCTATTCGAGGGCGGATGAACCCAAAATATCCTATTCGAGGGCGGATGAACCCAAAATATCCTATTCGAGGGCGGATGAACCCAAAATATCCTATTCGAGGGCGGATGATCCCATTTTCAAAATCTTGGAATTGTCTTACCTCCGACTGTTTTTCTTCGAATCGTGTTGTCTTGCTATCTCTTAAAACTTGAATTGATTTCCTCGTTCTTCCGAGAAAATTTTCGACAATGGCAGAAAATCTTCTGCCCCAGTTTTGGTGCTTTTCCTTGTTCTCCAGGTGGACGCCTGACTTCTGATATTTCAACTGTTCTTCCTTGTTCTCTAGGTGGATGCCTGATTGCTGATACTTCAACTGTTCTTCCTTGTTCTCCAGGTGGACGCCTGACTGCTAATACTTCCATTTCTCTTCCTTGTTCTCCAGGTGGACGCCTGATTGCTGGGGATAATACCACTGAGGGAGTCTCCTTTCTTTCCTTCCTTCAAATTCAAATTTTTTTTTTCTTTCTTAACACTGCTGGGGATAAAAGTGTTATCTTCTTGGGATAACGTTGTTGAGGATAACGCTGCTGGGGAATTTTATCCCTTCAAATCGATGCTTCATTCTTTTGGAAGCTGCTGGGAAGGATAATGGCTCTTTGCTTTTCTGAGCACAAATGTCATCTCTTTGTTCTGTCTGCTGGGGATCAACTTCCTCCATTGGAAGCTTATTATGTTGGGGGAAACCCTGGTTCAAAGACCACTTCCTTGGTGCTATCTTTATTCTTCCCCAAATGGGTACCTGATTTCCAGAAAATTTTCTGCCCCAGTTTGCATTTTCCCTTATGGTCTTCACTGCCATTCCATTTACCTGTTTCAAACCAAACAAAATTTGTTAGTTTAAAAACCCGGTGGTTGGTTATGATACTCCTACTGGGATGGTTTTTTCCCTTTCTCCCTTCCCCACTCTATGTTGTCCGACCCTCTTGGAACTTGGTCGAAAATCTGTCGGGGATGCTCCTACATCTCGATGATCTGCCGGGGGCCCTCTTGGAATTAGGTCCACAATTTTCTCAACTGTTGTTTTCCTGTTTTTCTCCAACTTCCCCTGGAAATTTGGTCTTATTGGGATCTAGGGCCCTTTCATCATTTGGTCTTGCAACCAACTTCTTTTCTCTTTATCGCCTTATCTTTGGCGTGTCCTATTCGCATTTTGTTTTGCATCATTTTGGCAACTGGTAGTAAGCTCTGAAAATCCTTTTCAAAAACAAACTGCTGGGAAGGTAAGTCTTTTAAACCAAGAAATGAAAAAGTGATGATTTCAAAAAATAGAAAAAAGAAGAAGTCTTTCTGAACAAATGCTAGGGAAAAGGAAAGAAAAGAACTTATCTGAATGATATAACCGATTCCAACGATCATGTCGCGCATTCCGGATTAATCAACCCAGTCTATTTGTATCAATCAACCTTCCAGACGGCCTCATGTTGCTGGGGATAAACATGCACTCAACTCTTTGCGTATCCTTCCCGCCAATCTTGTTTTGTCGCCTCATAGTGCCCTTCGAGGGGTTTTCACTAATAAGACTCTCTCATTTCTCTCAACTCCCGTCGCCTTATGGTGCCTGTGAAGGTTTTCACCGATAAGACTCTCTCATTTTATTTTATTTTTCAGCTGGGAATTGGAGTGTTGCCGATATGACTCTCTCTGTTGGGGATTCTTTCGGCTATCAATTCAGTTCCAACTTATGATCTTCTTCTTTGCTGGGGATCAGAGTGTTATTCCCGACTTCCATTTGCATTGACTTAGCACTTCTCAGATACTGATCGGGAGATCTTTTTTGGACATCAATAGGGATTTTTGTGTATGGCTGAAAGGAGAAGGGGGTATCAAAAGTTCAAAAGTAATTTTTAGGGGTAAAATAGTACAACTCTTGGAATCAAACTTTCTTGCCAAAATTACAAGCGCCAACTTCTGCCCCAGTTTTTCTTGCTTGGGGATTTTTATTTTGTCACAATATGTTACCTTATGCACACTATGCTACACTATGACCGAGCCGTGATGCGCCTACGTATCCTTCTTTGAGGAATCAGGTCAAACGTAGTTCCTATTCCTCTTTTTTTTAATCCTTGACTTTTCTTTTGTTCTTATTATCATTACTTTTTTCATTTTCATTACTGATTCCAAAAGAGGGGTATGAAAGAGTAAATAAGGCTCAAAAGGGGAAGCAAAGGTCAAAGTGTTTGGATAGAAGAAAGAATTGCCTCCGTCATTTCATTCTCTGATAAATGCTAAGTACAAACAAACAACAATTACAATTACCAGAAATCATAATATCTCTTAACTGCGTCAGAATTGATAGCCATGTCGACGCATTTCCCTTCGATATCTGTGGATCATAAAGCGTCATCGGGCTTGCTCTGT
The DNA here is from genome assembly GCF_000715075.1 of Nicotiana tabacum. Lineage (NCBI taxonomy): Eukaryota > Viridiplantae > Streptophyta > Magnoliopsida > Solanales > Solanaceae > Nicotiana > Nicotiana tabacum. The sequence goes on along the minus strand of NC_134090.1, from coordinate 136,823,565 downwards.
TTAGATTGCGATGATCAACACATACCTCGGATTTTCCGTTTTTTTTTTTTTAACATTGTACCACATTAGCCCACCAATCAGGATATCGAGCGGCCCGAATAACCTTAGTATTCAGCTGTTTGGTCACTTCTTCCTTAATCTTCCCACTCACGTTGGTTTTGATCTTCCTGAATTTTGCTGGACGGGGGTAATGCCGGGTCAGTGGGCAATTTTTGAACCACTAGATTGGTGCTTAAGCCCGGCATGTCGTCGTATGACCATGCAAAATGTTTTGAATTCAGTAAGTGCTTTGATTAGTTCTTCCCTGATGTTTGGTTCCATGTGGATGCTTATCTTAGCTTCCCTGATGTCATCCGCATCCCCTAGATTGACGGCTTCCGTGTCATTTGAGTTGGGCTCTTTTTTTTTTCAACTTGGCTCAACTCTCTGTTAATTTTTCTGAAGGCTTCATCCTTATCGTATTCCGACTTATCATCACAATCTTGTACTATAAGTTCGAAATCAGATTGATTGATTTCTTTTTTAGACTAGGTTGAAGATCCGTCGTGCATGCCATGTCATTAGAACCAATAGAAAGAGAACTGTTCAAAAGTGAAAAATAAGAAGAAAAATTAAAACAAAATACGGAATGAGGGAAAAAAAACTTTCACTTTGTTAAAATACGGGATAGCAAGGTTTCACACTTTGGCGAGCACAAGAAAGATTTGGATTACAACCCTGGAATAATCCAGACAACAAAAAAGAAAATCAGAGCCCACTACCAAGACTCCCTTCGTATAGGAAGAGGAGTAGCCATTCAATTGTTGATTTTTGCTTTCAACCCCACAAACTATACATCTGCCTCATTGGACCCTTTTCCCAACACCATAACTGGCTTGTTATCCACCTTTTCCAACTATACCACCGTTTTCCCACTGGTTAACATTTATTTTGAACCGACACGGATCATCATCACTGTTTGTGAGGGTTTCTTTAGCTTCCCTTCTTCGTGCATTAGCTCAATCATGTGGGTTTCAAGGTGTGCCGGCAACGGGTTCTGATTGATGTTGGGTGCCTCTGGTGTCTGAACCTCAATCTTGTTGGTGTCAATAAGATTTTGTACTGCATGTTTCAACTTCCAACATTTCTCAGTATCATGACCGAGAGCCCCCGAACAATACTCACAGCTTACCTAGTGGTCCATATTTTTGGGAAAGGGATTTGGCAATCTGGGCTCAACAGGACTCAACAAGCCTAACTGCCTTAATTTGTGGAACACGGCAGTATAGGTTTCCCCCAACTCAGTGAATGTTCTTTGTACTTTTTCACTTCTGAAAGCCTGATTTCCCCGGAAACCTGTCCCTGGAGGGTTCTTGTAGGCTCTTGGTGGTGAATAGGTGTTTTGCAGTGGTGTATGTGTGTTCTGGGGAGCCGGTGCGCGCCATTGCGAGCGAACCGGAGGCTGAGTATATGTTTGGGCTTGGTTAATGGAAGAATGGGGCTCTGAAGGGTGATAGTAGTGTTGGGATGAATTGTGGTGGTAAGTTGATTGGCGAGGTCGTTGTTGATTATAGTAAGGCGGTGAACCTCTGGGTCCCGACCAAATTCCTGAATCAACTACCGCTGCTTCCTCTCTCTTCTTTCTTCCGATTTCTCCTACCCTGCCTTGAATAGCTTGAGTAGCTGCCTTAATTGCTGAATAGCTCATAATTTTATTTGTCTTGAGGCCTTCTTCCACCATACCTCCCATCTTCACTACCTCGTTGAATGATTTCCCTACCGCTGAAACCAAATGGGCATAGTAAGTTGGTTCCAAGGCTTGGAGGAAGTAGTCTACCATTTCACTCTCCTTCATAGGAGGATCCACTCTTGCTGCCTGTTCTCTCCACCGGAAGCCATACTCTCTGAAACTTTCATTGTGTTTCTTCTCAAATTTTGTCAAAGATAGTCGATCTGGGATGATTTCCAGATTGTATTGGAAATGGTGTGCGAATGCCTGTGCTAGGTCATCCCAGGTGTACCATCTCCCATGGTCCTGGCGTGTATACCACTCCAAAGTTGATCCGCTTAAACTTTGACTGAAGTAAGCCATCAATAATTCGTCCTTTCCCCCAGCTCCTCGCATCTTGCTGCAGAAACCCCTTAAGTGGGTTACTGGGTCGCCGTGCCCATTGTATAGGTCAAATTTAGGCATCTTGAAACCAACTGGTAATTACACATTTGGGAACAAGCACAAATCCTTGTAAGCTACACTGACTTGCCCACCTAATCCCCGCATGTCTCGGAATGAATGTTCTAGACTTTTGACCTTCCTGAACATTTCTTCTTGTTCAGCATTTTTGGCTGGCTTGTCAATTTCGGTTGGGATATCAAAACGAGGAGCAGTTGAATGGATTTCGGAGGCTTTGAGTGTGGGCTCCGGGGGTAATATTGGTTGTCCTGGGCCTGGAATGTAGGCTCACTAGGAGATTTGTGGAATGTAGCCGGGGGAGGTGCTACGAAAATAGGAGTCACAGGTGGAGGAAAGTATGAAACTGGTTTTGGAGGTGGAGACTGCGGTGTTTGAGAGGTGGTTCCTCGGTAGTGTTGGTAAATGGAGAAATTTGGGGATAATTCAGTGGTAATATTATCCTGAGTTTGGGTCATTGATGGAGCAGGGTTAGTTGGGTAAGATAGGGGTAACTGCCCTGTAGACCAAGCCTGGTACATTTCAGCCATTTGCTGTTTGAGTTTAAACATCTCTTCTTTCATTTTCCCGACATCCATCTCCTCTAGCTCAATACCTGTGTCAACATCTGGGATAGACATACTTTCGGGTATTCGTCCTTTTGATCTCGTGTGATAATGATAATATGCCAGTATACTCTTTAGAGAAACTAACTGCTTGAATTCTGGAAATGAACAAACTTGTTAGTTTTGAGAATTTAACACATATATAATTACACGTTGAGATGCAATGCTCCTAGACAAATATCCCCTTTCTATTATGCATTTGCTCGACTGCTTGTGTCGTCCCAGTTTTCTTGAAAATTTTATTCACTTATATTTTATTTTATTTTATTATATATATTTTATTGTGGTGGTCGAATCTTATGGAGATTGCCTACGTATCATGACCCCGCATGAATCAGACCTTGCGTAGTTCGGACCAATAAAAGATGAACAATACTAATCATTTTTTTTTCAATTTTCATATTAAAACAAACTGGGTTTCAATGGTTTGAAGATTACCTACAAACTTGAAAATCAAACAACCCACATATTTTAATCAAAAGATTTATACTCTCAAAAAAAGAAAGGCCAGCTTCCTTTCCCCGTTTGACAAATGCAACCAAACGGCTATTTTTGCAAATGTGGCCCCTTCCAAATCTCACATGAATTTTGAGGCCGGAGAGGATTATTTTGACACTTTACAAACTTGTCTATTCTTTTACGAAAATAACCTTTCGACAACTGAAAGATACTCTAAGGCTATTTCGGCAAGAACCGTTTAAGACGCGGTCGAAGCTGGCTCGACTTATTTTGACCAAAAATCCAAACGGTATTCACCTGACCACTAACTCTTTTTTTTTTCAAATTACAATAAAAATCGGGTGTTGCAAACACGGCCCTTCAGCGCCTCGGGGACGAAGATTTTTAAGGCTGTGTGGGTCGATTGGACCAAATCTTAAAAAATGACCCAAAGGTGGTTATTTATGCAAAGTCAGCCTTCCGGCGTCCCTTTCGGGAACATTCGGCTATGTCTCGATAAAACATCGTCACCCGACTTCTTTATGACAAAATTAAAATTTGACATATTATTTTTGGCTATATTTTAGCAAAAGGGGAGGTTGGACACCACCCGACTTATTTATGACAAGATTAAAATTTTGACACGTTTTTTATTTATTTATTTATTTATTGGTTTTTGGCTATTTTAGCAAAAAGGGGGGGTTGGACCCGATGAGGGTTGCCTACGTATCTCACATCCGGTGAGAATCAAACCCGCGTAGTTCGGGCCTCGTGAATAAGTAAATGAACTAATTTTTTTTTATTGGAACTGTGAAAGAACTGCTCAAAGGAAGTATAAATATTTTTTTTTGATTGATTTCTTTTTGAAAGAAAAACTCGTAAAAATTCCTTTTCTTTTGATTTGAACTTTGAGAATTTCAAAAGTAAAAGGAAGTTTTTTTTTCGAATTTCCATTTGTCTTTTTTTTTTATTCTAAAGAAAAAAAATATTTTTGGAATTTTACTTTTGATAAAAGAAATGCTTCTAAAAAATATTTTTTGAATTTTGAATTTTCTTTTCAATTTTGAAAGAGGAATCAAAATATTTTCGGATTTTTTTTTCTTAAAAGAAAACATTTTTATTATTTTTGTTTTATCAACAATGGAAAATAAAGATATTTATATTATTTTTTGCAAGACATATTTTTTGGAATTTTATTTTGAATTTTCTTGGCAAGACAAATACTCTTTGCAACAAATAAAGATATATATATCTTTTGGAAATAAAAAAACTTTTCGGATATATATATATATATTTGCGACAAATAATGAAAGACCTTTTTTTATTTTTTTTTTATATATATATTATGCGACAAATAATGAAAGACCTTTTTTTATTTTATTTTATTTTTTATTTTTTTTATTTTTTGCATTTTCATAAGCAAATAAAATAAAAAAAACCATTTTAAAAATAAGACTCTTTTTTTATTTTCATTTTCTATTTTTCCTTTGCTTTTAATAAAACAAACTAATAAAACATTTTTTTTTCATTTTCTCAAAATTTTGGCAGAGTTTTGACAGTTATTTGGGCATTGGTTTTTTTTTTCAAAAATAAACAGTCAATTCCCTAACCGCTATTTTTTTTTCAATTTTAAAATATTATTCATGATATTCAAAAGTCAGTCAACACACAAATCCGGATCAAATAAATGCGCAAGTAGCAGCAAGTAAGATGCATCCGGATGGTCATTTTTTTGGTACACCTGTCCTAGACAGACCCAACCCCTGTGTTGAGTCTCCAAAGTCAAATGCACGTGATGCAAACAATCGCTCCTACTAGGGATCCCACATGAAGCTGAGTTATTCTAAGTGAAAAAACCTGAGGCATATTGATCTAGCCCTGGCTTACCCAAACGGACAGTTTGAGCCGAAGCGGGGGCAACGTACCGGGAGCACGAAAGTCTACCCGGCCTAGTTACTTGTCCCAACTTCGTCTTATTTGGTATGACTTTAACAGAAAGGTGGGCCACGCGCACGTGTGCACCATAAATTTAGAAGACTCAGAAAGAAGGGGGTTTCGTAGCAGTTGTATATATTCATAATTCAAATAATATTAAAGCGGTAAAAGTGTCATTTAGCACATTGGGCATATATCATGTAAAAAAACAGATAATAAATAAAGCCAACTATAACAATTATTTTAAGCTCGAATTCTTGAACCCTGAACCAGTGGTTCTGGGATATCATTCCCCAGAAGAGTCGCCAGAGCTATCACACCTCCTTTTTCCGCACCCGCGAGGGTGCAAGGGGAGTTTTTCCAATTAAAGGACAATCGAGACGGGATTGGTTTATTTATTTCAGAGTCGCCACTTGGGAGATTTAGGGTGTCCCAAGTCACCAATTTTAATCCCGAATCGAGGAAAAGAATGACTCCATATTACAGTCTGCGTACTAGAAATCCGGATAAGGAATTCTGTTAACCCGGGAGAAGGTGTTAGGCATTCCCGAGTTCCGTGGTTCTAGCACGGTCGCTCAACTGTTATATTCGGCTTGATTATCTGATTTTATACAAATATGAACTTATGTGCAAATTTTATCTTTTAACCGCTTTATTATTATTGTTTTTAAAAGAAATATGAACATCGCTTAAAACACGTCTTTGGACTGCGTCACATGAAATGCACCCACAATCCGGAACACGTTTTATTTGATGTTTTGGGATTTGGATTCCGGTCGCATGAAATGCACACCCAGGCTTAAGAAAGTAAAATATTAAACACGCGCCTAAAGAGACTATCGCGTTATTATTTTGGGGAAGACCGTGAAATTCGCTAAACGGTCCTTCCGAATTCTAATTAAACCATACATTTTGTGAGGGCCCCGCAATCTATACGTTTTATTTGGCGAGGCTCGTCTCATTTTTATTTTTAAAGGATAAACCTACAATGACTATATTTTCTATTAAGTTCGTCTATAAAATAAAAGAAAATCTCTTAATTATTTACATGCTGAAAAACGTAACTTATTAGTTATTAGTTTACGGCTAATGCGAATGGAAAATTGCGATCGAGTTTGTACAAAGAAAAACTGATTTCATTTTATATTCTGTTATTCAATAATACTAGAACATGAGATTGACCATAATATCAAAACAGATTAATTATTCTCCGTAATTTAAACTAACATTATTAGATGAAGAAAGTATACATATGCAACCTCATTATTCATTAATCATTCAACTACGTCTTTATACGAAGAAAGAAAAATTATATTCAACCACAAATCTAAACAGGAGGAATTCAACAGGAACAAAGCCTGATTAATATTTCATTTTTTTTTCAAGCCGAGATTGTACAAATGTGTACCTGAAAACAGCAGTACAAGAACAAAAGAAGGAGAAGTCAGCAGCAGTAATAACACAGCAACAGCAGATTCAGCAACATCGCAAACCAGTACAGTAGGAATAGCAGAAAACCCAGGAGACTATAAACGACTCCAAGTATAGTGAAGAAGTAAAAGGCAGGAAGGTTCTGACTATTTCAGATCTTAAGCGAGGCAATGAAGCAGTAACTATTCTTTTTCAACTTCAAAACTCTCCAAAATGAATTCTGCCCCTGTATATTCAGTGTATCCAGAATGTATATCGGGTGTATACTTCTCACTCCGCCCCCTCTTTTTTTCTTCTCTCTATCTAGTTTTTCCTCTCTTTTTTTCCACACTTCTTCTTAAATTTTCTCTTCTATTTATAACAAAATTTTCGAAATTTTCAGATTTGTTTTTTTATTATTTTATTATTTTTTAATTAAAAGAAATCCCACTTACAAATTGCTTTTATTTTTTTAGAAAAAGAAATCCCACCTTTATTTACTTTTATTTTTAAAATTCCAACTTTAATTACTTTATCTTATTTAAAATCCCACTTTTTATTTTTTTAAAAGAGAATCTCACTTTATTTAACTTTTCTTTAAAAAATAAACCACTATCTTTTCTTTTTCTTTTAAAAATGCTACTTTCAATTACTTTAAATTTTTTAAATTTTCAGATATATTTATATTTATTTTTTAATTCCATCCTTCTTTTACTTTTAAATTTTTTAAAACTTTTTACTTTTTTTTTAAATTTTCTACATTCTTTTACTTTTTTTTATTTTTTTATTTTTTATTTTTTTTAAAATCATTTCCGAAATTACTATATATATATATATATATATATATATATATATATATATATATATATATATATTTTTTTAAAAATAAAAATAATAAATAAAATAAAATATTTTCGGATTTTTTTTATATATATAAAAAAACAAAAAATAAAACTATTAATAGTGATAATTCACTTTTTATTTTTTATTTTTTTTTTGGTTTTGTTTTGTGTTGGACAAAAATGAAGAAGGGGTGTTGGGTTAATGGACTGGGTCGTAGGGAAGATTGAGCCATTTTTTGGGCCTATAGCTTGAAATTGAAGAAGAGGCTCAATTCCGACTTTCTTTATATTTTCGCTCTCTTTTCTTCTTTTATTTTTCTAAAACTAAATTATAAAAATACTAAAACTATTATTAAGAACTAAATTAAGTTATAAAGGCGCAAATTAACTCCCAATAACAATTAACGCACAATTAAGTATTAATTAAGCATAAAATTGTATATTTGGACATTAAATGCTAAAAATGCAAACGATGCCTATTTTTGTAATTTTTAATTTTTGTAAAACAATTTTAATTACTAAAAATTGTAGAATTAAATCCTACATGCAAAATGCGACATATTTTTGTATTTTTTATTAATTTAGCGAATAAACACGCACAGACAAATACAAATAATTCTTCAAAATATCACAAAATATCACAAAATTGCACACCAAAGAAAAATCATTTTATTTTTGAATTTTTTGGGAGTAATTCTCATATAGGGCAAAAATCACGTGCTTACAATGATTATTTTAGATCTTAAACTAAGTCCCATTTTCCAGGAGGGTCCTGAGAATTCTGCGATCAAACCTGCATGGTACTTGCTTTCCTTACCGGGTGCTTCCTGAAACAAATGCCATCTTTGCCCCTGTTTCAAATCAAAGAAAAATCTTGTCAGTTTAAAACGTGGTGGTTAGTTGTGGCATTCTTGCTGGGGATGGTTTTCTCTTTGCCATGTTTTACTTCGACCGACTGCCTTGAACTGGTCGAGAATTGTTTTGATCTCCTGACTGATCCTTAACTGTAGGATCCCCAATTGTTGTTTTTCACTTCTGACCCTTTTATTCGTAACCATACATCTCCCATGGCATTACTGAACCATTCCACCGATTTAACCTTTGCTTACACCCTATGTCCCACTTTTCATCATACTATCTTCAGCATGCATTTTGCTTTGTGCAATTTTGAATCTGGTAGTACACTTTGACATTCCTTCTTATTTGTTGAAACAAGGATAACCTTGGGAGAGCTTTAAAGGAGTAAAAATTAATAGCAATGAAATGCAACGATTTTGAGAATTAAGAATAAAGAAGAAAATCCAAATTTGGATGACTGTTGGAGATAGGAAGAGGAACCTATCTGAGTGGAGTCACTGGCACCAATGATCATGGTATGCATTTTGGATTAATTAGCCCAGTCTATTTAACCAATCTCTTTTCCAATTGTTTTACTTGTTCTCTCCACAACCCAATTTACTTTCCGCCAACTTACGGACCTTGTTCGACATGCAGTGCCCTGAAGGGTTTTCACCGACGAACCTCTCTCATTTGTTTATTCCTCAATTCCTTGTCGTCTTATGGTGCCCGCGAAGGTTTATACCAATAAGACTCTCTCATTTTTATTTTCTCTCGACTTTCGGCGTCTCATAATGCCCATGAGGGTTTTCATCAATAAGACTCTCTCATTTTTTGATTTCTCTTGTTTTAAACCGGAGTGTTGCCCCTGATATGAATTCTCTTTACATTGCTTGACTTGGTATCTCTCGAAGACTGATCGGGAGGTCTTTCTTTAGACAGCAATGTGGGTTCTTGGATATGTTTGGAAAGAAAAGGGTATAAAACGGGCTGAAAACAACTTCAAATGGGTTAGAATTACAACTTTTGGAATCACATTTCTTATTACAATCACAACTTCTGCCCCAGTTTCTTGCTTGGGGATCTTTTGACTTTTTATTTTACTATGACCGAGCTGTGAGGCTGCCTACATATCCTTAACAGGAATCAGGTCAAACGTAGTTCACACCTGAATTTCTTTGTTTTCTTGTACTTTCTCTTTTTGCTTCTTTTCTTATCTCTCTTTTTTCTTTCTTTTCTCTCTTTTCGTTATTGATTCCAAAAGAGGGGTATGGAAGAAATAAATAAGGCTCAAAAAGGGGAAACAAAGGGTAAAGTGTTTAGATAGCAGAAGAAATTGCCTTCATCATTCCAATCTTCGAAACAATGCCAAATACAAACAATCAACAAATATACCAAAGAAATCATACATAATATCTCTTGACTGCATCAGAATTGATAGTCATGTTATGCATTTTCCTTTGATATCCGTTAAACATAAAGCACCATTGGACACAATGAATGGCCCTTTCCAATTCGGGGCGAACTTGCCTTTTGCTTCATCCTGATGTAGAAGGATACGTTTTAGCACTTGTTGGCCCACTTCAAACTTCCAAGGACGCACATTTTTGTTGTATGCTCTTGCCATTCTCTTTTGATACAACTGGCCATGACACACAACTGCCAATCTTTTTTCATCAATCAAGCTCAACTACTCCAAACGGGTTTTGATCCACTCATCATCATCAATCTCAGCCTCAGCGACAATCCGAAGGGATGGGATTTCAACTTCCGCAAGTATCACTGCTTCAGTTCCATATACCAACAAATAAGGAGTTGTACCTACTGAAGTACGGACATTAGTGCAATAACCCAGCAACGCAAATGGTAATTTTTCATGCCATTGCTTGGAACCTTCTACCATTTTCCGAAGTATCTTCTTTATGTTTTGTTGGCTGCCTCAACTGCTCAATTCGCCTTGGGACGATATGGGGTGGAATTGCGGTGTGTAATCTTAAACTGTTGGCATACCTCTTTCATCAAATTGCTAGTAAATTAGCGCCATTATCCGTGATGATCACATTTGGGATTCCAAATCGACAGATGATATTTGAGTGAACAAAATCAACCACTGCTTTCTTGGTTACAGACTTGAAAGTTTTAGCCTCAACCCACTTGGTGAAATAATCAATGGCTACCAGAATGAACCTATGCCCATTGGATGCTTCTGGCTCAATTGGTCCAATGACATCCATGCCCCAAGCAACGAAGGGCCATGGTGCCGACATTGTGTGTAATTCCGATGGTGGAGAATGAATCAAATCTCCGTGTATCTGGCACTGATGAAATTTGCGCACAAAATTGATACAATCTTGCTCCATGGTGAGCCAATAATAACCTGCTCGGAGAATTTTCTTTGCCAGCACATATCCGCTCACATGTGGTCCATAGACTCCCGAATGTACGTCGGACATGACAGTCGTAGCTTGTCGAGCATCTATGCATCTTAATAATCCAAGGTCTGGTGTTCTTTTATACAAAACTCCTCCACTTAAGAAGAATCCACTTGCCAACCGTCGAATTGTTCTCTTTTGATCCCCCGTGGCTTGCACTGGATATATCCCCATTCTGATGTACTCCTTGATATCATGGAACCAAGGTTCACCATCAAGTTCTTCTTCAATCATGTTACAATAAGCATGTCGGTCTCGGACTTGAATATGCAGAGGATCGACATAAGCTTTGTCCGAATGGTGCAACATTGACGCCGTGGAAGCCAAAGCATCGGTGACCTCATTATGGGCCCTTGGAATATGCCTGAACTCCACTGATCGAAACCGTTGACAAAGATCATTCAAACATTGTTTGTACGGTATGAGCTTCAAATCTCGCGTTTCCCATTCTCCTTGAATTTGATGTACCAGAAGATCCGAGTCTCCCAAGACCAAGACTTCCTGGATATCCATGTCTGCAGCTAGCCTTAGACCCAAAATACAAGCCTCATACTCAGCCATATTGTTGGTGCAATAAAACTGAAGCTGAGCCGTAACAAGATAGTGATACCTTGTTTCAGAAATAAGCACAGCTCCTATTCCGACTCCTTTCATGTTGGCAGCCCCATCAAAGAAAAGTTTCCAGCCTGGTTTTTCAATATGCTCCAGTTCATCGATATGCATCACTTCTTCATCGGGAAAATAAGTTCTCAATGGCTCCTAATCTTTATCGACCGGGTTCTCGGCCAAATGATCGGCCAATGCTTGGGCTTTCATCGCAGTCCGAGTCATATAGATGATGTCAAACTCTGTGAGCAAAATCTTCCACTTCGCAAGTCTTCCTGTCGGCATAGGCTTTTGAAAGATATACTTCAATGGATCTAAGCGCGAAATGAGGTAAGTAGTGTAGGATGACAAATAATGTTTCAATTTCTGAGCCACCCAAGTTAGGGCGCAACATGTCCTTTCCATATGAGTGTACTTAACCTCATAAGCCGTGAACTTCTTGCTAAGATAGTATATGGCCTATTCCTTTCTGCCGGTGATGTCATGCTGCCCCAGTACACAGCCAAATGAATTTTCCAGGACTGTCAAGTAAAGAATCAAAGGTCTCCCTGGTTCTGGCGAAACCAACACGGGTGGGTTTGACAAGTATCCTTTTATCTTATCAAATGC